>NC_052055.2:37023585-37648585 GCF_903992535.2 Arvicola amphibius | reverse complement strand
GATGTCAAGCAGAGGGCAGAGTGCTGGTTAAACTCTGCCCAGCCTTGGGTGTCTCGTTGACCTTAGGCCTCAGGCTGCGGAAGTTTACAGGAGCTGGGCTGCTAAGCTTCCCCATCACGCTAGGACCTCAACAGGCACCCCCTCCTTTTCCAGATGCATGCCACCATCATGGTAGCGATGTCAGGCAGAGGACAAGAAGCCTAGGAGGATTTGAGTCAGACCCAGGCTTCTGACTCAGTGGTTTGGGAGGGATCACAGCCCCCATACCTCCTTGGACAGAGCATAGTCCTTGTAGGACCCAAGGCCAACAGCACCCTGGTTTCCTTCCCCTCTCCATTGTATCTGCTTTTTCTCTCCCCCACTCTCCATGGAGATACCCCCCACACACAGCTGGGCCCTATGGACTTGGGGCTCCCTTTCCCTGTCAAGCACAAAAGGAGGTCTGGGAAACATGGATTCTACATTACTTTATAGTTGCAGGGGTCTTTCAAGAGACTTGTGTCTCATCCAAGGTTAAGCACAGAGTGAGAGATTGGGAGCCCCATCTTCTGCCTTCTGAGATGACATAATCTGCACAGTCACAGGCCATCTTGCCTGGGTGGCCCCCAATCCACCTGGAATGTAGCAATCAAGGGGCTATTTCCCAGGGAACTGGCACCAGTCTCCGCTCCATCTGCCCCTAATGACTCTTGGTCTTCAGAGAATCTTGGGGTTCCAGGCTTTTCCCATGTAACCAATAAATCCCACTTGTTACCCCTGGGGTACCCCTAACCTTGATCCACAACCCCTTTGAGTGTGAGCAGGAATCCCCAGAGTTTATGGAGGATGGGCTGGGCTAGCCATCTAGTGCTACCCCCACCCTGACACTCCCGCCCCCTGGTGCCCACAGCTCTTGTCTGGGTGCCCTGGCCCCTCCCGCAGCGTTACTGCCTGTGTATAGTATAAATATATATATTTTCTATATATAAGATGTATAATATAAGGCTCCACAATATATCTGTGAGTGTGTGTGCGTGCGTGTGTGTGGTGAAGGGCGGCCCCCAACTTGGGCCCTGCTCTAGACCCTCCCCCACCTGGTTAAGCCTCTCCAGAGTGGATCCAGTGGCCCTGTGGCATCCTCTTCTATGACATCCATCCATCCGTGGTGAACCAAGTGAAGGTGGTGACTTCTGGTGATATGGTAATAAAGTGAAGACTTCCAACTCACCGGGGGCTCTGTCACTGTTTCTTCGTCGGCCCCGCGTGTGGCTTCAGCTTGTTTATCCCCTCTGTCTCCCCTGCTCTGGGCCAAGTTTTATCTGCTTATTATTGTTTGGTTAACTTGTTTCTTCCAAGTCAAAGTTGCATGTATTCTAGGCTTGCCTCAAGTTTGCGCTGTAGCTGTGGATGACCTTGAACTGTGTGTGTGTGTGTGTGTGTGTGTGTGTGTGTGTGTGCGCGCGCGCGCATTTGACACACATGCCATGATGTGCCTGTGGTAAGCAGAGGACAAGTCTGTTCTTCTACCTTTACTTGGCTTCAGGGGTCAAATTCAGATCGCCAGGTTTGTGCAGCGAGCACCTTTGCCCACTGAGCCGTCTCACCAGCCCTTCACCTTAGTGTTTTGGGACATGATCTTCCCCTGAACCTGGAGTACACCAATTCAGCAATTCTAGCTGGTCAGTAGTGCAGGCGCTCCAAGGATCCTCCTGCCTCCACCTTCCCATATCAGGATTATAGACATACTCGGATCCTCGTACTTAGATAACAAGCATTTCAACCATTCTGATCCTGCCTCCACCTCCTAAGTGCTAGGATGATAAACACTTGACAGCACTCCTTGTTTATGCAGCATGGGAGAGAGAATCCAGGGCTCCGCGTGTGCTAGAGCACTGTACAGACTAAGCTATATTCCCAGCCCAAATAGATTTTTTCTAAACATTTACATATTTACTGGGGCGGTGGGGGAGGGGTGCTCTAGCGCACATGTGGAGGTCAGAGGACAACTTCAGGGAGCTGGTTCTTTCCTTCCACCATGTGGATCCTAAAGATTAAACTCCAGTCACCACGCTTGACGGCAAGTGCCTTTTCTCACTGAGCCATCTCACGAGCTCCACACAGGTTCTTTGTTTGAGTCTTGTTTTTTTGAGACGGGATCATCTCACTATGCAACTTTGACTGGCCTGACATTCATTACATAGACGAGGCTGGCTTTAAACTCCCAGAAATCCTCCTGCCTCTATCTCCTGATTGTTGGGATTAGAGGAGTGTGCTACCACTCCCGGGTCATTGTAAATGTTTTAACAATTTATTCATGAAATTATAAATATTTATTTTTATGTGTGTGAGTGTTTTGTCCGTATGTATGTATGTGCAGCACGTGTGTGAAGTCTGTGCAGAAATTAGAAGGGGGCATTGGATCACCTGGAACTGGCATTCTCTGTGGCCGTGAGCCGTGATGTGGGTGCTGGGAATGGAAACCAGGTCCTCTGCAAGTGTAGCAAATGGTTTTAACTGCTGAGCCATCTCTCCAGCCCCCAGTTTGTTTATGGAATTTGATTTCCTCAATTACAAAGATAAGGTTATCGTAAAATTGCCTTTTTTAATGATGAAGCATCTTGAGGTTACAGTTCTCTTCTGCAGAGTGTGGTGAACTTTTTTTTAAATATTTATTTATTATGTATACAATATTCTGTCTGTGTATATGCCTGCTGGCCAGAAGAAGGCACCAGACCTCATTACAGATGGTTGTGAGCCACCATGTGGTTGCTGGGAATTGAACTTAGGACCTTTGGAAGAGCAGGCAATGCTCTTAACCTCTGAGCCATCTCTCCAGCCCCTGTGGTGAACTTTTAATTTGATTTCTGTGTCTGATGTTTGCTTTGTGATATTGTAAATTCTTTTAAGAAGTTTTTCCCAGGGCTGAAGAGATGGCTCAGTGGTTAAGAACACTGCCTGCCCTTCCAGAGGACCCAAGTTCAATTCCCAGGACCCACATGGCAGTTTAAAATTGCCAATAACTCCAGTCCCAGGAGATCCAGCACCCTCTTCTGGCCTCTGGGAACCAAGCGAGCGATTCACAGATAAACATTCAGGCAAAATACCCATATATGTTTAAAAAAAATAAGTAAAAGACAAAAAGACTTTCCTTTTTGGTTCTTTGAATCAAACCATGAGCTTTAATGCAATCTTCAGATACATCTTTTATTTTACAGTTTGCTATCAAAAGTCCCTGCCCATGTGCTGGCTGTGCTGCCTGTTCCTCGGCACCAGCGCTGCGTTTGTGCGCACCCCACACCATCTGGCACTTTCACATGAAACCCTTCTCTTACCGTGGCCCCGGTGGGCTTCTGCCACCGCTCACTTTGTTGTTACTCTCCACCTGGGCACAGATCCTTGCTCCCTGTTCTCTTGCAGCTCCATGGGGTCACAGACTGCTCAGCCATACGAGTGCATGCCAGGCGGGCAGGCCAACTCCTAGGCACCTGTGCTGCCCGCCACCTACCACGCTTGCTGGCCTGAGCCTGCAGGAGTGCCATCTGGCGTATCTCCTCTGCTCCTCGGCGTACTGCTTTGTATACTGGGTGTACTTACAAAATGAAAGTGCAAAGGTAAAACCAGAGGCTGGGGAGGTGGCTCAGTTGGTAAAGTGCTTGTGCAAGCGTGAGGATCTGAGTTTGACTCCAAGCATCCGCAAGAAAGGTTGGGTGTGACTGTGGGCACTGATGGCTTGTATTCGCAGGACTGTGGGCAGATGGTGACAGCAGGTCCCCGGGCTTTGTTGGCCAGCCAGTCTAGCTGAATGTTTGAGGTTCAGTGAAAGAACCTGTCTCCAAAAACAAGGTTGACAAGGTTGACAGCGCCTGAGGAATGACATTAGGTCTCCACATACAAAATCAGATGCACATGCACACATGGGAACACACACATGCGCACATGAATAAAATTATTTAGAAATTCAGGATGGCTAAGTCAGAGTGCTGACTCAGGTCTTCTGAGGACAGGATCCTGTTTAACGACATAGGTGGCATGCCCACAAGTCTGCCCTGCTTAGAATGTTAACTCCAGCCCTCCCATGTCTCCTTTTTTTAAAAAAGATTTATTTATTTATTTATTTAGTGTGTATACAACATTCTGCCTCCATGTATGCCCACATGCCAGAAGAGGGCACCAGATCTCATTTTAGATGGTTGTGAGCCACCATGTAGTTGCTGGGAATTGAACTCAGGACCTCTGGAAAAGTAGTCAGTGCTCTTAACCACTGAGCCATCTCCCCAGCCCCCCATGTCTCCTTTCTATGATTTTAGGCCTTCATTTTCTTCTCTCAGTTTCCCTGTCAGCTCCACCTGACCGTGGGCTAGAGCTAACCCTTTGTAAAGCATAATCCACTTCACATCTATCAGCGTCTGACAGGTCCCATTTTATGGAGGAACTGGGTCATGGCACTGGGTCACGTGAGCAGAACCTGACCCCACCCCACCTGACTCTTGCTTTGAAACCTGCTGGGGACTTGGCTCCTTTCTGCCGAGTTCGTTCTGTTACGCTTCATACGCTGGATGTCCTTAGCTTGTTTAGTTTTGCTTTCGTTCGTGTGCTTATTGACAGTGCCGGGGACAGAATCCAAGGCCTCATACATACCACTGAGCCATATCTCAGCCCCTTAGAACTTGCTCTTAGGGTAAAGATTCCCGGTTCTGTATGTTTCCGGACTGGTAATTTCTCCCTTGCTCATTATCTGTCTCCTTTGCTTCCCAGCTCTAGACTCTCTGCCAGCTGTGTCCCATTTGTATGCCCTACAAATGCTCCTTCAAAAATTTGAGAGAGCCGGGTGCTGGTGGTGCACGCCAGCACTCGGGAGGCAGAGGCAGGCAGATCTCTGTGAGTTCAAGGCCAACCTGGTCTACAGAGGGAGTTCTAGGACAGCTAGAACTACATAGAGAGACCCTGTCCCACCACCCGAAAATGTTCACATGTATTGACCACTTATTAGGTGAAAACTATGGCCAGAATCACAGGAAGCAAAGGTTTGTACCACTATAACCAAAGCATTAAACAGTATCGCTCCACAAAGAAGGGTAAGTCACTGAGAAAGGTATGGGGCCTCTTTTATTAAGGGCTGAATTCCTCTCTTTCACCATGTGGGTCTGAACTTGGGCCATCAGGGTTGGCAGCAAGGGCAGCAAGTACATTACCTGATGAGCCAGTTCACTGGTCCAGAGCTGGAGTTAATAAAGAGTTAACAAGGAGCTGGGCAGTGGTGGTGCATTCCTTTAATCCCAGTCCTTGGGAGGCAGAGGCAGGTGGATCTCTGAGTTCAAGGACAGCCTGGTCTACAGAATTAGTTCCAGGACAGCCAGGATTGTTACACAGAGAAACCCTGTCTTGAAAAACAAAACAAAACAAAACAAAAAAATCAGGGCTGGAAAGATGGCTCAGAGGTTACGAGCACTGACTGCTCTTCCAGATGATCCAAATTCAATTCCCAGCACCTATATGACGGCTCATACATGTTTGTAACTCTAGTTTCAGGGGACCTGACACCCATGGCAAAAATACCAATGTACATAAAAATAAAATATAAAAAAGAATAAAGGTAAAGTGTTTTTAAAATTTATTTGTTCTTATTTTATGTTCATGTATGTCTTACAAGGGTGTCAGATCTTGGTGTTACAGACAGTTGTGAGCTGCCATGTAGGTTCTGGGAATTGAACCTCTGGAATAGCAGTCAGTGCTCTCAACCTCTGAGCCATCTCTCCAGCCCAGGTAAGGCAAAAAAAAAAAAAAAAAAATCATTGCTGTCAGGCAGTGGTGACATGTGCCTTTGATCCACTTGGGAGGCAGAGGCAAGAGGATATCTGTGAGTTCAAGGACAGCCTGGTCTACAGTGAGTTCTACAACAGCCAGGGATATGTAGAGAGACCCTGTCTCAAAAATAAATCAAAATCAAATCAAACAGCAATAACAAAAAAATCTCAATAAGCCAGGCAGTGGTGGCACACTCCTTTAATCCCAGCACTCGGGAAGTATAGGCAGGGAGACAGATCTCTGAGTTTGAGGCCAGACTGGTCTACAAGAGCTAGTCCCAGGACAGCCAGGACTGTTACACAGAGAAACCCTGTCTCGAAAAACAAACAGCAAAAAAAAAAAAAACAAACAAAAACCCCAATAAACAATCAAGAATCACCGTGGACAGACTTCTCTGGGTGGGTCTATGAGAATATTTCTTGAAATGTTTAACTGAAGAAGGAAGACTTACCCTGAATGTAGGTAGCACCAACCCCTGGGCTAAGGGAAAAAGTGACCTGGATACCAGCACTCTCTTTGCTTTGCTTCCGGAGTCTGGAGGCAGCAGCCTAATGCTCCTGTTGCCATAACAATACCCCTGCTGTGATGGACAACTCAAAACCCAAAACCAACCCAAAACCCTGAGCCAAAATAAGCCTTCTTCTCCCTGTGCACTTTTGTCTCAGCCTTGAGAAATGCCACTCGTGCATTCTCCGTGGCCTGCACTTCACCTTCAGACCTCAGGTAAGATGCCACTTCTGGGGGGGTGGGGGGCTTTCTCAAGCCCAGTCTCTGGCCATGGCACCCTGACAGGGTCTGCAGTCTTCTCTATTTCCCTGCTGAACTGTAGGCTCCATGAGGACAAGGAACTTTGTTTACATTTTGCTTTGTAATTGGCACATGCGTGTGCGTGTGCATGTGTGTGTGTGTAATTGGAATATATATATATATATATATATATATATATATATATATATGTAATTGGTTAATTGTTATATATTTTAGTCAGCCCCACTGAGCCCAGGCTGGCTTGAACTCATGGTGATCCTACTGCCTCAGCTTCCTAAAGTACTGGGATTGCAGGCATGTGCCACCATGTCTGGCTCTGAAAATTTTCAAGTACATGCAACCAAAGAGCCCTGCAACATGAATCCCCTCTCTCTCCCAGCCCAGATCCTTTAGGGATCAAGCCTTGACCCCACCAGCTCCATCCCTTCCTGGTGCTTTCCTTCGTTAAAGGATGATAGAACAGTCCCCTCTCCATAGTTCATCATGCTGCTGTGGGGCTGGTTATAGCACTGAAAGCAAGTTTTCCCGTGACTATCTCCAATAGCAAAAGGAATAGATTTATCTATTAAAGTGGCCAGTACTGGATGGACTCAGGAGACAGAGGCAGGCGGTGAGTTCAAGACCAACCTGGTCTACCTATGAAGTTTCAGACAGCCAGGACTGTTAATATAGAGATATCCTGTCTCTGGTGTGGGGTGGGTAGGGTGGAAGAAGCCAGAACTGGCACCACCCAGGCACATGGCGAAATTCTGCAACAGAAAATACAGAAAGGAAGGAGCCCTGTCTAGTGGTACTTGCCCTCTTGTTAGGCAACAAGGCTACAATAACTCTTTGGGGTGCTAGGCAAAATGAAGCAATCCAAGGGGAAGATGACAAATCTTTTATTGATGTGGGATTGCAGCCTCCCTACAACATTTTACTTCTTCTCAGTGTCCTTTAGGGTCCAGATATCACCTGCTCAAGCCAACATCTGCCTGCAGCAGCAGAACACCAGGTCGGGGATTGACTAGAACCCACAGGTGGGGTGGGGTGACAGGTGTATACCTGTATATTCCAATTACACACACACACATACACACGCAAACGCATGCGCCAATTACAAAGCAAAATGTAAACAAAGTTCTTTGTCCTCATGTATACAGAGGGCCTCAGTGCAGACTTCTGACCTGACCTAAGGTGCTGCTAGCCTTCGCCTGCTTTGTGTGCTGTCGGAAGTGGGGAGGTCATCGTACAGTTATTGGATGTTCCAGAAAAATGTGTGCACCCAAAGGCAGCCTGCCCATCTGGAGACCCATGATAAGGCCATGAACCAGCCTTAAATGGTTATCAGGACCAGCAATTGCAGTAGAAGCAGATCTTGAGCTGATCAGAAAGAATCTGCATGTGATACATCTGTCTGTCCTGGGGAAAACAAGACGCATTCTAGAGCTTGGCTTCTAGGCATACAGAGGGCCAGCAGTCCTCCTTCTATGAATCAGCCGGTCCTTGGAAGCTTAGAACCTGGCAAACAGAAGGTGCTAACTTGATGCTTATTCTGCCAAGTGCCATGCTGAGCCCAGGGTTGTCTTCTTCATGTCTGGATAACTATAGAGAATCTGGTATGAAGAGACAATTGTGAGGAGCTAGGGAGACTCCAAGCTGTAGTTCGAGCTCCCCACTTAATCTCTTGGGGACCATCAAACCGGCATGCCTCAGTTTCCTTCATTTATCAACATACTGATTCCTCTCTGTATGGGCCTTTAAATAATTTGATGTTGTAAACATTTGCTAAGCCTTAAGGAGACCTAGGATCAAAACCAATCAACCAAACAATCAAACAAACAAACATGTATGGTGGTGCTCACCTTTAATCTTAGCACTTGGGAGGCAGAATCAGGTGGATCTCTGAGTTGGAGGCCAGCCTGGTCTACAGTGATTTCCAGGACAGCCAGGGCTACACAAAGAAACCCTGGCTTGGAAAAAAAAAAAGTTCCCCTTCAATGCCATGATTCCTTCTCTGTCTCCTGTTCACCGTCCATAAACTCTGGAGAGCTGTCTGCTCTAAGGTCTCCATGTCTGTATTCCCAGCCAGCCCCGGGGTCATTGCAGCTCACACGATTCCACCTGAATGATCTCAGCTCAAGGCTTCTAAATGGAATCCAGTGAGCTGCCAATCAAATCTTTCTGAAAGATCTCACACCATTGCTCACATCCTCCTTGCACACTCACGTCTTTCTTGCACACTCCTCCTCCATCCTGCCCACCCTTGCCATCCTGCCCCTTCCGCTGCACCATCTGTGTTGCTTCTGCAGGCTCAGCTTCTGTTCTGAGTTCTAGCCTTCTATTGACTTCTCATCTCAGACACAGCAAGCTCAGCATGCTGGAATGGAGCACACTTCCTTCTTTCTCCTTGTAACCCTGCCTGCTCCTGAGAAGAATCTGCAGGGATCTCTGACACCTCTCCCCATCACACTGTCTTAGGCTGTTTTCTGTTGCTTTAACAAAATACTTGATACTGGATTATTTATTTACTGAAATAGGATGTCATGTAGTCTAGGCTGGTAGCAAACTTCTGATCCTCCTGTCTCTTTTTCTCAAGGGATGGCGTTACAGGCAAGTGTTCACCATGCCTAGTGAGGCCAGATAATATAGAAAGAAAAGAACTTGTGTTTGGCTCAAAGTTCTAGAGGTTGGGAAGCCCAGGAGCACAGCCCCTGTATCTGATGTCTTCCTACTTCATCATGGTATGACAGAGCATCACGTGAAGAAGGAGCAAGCATGTTATCTGGTCTCTACTAATTTCATCACAGGGCCCTGACTTCATTTAATCCTAATGCAGCCATCTCCCAAAGACCCTACCTCAATTACAGTGACCAACTACTATCTGAGTTTTAGGTTTACATTTCCAAGAGCTGAACTTTTAGAGGATGCAATTCAGACTACCTGAAACCAATACCCAAGCCCCAGTGATTTTATACCTTAAATAAAATCCACCCTCTACCACCAGCCACGTCAGTCACTATCATTGCTCTCCTACAATAGCCCTTTTTACTTCACCTTTCTATCCATTCAATTTCTGTAAAACTTTATTTAGTTCTCAGTAGTCAGAGAATCAGTGGGCCTGTGTCAAGAGCTTACTTAGCAACCAATGATTTTCTTTTTCTTTTCTGTTTTTTTTTTGTTTTTGTTTTTTTTGTTTTTTTTGTTTTTTTTTGAGACAGAGTCTGTCTACATAGCTCTGACTGTCCTGGAACTCACTATGTATGTAGATCAGGCTAGTTTTAAACTCACAGCGTTGCCTGCCTTTGCTTCTCATGACCTGGGATTAATGGCATGACCACCGTACCCTGCACAGCTCAGTAACTTTCCATTCGATCTCCAAGTGAGCGTCCAAACTCCAGCCTGAAGCCACATTCTCTTCATTCCTCCTTTCTCTGTTTCAGCCTTTGGGCCGACTGTGACCTGGCATGCTTCTGTTTACACGTTTTTGAGATAGGATCTTGTTATGTAATTGTTACAGGGAGGTCTCCAGTTCCCTTTGTTGTCTGCCCCAGCTGCAGTCTTGGTTCTCGTGCTTTTGAGAAAGATGAATTCAGGCAGGACATAGTAAGCAAGTTTAATTAGAGCAAACAAGGGCACATACAAGAGAAAGAGCAAGTGAACCCAAGCATCAACTGCCCCATCTTAGTGGACAAGATGCTTATATACTTCTGTTCCTTATTCCCTTCCCTAGAGGTGAGCATTTCCAAGAGAGGAGCCCATTTTCTCCACAATTCACTCTGGCTGAATTCTGAGTATGAGATGCAGGAATACGTATGAGGCTCAAAGTACCATTAAAATGGAAAAGTTCACTAGGGAAGAGGGTAGCAGACCTCTGTCCTCCTGGAGAGGACGTTCTCTAAGGTTGCTTAGGTCTGACCTGGTTAAGGTCCACCACTTGTCACTCATCATTCTTAACTTCCTGTTGTTGGCTTCCTGGAGTGGCCCATCTGGATTACACTGTCACTATCTTTATGTCTTGAGTGTCAGCCCACTGTTATCTTTACATCCTGTTTCGGGGCCCTGAGCTGCCCCAGTTGTGGGACCTTATTCTTCAGGTCTTATTTTTTGGGAGCCTATTTGTCAGCCTCTTCCAGAACGAACCTAGACTATCCTCAAACTTGTTATCCTCCTGCCTCAGGTCCTTAAACTCTGACATTACAGGTGTGACTGGACGCTCTCCACGCCCAGCTTCAGCACCGGTCTTGAACAAACATACTCCTGCTTTGGGCACCAGCAGTTCCTGTCAGGTGCCATTTGACGTAACACGGCCTTGCTACTGTCCATAAACTTCACTTTCGAGCATTTACAACTACCCGGAATTGCAGTCTTCCCCAATTCGAAGGTCAGCTAGTTTGGTTTCCTTTGGCCTCCACCATAAAGTCAAGAGGTCACCCAAGATTCTTGTAAACCGAATCATTCGCTCTTCCCTCCCCCATAAAGCGCCTTAAATGGGATCTCAGGATCCCCAACTCAAAGAAACCTGGAGAAAGCGCGCAGAGAGATGCCAAGGAATAAGAAAGTGGACAGCGAAGGTGCTACGCATACTTTCCACTGGGGGCGGAGGGTAGAAAAAACACGCCCGCGCAACGCTCCTCTGCTGCACCTCCTCCGCTCCGCAGGGGGCGCTGTGGATAAGGGGGTGGTGGTGGTAGGAACACAGTCGGGGCCGCTCTAGCAACCCACTTCGCTACTCGGAGAGACTGGCGCGCCGCGGGGTCCTCCAAGATGGCGGCGCAGAGGAGGAGCCTGCTTCAGAGTGTGAGGAAACCGACCGGCTCTCCGGGCTGGGAGGGTTGGGAGCTCGGGTGTGTCCTCGCTGCAGGAGCGGTTATCTTTAGATGGTAGAGTGTGGACCCCTCGCCCCAGAGATCAGTGGGTGCTTGCAGCGCGCCCGCGACCCGTGCGAGGCTGGCGACTCGCCTGTTCTGCGCGTGCGCACCGCAGGCCGAGCCTTTGGGGGTCAAGGGCGCCGGGGTCCTGCGGAGTGGGCTAGTCCTGGTGCCGGAAGGGGACGTGGCTCCGCGGAGCGGGCCATCCGGGGCGCGGACACGGCTAATAATAAATAGCCCCGGTTGTGTAAGGCGCGTTGTATCTCAGGCATTGTGTGGACCTCTTCACGGTCGTGAGCTTCGCAGCAGCACCAGCAGATAGCTAGGTACAACAGTTATTTCTGTTTTCCAGATGAGGAAACCGAGGGCACCCAACTGGTGAGCGGCAGGGGCAGAACTAAAATCAGTCTGCCTCTACAAATACCCGCAAGCTTTAGGTTGCTCAAAGAAGTGATGTCTTGGGGTTTTGGTTCTGCCACCCAGTTCACCAGATCCCCTTACTCGGGGTCCCTTCTCTAAGGTGAGAGTAGGTAGGATGTCGGACTCGGTAGTCTGGACCTCCACGGGTCTGACACAGTCTTCCAGCCCCTGCATCGTTCTCACACGGGCGCAGTTACGCAAACATGGTAGCCGCACAGAACTTTGACTCTGACGGAACTGACAGGACGCTGGTCCCCTAGTCGTGGTACTCTGTAGGAATTGCCTGTGAATGATGGGCTAGGTTGTGGATTCCTTGAAGACAGGGACTTGTCACCTTTCACCTAGCGTGTTGACTCCACCGTTGACCGTCCTTGCATGCTAGGTGCTTGGTCGGTGTTTGGTTTGGAGCTAGGCCTTGGCTTTACAAGGATGAGGGGAAATAGCACTCCTGCCCTTGAGGGTCCGAAGCGTGAGAAGTGGAGGGAGAATGATGGCCTTTACTATTGCATGCCTGTGCAGGCTTTTGTACAACTCTGGGAGGCCTGGCTTTCTGCTTTGTTAGGTCCCGGAGGGGCAAGGCCCTTGTATAAATGTCTCCATTGTAGAAAGCATCCCAGGAACAGTGATATATTGTGGTCCCGAGAGAAAGAGGGGCTGGAAAAAAATAAAAGTAAATGATGCTTGCTAAGGAGAGAATAGTCACCTGGGTCAGATAGCTTCTCTGTCTGCTAGATGTGATGGGGCCCAGAGAACTCCAGCTTGGGGAAGGTAGACTTTCCCCAGCACTAGAATGGCTTCGCTGCTGGTGGACTTAAAAAAGGGGGTGGGGACAGAATAGCTTTTAACACATAGTATCTTTTTTGTTTGTTTATTTTTTGAGACAAGGTTTCTCTATGTAACAGCCCTGGCTGTCCTGGAACTTGCTCTGTAGACCAGGCTGGCCTTGAACTCTAGAGATCTGTCTCTGCTCCTCACTCCCCCCAGTACTAAGATTAAAGGCATGCACCACCACTGTCCATCTAATTTAATTTTTTAAAAAAATTCTACATGTATGAGTATTTTGCTTACATGTAAATGTTGTAGGTGCACGCCTGGTGCCTATGAAAGCCAGAAGAAGGCACCGGTTTCTCTGGAAATGAATCCAAACAGCTCTAAGCTGCCGTGTGGGTGCTGGGAACTAAACTTGGGTCCTCTGGAAGAGAAACACGTACTCTTACCTGTTAAACCATCTCTCTAGTACGGAATTTGGTTGATTGGTTGTTCTGAGACTCAGACAGTAATGTAGCATTGGCTTGCCTCCAGTTCACTACTTAGATCAAGTTGGCCTTGAACTCAGAGATCTGCTTGCTTCTGTTTCTGGAGTGCTGGGATTAAACACTACATCACGACACCTAGCGAAGAAAAGTGTTTTTTTTTTTTAAGATTTATTTATTTATTATGTATACAACATTCCTTCCATGTATGCATGCATGCCAGAAGAGGGCACCAGACCTTATTACAGATGGTTGTGAGCCACCATGTGGTTGCTGGGAATTGAACTCAGGACCTCTGGAAGAGCAGTCAGTGCTCTTAACCTCTGAGCCATCTCTCCGGCCCCCAGAAAAGTGGTTTTAAAGAAAACTTTAGAATAGTGGGTTTCAACCTTCCTAATGCTGCGGCCCTTTAATACAGTTCCTCATGTTGTGGGGACCCCCCTAACCATGAAATTATTTTATTGCTACTTTGTAACTAATATTGCTACTGTTGTGAATAGTAATGGAAGTATCTGATAAGCAGGATGTCTGATAGCAACTCCTGTGAAAGGGCCGTTCAGCCAACAGTGGGGCGAGACCACAGGTTGAGAAAAAGCTGCTTTAGAAGAACCCAGCATATGGAAGGCAGAAGCAGGCAAATCTCTGAGTTCAAGGCCAGCCTGGTCTACAAAGTGAGTTCCGGGACAGTCAGGACTGTTACACAGAGAAACCCTGTCTCAACAACAACAACACAACAACAAAACCCAAAACCCAGTCCTTGTGGCCTGGAGAAACCAAGTCTCTGATGGCTCAGTTCTCCCAATCCAGAAGGACTCCCTGGAGAATTGATGCTATTAAATAAACTGTCAAAATACTCCCAAGTTTGGTAACACTCAGCTGTGGGGCTCTGCAAACACCAGGGCCTGCAGAGTCTGCAGAGTAGAGCAAGAAGGGAAGCCACTTCGACAGGCGTAGCTGGGGTTGGTTCAAACTTCTAGAGTGTAACTCTAGGCAGTTAGTTTATTTTAGATATATATAAGTACAGTACAACTGGAAAAAAGATTCCTGGTGACAGTTATCACAATCATGCTCAGGTGTGACTACTCTTACAGAGTCCATAAGAAGAAGTTCTGCTGACTGAAAAGCAATGCTCAGGACAAAGGTCTAGGGAGGAAGAGTCTGGGACCAACAATAGTCTGGAGAGTCAGCTGTGGCCTGGCCCTGCAGATAGCACAGGTCACCAGTCTCTTAGTACATCCGCTCTCAGCTTTCCAGGCAGAAACCGGTATACAGCCTTTCCATTGAAGAGACAACCCCGCGTGTTTAACGTTCCTGGTCCCTAGTGCTCACCTGTGAGTACAAGCATCTTGTGCCCTCCTCACTCAACCACAAACTTCTACCTTCAGTGCTGCTGAGAGTGATCCCCTGAAGTGTCTGTGAGTGTTCCTGCTATGGCAGGCGTCGTGCAGGTGCCGGGGACACTGCCCTCCTGAAGCTTCTGTTGTAGTGACGGAGATGGGTGGTAAACAGCAAGTACAGATTATGTATGATTTAGTAATAGCTAGTGCACGCTAAGGTCCAGAAACAGTAGGGCAGGGGCTGTTTCCAACAGGGTGGTAGGGATAGTATCTCAACATTTGTTGAGATAGGGGCGGGGATGTGGGAGAAGATGAAGTGTTTGAGAGCCTGCCCTTTTCAGGAGTCGCCAAGGAGGCTAGTGTGGCTGGAGCACCTTGGGGAAATGATAGCCGTGGTCTGAGGTACTGTTGGCTTAGTGACTGCTGTAGCCTTCAGATTCTGAGTGGCTTCAGCAGGGGCCTGAGGACATCTGACTTTTGGTTAGAGAAAATTTGGGTTAAGAGTGGAAGCCTGGGGCCCGCTGAACCTCTGGCTGGTGTGAGGACATTGGTTTGTCCAGGATGATGGAGTTGGTGGGAAATAGCAGTATGGCTGCCCTTTAGAAACAGCCGTTGTGATTACTGGTGAATGGAGTTGCCTGCAAGGTATGTGATGGATAGAGAAGAGCCAAGGACTCCAAGTGTCGGTTTGAGCATCACCTGTGCTGTGGGTGAAGTAAGGAGTGCCTTTGGAGCTGGGAGAACTGAGAGTTTGGTTTGTGACTGTGGTGCATGACTGTAATACCGGCTGCTCAGGAGGCTGAGTTGGAAGGGTCGCTTGAGACCAGGAATCTGAGGCCATCCTCAGCAACATAGTAAGATGATGTCTCCAAAAATATAAAAAAACAAAAAAATGAGTTTGAAAAAAGAATGTCAATCTGAAATCATTTTTAGACTTGGATTTGTCCTGAGAAATTATATATTTACTAAATCATAGGTGCTACCTAAGATTTTTTTTCTTTTGGTGTACCTTAAATAAGTACTGGGCTGGAGGGTTTACTCTATCGGTAGAGTGTTTACCTAGTATGTGTGAAGTCCTGGGCTTGATTCCCAGCACCTCATAAAACAGCGTGATGGTACAGGCCTGTAATCCTTGCACTTGGGAGGCAGAAGCAGGAAGGTCAGGCTATGTGAGACCTTGTCTCTAAACAAATTTGTCCACTGAAATGAAAGCATTTATTTTGGAAGAAGAAAAAAAATTCAGGGTTGATGTATAGCTCAGTAGAAGAGTGTTTGCCTAGCGTGCACAAGGCCTCGGGTTCCATCCCAACACTGGGAAGGGGATAAAAAGGAGGAAGTCAAGTTCACCAGGCATCAGGAATGAGGTCTAGCTGCTGTGCTGGTCCGCAGAGATCATACCACAGTTACTAGTAGACCTTTGAGCATGTATCATGGAGTCTAGCAGCAGCAGAGAGAGTATTTGATGGAGGCTCTAGAGGGCAGTGGGAGCCTGGAGTGACTTGGCCTCAGAGAAGTGGGTCACATAGGAGGTTTCTGTGAAGAGAAGAAACTGCTGTCCCTTACCCTAAGCCATCTTCCCCAGGGCATTGTTCTCCCTTCCAAGCTTCCTTTTGGTCTCTTTAGCAATGGACTGCTTTCACCACAGAACACTCGGCCTTTTCATACCATAATTTGATATTCATGCTGTGGCCTGAACTGGGAATGGGGCTTTGTCTACTTGTCTGCCTGGGTTTTGAGATGAGCCCGGGTGGGGACAATTATGTACTCCTTGATTTCGATAAGAGTACATGAGAATTTGAGGAACTCATGCTTAAATAAACATGCACATGTGTGTGAAGCACCTAAGGCTATACATGCAAGGGTTACTTTTCAAACCACAGCTGACTTGTAGGAGGCTCCTTCTCAAAATCAGGCTGGGGTTAGGTCCTTTGAAGTGGCCTACTCTCTTAGCACATTTTCTGTTGAATTTTATGAATAGTTCTTTTAAATGATGGAGGAGTCATGGTGTGTGTGTGTGTGTGTGTGTGTGTGTGTGTACACGGCTCTGTACTAAGGGCTTAGAGTGTGAAACACCCCCTTCTCAGCTTCCCCAAGGCTAGCGCCCCCTGAGCTCACGGGCCTGGCATTTGGGGACGTGGGAGAGAGTATGCATCAGTCAGTACAGGGGCGGAGGAGTGGGTGGTTTGTGTGAGGAGCAAATATGTGACCTTTCCAAAAATTGTTGAGCAGTGTGGAGGAAGGATGGGACTTGGCAGACGTGCTAATAGAGTCGCTGGGGATGCTGCTCATGGATAGTCCCTGGCAGAACAGGAGAGGAGTAGGAGAACACGCTCTAAGCTTGCTCAGCCATAGCACAGCAAGAGCGCTTCTGAGTGGGTCAGTAAAGTCAGAGGACCAGATACTCTCTGACTCATACTGGCTCAACCTCCTGAGTGGGTCAGTAAAGTCAGGAGGACCAGATACTCCCTGACTCACACTGGCTCAATCTCCTGGCATTCTTTGGCTACTTGCTACTAAATCAGTGTCTGAGACCCAAGGCCACTGGGCCTTTCATTGAAGGAGTACCCTTCAGGAGAAACTGCCCATGTGTCATAGGGCCTGAGACCCTTAGGAGACCACTGTACTAAGGTTGAAACTATCCTGTACTACTAAGAAAGGGCACATTAATTACCTTATAACACTGTATCCAGGAGTAATCACACTTGAGTAATACAGGCCTTCAAATAGTCAACCATTTAACAGTGCAGGCTGTAGCATGACAGTGGCCAGAGGCCCCATGTTTAGTGACCTGAGAGTGGAATGCCCAGTACTCATGCTGCAACACTGAAAGCAGGCTCTGGGACCTTAGCAGTGTTCTCCTGGAGCCTGTGTCTCCATTATGAGGTTTAGTATGTGTTGGAGAAGCAACAGAGAAATGGTGATTGGGAAGGCATTTGATTTTTCACTTCCCTTCAGACTTCAGATGTTGGCAAGAGAAGGTTCAATTTTTTTTTTCGAAACAGGGTTTCTTTGTATTTGTTTTTTGAGACAGGGTTTTTCTGTAGCTTTGGCGCCTATCCTGGAACTAGCTCTTGTAGACCAGGCTGGCCTCGAACTCACAGAGATACACCTTCGTCTGCCTCCCGAGTGCTGGGATTAAAGGCATGAGCCACCATTGCCCGGCTCAATTTGACCTTTTTATGCTCTCAATACTTTTATGACATTTGCTGTTCTCTCTCTCTCTCTCTCTCTCTCTCTCTCTCTCTCTCTCTCTCTCTCTCTCTCTCGACTTGTTGGGCAGTGGTGGTTTACACCTTTAATCCCAACACTTGGGAGACAGAGGCAGGCAAATCTCTGTGAGTTCAAGACCAGTTTGGAATCTACATAGTAAGTTCCAGCACTGACTCCAAAGCTACATAGAGAAATTCTATCTTAAAAAATTGTGTGGGCTGGAGAGATGGCTCAGTGGTTAAGAGCATTGCCTGCTCTTCCAAAGGTCCTGAGTTCAATTCCCAGCAACCACATGGTGGCTCACAACCATCTGTAATGACCTCTGGTGCCCTCTTCTGGCATGCAGGTGTACATGCTGGCAGAATACTGTATACATAATAAATAATCTTAATAAATAAATCTTAAAAAAACCTAGATGATGGGGTTAGAGAGGTGTCTCGAGTTAAGAGCCCTTGCTGCTCTCTCAGAGTCTACAAGCAATGGCTTGAGTAGATTCTCATTCTTTGTCTTCTAGATACTACTGTAAGTCACACTGGCTTTCCACTTAGCATAATACTGAGAAAGTTTGCATTCAAAACAAAGTCATCTGAGAAAGAAACTGACAGTTTAAAGATAAAATTGGAAGTAGCGTCATGGCTTTTAGATTGATCTCAGCGTTTTGGCTAAGGTCAGATGTAAAATTGGAAGTGTATAATGTATTGAGGATGGCCTGTGCCTGACATGGCCGCTCTCCCCAGGTGGGTTGGAGCAGGGACTTGGGCGTAGGTGAGACTGAGAAATACAGACAGGTGAGTGTTGCCTCTCCATGATTGTTGGGTAAAATTTGTTTTTATCTCACTAGAAAGCCAAGGCAAACTGGCCAGGAACTTACTGCCTAACGATGACCAATGTAAAGTAAGTGGGACTGGGCTTAGCAAGGAGCACTGGCATTAGTTGGCTTAAGGATAATGCTTATCTCTGTGACTGGAGCACGGAGACCAGAAGCCTCTTCGTTTGAGGCCCCCAGTGTAACAGGCTTTGTGAGTGAGGGGTGGATGGGGTGCATGAATGTTCTGTAGAGGTTAGAGGACAACTTAGAGTCGTTTCTCTCCTAC
This sequence comes from Arvicola amphibius, assembly GCF_903992535.2. Classification (NCBI taxonomy): domain Eukaryota; kingdom Metazoa; phylum Chordata; class Mammalia; order Rodentia; family Cricetidae; genus Arvicola; species Arvicola amphibius. Next base: position 37,629,869 of record NC_052055.2, on the reverse strand, counting down.
CATGGGGGTGGATTCTGGGGTTCAAACTTTGGTCTTCAGGCTTGGAAGCAAGGGACTGAGCCATTTTGCCCGCCCTGGCTTTTCTTTTGTTGTTGTTTCAATTTTTGTCTTTGTTTTGTTGAGACAGGATCTCTCTACGTAATCCTTGCTGTTCTCAAACTTACTCTCACTCTCTAGACCAGGCTGGCCTCAGACTCAGATCCACCTGCCTCTGCCTCTGCCTCTGCCTCTGCATGAATGTTCTGTAGAGGGAATGAGTGTGGAGACATACCATATTCATGGGTCAGAAGGCTGGTGCAGTGGAGATGCCAGTTCTCCCCAGGCTGGCCTGTAGATTTAAGTAGTCGTAATCATTTATTCATTTATTTCTGAGACAAGGTCTCACTGTGTAGTTCAGCATGGCATCAAACTTGTGATCCTACTGCCTCAGCTTCCCAAATGCTGGTTTTGCAGGTGTGTACTCTGTGCCTGGATTCCCAACAAGGCTGTGTGTATGTGTGTTGTGTATGTGTACAAAGTCATCATAAAATTTTTATGGAAAGGCAGAGAAACTAGACTAGTCTTGGGAAAAACATACAGTAAGGGAAATTCCGTGGGTTCTGCACCTCAGCTATTACATTATGATTCATAATGGTTACAGAATTACAGCAACAAAAATAACTTTATGGTTGGGGATACCATAACAAGGAACTGTATTAAAGGGTCACTGTATTAGGAAGGTTGAGATCCATTGCTATAGGTGAATTTAAGACTATATCAAAGCTGGAGAGATAAAATGTTCATCACAGAGATTAACAGAACAGAGTTCAGAAACACAGCAGGATGAGGTGTGATGGGAACTCAGTGGAGGAAGCTGATCTTCAAAAGTGATGTTAGAATCATTGGCCACCCTAATGTAGGGGGACATTGACCTAGAGCTGCCTGCTACAGAAATTAATTCAAAAGAGGTCTTGGGTGTAGGCGTAGAACTGTAAAATTTGGCCGGGCGGTGGTGACGCACGCCTTTAATCCCAGCACTTGGGAGGCAGAGGCAGGCGGATCTCTGTGGGTTCAAGACCAGCCTGGTCTACAAGAGCTAGTTCCAGGGCAGGTTCCAAAGCTACAGAGAAACCGTGTCTCAAACTCCCCACCCCCCCAAAAAAGAACTGTAAAACTTCTAGTGACTGTGAGACTCTCATGGCCTGGGCTGCTCAAGGAGCCTTTGGATATGACTCTAAAAGCACAACCCATAAAAGGAAGAAATCAATAATAATGGAAATCATCAAAAGTTTAAGTTTATCCTCCCAAAATCAGTATGGGGTAAATGGAATGATAAGCTACTGACTTGGGAAAATGTTTACAAGTCATATAGTCATCAAAGCAGTGTGGGGCAAAATATGTAAAGAATTCTCAGAGCTCTGTTGTTAACCCAGTTTAAAAGGAAGCGTAAAATAAAAACAGTTGCCAGAGGGGACCTGTGGGTAGCAAGTGAGCACCTGAAAAGATGTCAGTGTCATTAACTATTAGGGAAATGCAAATTGCACCATGAGGTCAGGCATATGTTAGAGTGCTGAGAGCAGACCTAGTGATGACCATGATGCCGTCCACTTGGAGTGCTGGCTGCTGGCAGGAGGACACATGGCACAGCTGCCCTGGAACATGGTTTGGCAGTTTCTTCTAACTGAGAATGGCTCAGTGGTTAAGAACCCTTGTTGCTCCTCCAGAAGATTTAAGTTTCATTCCTGGCACCCATGTCCAGTGACTCACCACGCCTCAGGCTCTAGCTCCCTCTTCAGGCTTTCAGGAGCATCTACACGTGGGGCATTTAAAGTAATGAATATCAACCTATCTTTGTCCTATTTGAGACAGGGTCACTGTACAGCTCTGGCTGGCCTGCCTCCCAACTACTGGGACTAAAGGTGTGTGTACTATCATTCCTGGCCCAATAAAGAAATTTACAAGAAAAAGAGCTAAACATTCATTTATTTGGACCTGGTGCTTTTATTTTTTATTTTTTGTATGTATGTGTGTGTAGTACATGCGTGTCAGCCTTCCAGTAGATGTTTGTGACCCAAGCAGCCCGAACCCTAGGTAGTTACCAGAAGAAATGAAAAGTTACACTCAGATAAAAACTTGCACGTGAGTGTTGCCCAAATGTCCTTCAGAGGATGCAGGGATAAGCAGGCTTCTCCATGGTCCATCAGTGGGAAAGGAAAACTACACAGTGCTGCGGTAAAGATGAGCAAGCTATTAATGTGTACAGACACCAGTGTGGCTGAATCTCAGGGGCAGCACGCACGAAAGAAGCCAGCCTTACAGGGTTATACGCCACATGCTTTGACAGATGCTGTTCTTAAAAAGGCAAAACCACAGGATGGCAAATAGGCCAGTGTGCCAGCCTAGGGTGGGTGGAACATTTGAAGTGTCGGGCATTCTGTGTCCTGACTGGAGGTAGCAATACAGATGTGTAGTGTATCAGCATGACTGCGTACCCAACCAATGACATCATTTTACTCCCTGATCATTTAAAATAAAATAAACTCCCATGCCCAGTAACAGTTGCTCCAGGGCACTAAGTACTGAACAAAAGCTTTGAAATAGATGAATGTGGCATAAAAGCAATTAAAATTGGAGGATGTGTATATCTATAATCTGAGTTCTCACTGTGTAAATAAGCAGAAGGTGAGATTTGCCATAGAAGCTGAAGCTGGTCCCATATCTGTTTGGACCAGCCAGCTGAAGTGATTTTACATTTTTTTTTTTTTGGAGACGGGGTTTCTCTGTGTAGCCGTGTAGCCGTGACTGCCCTGGAACTTGCTCTGTAGACCAGATTGGCCTTGAACTCAGAATACCTGCCTCTGCCTCTGCCTCTGCCTCTGCCTCTGCCTCTGCCACCTCTGCCTCCAAGCGCTGAGATTAAAGGCATGTGCCACCACCACCCACCTGTTTTTACACCTTTTTTGAAGATCATTACTAGTAGCATGTAAGAAGTTGCATCTGGTGGTCATAATTTTTTAATATTTCAATAAAACCTTACAACTTTTTCAGGGTATTTTATGTGCATGAGTGTTTTGCCGCATGTATGTATGTGTACCTGGCATATGGTACTTGCTTTCTGGACCTTGAGATAGCCTTCCCGTGTGTCTTTAATCTATGCTGTCTCAGTCTAGGCTTCAGATGCACATGGAAGGTGCTTTTGGGAACCTCAGGGCACACTGGCCACTGCTTGTTTACCTTAGCCAGGCCCTTCTGTCCATCCTCCCTCACTGCAGGATGTAGAATGTATAATTGAAGCCTTAAACAAGACCAAGTTCCCTAGCTGCCAGAGGGGCTTTTCTTAGTTTCATGGCATATGAGCCTGAAGACATGGCTGATCCCATCTTCAGATAGTCCTGAGTCCTGCACTCATAAGGACTTGCGTTGGGCTGTTTCCTACTGCTGGGTCTTGCTTACTAATAAGTCCTACATCCAGAAAGAAAGGGGAAGAGGAGGAAAGAAAAAGGAAATACACATGCTTGGGGCCATCTCTAGGAACCTTACAAAATTAAAAGTTGCCTGGCATTAGTGGCACATGCCTTTAATCCCAGCTCTCTGGAGACAGAGTCAGGCCTGATCTACAGGACAAGTTCCAGAATGGTTAGGGCTATACAGAGAAACCCTGTATTAAAAAAAAAAAAAAAAAAAGAGTTGGGATATTTAGGCCAAGATTTGGACTGTGTGTGTGTGTGTTATATGTGTGTTTGTGTGTAAATGTCTGCAGTGATTGTGTAAAACATCCTGATTTGAGATCTCGTGGGATAGTATAAAAGTCAGGTATAGGCATGAGAGATGGAACCAAGGTGCAGTATGAGTACACAGCCATGACCCCTGAGTCGGCAATCCCAGCAGACCTGCCTAACAAGAGAAAGGAAGTACACAGGCCTTCAAGCTGTAGCTATTGGAGGAGGAAATGGAAGGGGCACAGGTGGAGGCCTCCACACTAGGAAGAGTGACAGACTGATTTGCAGGCTTGAATTTCTGATGGCCAGGTCCTCACTACCTTCCTGAGAACATGTGTGGGAAGCTGTTTATGACGCAGACAACCCAGGCTGCACACAGGTCAGGCATTGTGCCGGCAGAGCATACGTTCTGCAGTTGGTTTCCTTTGTGCTGCCCAGCCCGAACCTTTGTGTGAGAAGTGTGGCCAAAGAGTGTCCTATGTGTTACACTAGCATTTCCTGCTTTGTAGTGAGCTCTCTCTGAGAAGCCATGCTGAGCTTTCCACTTGGGAATGCTGCAGTTTTAGGATTCCTATGGGAACCAGTTTGTAGATAAACCATAAAAACAGGAAGCCTTTTGTAAGTGTCTCTTCAGAGAAGCATCTTTTCCCAGACATAACCGTCTTGTGGGAGCCAGGCCCTACTTTGTCCTTGTTGGAGAAGCAGGAGCAATGGGATCTGGGGACGATGGTGGGCTTTCACAGTTTCCTGATGTTTCCCAGGAGCAACAGCCAAGCTGGACAGATGACTTGCCACTCTGTCACCTCTCTGGAGTCGGTTCAGCTTCCAACCGCAGCTATTCTGCTGATGGTAAGGGCACCGAGATCCACCCTCCAGAGGACAACTGGCTCAAGTTCAGGTATGTGTGACATTGCTGTACTGGACAGAGAAAGTCAGTTCATGAGCAAGAAAAGATAAAACTGTCTTGACACTACTGTGTTCAAGGGTTGCCTGTGGGAAGTGACCACTGCTGTGGTCTTTTCTGTGTCTAAGCCAGGGGCCTGCTATGGTATAGGGATGGAGTAGACTAAGAGGGGGAATTCAGCAACCAGGTCATTTTCCTAGTTAAATGATGACTACCATGTGGGTACCCCATTGAGTGCCTGTAGCCTTTTCTGCCTTTAGTCCCTTCCCAGTTCCTTCTTCCCCATCACCTTCATGCCTGGTCTCAGTCCTCTTCCTGCCCTCCCTCTGCTAGAAGTGAAAACAACTGCTTCCTATACGGGGTCTTCAATGGCTATGATGGCAACCGGGTGACCAACTTTGTGGCCCAGAGGCTCTCTGCAGAACTCCTGCTGGGCCAGCTCAACACTGAACACACTGAGGCTGATGTGCGGCGGGTCCTGCTGCAGGTAAGGGGATTCGCCTGGCTGTCAGTGGCCTGTTCTGCCTGTGTGTCCTCTCTTTCCTGGCACTTGGGCCCTGCAGCTCTAAGTATGGACAGGTGATCTGAAGATTGCCTGCATCTCCATCCCCTGCCAAGGATCAGTTCTAGGTACAGTTCATGGAAGCAGGGGTTCCTTGCCCCCAGGAGCCCAGGACAGGCAGGCACAGCAGTTTTTCCACTGGTAGCAGGGCTGACCTGGGAGGAAGCTCACTGGGAGTGGAGAATGGAGGCCCTGTGGGGATACGGTCCTTAGGCAAGTGGTCAGGTGCTCTTTCTCCAGTGCTGACGGCACCCGACATGCTCTGCACCTCTCCCCACTCCTGTTCTGGCCTGCACCTCACTGGCCAGGCCTGGGTTTCTTCTATTGTCTGTTGGGATTTCCTTCTCCCCAGGAAGGCTTCTTGGTCTTTGAGAATTGCCCCAACCTTTTCCTGTTCTCTGTGGCCGCAGGGCTCCTGGCTGGAGCTTTGCAGAGGCTGTCCCAGGAGGAGCTTTCTGCTTCGCCATTGTCCAGCAGGTCCTGCAAGGCCTCTTCGCCACTACAGACTCATTGACCAAGCACCTCTCTGGGCCCAGTGTTGGGGGTTGATTTTCTCACTTCCCATGAACCCAAATGTGCAGCACTGGAGTTTACACCCCACCGTCTAAAGCACACAGCCTGGCCCTTGCTCCTGCCTCTCTGATTCCTGTGCAGGCTGCCTAAGTACTCCCTTCTCCCATCCCACAGCTAAAGGTCTTCGTCAGACAGTGAACAGAAAAGCCCACATATGAGGCAGAAATGATGTGTGTTACTTACCCATGGTAGATCACAAGATCTACCATGAATGCTGTGGATCTGTTACTCTCCATAGGGACATCTTAGCAGGAGGTGATGGTATTGTTTGAGCCAGCCCTTGCCTTGCCCTGTGTCCCTTCAGGCCTTCGATGTGGTAGAGAGGAGCTTCCTGGAGTCCATTGATGATGCCTTGGCTGAGAAAGCCAGCCTCCAGTCCCAGCTGCCAGAGGTAATGGTCTATACTGCTGGGTGCCAGCATTAATCCTCTGTGTCGCTTGCCACCCTTGGGCACAGCAAGGTCTGCAGCAGGAATCTTGAGACAGTGTCCTGATGGGGAAGTTGGGGTGGCAGTGGGAGTATCCCTGTGGGGACTCTCTGAGTTTCATCCTTGGATGGCAACAATAGATGGAAGGAAAGGCCTTTCTAGGTTCTGTGATCTGGCTCAGTCGAGAGCCAGGATCACCTTCAGGCTGCCCCTGGTTAAAGCACCTTCCTGGACATCCTACAGGTATCCAGCCTGGCTGTGTCTTTGCTGATAATCTGTCTGCCTTGGCTGCTCAGGGCCCCTGCTGCTTTATCTCAAGGGACGGAGAGGATTGGTTAGATGGTCCTCGAGCACCTGCCCTGCTCTGATCTTTCTTGATGATGACTTGCAGGGTGTACCCCAACACCAGTTGCCACCTCAGTATCAGAAGATCCTTGAGAGACTCAAGGCACTGGAGAGGGAGATTTCAGGAGGGGCCATGGCCGTTGTGGCTGTCCTTCTCACCAACAAGCTCTACGTCGCCAATGTTGGTGAGCCGCCCACCCACCCCGTGCCAGTCTGCTTCTGTACAGGCATACCCTGAGCTTCCCAGGGTTGTCGGCCGCTTTCCCCATCACTCTCTTGTTTGTGTCAATCCTAGATGAAAGGCAAACAGAGGAGGCAGGGGTAGGTGTCCTCTTTTTGGATGAACTGCATCCATTTTATTTTTGTTTTTAATTTATGTGTATGAGTGTTTGTCTACATGTATGTCTGTGTACCACATGTGTGCCTGGTGCTTGTGGAGGCTATAAGTGGGCATCTGATTTCCTGGAACTGGAGTTAAAGATGGTTGTGAGCCACTGTGTGGGTACTGGGAATAGAACTGTATTCTTTGGAAGAGAATTCAGAACTCTTAACTACTGAGCCATCTCATTGCGGGAGGTGGGGCAGTCTCTGCAAACACCAGGGCTAGCAGAGTAATGATCAGTCCATGTGAGGCAAGAAGGAAATCCAGTTCAACGTGATTCTGTTGTTGGTGCAAACTTGTAGAGCAATGTTCCCAACCTGGGGTCGAACAACCCTTTCACAGCGGTTGCCTAAGACCAGCGGAAGACATAGATATTTACATTATGATTCATAACAGTAGCAAAATCAGTTATGAAGAAGCAGTTTTATGGTTGGGGTCCCCACAACGTGAGGAACTATATTAAAGGGTCACAGTACCAGGAAGGCAGAGAACCCTGCCCTAGAGTCTGCGACCAGGCAGTTTATCTTGGGCATATTTAAATACAGTACAGTTTAGTATAACACAATCCTGTGTGCACAGTGAGGCTCCTTTTCTTTTTTGAGATAGGATCTCTCCTAGCTGTCCTGGAACTCACTATATAGACCAGGTTGGCCTTGAACTTAAAAGAGATACCCTGCCTCTGCACCCGACTGCTGGGATTAGATTAAAGGCATGCACCACCACACCCAGTGAAACTCTTTTCTAAGTACATGTCACTTCCATGAAGATGTGCTCCATAGATAGGCTACATATGTTAAGGTCTAGGGGAGAATCTGGTGCGATTTGGGGCATACAGGTAGCATAGAGGTCACCTAGGCTATCAACCACTTTGGTACTGTTTGGAGGAACCTGGGAGAGCTACAGGCAGCCTGGCCCTACAGATAACACAGAGGTCATCTAGGCTGTTAACCAGCTCCATTCCCAGCCTTCTGGGCAGAAAACAGGTTATTTATCTCTGCCTTTGAAGAGACAGCCCTGCACATTCAACATTCCTGGTTTCCCTAGTGCTTATCTGTGAGTGCAAGAACCTCTGTGCTCCCAACACCTCCAGTCCCATGGCCTCTTCTTTTGGAAGAAGTTACATGGAGTGAAGGCCTGCTCTGCACCCTCAAAAAACAGCAGGAAACTGGGTGATAGGGACATTTGGATTTAAGGCCAAAGGAGGAGCCATGAGGGGACCCAAGAACCTGTGCAGGTTGCATGTCACTGTAAGGACTGTCTTTCTGTTGCTGTGAAGAGAAACCATGACTGCAGTAACTCTTAGAAAGGAAACGGAAACACATTCAATTGGGGTGGCAGGGAGCATGGCAGCCTTCAAGGAGACATGGTGCTGGCTACATCTTGATCAGACGGTAACAGGAAGTGTTCTGTCTCACTGGGTGGTATCTTGAGCATATATGAGACCTCAAAGCTCACCCCCACAGGGACATACTTCCTCCATCAAGGCCACCCCTATTCCACACCTATTAGTGCCATTCCCTTTGGGGCCATTTTCTTTCAAACCACCACAAGGGTTTATGGTGACCCTGACTCTCCTCCTCCTTCAAGATTTCCTTAGGAATCAACTTGCAAATATAAAAGAGCTGATATCAGTAGTTAGTGAGCCACCACGCCCGATTCCAGCCCCCACAGTTACCATCCTGTGCCAGTCTTGTTTCATCCAGAGCCTCTTATTCCCAAATTGTTTGAAAACAATCACATGATGATCTGAAGACTTGGTATGGGTCCCTAAGGACTCAGTCCTGTGAGCTTCCCTCCTGACTCAGATGTCCTCGCCGGCGATTTACCCCCGTCTGAGCCCCTTGGTTTGTGCCATCTGCTTGTCTTCCCTGTTGGGTCAGTGGGTCCTGTTTCTCCCTCTGCTTAATTAATCTTGATCAAATTGTGCTGCAGGTACAAATCGGGCACTTCTGTGCAAATCTACAGTGGATGGGTTACAGGTAACACAGCTAAACGTGGACCATACCACAGAGAATGAGGATGAGCTCTTTCGTCTTTCCCAACTGGGTAAGTAGAGTAGGCTGGGCTCTGGGGGACCTGTGGGAACAGGGGACAAGCTCCTGGGCTCCCTCTGTGCCTACCTTTGGTAACTGGAGAGGGAGGTACATGCTAGAAGGACAGGGCCTGTAGCCAGGGCTGGATCTGCTGTTGGACAGCCTTGGAAACCTCCATCCGTGTGCTGAGGGTGGTGGTAACATCGTCTTCAGAGAGTTAATGAGTGTAAACTGCTGCTCAGAGAAGTACCTGACACACAGTAGGCACATATCCCTGTTCCCGAGAGAGAGTAGGAGAGCAGAGATGTCGTGCAATCCCACTGTCCCCCTAGCCCTCCCTTTCTTCCCAGCTCTGCAGACATGGCTGCCTTCTGGACTTTGGGCAGAGGCAGACAGGACTGCACTGGCTAGTGCTGCAGCGCCTGCAGGGAGAGGCCTCTATTAGAGCTCCTTTTCTCGTTACTATAGCAGGTACCTGACAGAAGTAGCTTAAGGGAGAAAGGGCCTTTTTGACTAATGCTTTAAAGAGTACTGTCCATCATGGCAGGAAAGCATGGTGACAGAGGATTCTGTGACAGCCGATTATTAAATCTTAGCAAATCAGGAAGAGAAGGGACCAGAGCTGGTTAGCCTACACCTTCCAGAGCCCACTCTCGAGTCCTCCTCCAACGACCCCATATCCAAAGGGTTCCATAACCTTCCACAACAGCACCAGCTAGGAACTAATCGCTGAAACACGAGGCCATGGGGATATGACACCTTCAGACCACAGCAGGGCCTGAGTCAGGGATGTTCTGTGAAGGTTGGGGCTGAGAACAGTGGGGCACGGGATTGTTGTACCCTGTGGTACCCTGGCATCGTGTTCATTTCCTGATATTTTGTCCTCACTCACCATGCGTATGGACACCGCACCGCCGTCCCCTTTTCCTCTTCACTGCGGAGAAATGGGCCTGTTGAATTGTCCTCTCTCTGGTAGGTTTGGATGCAGGAAAGATCAAGCAGGTGGGTATCATCTGTGGCCAGGAGAGCACCAGGCGCATTGGGGATTACAAGGTCAAATATGGCTACACTGACATTGACCTGCTCAGGTAGGTGGCCATGCCTGCAGCCCCAGCCATTTGTGAGACCAGAGGACCTGGGATAAAAACAGATCCCAGGCTGCAGCGGTGGCAGGGATGCTATTTGAAAGTTCAGGCCCAAGGAGATACTTTCTGCCTCCAGAGAGCGGGTGTAGAGTGGGGCCTAGGCCAGCAGCAGTCTGGTCCTGTGAGCTAGGCCCACAAGGGTCAAGGAAGGAGCTGACCAAGTCTAGGGCAGCAAAAGTGCCACAGAGCCAGGAAGGAGAATCCAGTGATATCATGAGGTACCAGCATGAACAGGAAATGACAAGACCAAAGGGCAAGGTAGAGCTGGGGGTGTGTGTGTGAATCATCCATTTCTTTCTGGGCCATTCCTTCTGGGTGCTATCCAAGTCCCCATGGCAGTAATAGTCCTGATGATTCTTTGTCTTGTCTAGTGTGCTCACTCCTTATACATGACCTCTTGTTCACCTCTTACTCGGGCCCCCTAAAATGGGTGTTGCCTTTAATCCCAGCACTTGGCAGGAGGATCTCTGTGAGTTCAAGGCCAGCCTGGTCTACAAGAGTGAGTTCCAGGACAGCTAGGACTGTTACATAAAGAAACCCTGTCTTGAAAATAAAAAAGATGGGTGTTGTTATTACACCTCCTACTCAGGCCATTATCCCACAAGCGTGTCCATGAGAGGAAACTGAGGCATGGAGTCATCCAGGACCCTGGCCAGTCCTAGCACTGGTGATGGACCCAGGCAGCCTGAATTTGGAGCATGAGTCCTTCACCTCTGGCTAGCTCTGGTGAAGACCCTCTCCCAGGTGCCTCTGTGGTGTCGGTCCAGCATTGTGTCACAGTCAGAAAATGTTACCAGGCTTCCTGGCTCAGTTAACTCCTCCCCCTCCCAGAATCTGAATATCCAGTATTTGAAAGCTTCGCCCCTAGTTTGCAGGGATCTGTTTACTTTATTGGGTAGGAAGTCTGTGACTTAAAACTCTTCAGCAAGGGTGCGTGTAGCCTTCTCTCCCAAGCCAGACTCCCCCCACTGGTAGACCAGAGGCTACTAGTCCCTTATGTATCCCGCCTCTAATGTCTTAGTGCACACACGTGCACCATGTGCTTGTGTGTGTTGTGGAAGGTGCGGTACCCCTTAAGCTTTCCTAGGGCTCTGCCCTCTGTCTTCCCTCTGAACTACTTTATTAGCATCCATCTGACGTGGAAAGGAACAGCTCAGTGTGGTGGGGACAGGTCCATGAAGGTGTCCGCCCTCCACATTTGCCTGGAGCTGCTGTCCTGCCTTGTAACAAACACTGATTCCAGCAGATGTAACGGCACTGAGATGTCTCCAGACTTCCGTCCTCATGGTTTTGTCAAGAATGTCCTCATGGGCTGTATGTGCTAGGGTAGTTTGACACTATAATGATTGACACACATCTGCCATGGTATTATATGGGATCTTAGTTGGAATAGACGCTTATCTTGGCATAGTTCAAGTTATAGCAAGAGGGCAGTTATTTGTTTTTAAATTTATTTTTATTTCAAAATAGGCTCTTACTAGTAATCCAGACTGAGATGATCCATAGGTCATGCCTATGTTGTATTGACTTGGTGACATCATCCTCTGTCACAGCTGCCCGAGTCTGGGAATGCAGGCATTCATCGTGTCAGCCATCTGACAGATGGGTTTTTGAACGGCAGCCTCCCAGCTGGGTGCTGTGGTGGTACCAGTTTGTCATCCAGCACTCAACAGGTAGAGAGGCAGAACCATTAGGAGACCAAAGTCATCGTTGATACATAATTGTAAATCAGTGGAGGCTGCACGAGACCTTATCAGAGAACAAGTAAATAAGTAACAGCCATTTTGATGCTCCATTCCCACCTACCCTGCTGCAGCCCAGGCTGTGGCTGTGGCAGGAAGCACAGAGTGGAGCCCAGATCTGGCATCTGACCTTTGTCTTCTTGGCTTTACTTCAGTGGCTGCCCTCAGGAGACAGGCCCATTCTTCTTTTCTCTTTCCCTCCATCCCTTTTCCTTTTTTCAAGTCAAATGTTTTTTTGTTCTGAGTGTAGATTCTTACCCTCAGCAGACACCGTGCCCCCTGGGAACATTGCCACACAAAGCCTTCCCTGTACTCTCTCTCATAGTGCTGCCAAGTCCAAACCCATCATCGCAGAGCCGGAAATCCATGGCGCACAGCCTCTGGATGGTGTGACAGGCTTCCTGGTGCTGATGTCTGAGGGACTGTACAAGGCCCTGGAGGCAGCCCATGGGCCTGGGCAGGCCAACCAGGTGAGCTGGGTAGGCCACACAGGTGGCATGGAGCATAACAGGCTAGCCCATGGGCAGTATGCTGGTTACCTGGACCCCTGATTCTCAAGCACGGTCATCAGGCATCTTTTTAGGGTTCAAAGCCAGGGCCTGAGGCAAAAAGGGGGAGGTCGGAACTATACTGCCCTGGAGCTTCAGGAAAGGAAGGTCACAGAGTCAGAAAGGACCATGACAGGGCTGGAGAGATGGTTCAGTGATTAAGAACGCAAGCTGATCTTCCAGAGGTCTTGAGTCCAATTCCCAGCAGCCACACCACATGGTAGCTCACAACCATCTCTAGTGAGATTTGATACCCTCTCCTGGCATAAGGTGTACATGCAGATAGAGCACGCATATATAAAATAAATACATTTTAAGAAGAGAAAAAGAAAGGGCCATGATCTGCTGCCCAGAATGCTGCCAGGCTTCAGTCTCGTTCCCCTTCCTACTGGGGCCTCAGGGGCTACCTTTCCCTCCTGTGTGGCAGATTCTCCCTCTGGGGACTATGGAGAGGTCAAGGGTGAGAGGATAAAATTATTCAGCTACTGGGAGTCCCTTATTACTCTACATCTTAGAGATATAAGACAGACAGTAGCCATCAGTGTGACTTCCAGGGTCACAGAGCATTTGTGTATTCTTGAGGGTGCTCGTCAGGTGCTTTAGCACTAAGTTATAGTCACAGCCCATTTTATTTTTGTTTTGTGACAAGCAGTTGCCTATGCTAGCCTTGAACTTGCTTTGTAACCCAGGCAGGCCTCAAACAGCATCCTCTTGCCCTAGCTCCTCAGGCCTGTGTAATCCATAGAACTCAGCTAGCATTTGAATGGTAGTTGGCTGTACTTTGAGCTGCTGGGTGGCCAAGTTCAGATGTGCCTCTCTTTGGTGTGGTTCCTGCACGTGTCTGAAAGCAATCTTTTTCTGCTTTCTTTCTTTTCTCTTCTTTCTTTTCTTCCTTCCTTCCTTCCTTTCTTTCTTTCTTTCTTTTCTTTCCTTTTTTCTTTCTTTCGATGGAATCTTGCTCTGTAGCCTCGGCTAGGGTGAAACTAGTGATGGAGAGCAGGCTGGCCTTAAATTTGGAGTTCTCCTGCCTCTGCCTCCTGAGTGCTGGGGTTACAGGTGTGTGCCATAGCATTCAGTTCTGCTTCCTCTTCTTTAACTGAAGCCTGGCTGTCACCCAATCCCTGTGTTCAAGGTTTCCTGCCTGTTGTATTTTATCCTTCACTCCAGCAGCCTCTAGTTCTATGCCAGTGGTTACCTCCTCATGGAGAAGGTCTAGGGTCCTGTCTCAGGTGGTATGGCTGGCCAGACAACAGCCAAACCTCAAACCTCAGTGCCAGGTCCAGATCCTTCCCCTTCCCTATCCCTATGTTCCTGCTTCCAGGAGGTGATAGTCTCAGGTAAAGGATTTGAGTTGGTGCTTTTGGTCTATTTTTGTTTTATTTGTTCATTTTTGTTCTTTTGAGACAAGATCTGGAACTTGCAGTAATCCCCTGCCTTTGCCTCCTGAGTGCTGGGGTACAAGTATACACCACCACATCTGCTGAGCTTTTGATCATTTGGGTGTGTGTGTGTGTGTGTGTGTGTGTGTGTGTGTGTGTTTCCTTTCCCTTTTGATCTTCACAGTAGATGCCCTGAGAGGCTTCTACTAGATTGAGACAGAGGCCTTGTTGGAGGGCAGCTCCTGAAATGCCTTGTGTGTGGAATAGGTGTTTTCTCCAGGGAAGACGGCATAATCACAGCCTTTACCCGCGTTTCTTAGCAGTCTTCTGAGTGCCCTTGCATCCGTTCTGTTATGTAATCCCACTGAGGTGAATGTTAGCCGTTTAGAGGCGTGGAAGCCAGTAGAGATCACAAGCTCCCACACCTTTTCTAATCAGTGTGTTCCAGATGGATTATCTGGAACAGCTTGAAAGGCTCAATTACAGTTTAACCAGCAGAGACTTCCTTCACCTGCTAGATCAATGATCCCTAAGTCTCCTAAACGGGGCTCTGGAATTTCGGCCCCTTCTCTTAGGTCACCCTGCATTCCTCATCAAGTTCTCCCTCCATACCCCCAGGAGATCGCAGCAATGATTGACACTGAATTTGCTAAGCAAACCTCCCTCGATGCAGTGGCCCAGGCTGTGGTAGACCGTGTAAAGCGTATCCACAGTGACACCTTTGCCAGTGGTGGGGAGCGTGCCAAGTTCTGCCCACGGCATGAAGACATGACCCTGCTGGTGCGGAACTTCGGCTACCCATTGGGTGAAATGAGCCAGCCTACACCGACCCCAGCCCCAGGTATGTAGGCCATGTACTGTACAGACCAGAGCATGTAAGAGGAGCCATGGGCTGGAGGCAGCACAAAGTGGCTGATGAGATGAGCTCACTGCTTGGCAGGCAGGTGGAGCCTGTGGCCTAACCTTGCTCAGCACAGACTGTCAGGCTTGCAGACTCTGAGCTGCATGTCTGTCCTTAGTCCTTTTGTCTGTACGGTGAGGACATAAGACTTGCCCAGGCCACCCCTAAAGTCTTGACGCATGAGCACACCATGTCTAATCACAAAGGCAGGTAACAGAGGTGCGAGCTGCCACCACTGATGGTGGATTTTCTTCTAGCTTGTGCCCTACGAGGATCATGGTCACTTCTCACCCTCTTTAGCAACCCTAACAGGAAAGAGAAGGGCTCTAGCCTGAAAGGATTTGGATGAGTCAGGTGTGGGGACCACTTTGGGCCAAGGAGACATTTCATTCTCTCCCCTTTTCCTCTTTAGTCCTTGAATAAAGTTGCTTGGACAGAGGTGAGACCTTCTGTACATTTCCTTTTCTGATTTTAAACAAGCAAACCCTAGAGCTCCCGCCTCCGCATGAGTAACCCGTGGACACCCAGGTTACTGGAGTCCCTCTGGCCTGTTACTGCAACCATATTTTCATTGGATCAGCCTCAACTAGAAACAGACTACCCCCTGCATCAAGGCATCCATGCAGAGCCAGGCAGCCCTTTCCTTGAGCCGTGCAGCATTTCATTCCCTTCCTGCTTTGATCCAGTGGGCTTCCTTGTTGGAGGGAGGTCCTACTGCTGTTCTGGAAGACCCTGGGCCACCCCAAAGGTAGAGGGCCATGCTGGGGCTTTAGAGGCCTCTTGGCTCTCACATAGCCCTTGTCACTCAAGAGCAACCTTGGGCCTACTACCCTGCCTCCCTCCAGACTGATTTCCATTCCCCTGCTCTCTCTTCTGTTGCAGGGGGCCGTGTGTACCCTGTTTCTGTGCCCTACTCAAGTGCCCAGAACACCAGCAAGACCAGTGTGACGCTCTCCCTCGTCATGCCTTCTCAGGGCCAGATGGTCAATGGTGCCCACAGTGCCTCCACCCTGGACGAAGCTACTCCCACCCTCACTAAGTAAGCTGTCACATTCTAGAGACAGTCCTGGGTACCTGGAAAGAAACAGTTTGCACAACCAAGCCCTAGGGCTCAGTAGGGTAGGATGAGAGGGGCACTGAAGTCTGGAGACCCTGGGGTCTTGGGCCTCTCCAATTCCGTGCCTCTACCTCTGGGGTAGGGAGTCTCCTTAGACACAGCAAGAAGGAGCAGTACCATTAGTTCTAGCAGGTATTAGAATTGGACCTGGGCAGGTGGAGATTTCAGGGTAAAGTGGACGAGGAGACCTGAGAACGGAGCAAGGCAGCTGACTTCATCTATGGGCAACTTCTCTCTTTTTTTTTTTTCCTGTTTTGGAACTTGTAACATAGGGTCATTGGTTTCGTGCATCTGTAGTTGGGGAACATTGCCTGGCCTGTACTGGCTCCTCGGAGCTAATGCTCTCTGTGATTGTCATCGCGGTTTAAAGGGCACTGGGGATGGAAGTCATGGCCTGGGAGGAAGGGCACAGTGCAGACCTGCCTGACAGGTCTATTGGCCACCAGCCCCTTCCATTTCTGTGATTTTGCACCCTGCCCCTACCCTGCCCAGATCCAAGGGGATCTGGTGTCCACACTCCAGCTCTGAACTGATGGAATAGTACAGCTGCCACACCCAGCCCCTCTCCGTGGATAGAGCGTAGCCGGATGTGGCCAATTAGAAGGGCTGGCAGAGAGGAGTGTCCCTGTTTTCCTCTGCCTCTGCCTCTTTAGAGGGCCTCCCTTCTGTCCCCAAGTCTTTGTTGCACCCACATTTGTGGATGTAAGGGTAGACATCTGGGCACCGTGGGTAGCTGCGTGTTGTCCCAGCACAATCAGGGTAGCCTCTCCTCCCCACCAGGCTTCCGCAGGAAACCACCAGCTGTGTCCACAAAGCCGACCAAGCAAGACTTCATGCTTCTCTGTTTAACTTCCTGAACCTCACAGATCTCCTACTCGCCTGACTCTGAGCCTTATTCTGTCACCTAGGCCAGCCTTGAGCTGGTTCAGGACAGCTCAGAGCTGTCACTTAGCAAGCTAATGAATAGCTCCGTGAAGAAAGGAGGGCTATTGGTGGGTGTATCTTAGCAACCAAGCAGTGAACTAGCATACATGAACTCCTAGGTTCAATTCCCAATAGTATTTCCTGGTACCATAGTGTTAAGGGTGCTGGGACAATACATTATGGGCTGGAGAGATAGCTCGGTGGTGAAGAGCACTTACTGCCCTTTTTGGTTTTTCGAGACAAGGGCTCTCTGTAGCTTTGGAGCTTGTCCTGGAGCTAGCTCTTGGAGACCAGGCTGACCTCAAACTCACAGATATCTGCCTGCCTCTGCCTCCCGAGTGATGGGTTTAAAGGCGTGTGCCACCATCACCTAGCTTAAGCACTTGCTACTCTTGTATGGTGGTTCCCAGCACCCATATCAAGTGGCTCACAACCACCTATAACTCCAACTCCAAGGGTCTGATGCTGCCTTCTGGCTTCTATGGGCACCCCTCCACACACAGAGAAAAAGAGAAGACTGTTCATAGTAGAGGCTAGTGCTCCAGCCTTGGGTGAGTTAGACAAGAGGATCAAGCGTCCTGGCTGTATAGCAAGACTCTCAAGAAAAGCAAAGCAATACACTTGCCATTTTATTTATCTCTGAGAGCCTCTGACCCAGCTGGCTTTGATGGGATCTTTGTCAGAGAGGCATGTTACTAAAGGGCCAGTTGTGTCACTAGGTTGGAAGCTGAGGTCCCTGATGTGGCTACCCCAGACTGATTTCCTCCCCTCTTCTGCAGCCAGAGCCCCACGCTGACCCTGCAGTCCACCAACACACACACGCAGAGCAGCAGCTCCAGCTCCGACGGGGGCCTCTTCCGCTCCAGACCCGCTCACTCTCTTCCGCCTGGGGAGGACGGCCGTGTGGAGCCCTATGTGGACTTTGCTGAGTTTTACCGCCTCTGGAGTGTGGACCACGGTGAGCAGAGCGTGATGACAGCTCCTTAGCCCGGCCTCAGAGTGCAGCCTTGGCACGACTCTGGAGGCACAGAAGGCTAGTGTCAAGGCAGGACATGTTCCTGACCTTTGCAGGTGCCATGGAACCCGTGGGCAACTAATCATTGGTGCAGCAGGTTCTGTCCTACGGCTCTGGGTGGTAGCGTGAGTGTGGACTGCATTGCTGGTCCACACAGAAGACTGGAGGCCAGACCACAGGCATCCTTAGACAGAGCCAAGTGTGGAAGCTGCAGGTGGCTGACAAACCATCAAGAGTGCCTCCTGACATGTTTAAATAACAGCAAGAAGCTGTCCTGTGGATCCCATCCACCACAGGCCTGAGAGACACTGCTCCCTCAAGACTGCTCTCCCTGCCTCAGCCTTCCCTGTGACCTCTGCTAGTACCCCTTGCCTCTGGATGGCGATCCTCTTCCCAACTCCCGAGAGCAATTGGAGTGGGGGCCTATCTCTGGGTGTCACTGGAAAAGCCTAGGAAAGCCAGGGAAGCAGTGGGGCCTGGAGCAGCCACAGGGGAGCAGGACAGGGGAGGACCAGAGAGAGCTGGCCAAGGAATGTGAGTCTCAGGCTGCAGGACAGCCAGCTGGCAGCTGACCTAACCCTGGGGGAGTTGGCTTCTTCATAGGGTGCAGATGGTGAGGGCAGGCCAAGTCAGAGAAGCAAATGCCCACCAGCCTTCCTCCCAGCTGGTCCTGGGGAGACTGCTGGGGAGTGCGGAGTGTAACAGCCTTCACGCCACTGAGGACGCTGGTCGACTCTGGGCTCTGCTGAAAGGAGAGGTGAAGATGGCTGTGGAGGGAAGAAGTTGAATCTTGCCCGCCCAGAAAGGCCAAGGGCACTGAGGATGTGGCGATATTTTTGGACATGCAGGGGAAAGATGGCACTGGTCAGGCCCTGAGTTGGACCAGTTCATAGAAGTTTCCTGCCTTTAGTCAGGAGGGCTACCACATGATTGCCCCCCCCCCCCCCACTCTATGCTCAGAGGAGGAAGCAGGCTTTACCTGAGCCCTGCACTCAGGATTGGAGTCCAAGCTCAAAGCTGTGGCCTTGTAACTGGTATTCTGCAACCCCTTCCCCACTGTGTGCAGCTGCTGGACAGAGTGTCCAGTGTGTTTCTTGTAGGCAAAGGCCAGTTCAGAGCACTTCTTGCTCAAATTCCATTTCCCTAAAGTGAGGCTGCTCGCTCAGTGCCAAGGAGAAACTGGGATTCCAAGCAGAGGAGAAAGAAGCCTTCCTTGCTTCTCTCCACTAGAAGTCACCTGTCCTGCAGGCGAGCAGGGTTCAGCTGGTGCATGAAGACTTTGGACAAAGGAGATTCCCTCCCAGGACAGTGGTGCTGTTTGGTCTCTAGAAATAGAACCATGTTCCTGATGTAGTAAACTAAAGATGTTTGTCCTCTTGTCTGTCTCGTAACCCATAACCTATAAACACCCAGGAGGTGGCTGCCACCTGTTCTGCTCAGGAGGTTTGAGAACCAAGCCTGCCAGACTGGTAAGTGGCAGTGCTGGGATCTGAACTCAGATTTCCTGGCTGTCCACACCACTGCCCGCATTCACTGAGCGTGCGTTTTGCCACAGGCCTGCTGTCTGAACTAAAGAGGGCAGTTCTGTTGTCCTCCCCGGGGAGATGGGGGTGGGGTAGGCTCAGGTCAGGGGTCAGGGGCCTTGACCCCCCTCACCGGCTGGTTGGTTTTATTTGGCTTTATTTGGTTGAAGGATATCTTTAGCATGCCTCTCTCTCGTCTGAGGACTTTACTCATCCCTCTCAGGATTGCCTGCCTGTAGGCAAAAACAGCTGTGTCTGCTTAGGAACAAAGCTGGGCTTTGTCCACTGTGGTCACTGGGACCTCCACCCTCCCCTCTGCTGGGCTCCACTTGCAGACCTCCCTATCAGGGTCCGCAGCCCTCCTATCCAGCTCTGCTCTCAGGTGTCCTGAGGGCTACTGTGGCCCTCAGTGCCCCAGTGCTATGTTCAGGGCCACCTTTGTCTCACAGGCTGGGGCACTGCGCTCTTAGCCTTGTGCTAGCTCGCCCTGGCTTTGGTTCTATTCCATGTACTATTCCATATTCTTTCTGTGGGGGAAGTACGTTCTTTCAACCCCCAAACTCCCTTGCTATGAGATGGCTTGGGGCAGACTGGAAGAGTCTGGGAGTTTGAACTTCAGGAGGAGCCCAGTGTTAAGACCAGAAAAACCTCTCAGCAGCTAGACAGAGCAGTGTCAAAGCCAGGTAGGCGAGTGGCCTGTGCTGGGCTAGGGCCCTCTCCACCCTTGGCCTCACCTTTCTTGAGGCTAGATCAGACAGGGACACTCAACACTCGCAGTCCTTTATACCTTGTCCACTCCCAGAACACAGTCCCAGGCTTAACTAAAACACCTGCCTGGATCAGACCCGTTGGAGTCAGGTCCTCAGTCCGAGTCAGTGTCCCTGGGTGCCTAGTCAAGTCCCCACAGCACCCTTGGGTATCAGCAGGCTTCTTGTGACAAGGCATGGCTCTGGCTCTTCCACCAGATGCTCATGTAGACGGGATTGCAGGCCTGCCTGAAGAGACCATGCAGAGGTCCCATCCACCGACTTCAAAGGGAAAAGAGTTACGCTCCTAGCACTCTGTATCCTCTTATCACAAGGGTTCAGCAGAAATGCCAGCTCCTGGGAGAGGCCCGCTCCACTCTGCTCTGCTGCCTGCTCAGCCTCCTTACAGAAATTCACTGTGCCTAGTCCTCAGGTCCATGCGTCTAGCATGTAGTGATCCCTTACAGGTACTAAGCAACTAGAGCACAGGAAGGGACTTAGTGGATCTTAGTTTTTCTATTTGCTAAGTGAGGATAGGGATGGCTTCCTAATAGGATTGATTGATCATCCACCATGGGCAGTCTTACATTGAGATGTAAGTCCACCCCTGTTCTGCCATGCCACATGGGCCAGGGACTGAGACAGGTCATCAGAGTGTCAGACAAGATCTACCATGTGCCAAACTCAGATACTATGTCTAGTGGTACCTTAGCCAGAGCTGTCACCGCACAGGTGCTGGGCCGGTACCGCAGTTTCATCTAGGGGCCCAGAAGCAGGGCAGTGGCTTCTAAGCTGAAGTCCAGATGGACGCCTTTGGCCATGCTCCCAAATCTTTCCTATGACACAGGAATGTCACGATTCTTCCTTCTGGGTCCCTATTTGGAAACCAAACAAGAACACATCATTGCCAGTCTCTTCCCCCCTCCCCCCAACAGGCTCAGCATGAGCATGCGCTTTGTTCCCACGCAAAGGTGACGCCAGCTCAGAGTACAGACAAGCTCTTGACATTTCCACAAGCCTGGGTGGCCTCATCGAGGACAGACTGCCTGGCAGCCAGCTTTGAGCACTATTGACCCCACTGGCTGGGCCCATTTTTGCCCTCGGAGACTGCCTGAACTAGCTTTCTCTTTCACTGTCTTAGTCTGGAGGAGCCTGGAGCAGGAATGGGACTTACAATCTGCCTCTCTTCCCCCTACCCGCCATGATGAAGCTCCTGTAGGTGTCGCTTCAGCCTGTGGTCCAGTGCTGAGCTCAAGAACCTTCATGGCTCCATCCCCCTGCCTCCTAGCACCTGCTGTGTGAGTCATTTGCCAGCCTGCTGGTCCCTCCAAGCCCCGAGTTCTGCTCCACACATCTCAGTAGCCTAGGACCAACTGGGAAGTATTTAAGAAATGTCAGATGATGGGGATGGAGAGATTGTGCTCAGCAGTTAAGAGCACTGGCTACTCGGTTACCTCATGGTAGGCCACAGCCATCTGTAAATCCAGTCCCAGGGAATCCAGCACCCTTTCCTGACCTCCTTGGGCACTAGACATGCACCTGATGCACAGGTACGGATGCCAGCAAAAACAGCCCACACAGAACTTTCTTTAAAAGCCAGGCTGGGTGGCGCATGCCTTTAAGACCAGAACTCAGGAGGCAGAGACAGTGTATCTTAGTTCGAGGCTAGCCTGGTGTACATAATGAGTTTCAGGACAACCAAAGCTGTAGAGAAAGACGCTGCCTCACCCTCCTCCCCGCCCCACATCTTCCCAGTGTCTGGTGAGGGCTGGAGGGCTGGCTCAACATTTAGTGCTTGCAGCTCTTCCTGTCAAGTTCAGTTCCCAGCACACATCAGACAGCTCACGACTGCCTGTCACGCCAGCTTTGGGGAGTCCAGTGCCCTCTTCTGGCATCTCAAGGGGCTACCCTCCCAGGTGTAGTGGCACATGACTTTAATTCCAGCACTCAGGAGACTGAAGCAGGCAGATCTCTTGAGCTCATGTCAGCCTGGTCTACTAACCGAGCTCCAGGCCAACCAAGGCTACGTAGAGACCAGACCCCGTTTTCAAAGAACAAAAACCAAAGTCACAGTGACAGACGAAAACACGAACTATCCAGAGCCAACTTCCCCAAACATGGCTACTGGAAGTATCTACAGAAAATTGTCCCACCCCGACCAGTGTTTTGGGCTTGGTGGCAAATTAGACGTTTCATGATTTATTCAGATTATTTTCACATTTGCCTACTGATTTGTGTATATGTGTGGGTGCGTATATGACACAGCACACACGTGGAGGGCAGAGGACAGCTTGTGGA
Source organism: Arvicola amphibius (assembly GCF_903992535.2). Lineage (NCBI taxonomy): Eukaryota > Metazoa > Chordata > Mammalia > Rodentia > Cricetidae > Arvicola > Arvicola amphibius. The sequence goes on along the minus strand of NC_052055.2, from coordinate 37,607,607 downwards.
GTCAGTTCTACCCTTCCATCATGTGGGTCCTGCGGGTTAAACTCAGGTTGTCAGGCTGGGCAGCAAGCACCCTTACCTGCCGAGCCATCTCTCCGACCTCCCAAGAAACAGACAAAAAAAGGTCTCCTTGTGCCAGGCGGTGGTGGCGCACGCCTTTAATACCAGCACTCGGGAGGCAGAGGCAAGTGGATCTCTGTGAGTTCAAGGCCAGCCTGGTCTACAAGAGCTAGTTCCAGGGCAGGCTCCAAAGCTACAGAGAAACCTGTCTCACCCCCCCCCCCCAAAAAAAAGCTCTCCTTATCAGGTAAATTGATGTGACAAGATGAACACTATAGGTTAGCAGAACACACCACCTCACCACCTTTAACACCCTACCTCTCCCCCCACCCACCTCTGCCTATGAGGGTAGACCCTGAGGGCTAAGGCTGGGGGGGCCCCAGTGATCTCAAATGCCATTTGCTGTGTTCCAGGTCCCTGCTGGGAGCTTGCAGTGCCTAACTCAGGTCAAAGCTGGGGCAAGGGATCCAGAGGCCATTCAGGCTGCTATCAGAAGACTATCTCCAGCTGGCTGTAGATTTTGGAAAGAGTTGTCTGGGAGGTGGAGCATTAGCAGGTGCATACCAGCTGGTATTAGCTGGGGAGAGGCTTACACTGTTGGCCCCAGCCTGGCTGTACACAACTAAGTCCTTTGGCAACCAAGAGGGGGGTGGCTGTTAAAAATATGGTTTCCTGGCTCTACTTGGCATCTGCAAAACAAGCAGAGAGAGGGGAGACACTAGAGCCAGCTAGACCCGTGACATCTGTCTGCAGGTGCATAAGAGGGCTGGGCAGGGAGGTGCTTGCCTTCCTTTCCACCATCTTGGCTTGGTGCTAGATGCCCCTGGGTGATCTGGGTAATGCCCATGAACCTCACAGATCACCATCTTATCTCTAAAGGCAAGTTAAGGGCCAGATAAAGGCATGGCAATAAACCCCTGGAATCCTAAGCATCTAGGATCCTAGGATCCCAGATTTGAGGTCACCTTCAGTTATATAGTGAAACCCTGAGTGACTAAAAATAGCTCGGGATATAGCTTTAGTGGACAGTGTAGCGTGGACCAAGCAAGTCCCAGGTTCAAACCTCACTCAGCAGCTCATAAAGCAACACCAAGAAGGCAGAGCTAGGAGGATCACAGTGTCCAGATTGTCTTTGTCTGTACGTCAAATTCAAGGCTAGCCCAGCCTCAAGGAGACTTAATAAATAGGGCCAATGAGATGGCTCAGCAGGTGGAGATGCCTGCTGCCAAGTCTGATGACCTAAGCTTGATCCCTGGGACCCACAGGAAGGAAGGAACCAACCTTGGCTGTGTTGTTCCCAGATCTCCACGTGCCTCCTTAACACACGAAAGGGATTAAATGAAAGGACTGGAGAGAGAGTTCAGTGGTAGAGTACTTGTCTGCTGTGTCTGCTGCGTGCAAGGTTCAATCCCAGGTGCCAATAAATAAACAAGCAAATGAAGCATGCTTGTTGAGCCAGGTATGTGGTACATGCCTTTAATCCCAGGTCAGCAGACTTACACAGAAACCCTATCTGGAAAGACAAGCGAAACTAAATGCTTGTGAGTGTTCACCTTCCTCATTGAGCCCCTCCTCTGTAGGAATCTGGGTCCCAGTCCTCAGCCCAGATGTTTCAGAGTTCTTCAAACAGGGAAGCCTGATTAGCGGGTGGAAGACAGGCAAGGAATGGGGCCACTCCCTTGCTGCATAGTGCCCATTCTCTGGGTTCTGTGCACTCCTGTGGACTCCAGTCTCCCCCATCAGGGCCAAGAAAGTTCTCATGGATGTTGGTGTCTAGGGAAAGTGTCACCCCTAGAGCAGGGAGGGCTCTAGCTGGGCACTGGGCTCTTTTTGTTTTTTTGTTTTTGTTTTTTTTCGAGACAACGTTTCTCTGTAGCTTTGGTGCCTGTTGTCCTGGACTAGCTCTTGTAGAGCAGGCTAGCCTCGAACTCACAGAGATCCGCCTGCCTCTGCCTCCCAAGTGCTGGGATTAAAGGTGTGCACCACCACTGCCCGGCTTTCCAATTGGGCTCTTAATAGTTGCCTGGTAGGCAGCGTCAGAGATGAAGAGCAACCTGGATGAGAAGCAGCTGACTCACCTTCTCCCTTGGAACAGGAAAACATAAAGATGGGGTGCAGGGACAGCACAGAACCACAGTGAGCCAGGTCTGGGTTGAGGGCACCACTGGGACACTTTGTCCCTCAGCCTCAACCTCCTTTTGTAGGGTTGTACCCTATACCTCAGGAGAGGCAAGCCTTGCAAGGCTTTGTAAGGGGTGGAATAGGACAGAAGCGATGTCTTTGTTTATGTTCAGGCTTGGCACACAGTAGCATCCTGTCGCTGCAACTGTAGCCCTTGTTGCAACTCAGGCTAAATTCCATGGGAAGTGTGCAACTGGTTCAGTCCTAGGGAGGTTTTGTTGATTTGTTTTCTTGAAACAGAGTCTCACTGTGATGCACAGGTCCTGCCTCCCACCTCCTAAGAGCTGGGGATGTAAGTGTGAAACCCCCAGGCCTGGCTTTGTTGTTTCTCACCAGCTAACCTGGAACGCACTCTGTAGACCAGGCTGGCCTCAACCTCACAGAGATCCGCCTGCCTCTGCCTCCTGAGTGCCGGGAATAAAGGAGTGCACCACCTTGTAGGCTGTTTGTCTTTGCCCCACCCCACCTCCATCTCAGGTAGCCCATATTGGCCTTGACTTCATTACGCAGCCTAGTGAATTCATTAATGCTTTCATTAAGGCGGCCTTAAACGCCTCCCTCGTTGCCTCCTCTCTCTCTCTTCCATGTTGTGATTCCATACCACTGCCACCTGCCACCGTGTCCAGATTTTTGTTTTGATTTTTTTTTCTGAGACAGTTTCACACTGTGTGCCCAGGATAGCCTAGAACACTTATTGATCCTTCTGCCTCAGCATCCAAAGTGCTGGGATCACAAGTGGATTCTATCATGCCTAGCCCTGGAGAAATGTTTTAAAACTCAAACCACCCAAAGTTCAGAAGCCTGGTGACTTTGATGAGAGTGGGTTGGGGACAAGGGAAATGACTTAGGAGCCAGTATCTGCTGTGTCTAGTAGAGCAGTGACAGGAAGAGACCATCAGCTGGTGAGACAGGACAGTTGACTCTTCTCCATGGCACAGCAAGTGGCCATATGTCTGATAGAAATGGCTCCTAAAACTAGAGCTCATCCCCGGGCCAGCCTGAGTTTGGCTCAGCACGCTGGCACCTCAGTACCCTCAACCTTCTCCCCAGTAGCAGGATGACCACATGCCTTCATTTCTCTCTGGAGAAAAGAGTCACCTGAGACCTGGGGTCTCAGACCTGGGATGTTCTGGTCTCTCTCACTTCAGAGTGATCAGATGGAGTCACAGGCAGCCCAGGTTCTGGTAGGAACTGGGGAGGTGTGGCCTACAGAAAGAACCCTTTTCTACTCACGGTCCCCGCTGACAACTTCCTTGTGGTAGAGAGCAAGCAGTACCTTGCTGGGTGGAACAGGCAAGTTCAGCTGACCAGGCCCTGGCAAATCAAAGGCTCTGGACCCCTTCAAGCTCTGTCCTTCTCCATGATCCCAGCTGCCCTGCTTGCTGTCACCCTTGAAGGGCCCAGTGAGGAAGGAGGCCAGGCCTGCTCCTGCTCGTGTCATTTCTCAGGCTAGTGAGATGGCCCAGCAGGTAAAGGCACTGGTTGCCAAGGTGATGACTGTTGGGTCCCTGAGAACCACATGGTAGAAGGAGAGAACTGATTCCTGCAAATTGCCTTCTGACCTACACACACTCAAACAAAATTAACAACATGGAATCAAAAAGACTATTTCAGCCAGACGGTGGTGGCGCACGCCTTTAATCCCAGCACTCAGAGGCAGAGGCAGGAGGATCTCTGTGAGTTCGAGGCCAGACTGGTCTATGGAGCAAGTTCCAGGACAGGTTCCAAAGCTACACAGAGAAACCCTGTCTCGGGGGGAAAAAAAAATCACAACTATTTCAGGGGAGCATCAGCTGCTCCCCTTGCAGAGGACCCAGGTTTGATTCCCACCACTCAAATGATGACTCACAACCAGCCGTAACTCCAGTTCCAGATGAGCCTCCATGAGCACTGCGTGAGTGCGGAGCGCTTCCATACACGCAGACAAAACATCCGTACACATAGAAATGTACAGTATGTTAGGGACCCGGGAGATGTCTCAGCAGTTAGGGAGCATGTACTGTTCTTTCAGAGAACCTGAGTTTGGTTCTTGTAGCTCAGATCAGATGACTCACTGCCTGTAATCCAGCTCCAGGGAGATCCAATGCCTTTGGCCTTAAACACATGTACTCACATGCACATACTCACACACAGATTTATATATCATTAGACATTTAGGAAAGTAAGTAGCGACATCAATTTCAGCATATATTTGGGATCAGTAGGGGTGTGTGACAGTTTTTCTCCCTCCGCCATGTGGGGCTCTGCGATTGAACTCTGGTCTTTAGGAAGGCGTGTCTTCGTTGGAGTAGGTATGACCTTGTTGGAGGGAGTGTGTCACAGTGGGGGTGGGCTTTGAGGTCGCCTATGCTCAAGCTATGCCCAGTGCAGATCAAGATGTAGAACTCTCAGCTCCTTCTCTAGCACCACGTCTGCCTGCATGCCTATAAGCCAGCCCCAATTAAATATGTTCCTTTATAAGAGTTGCTATTATTGAGGCTGGAGAGATGGCTCAGAGGGGAAGAGCACTGGCTGCTCTTCCAGAAGTCCTGAGTTCAATTCCCAGCAACCATGTGGTGGCTCACAACCATCTATAATGAGCTCTGGTGCTCTCTTCTGGCCTGCAGGCAATGCAGGCAGACAGAATATTGTATAATTAATAAATAAACTTTTAAAAAAATGTTGCCATCATCATGTTGTCTCTTCACGGCAATAGAAAACCTGAGACATACTCCTGTAAAGCCATCTTGCCCGCCCCCCATTCATTTCCATACTCATAATTCTACACCACCATGTGGCTGAGATTGACAGAGTTACTCATTTTGATTTCTTATTTTGTTTGTTCATTTGAGATAAATTTGCATATACCCCAGGCTGACCTCAAAATCCCTGTGTAGCTAAGGATGTCTCCTGATCCCCCTGCCTCCACTGCCCTAATGATGACATTATGGGTGGATCCCCTGCCTCCACCTCCCTAATGTTGACATTACTGCTGCTGCACCACTGCTCCCATTTGTTGTTTGCAGACATGTTTTCTCACTTTGCAGCCTAGGCTGGTCTGGAATTTGAGATTTTGCCTCTGTCTTCAGAGTGTTGGAATTATAGGCATGTGCAGCTGGGTTTGGTGCTAGGAATGAGACCTTGCACACACTAACCAGGTACTCTTGTTGTCTTGTCGAAGTACACCTCAACCTCTAGCTGAGGGTGGTTTTTTGTTAGTGTTGTTTTTATTATTATTATTATTATTATTATTATTATTATTATTATTATCACCACAATTGTTGCTGGGCACTACAGCTCGTCTTTCCTCCTAGGAGAACTGAAACTCCAAGGTCATCCTGAACTTAATAGCAGGTTCCACACCAGCCTGAGCTGTACAGAAACCCTGTCTCAAAACAAAACAGAGCAAAAGCAGAATTGTTTGGGAGCCCTTAAGCCTTTCCAGGTGCCAAGCGATACACCGCTACAGTGGCAGGTGGCTATCTAGAAATGCCTGGCCGGGCTATGCTAACCAGGGACTGGTCAATTGTGTGTCTGCTACATTGGTAGAGTGGCTGGGATGGAAAGGTCTAGAAACCTTATTACAGGGGGTGCTGGAGAATCTTGGAGAGAAGGAAAGGATTTTGCCAAATTACCAAAGGAAGAACCAGACCTGCTTGTGACCAGCCCCAGGCGACTGGTTCTAGAAATTTTAGTGTACAGAACCACTTCATACCCACTGTGGTGACTAGAGCTGGTTTTTGAGAGTGAGCTCCACATGACAGGAGATGTAGGCTGGGACCCACGGAGGTGACCCCAAGGTCCCCAGTAAGTTCACAGGCGTGAGGTCAATCTACAGTCAGACTGTGCATGTGTTTTTTTAAGATTTATTTATTTATGTATATGGTGTCCTGCCTGCATGAGAGAAGAGAGTTGTGAGACACCATGTGGTTGCTGGGAATTGAACTCAGGACCTTTGGAAGAACAGTCAGTGCTCTTAACCGCTGAGCCGTCTCTCCAGGCCCTGTGCATGTGTTAAATTAAAGGCCATTCTACCAGCCAGTCCAGGTAGACAGTAGGCCCTGTGGCCTTTTGTAGCCGATCTTGGATTTCATGGATAAATTCTGCTGCTTTTCTAGCTCTGTCCTCTATCTTGGCTCCAGATACATGGCCTAGACCCTTGGCCAGGACTAAAGCAGTATATAATGGCATATATATGTCATAATATTTCATAATGTAAATATAATGGCATATTTCTGCTCATCAAATGGGCCAGAGAAGTTTCTGAACCATGCAAGGCACCGCTGAGCCCATCCATGGTTTTCAGACTCAGATAAGTAAAGACAAAGAGTGGATATTTCTGAGGTTGTCTTCAGGCTCAGCCCAGTCATCCTCCCTGACATACCTGACTTCTGGGTGAAACTCAGCATAGTGATCAAAAGGATGGATTGAACTGGCCAGCCCAGCCTCTGAAGCTGAGAGCAGATAGCCAGGCTCCAAGTCAGCATCCTGAGCCTGACCACCTCTGAGTCATGGGGCCCCTTCTCTGAAGCAGGCATTGCTGTGAATACAGGAGGGACATAGAGGCAGAGGAGGGATTCTGGGTAACTCTGTACCACTTCTGTCAGGGCCTCACGCCTGGTTCCCAGCCCCTCCCTCCCTGTGGTGATCTTGTGGAATGCTGTGGTGTGAGTTTTTGGGGAGTGCCCAGTAGGGGTTTGTGGACTCAAGGGTATGTCCTGCTCACGTTGTATTTGTGTATGAAGGCTATATGGCTACAAGACAAATTAGTGTCACACTAATGGGGAGAGAGCCAGTGGGTGCAGCTTGGGACAGGTGGGGGCTGGGTCTCGGGGTGTCTGCAGACGTGTACACAGCAATGGGTGTGCCTGCATTTCTCCAACAGTGTTGGGGCCAAGAAACAGCTAGGTGGGGACATTGGTGTGACTCAGTCCACTCCCCACAGTCATCTGACCTCCTTCTGATAAGGCCACCCTCAGGGGTCTGTAGGAGAGGTCACATTGCTCAGTGAAAACACTCTAGCATTGGGGCTTTCTCAAGTTCCATAGGTTGCATCCCCCATCTCCTGGCTGTGGCTTGCACCACACTGTGAAACCCCTGCCTTTGCTTATGCTATTCCTCAGCCTGGATGCTGATCTCTTCCAGTGCTGTTTCCACATCTGCCCTGACCTCCAAGGCCAGGCTGAGCGGCTGCCCAGCAACCGTTGCTTTTCTGCTTTCCCTTGTCTTCTGCTCTCAGGGACCCAGGCTTTCCTGTTGACAGGAGGCTCGTTCATCCTGTCCCTTGATAATCTGCGGTCCAGGGCTGGCCTGTAGTGTTCTCTCTGGAACTGACCTGGGTTGGATCCTGGCTCTACAACTCAGACACCGCGTCAGTCTCTTCTTGCCTCACTTGTCTCCAAATGGAGGGCACAGGGCTAGGGTACCCTGGTTGGGATTGGAGATCGAGCAGTGGCCTGAGTTTTGTGGGGTAAGAAGGATGCTGCCACCCTAGGTCACACGCTGGCAGCACATGACAAGCCAGGTCCACTGGGGGTTACTTTGCAGTACAGAGGCCTCCTTTATTGGGGGCTTTTCTCTGGCCTCTCACAGGCTACTAGCTCCCCACAGACCCTTCTGTGGTGAGGCATGCCTCAGAAAGCAGACACAGAAGCCAGGGAGGGTGCCTAGGGCTCCTGGCCATTTGGCAGTGTTTGTGGAGCTCCTGCTGTCTATGTGCCAGGCTGTGCTGGGTGCAAGCAACATCAGCAAAGATCCCTGCCCTCCCAGCAGGGAGGCAAGTGAGGCCGCGGTGAACACAGTGAATTATCTGCTAGGCTTGCAGGTGAAAAGTCCATGGAGGGGGAGGAGAAGTGGGGGGGAGGGGAGGAGGCCGAGGGAGGGAGACCAGATGGAGAAGGGCAGACAAGGGGCCCAGGGAGGCTATGCTTGGCAGAATGATAGAAACTTGGGGTAGGAACAGAGGCTGGGGTGGGCACCAGAGGGAGGATGGGCCTAGGATGGTCCTTGGGATGCTGAAGAACCTAGGATTCCTAAATCTGGGCTCACTCCTAAGAAGCTGACAATAATTTTGAGCCCTTCCCTAGGAACACATACACTGAGCATGCCCATGTCCGCACACCTAGTGTGTGTGTGTGTGTGTGTGTGTGTGTGTGTGTGTGTGTGTACATCACAGGCCTGAGTCACTCCCACATGTTCATGCACATGCTCACATATCCTTACAAGCAAACATGCTTCTGAGAATTCTGGAATATTCCTGAATACCTTGCCATAATGGATCCCTGTCTGTCCATTGCCCTGGTTTGACCAGAGTGGAAACTGAGGCTTGCAGAGTCACCCAGGTAGGAACTTTCTAAATGAAACCCCGGGCTAGCTCTCTGGAAGCAAGAGAGCCCTCAGGGTCTTCAGAAATTTGGCTTATCTGGCCTGGAGAAGAATGAGTAGGAAACCTCTCACCTGGAGACCTGGAGGCCAGGTGAGATGACCCAGGGAGGGGAATGCAGCTGCCTAGCAGGAAGAGCCGACGCTGGGCTAATAGGCCCAGCAATTGTTCCCATAGCCAAATCAGCTCCAGAAAGAAAGCGGCAGCCTAAGCTGTAAGGTGACACCATGCAACATGCTAGGGGCAGGATAATCTTGTATCTGGGCGGCTCTTAACTCCAGCTCCCACAGCCTCCAAGTCTTACCAGTCAGTCCCCAGAGGAGGGGGCAGGGAGGAGGACCACCTACCAAGCCCCTCCCTGCCCACACACAGGAAGTGACTGGAGGGGGAGCCAGATGCTGCTGATGTCAGTGGGGTGATGGATGCAAACGTCCTACTCTACAGATGAAGAAACTCATGTGGAGGCCAAGGGAGCACAGTGGGGCAGGACGGAACCGAGGTCTTAGTAAGCCCGCATTTCCTGCTCACGGCTGCCGAGTGGGACTGCCTTGCTGGGGGGAAGGAACCGAAAGGTGACTGGGGAAAGGAAACTAGAGGCTGCCTCTCTGTCATCCCTGCCAGCTCCAGGGGAGGTGGGCTCCTCCTCCCACCAGACCTAGGCTGAGAGGAGGAGGGGCGTGTGCTGTCCCGGGCTGTAGCATGCCCCGGTTGAATGTGGCCAAGGAAGTCCCTTGCTGTCTATGAAGGGCTGGGGCAATCCGTACTCACCACTCTGTCCCCACAGACTGTGAGAGAAAAACTGAAAAACAGAGGTGGACTATGGTGTGACCCTAACCAAGGCAGCTCCCCCTCCCTCCTGGAGGCCTCCCAAGAAGCTTGGGAATCTGGAAAAGGCAGGAAAACAAAGACTCAAGGATAGTGGTGGGGGACAAAGTGCAAACGGCAGGTCCCCAGAAGGGCAAGGCAGAGGAGAGCATACTTTCTCACTGCATTCTGAGAGCTGATGCTGAAGGCTCAAGACAGGCAAATGTGAGGGTTTTGCATTGTATTGAAATCAGAGGCCATGGGAATTGTGTGTGGAATATAGCTCAGTGGAAGGGTGCCTGCCTGGCATATGGGAGGCCCTGGGTTCCATTCACAGCACCACAATAAATAGATAAATAGACAGACAGACAGACAAATAATCCAGCCAGACAGTGGTGGCACATGCATTTAATTCTAGCACTGGGGAGGCAGAGGCAGGCCCATCTTTGAGTCTGAGGCCAGTCTTATCTACAGAGAGAATTCCAGGACAGTCAGGGCTACACAGAGAAACCCTGTCTCGAAAAACAAAAAAACAAACAAACAAAAATAGATAATCCAAGGGGTGTCAAGCTATAGGGGTGGTGTATTGTTTTTTAGGTCACAAAGACTCGTGCTGCCCCTTCCAGAAGATCTGAGTTCAATTCCCTAGACCCACATCTGGCAGCTCATAACAGCCAGTAACTCCAGGTCCAGGCGGTGTGAAGCCCTCTTCTGGACCCGCGGGCACTTGCATATATACACAGCATGCACACACTCACACATAAACATAAATAAAAGTAAATATTTAAAGAAAAAAAGCGGAATTGAAGAGAATGCTTAACAGTAAAGAACATTTATTATTCCTGCAAAAGACTTGGGTTTGATTCCCAGCACCCACATGGCGGCTCACAACCATCCATAACTCCAGTTTCAGGGGACCCAATGCCCTTTTCTGACCTCTGAGAGGACTCCACCCCTAAAAGGAAACAACTTATCATAAGGTTGATACTTACAGGGAACTTAAGATGGGGGAGTCATGGGTGGGCTTCCTTTTTCAATGAAAATTACCATCTGGAAACAACCTTTTGATAATCTTCCAGTTTACACTGTATGCCACAATAATCTATTCAATTAAAGTCATCCGGAAATGAAGAGACACGGGACTGGGGATGTAACCCAGGGGATAGAACACTTGTCTGCTATGTGGGAAGCTCTGAGTTAGCTCTCTAGCGCCACAGAAAACCACACATGGTGGCCAAACGTTTGTGAGCATAGTGAGGTGTAGGCCAGGGGAGCAGGAGCTCTTGTCCATCTGTGAGTATACACTGACTTCAGACCAGCCAGGGATACCAGAGACCTCATCTCAGAAATACAAAATGACAAAAGCCTGGGAACATTAGAGGGTAGCTTAGCTTGTGGGCACTTACCATGAAAACCTAACAACTTGAGTTTGATGCCCAGATCCCATTGTGGAAGGAAAGAACCAGCTCTCAAAAAGGTGCCCTCTGACCTGGGCAGGCAAGGCATAAACATGGTCTCTTGAGCTAGTGCACACATACTAATAACAAAAGATTTTGTTTTGTTTTGTTTGTTTGTTTTTCAAGACAGGGTTTCTCTGTGTAACAGTCCTGGAACTCGTTTTTGTAGACCAGGCTGGCTTCGAACTCACAGAGCTCTGTCTGCCTCTGCTATAACAAAAGTTTTTAAATACTGTTTTATCACTAAGAAACCAAAAGGGCCCTCCTTCCTACCTGGAAATGAGTTTGCCCTACAAGCATGAATTTGTCTTGGGTTCTTAAAACATAAAGTCACAGCTGGGCAGTGGTGGCACACACTTTTAATTCCAGCACTCTGGAGGCAGAGGCAGGAAGATCTTTGTGAGTTCAAGGCCAGCCTGGTCTACAGAGTGAATTCCAGGAGAGCCAGAGCTGCTACACAGAGAAACCCTGTCTTGAAAAACAATAACAACAACAAAAAATAGCTTTAAATAATAATAATAATAATAATAATAATAAGAAGAAGAAGAAGAAGAAGAAGAAGAAGAAAAATGAGGGTGAAGAGATGACTTAGCAGTTAAGAGCACTTGTTGCTCTTTCAGAGGACATACTGGGTCCAGTTCCAGCACCCAAATGACAGGTTACAGCCATGCATAACTCAGCAGTAAGAGCGCCAGCTGCTCTTCCAGGGGACCTGGGTCTGAGTCCCAGCATCCACATGGCAGCTCACAACCATCTGTAACTGTGTTTGTTCTAAGGGATCCAGTGGGTACTACTGCACATACATGCAGGCAAAACACCCACACATGACATAATTGTTAAAAAGACATGAAAAAAAAAAAAAGAAAGGAAAGAAAGGACATAAATCATTTTGGTGGTGGCATGAGCCTGCAAAGTTAGCAGCTGGGGAGATGAGTCTGAAAAGTTAGCAACTTGGGAGACCGGGGCAGGATGATCATAAATTAGAGACCAACTTTGGCCAGGCAGTGAGACCTGTCCAAATAAACTAAATGAGTAGTAAAAAGGCATGTTGTTGCTCCAGACTTGTAGAGCACAGAGTCTTGGGGAACAGAGCTTGTCTTCAGAAGAAAGAAGCTACCACAAGCCAGGTGTGGTGGCACATGCATTTTGTACCAGCACTTGGGTGGGCAGCAGAGGCAGGTGGATACCTGAGTTCGAGGCTAGCCTGATCTACAGAGAGTTCCAGGACAGTCAAGTAAATAGGTAATAGTCTACCACAGGTGACAGGAATGCTAGAGATTGCCAATCATGAGCATCCTGAGAAAGGGAGGGATGGAGAGTGGGGAAACCTCCAAGCCTGGGGGTGAACCTCAGATCCAGCACATTGCCATTACCTTCACCATGACCCTTTGGGCCTCACCTGGAGACGGTATCATGGGTGGCTTTGTGCATGCCTGTTGATGAAGCAGTGACAGAAGGATGGAGGCCAGTGTACAGAGGCCAGAGCAGGACACAAACCAGCACGGACACTGCGGCTACCCTGTCTTGAACACTTCCTACCACCAGGCCTCTGCATAGGGCCACAGCGGTATGTACACTTAGTCACAGTGGTCAGGACCATGTGTACACCACCACACAGGAGGCCTGTGCCCCCAGCCACAGTGTGTTCACTATCACACCACAACACGAATCTATCTATGCGTCCATGCGCACACAGGGGCCAACCTGCAGAACACAGACACACAGGTCCACGCACACGCAGAGCCGGACACGGAATCTAGCCAGCCCCACCTCACACCGCACACACACCCATCACAGGACGCCAGGGCCGTGGGCCAGCGCACGCACGGTCACAGGCAGGGCACGCGCACACTCGCGCATCCGATCGCTGCACACACGTGAGGCGCGGGGAGGCGGCGGGAGCCCGCGGTCCAGGCGCCCCGGCCCCGAGCGCGCGGAGCCCAGCTGGAGGGGGAGGGGACGCGGCCGCGCGGGGGCGGGGCGGGGCGGGGGCCGGCGGGAGCGGGCACCTCCAGCGCAGCGCTCGGCCTCGCCGCCGCGCCCCCGCCGCCGCCCCGGGGTGCAGTCAAGCGGCCTCGTGGGGCCCGCGGGACCCGGTGGAGGTGGGGTGGGGGGCGGGGATCAGGCCGGGCCGGAGCCGCGCTGCCTGCGATGCCGGGCGCCCGCCGCAGCCGCCGCCGCCGGAGCCCGGGATGGGGCGAGGAGAGGCTGCGGCGGACGCCAGCATCTCCCCGCCTGGGGCTCCGGGGGCCGCGGAGCCGCCGCCGCCGTTGCTGCTGCCGCCGCTGCTAAGACCCAGCGGGCGATGGGTGAGTTGACCCTGCAGCTAGGGACCCGCGTCGCAACCCTGCATCCCCCGCGCCCCAGGCCTCGCCTCCGGATCCCCACCACCGCCCCCCGCGAGTGTCCCGCAACCCCGGGGCGGGGGCCTGAAGCTGAGGAGGGGCAGGATGTGGAGGGGGGCTGCTTAGCCGGTGCCCCCTGCCCCCACCCGCCTGCTCTCCGCAGCTCTCCCTGGCCTCAGGGCAGAGCCTGGCGCGGCGACCCCCTCCCCTGACTGGACTGGGGGTGGGGTGGGGCGTCCCAAGGCGCGGGGCTCCAGCCATGCTTTGTGCGCTGCGCTCTCCCCTCCACCTCCGGCGCGACTTGGGGCTAGGGGCGCGAGGCCTTAGTTCTTGCCTTCCCCACCCCCGACCCTGGGTTGCTGCGGTGGCTGGCCGAGGCCCAGGCGCGGTCCAGGGTGCTGGGCGGGTGCGGGGGCTGTGACTACAGTGCCTTAGTGGGGAGCAGGCAAAAGCGAACGGTGAGAGAGCTCCCCCCCCCGCGCGCCTTTTACTGGGGAAGGGGGCTCCCTCTCTTTGCACTGCACTGCCCAGGGCGGAGGAGGGCTCCTGACTGGGGGAGGGCGCTATAAATATCTGCAAATAGTTCTGGAACCGGTGGTGGGGAGAGGAGCTTGCTTGGTTGTGCTTGTTGCGGAGAGGGGGGGGGGGGTGGCTGAGCTGGGGCGCAGCAAGCAGAGGTGCTGTGCCCCAGTCCACTCTGATGGCTTGAGATCTGATGATACTCCCTACCTACAGAACAACCCAGAAGGGGGATAAAAGCAGGAGCATTTTCCTACTGGGACTCTTCTGTGTTCCTCTATCATCCCTGGGACATGGGTCCAGATACACCTTCATAGGGGATTGGCCTGTCACCTGGAGGGACACAGTTATTAAAGGTCCAGGCACTAAGCCAAGCATGAGGATGGCAAGGAGAGCAAGAAAAGGCTCTCTCCCTCCCTCCAGGAGTGACAACTCCAGAGTTAGTGCTGCCCAATGCTAAGCAGATAGGCAGGAGTCCTGGGAAAGTTGGAGAGAGGGGCTCTCTGCCCTAGGGAGACAGAGGGGAAGGTGGGAGAGTTCCCAGGACTGGAGAACTAGCAAGAGCAAGGGCCTAGAAGTGTGACTCGCCGGTGTGATGAGAGATGGGGTGCAGGGTGGTGGGAACTGGACCACCATGAGAAATGAGCTAGCAAATGGGAGGGACTAGAGAGGGAAGCCAAGGCTTCAGGACAGGAGGGCCAGATGGAGAAGAGGTGGAAGGTCACACCAGGAAGCTGGTACTGGCTCTGAGGGCCTCAGGGAGCTGTCCTCGGCAGCAAAAACCTCAGCTGCCTCCTTAGAGAATCTGTGTGTCCTGTGCTCGGGGCTACTCTGCCTATCAGTTAGATGTAATAACAGTTCTGCCATAATAGCTGCCTCACTTCAGGAAGTCCATGTTCTGAGCCTCAGTTTCCACCTCTGTCGAGTGGAGAGAACCCCCCCCCCCCCAGGATTTTTGAGAGGATTAAAAGTGAGGAGGCATGTAGGATGCCTGGCACTTGAACCGTATTGGGAAATCGCGGGCTGCCGCGTTGGTATTATTACCTGTAAAATGAGGCCATCTCATGCCAGCTGGCCGTGAGGCCAGTTTCATGGGGAAGGCAGGCTGTGCTGAGGATCATGGGAGGGCCGATGTGGAAGGAAGGGAGCACCGAGGGCTCTCTTCTGGGAATCTGGGAGGCGGTGGGTGGTGAGGAATGACTGGCAGGCGGGGGGTCTACAGATAGTCTTCTGGTCCCTCTGGGTACCCACACTGTGCATCTCTTCTCCCAACAAGAGACTTGAGGTGTATCGACCGCTCTATTCCTTGGGTGCAAATGATCTTTGCTCCTCATACTGTATGATCTTTTTCCTCTTCCTCAAGCCAGGTCTAACTTTCCACATGCAGACCCAGGCTTCCTTCTAGAAGTTTCTTCAGACATTCAGGCCAAGAAACGTGTTCAGGTGGGGCATAGGGATGAAAGATAGGCCTTCTTAGGTTAACATCTAACTGGGCATTAGGTCCCATTGGGCACCTTCCATCTTCCCAGTCCTGTGCTGGCTGGCTGTAACCCAAGCATAATCACCTAAAGTAGACTCTCGATCCAGCCAGGTTCAAATCCTGGCTCTGCCACTTCTTGATTTGTGACTATATCTCTGACCTCAGCTTCCCCGTCTCTAAAATGGGACAATGCATATGTTATTATTTGAGCAGCTTAGAATGATTTCTGCTGGCCATTTATATCCTCTTAGAGTGAGCCTTGGAAGCTGTGCATTCTGTTCCAGCACATTGGTTGTGTATGTTCCTGTGGTCAGGGGCCTGCCTTTCTGTCTCATCACTCGGGCAGGGGAGATGGGTATGCTGACATCTGGCTGTCTGGTAAATAAAACCCCTGGTGATGAGTGTTGGTGTAAACCTTCCCAGCCCTGGTTTACAGGAGCTCTGAATGGGAGGCGGTACACAACCATCTTCACCACCTAGGCAGACATTCAGGAGGTGTCTAATAATGACGGTTGATGACAGAGAAGAGGACCCAGGGGCTATTGATGAGATGAACCTGATGAGCTGCCGGGCAGTGCCATAGGAGATAGCTTTACCAGAAGGCATTGGACAGGCCTCTGGACTGGGGGCAGAAGTCCACCCTAAAGAACCTGATCTGCAATGGAAAAGTAGATGCAGGGCAAAGAGACCACCCTCCCATGCCAGTTACTGAGCCTGCCTCTCTTCTGTTCTAACTTCACTCACTCACAGGGGTTCCCTTCAGCCTTGGCCTGGCCACACTCCTGTTTCGTTTTACAGATAGGTCTGTCTGAACCCCCACACTCTAGCCTATGAGCTTAGAGATGAGCTTCAAACAGCTCAGCTTTCATCCCTTACCACCCCTTCCTGCCCATCAGCAGCTTCACATACATCTTCTCAATCTCAGGTCAGGTCAGCCCCCTCCCCACTGCTGATGCCCGTGTCCACATAGCTCCTCAGATGTGCGCATCTTCCCCTGGAAATTTATATGAAATACTCATGTTGGTGTGCGTGCATGTATGCATACATGTAAAGACTACAGGTTGACATTGTGTGTCTTCCCCAACAACCCCACTTTATTTCATTTTAATATTTATTGCTGGGAAGTAGTGGCGCATGCCTTTAATCCCAGCACTCTGGAGGCAGAGGCAGGCAGATTTCTGTGAGTTCAAGGCCAGCCTGGTCTACAGAGCAAGACCAGAACAGTCAAGGCTACACAGACACAGAGAAACCCTTCTCGGAAAAACCAACAAATAATATAAATAAATAAATAGATAAACAAACAAATAAATAAATAAAAAGTAAGTAAGTAAATAAATAAATAAAATTTTTACTTTATGTGTAATGCCTACATGTATATCTGTGTACCACATGTGTGCCTATTGCTCCCAGAGGCCAGAAGAAAGCATCAGATGCCCAGGAACTGAAATTACAGATGTTTGTGAGTTGGCATGTGAGTGCTGGGGACCAAACAGCAGTCGGTGCTCTTAACTGCTGAACCCCTTACTCCAGCCCCAGCCAGCTTACCTTTTGAGATAAAGTTTCTCCTTAACTTGGAGTTACTGACTTGCTGCAGGCATCCCTGCCTCCCCTGCACTAGGAGTACACTAGGATTACAGCAGTGTGCATGCTCTGTGTGTTTCTATTTTTTGTTTGTTTGTCTATTTTTTTTTTAATAATGTGGGTACCAGGTATTGAACTGGTCCTCATACTGGCATGGCAATTACTTTACTAACGAAGCCACCTCCTCAGCCCCTGGCCATTGAAATGTTAATAACGTATATGTAGGTGTACGTAGCAACCCATACCAGGAGTATCACAAAAGTCCCCTATGCAGAGGGGGACAGTGAGGTACAACTTTTTGTTCCCATTGATTCGCCCTGTTCTCATTGCTTGAGCCTCACAGTGTCAGGAAAACCCGTGTGAGTCCTGGTTCTGCTGTCGATCTACAGAGCAGGTGCCTCTTGCCTTGACATGTTTGTGTGTGGATTCTTTTCAGTTCTACGTCTGTGTACATGTCTGTATCTCTGTAAATGTGTGTGCAGGTGTCTGAGAAGGTCAGTGGAAGGTGTCAGATTCCTTGAAGCTGGAGTAACAGGCATTTATGAGCTGCTTTGATGTGGCTGCTGGGAACTAAACTTGGGTCTCTGGAAGAGCAGCAAGTGTTCCTAACCACTGAGCCATCTCTTCAGTATTGCTTTTTAGAGACAGAGCTTCTCTGTGTAGCTTTGGAGCTTATCCTGGAACTCGTTCTGTAGACCAGGCTGGCCTTGAACTCACAGAGACCCACCTGCCTCTGCGTCCCGAGTGCTGGACTGCCCATCTTGTTATGTGTTTCAGTAGTCAGTCAACAATAGATATACCGAGGCGGCCTTTGGTAAATGTGATAAAAGTGAATGAACAAATGAATACACAAATGAATCGTTCTTGACCCGGTCCTCAGTGTTCTGACCTTTTCTCTCTGTTCTGCATCCCCTATGGAGACCCTCACCCAGAGGGTCTGCATTCCTGATGGAGAAAACTCACCTCCCAGAGGGCAGCTTCACCATAGAGAGAGATGGTCACAGGGACCCTGTTATTGTCCCCATCTCTCAGAAGGAGACAAGGGTGGGGTTTGATTGTCCATGACCTCTCCTGTGGTCTAGCGTGGCGCAGAAAAGGGGCCCCTCAGCCTCGTCCATATCTAAAAAGTTTACAGGATCCCAAAATAATCTTGCTTGTGCTGCCTCAAGTGGCAGTGCTTCTGCCGGCTCACTCGTTTCCACCGGTTCTATAAACATATATTTATATATAAATATAAAGCTGAAGCAATCGAGACCGTTCACGTACCTACTCACTCACTTGTTGCATGAACTTAGAGGTTAAATGTCACCAAGGTTTGGCTCCCGCCCAAGTGGAATCCTCCGTGAGGAGGAAGACCTGGACAGCCTGTGTAGCCTTCCTGCTGTCCTGTCTCTCCCAGCATAGAACTTTCCAAAGGCAGCAGCAGAACTGAGGGGTTTATTTTTTATTATTTTATTTTATTTTAAAGATTTATTTATTATGTATACAATATTCCTTCCATGTTTGCTTGCATGCCAGAAGAGGGCACCAGATCTCATTATAGATGGCTGTGAGCCACCATGTGGTTGCTGGGAATTGAACTCGGGACCTCTGGAAGAGCAGTCAGTGCTCTTAACCTCTGAGCCATCTCTCCAGCCCCAGAACTGAGGGGTTTAAATGGGCATCGTGGACTCAGGGTTTCTGGCTGGCAGAGACCCCCAGATGAGTGGCCACCTAGCTGTCCTCCCGGCTGTAGCTCCCAGTTAATGACTGCTTCTGTTCATGGGATGCTTCTCCACTGCCTAAGAGCCAGGTGCTTCACATGTGTGTTCAGTGTGACAGCGGTCATAATGCCTGGGCGTAGGCATGAGTGTTATTCCCGTGGGGCAGTATGGGCTGCCTGGAATGGAGGCTCCAGCCAGGAAGTGGTAGGATTTGGGCTGCATTCCATGTGTAGGGACTATTTGTCTAGTTCCCTGAATCCTCTTGATCTTCCAGACCTGTCCCTTCTCTCCCTGTGGGTTCCCAGGGGCCTACAGGAACCTTCCCCGAAAAGGTGACCACAGAGCCTCCAGGCTACTCTCCCTCTGACCCTAATGCTTGCTTGAAGTGCTTCCTGTCTGTCTCTGGCTCCTCCTGCCAGTGTGGGGAACATACTTCCCAGGCCCTACCTGACTGTTTATTAGGGCTCCTCTGTGGCAGAGCTGGGAACCCACAAAAGAATGTAGCGGTGGGGCATGGTGGTGAGGATGTTTAATCCCAGCACTCAGAAGGCAGAGACAGGTGCATCTCAGTGAGCTCCAGGCTAGCCTGGTCTACCCAGCAAGTTTCAGGCTAGCTAAGGTTGCATAGTAAGACCCTCTCTCAAAAGCAAACAAAATAATAGTTTTATTACACTGTGTGTGTGTGTGTGTGTGTGTGTGTGTGTATGACAGAGGACATTTGGGGTTGGTTGTCTCCTGCTATGTGGGTTCTGGGGACTGAACTCAGGTCATCAGACCCAGTGACAGATGCCTTTATCTACTGAGCTGTCTTGCTGGCCCTATCTAAAACTTTTGTTTCTAGGGATAGAAATCAGGGCCCTGCGTTTGCTAGGTAAGCGCCCTACCATCAACCTACCTTACTGACCCACAGAGCTTTAAAAAGGCTGTCCTGAAGATCGGAGGCCCTGACTCCCATGAAGTCCAGGTTGCCTCACGATGTCTCTGGCCCTCTTGCTTGTTCTTGGTCTCTGTTCCCCATCACTTAGGCCTTAGGCCTTCATTCACCATGCTATTCTTGGACCGTCTTGCCTCTGTGGAGGCTGATTCTGGCCTGGGCTGATCCCCGAGCCTGCCTATACTGCGGGCAGATCCCGGTGGTCAGAGCATTGTGGCAGCTGAATGGTGATAGCCACAGCGAAAGGGCCACAAGGAGAACTGTAGAGGATGGGAGGGGCTGGCACTGGGCCTCGCAAATGCGATTGCAAGGACAGCCAGAGAGGGCCATTTCCAGAAAGGATACAACATGACTGGCATGGGTAAAAGATCTAGAAGGTGTTCTTGACCGCAACCCAGTGAGGAGGTTTGTAGAGTTGCCTCCTGTCTCCAGCTCAGACCTAGACCCCTCCCCCCAAAGAATACAGTGCGCAGATGATAATAAAACAACATGGGATTTAAATGAAACAGATTTAATTCTCAGTGGGATGCCAGCCAGGAGTGGATACAGCTCTGCTCAGGATGCCAACCAAGAGCAGCTTTGGAAGACTCCCAGAAGGGCAGGTCTTTGAGGTGATGGGTAGTCTCGACACCTGGAAGCTGGAAACTGCCTCTTGTTGGCAGCAGATAACCGGAGTCTCAGAGGTTGTGGTGGTTTGGATAAGAACGGCTCCCATAGGCTCATATATTTGAATGCTTAGTCGTCAGAGAGTGGCACTACTTGAGAAGGATTAGGAGGGGTGACCTTGTTGGAAGAAGTGTGTCCCTGAGGTGGTTGAGGTTTGAAATTTTGAGGTTTCAAAAGCCCAAGCCAGGCCCAATCGTACTCTCTCTTCCTGCTGCCTGTGGACCAGGATGTAGAACTCTCAGTGATTTTTGCAGCACTGTGTCTGCCTGTGTGCCACCATTCTCCCCAGCAGGTTGATAATGGACCAAATTACCCCTGAAACTGTAAGCAAATCAATTAAATGTTTTTTTGGGGGGAGGGGAGTTTGAGGCAGGATTTTCTTCTGGAGCCCTGGCTATCCTGGAACTTGCTCTGCAGACCAGGCTGGCCTCAGACTCAGAGATCTGCTTGCCTCTTCTTCTCTAGTGCTGGGATTAAAGGCTTGCAGCAGCATTCCCAGCTTTAATGCTGGCTTTTATAACAGTTGCCTTGGTCATAGTGTCTCTCACAGCGATAGACTAGTAACAGAAGACCTTCAAGATAGTAGAGTCCCTCGGCCTTCAGCAGCCTCAGGTTGAGTCTGGAGGCTGTCTGGAACCTCCCTGCCTGAGGTTTAAAAACAGTTCTCTCTTCCTCTTCTGTGGAATGCTAATGTATTCCTTAGGAAGCCCAAACTTACAGATCACTATCTGGGTTCCCTTGGTTTAATGTATGGTACACAAATAGGTTGAAAATAGGCTGGAGAGATGACTCAGGGGTTAAGAGCACCGCCTGCTCTTTCAAAGGTCCTGAGTTCAATTCCCAGCAGCCACATGGTGGCTCACAGCCATCTGTAATGAGATCTGGTGTCCTCTTCTGGCCCGCAGGCATACAGGCAGGTAGAACACTGTATACATAATGAATAAATAAATAAATAAATATTTTTAAAAAGAAAGAAAAATAGGATCAATCAGGGAGAAGCAATTAAGCTTGATGGTGGAGGAATATGAATTCGAGGCCAGCGTGGTCTACAAAGCAAGCCCCAGGACAGCCAGGACTGTTTGACAGAGAAACCCTGACTTGAAACACCAAAGGAAAAAAAATTTTTCTGGGTTCAAGCCAGCCCGGTCACTGACAGACTTGTCATAGACCTCTGTATGGGCTAGGACCTACCACTAATACCAAGTATTGTGAACCTGAGTGGTTATAACTCATATCTGTAGTTCTAACAGGACCAAGATACTAGAGTTTTATTTTTTACTTACTGATTAATTTGTTTATACGGTCTTACACTGTAGCCAGGCTGGTCTGGAAATGACTATGTAGCTCAGGTTGGCTTCATACCAATCCCAATCTTCCTACCTCAGCTTCCTTGTTCTGGAATTTACAGGTGTGGGCTAACATGCCCACTTCTGGGCTCTCTTTTTCTTTTGTAGTACTGGGTGTGGAACTTGGGGCCTTGTTTGTGTGAGGCAAGTACTTTGGTATCAGCGCTGTATTTCCTTGTCTTTATTATTCTTTTTTTTTTTTTAGATTTTTTTTTTTAGATTTATTTTTGAAAGTTTTTTTCTTTCTTAGATTTATTTATTTTATATGTATGAGTGTTTTGTTTGCATGCACGTGTGTGCATCATGTGTTTGCCTAGTGTCCATGGAGGTCAGATGCATCTTCTGCAAGAACAAGTGCTCTTACCCATTGAAACATCTCTCTGGCCCCTATATTTTATATATACATATATTTGGAGTTTTGAGACAGGGTTTCTCTGTATATCCCTGGCCATTCTAGAACTCACTCGTAGGCCAGACTGGCCTCAAACTGAGAGATCCTCCTCCCTCTGTCTCCCAAGCCCTGGGCCTCTAGGATTAAAGGCGTCCATCACACTGCCTGGCTCCTTTTTAATTATTTGTAGACATGAGTGCAAGTGTCTGACGAGGTCACAAAAGGGGGTTGGGAGCCGGGCGGTGGTGGCGCACGCCTTTAATCCTAATCCCAGCACTCGGGAGGCAGAGGCAGGCGGAGCTCTGTGAGTTCGAGACCAGCCTGGTCTACAAGAGCTAGTTCCAGGACAGGCTCTAAAAAAAAAAGCTGCAGAGAAACCCTGTCTCGAAAAACCAAAAAATAAAAAATAAAAAATAAAAAATAAAAAGAAAAGGGGGTTGGGTTCCTCGGAGCTGGAGTTTTAGGTGTTTATGAGCTGTTTGATGTGTGTACTGAGAACAGCATGGGTTCCCAACTGCAGAGCCATGTCTCGGGCCGTCATTGCGTGTATTTCTGAGCTGTGTCGCTGTAGGACCTCTGGAGTCCCAGGCAGTGGTGCCAGGATAGCTGTCGTGTTGCTGCGTAGAAACTGAGTCTCCAGCTAGAGCAGTCACACAAAAAGGGAGAGGTCCTGCAGAAAGCCCGCAGAATGGGCTGCGAGCATGCTATTCTTCTTGCTGCTTCAAAGCATTCCACAGTGGGTAGGAAGGGACAGCTCCACTTCCTGACTTGTCACGACCTGCATTCAGTCCCCCGCTATACTGCGTGTTCCCAGAATGTGAGCTGGAATACGACTGGCGTGGAAGAGGTCACGAAGAGGTCATGGGAGCTGAACAGGAGGTTACAGTTTTGTAGAATGACCAAAGGACTCTGTGATGGGGTGCAGCCGTGGTTGGAAGGTGCACTCCAGAGGTCACACCTCCATGCCAGGGACTCTAGAAAGCAGGCATCCAAGAGCCTGGTGGCTTGTACCCACTGCTGGGGAGAAAGTGACAGAAACCATGGTGCCCAGGCACGCGCTTCAGAGACTAATGGTGTGCCTCATGTTCTTGGGGTGAGTGCACTCATCTCAGAAATTCAGGAGCAGCGGGGCAGTGGTGGCGCACGCCTTTAGTCTCAGAACGCAGGAGGTAGAGGTGGTGGATTTTTTTTAGTTCAAGGCTAGCTTGGTCTACCTAAAGCATTCCAGGACAGCCAGGGCTGTTACACAGAGAAACCCTGTCTCAAGAAAAAAAAAATCCTAGGAGCTGGTTTTCCCTGCTGGCTTTGTCCCTTTGTCTATCCCATCTCTTTTTGCTATTCTTTGTCCATTTGTCATTGAGGCTCCTACCGAATGCCGGGTCTGATCCCCAGGGGCAGCAAGGAGGGGCCTCTATTTCCTAAGGCTTTGGTCTGTCTGGCCCGTGGGATAGGTAGGGCACAGGTGCCAAGAGCATTGTGCAGTGAGGAGCCTGGTGGAAACACTGTTGGAGCAAATAAGAGGATTGGCCGGAACTGGAGGTGGGAGGGCCAGCAACAAGGCTCGTCTTGGGTCCCATGTGTCCCCTTTGGCAAAAGGAGAGAGCAATGGGACAGACTTTCTGGCTCAGCTTCTGAAAGTACAGGAAGAGTGAGATGGAGTCCAGGCTGGCCTTGAACTTGCTATGTGACTTTGGTCTCCTGATCCTCCTGCCTCCACCTCTCACAGTTACTGGATTACGTAAGCACTTGTACGCTGCCTTTTAGTGCTCATGGAGTCTTCCCGGTGAGAAAGCTAAATAATCGATGGGGTGAGAATTAGTTGGGTGGTGGCCCCTAAAACCCTTGTGTGGTAGCCCTGAGTTTTGTAAAAATAAATAAATATTAAAAAAATTATCTGTCTGTCTGTCTGTCTATCTATTTGGTTTTTTGAGACAGGGTTTCTCTGTGTAACAGTCCTGGCTGTCCTGGAACTCGCTTGGTAGACCAGGCTGGCCTCAAACTCACAGAGAGATGCCTGGCTCTGCCTCCAAAATGCTGAGATCAAAGGCATGTGCCACCACCACCCAGCAAGATTTACTTACTTTAAATTATCTGCATGTAGGTGAGGCCAGAAGAGGGTATCAGATCCCCGAGGAGAGGGAGTTACAGGCCATTGTGAGTTGCCCAGCATGGATTCTGAGAACTAAACTTGGCTTCTCTGCAAGATCAGTATGTGTTCTCAACTGCTGAGCTATCTCTCCAGCTCCATCCATTCCCTTTGATGATGGATGGCCTCTTGTGTCCCCAGAGGAGGCAGTTAGATCCTAACCCAAGTCTCCTGTTGTCGAAGGGTCCAATCTGCCTCTGCTGTGGCGTGACTGCCCCTTAGTTCTTGCCAACACTCAGAAATACCCTCCCGTAATATTGAGTCACTCTAGCGTCCTGGGTCTGTCCTATCATCCTTGGAGGCTCTGACAGCTTGGAAAACTACTTAGCTATAGTTTTCATTCATTGGACTAGAAAGTGTGTGGGGAATTGGCACTGTATCTGCAAGAACATCCCCTGTTAGATTCTACACAGCTGTCTACCAGACAGGCCTGTCTCTCTCAGGAGAGCCCCAGACAGAGAGCAGAGCTGGGCTGAATGGCCTAGAGTATTTGGGAAGGAGGAAGAAGAGTGCCAGCAGGCTGCAGGAAGTTCACAACATAGTGAGGCCCAGGGCCTGCAGCTAACACTTGCTCTGTAGGGACCGTGTTCATTCTGATGCTCAGGTCCTGGACACGGGAGCACTGCAGGCCTATCACCAGCTCTGTCCTCCCAGTTTGAGACTATTCTTTGACACAATGGCAGCCGTGGTGTGGGCACAGTGGGGAGCATTCCAAGACTCCTGTTCTAGCCATTCCTCCTGATTTTCCACATTCTTCATTGGCCAGCAGAATAGCGATCCACTAGAGGCAAGAAGGAAATTCAGTTTAACCTGAAGTAGTTATCTGGCTGGGCTGGTTCAAACTTCTAGACTTTGACACTGGGCAGTTTATTATCGTCATATTAAGTGTAGCACAAGTTGAAACAAAGTTTCCTGGTTAATGGTTTCCTTGCACTCAAGGAGGCACAATTACATTGAAACTTAACTCAGAGTACATGTCACTTCTTCTAAGATGGGTTCAAGGCCTCGAGAGGGATTTGCTGTGGTCTTGCTCATGCAGATAGTGTAGAGTTTTTTGGGTCACCTCCAGTCCTGCTTGTGGCCTGGCCATAAAGATATTGTAAATCCCCAGGTTATTAGTCACCTCTGTCCCCAGCCTTTTAGGTGAAAGTAGATTATATATCCTCCCCATTAAAGCTTCCTGTTTTCTTTAGTGCTTATCTGAAGGCAAAGACCTTTATGTTTCCCACACCCAGTGGCTCCTCCCAGCCCCATGTGGCTCACTCTGTATACTGACGGCTGAAGTCTTTCCTTTTGTTTCCCTTCTACCCCACTGTCCCTCATTCTGGAAGAGAACCATAGGGAAGCCACTTCTCCAGGGGCTCGGGAACCTGAGGTGGCATAGCAGACAACTCTAGGACCTTGATTGTTTTTCTGAGCTGCAAACCAGACCTGAGAGCCCAACGATACTGCCAGAAACTTCAGGTGTGTGGCTTTGAAGAGGGCCATTTATTCACTCACCGGACGGTGGTTCGTTACTTCCCCTCTGTGTCTGCTTGTGCTTGGGGCTGGGGCCACAGGTCATGGGACAGCAGCACAGCAGGCTAGATGCCCCAGATCTAGCAGGCAGGCCAAACTATGGGACAAGTGCAAGGAGGGAGATTACCTGGGAATCAACAGCCTCCCACCATGTTTGCACTTTATCCAAAGGGCACTGGGTCCAAGAAGGATAAGAGTGGGCTTCTTATAGTCCTGACTCCCTCAGAGAAGCTGTCCCTCAGACAACTGTCGTTGTCATGGTGTCTGCTGATGGCCGATCAAGGGTCAAAGATTAGTGTCGTCGGCCTGACTGGTTCCTGGAGACCTGGTTAGGAGGCCCTCAGAGAGTCCTGGGTGAGTGAGAAAAAGAGGAGGTCAAGGCTGTTCCTTGGTGTGCTGGAGGAGAAGGCTTGTAGATACGAGGAAGACTCTGGCCGGAGGCATCTGGGAGAGTGTAGACTGAACACGACCAGCAAGACTGAGCCGGGTATGTGAGGAGAAGCAGGGATGGGGAGAGGAAGAGAGAAGAACCCGGAACCTTGGCCAAATGGGCCAAAAAAAAAAAAGGCTTGTAACCAAAATGGCTGGGTTAATAGGGAAGAGCCTCTGGGGAAGGGCAACTGAGCCCCAGGGCTGGAGAAGTTTAAGGTAGGGGATGGGGTCTACCAGCCAGGGGGACCCTGTAACAGGTAGAGATTGAGAGATGCTGGGAGAATTTAGTAGCCAGTGTTAGGTGGAAGGTTTTTGTGTGGGTTTGTTTGTTTTGTTTTGGAATTCCCTGCAGGCCATAGGACAGAGGAAGGGAGATAGATAGTCAAGGAGGTTGGTTGTTGAATGGAAGGGACTGAGGACCTGGCGAGTGTGGCTGCCTGGCTAGTCATCTCACTGAGTGGTCCTAGAAGAAAAGATAGCAGGGCATAAAGAAGTTGCCCAAGCCTCCTTTGGTGCCAGGCATGGGTCATAGGTTATTGGTTTCTTTGTCAGAAAAACCCTTCCAAAGCGCTTTGCAACTTGCTCGCAGAGGTTAAGCCCGCCTCCTGGAGCCAGGCTGAGTGACCCACAGCCATGCTCATGTCCTTGCTGCCCAGCCCAGATTACTCTGTCAGCTCTGCAGCTTGCTCCCCCATAGTCCAGCTGGCAGTCGGGCTCCTACTGCTTGCCTGCCATAAAGATGGGCCTGTGCCCATGGGAACGTCTACTCTGACACCTGTGCATTGCCCCACCTCTACCTACATCACAAGGACAATGCTAGGAACAAAGCTGCCTTGCAAGGGGCTTGACTTCATTAGCAGAGAGGTCCTGAGAGGACAGCGCCCTCTCCCTCCTCCAGCCCTCTGGGCTAGAGATGATGCTAAAGTGGCCCCTTTGTACATTGTTCTTGAAGGTCTGGAGCCTGGAGGGAGGGGCTGGCAGTGCTGGGACAAGACTGCTGATCTCAGCAGTGGGGCTTGAGGGGATTTTCTGGGGAGGGGGAAGGTGATGGGATTTTCTCGGTGCTGAAGTCAGGGAGGGTGTTCCATCAGGCTTGAGCACTTAGTGTCTCTGGGCCTGTTCCCTGATCACCCTGAGCAGAGAGCACTTATCACTGTGGATATGAGCCCTTCCCCCAGGGTTCCTTGGATCTTTGGACTGCTCAGTTCCAGGCCTGAGCAGCTGTTTTACTGCTCAGCCAAGCTGTGTGACGCGGGTAGGGAGAAGAAGTGACCCTTCTCTCCTGTGGTTGACATTCCTGAAGGCAGGGAGACATAAACAAGGGCTAGCACCTCCCTCAAGGATGAACTGTAGGGTTGAGGACTGGAGCAAGAGAGGGGAGAGAGAGAGAGAGAGTTGTTGGGGTCAGGGCTCAGGAAGCCCTGGGCCAGTAACAACAGAAAGAGAGGTGGCCAGCACTCAGAAATCTGAGGGCAGGGTGCTCCAGGTGGCAGCCACAGCCTCCAGGCTGGAGTTTATATCCTGGGGAGGCAGGGTAGGGAAGAGGAAGGCGAACTTGGTGAAGACATGGAAGCCAGCTTTGCAGGGATCTGTGGACAATCAGAGCAGAATAGGTTTCATTCTGGGTGTGATGTGTCATGAGCAATGGGGACAGAGAGGGACATTGCAAGTGGCCCTTGGTTGCTAGAAAGGCAGAGGGAAGCCAGTGAGTAGGGCTTTGGGGTTGCAGAAGAGGGATCAAGTATCCTAAAAGGCACAGATGGGGTGAGGCTATTTGTAGAGGGAGTACTGAGTCCATCCCAGGAACTAGTAAGGCAGGTCTTTGTCATGGCTCCCTGGGTGTCATCTCGTGAAGTGAGTGGGTGGCTGGTTTTCCTGGGCAGACAGGAACTCTAAGGCTCAATGTATTAGGCAACCTGTCTAGGGCCCCTTCGTGGTGGGGGTGGAGAAGGGCCAGACTGACTCCAGACTCTTTTAGTTCAGACTGCGGGATGCCTCAGAGAGCTGAGCTTTCCCCTCAGCACCATTGCAGGGTCCAGAAGGTTTCTTTTGCCTTTTTTCAACTCTTTCCCCCCTGGCCTTGGCCTCTGTAAACTGAGAAGTGCCCACTCTATTTTTTTTTTCAAGACAGGGTTTCTCTGTGAAGCAGTCCTAACTGTCCTATAACTCACATTGTAGACCAGGCTGGCCTCGAACTCACAGAGATATGCCTGCCTCTGCCTCCCAAGTGCTAGGATTAAAGGCTCATGCCACTACCACCCAGCCTGAAGCACCCATTCTTATACCACTACCCAATTTCAGCCTAAAGATGCCCCCTCCTCCACTGTGCTGGGGCATTACTAAGGCAGTGAGCACCCCGCTGTTCATTCCACAGCTGTGGAAAACAGTTCCTGGCAGAGCTGGCCTTGGCGTGACTCTTAAATTAGCCTGTTCTCTCTCATTTCCTACTGCTGCTGAGACAGGACCACCTTTCTGGGTGTGTAGCTGGTGGGTAGCATGGAGTTGAGGGGCAGGAGCCCAGCCCCTGTCAGACTCATCCCCCACTGGCCCCTGGGTTCCTGAAGATGTCCGGGAGTAGGTGGCGTGGGATGTGGCTCAGTGAGTGTTGGAGGTTACAAGCTTTCCCGGGACCTCAGAGGAGCCAGGTTCACTTTCCTCTGATTGAAGCTCTTTGTCAGTAATTGCTTGTTCTCACCAATGCCCAGTCCCTCTCTGGCCTCTTCTGTTTTGAATGCCCAGCACTGCCCCTCTCCTTAGCTCCTTTTCAGCCTCTCATCCACAGGGTACTTCTTGGCTCCTTGTCATCTTCCCGCTGAG
This sequence comes from Arvicola amphibius, assembly GCF_903992535.2. Taxonomy (NCBI): domain Eukaryota; kingdom Metazoa; phylum Chordata; class Mammalia; order Rodentia; family Cricetidae; genus Arvicola; species Arvicola amphibius. The sequence continues at coordinate 37,578,869 of NC_052055.2, read as the reverse complement.
GGGCCATGAGCAGCTGGACCAGTCCATGCCATGTCATCTGGTGGATGGAGATACTGACATACAGCGGCCAGGGCAGCCTGTCTGTGGGCGTCCTGTTTGTTCATTGGTCTGCAGGATGTTTATTGCACTCCCGATCACCATGTGTCAGCTGTTGTTTTTTTGGGGGGGGTGGGGGACAGGACTTCGTGGTTACAGTCTGCTGGGAGGGTCAAGGGTGAGGCCACCAAGACATCTAACTGGAAGTCTGGGGCCTTTGAGTGGGCTGGACTTGAGGACTGCTTCAGAGAGGCAGAGGCTATACCAAAGTGGAGAAGTGAGGAGAGTTGTTTGCAGTGCCCGGCTAAGGAACGGTGGCCCCTTCTCCTGCAGTGTGAGTGCTCATGGCCCTGCCCTGCTGCCTTCTAAGCCAGGCCTGACTTGTGTCCACCATAGAGGATGAGGGATGAGTACTGGGCCAAAGTGAGACTCCTGGGGTATGTAGTGGCTTCTTGGGGAGCTCCTCTAGGCTTCTAAAGTCACATCTACGGCCAACTACAGCTCTCGGTTCTTCCATAGAAGGAGAGACTCTGTTCCATTCTCCACTCTGGGGCTGTGGTCATGGGGCTGCTTTTAAAGGAGGCAGAATGGCTTCTTGCCCTGGGTTTGTCGTCCTGGTTCCCTCTGCACAGAGACTTTGATCCAAACTAGCACTTGCAGGTTAAAGGCTGGGGAATAGAAGAGTTCAGAGGCATCCTTGACTATAACAAGTGTGAGACCAGCCAGGGCCAAATGAGACTATGTCTCAATATGCGTGCTGACAGGGAGACAGAAAAACAGAGAGCTTGCCTACATGCTATACACATCCGCCCATTTTTATCTTCGGGTCTGAGAATACCCCCTGAGGATAGGGAATAGTCTTCTGGGTGCTCTGCCCCGAGAATAGAATGAGGTAGGTCTGTGGTTGGTTACCTGTGCTTGGTCCTGACAGCTCCAGTAAGGGAAATTGCAGATTCTCCCTGCCCTGCCCAGCACCTGGATTCTCTGGAAGAGTAGGGCTGCTCTTCCAGCTACCTGGTTACCTATTTTACAAATGAGGAGATCTGAGGCCTGGGAAGTGAGGTGCTCATCTGGGATGAGCTGGGATTAGGAAGCCAGTCCAGGTAAACAGCTGTAATGGCATTGGACCTGGCTGAGATCAACTCGTAGTCACAGAATTGACGGCTGGTTTGGCCTGGGGTGCCAAGGAAGGAGTCGACTGCTATAAAAGCCAGGAGCTAGGACTGGACTGGGGGCCTCTGGACGGGTACTATGTGGTAGAAGGGTGGGCAGTGATGGCCCATAGGGACCCAGGCAGTAACCCTATACAGGTGGAAGTAGAGGGGGCACATAGGCCTTCTTAGGGTAGGGTCAGATAGCCACGAGGAGGGCCAGGGCTTATCCTTTGAGTCTGCTTCAGCCTTTCACCTGTTAGTAGTGCGTGGCTAGAGTCAGGGTGTAGGAGAGAGCAACATGAGCTTCTCTGAGCATACCTGGGGGGGTTGCCTCCAGGGGTATCTCTGGGTGGTCTCAGAAAAGGCCCTCATATTCCCCACAATTGCGGGTCACTGGAGAGCTGTGGGTTTAGGTTTGGGTCAGGCAAGCAAACATTAACCCCTGAGTAGCCAGTTCACTAGCTCAGCGCCCTCCCTCACTGGCCTGAGTTCCCAGTCATCAGGGCTGGGGTGAAATACAGAGGGAGGCTGAGGATGTAAGCAAGGAGTTTCCCACAGAGGGGCATGGACAGTCAGGGTAGGAGTCTGCACTGTGGCAGGGTTCTGTCAGTCTCCTGAAGCCCAGGTCTCCCCTTAGACTTTTCTTTAACTTCTTCAAGTATCAGTGACTCCCCTTACTCCATATCAAACTGCGGGCAGCTTGACATGCGGTACTGTCCAGGATGACAAGTGTCTGTGGATGCTGGGTAGAGGTGAGGGCTGCTGACTCCCTTCAGACCTCCAGAGAACTTAGGGCTCTGTGAACTGTGGTTTTAAAGTCCTTGCAACCAAGCCTAGTAGGTGTACCAGATGGGAGATGGGAGCTTACCCTGGCCTAAGCTGTTGAGGCCGCTCTCAAGATCTATGACTTGGAACTGCTGTCAGATGCTGGGCTGCCACCAGCCAGCTGTGTGTCAGATCTTCTGTCCCACAGAGGGAAGGAAGGGAGAAGGCACATGATGTCTGACAGGAGACAGTATTCTAGGAGTCAGCTGTCATGAACAGGAGGGTGATGAAGGTGCTGTTTCCTGATTGCATGCTCTTTCGGTCTGCCCACGCTTCCCGGCTAGCTGCATGGATCCTCCTCAGGAGATGTTCCTTAACCATGATGCTTCTGTTAACTTTCTCAGCAGTACTCTGTCCTTCTGTGCTGAGCTCTGGAAGGGCTTTTGTCCTTCTGTCTGATCCCTGCTGCAGCTGCTCCCTAGCCCAGTAACCATTCTACCATGTTCATCCATCCCAAGCCAGGCAGAGTACCAGTGTCTAGACCGCAGTCCCCAAGTCCCCCTGACCCTCTTGCTGCTCCAGATTGCCTTCCCTGTACCAATGATCTCTTTGTTTGGCATTGGGCAACTCTATAGTACATGTGTCTTCAGGGGACTGTCCTCATGAAGGAAGGCCATATTTCTGAGAGATCTAAATCCGGGGCCTAAAGTAACACATGGCTTATTCTTCTGGTTTATCCATATGTGCTCTGGTCTGGATCACCTCCTGGCTACCTTTGGCCTGCAAAAGGGTTTGGACAGGGACCCTTCCCCATTCCTGTTTTTTTTTTTTTTTTGTTTGTTTGTTTTATTTTTTTCTGGAATGTTGTTCCATCTGGCCATCTGTGTATTCAACCAGGGCTATGTGTGTGTAGAGTGGCAAGGACCCACTCATATAGGGCATACATCTGTCCATCATTTGCCCTCAGATGTTCCTCAGACAGCTAGAGGCTGAAGATCCATCCCCTCATCCCTGGCTTCTATGACCATGATTAGAGATCTGGGTTTTACCTCTTGTATGGCTTTGGCCAGTTCACTACCCTTCTCTGGGCTTCATCCTTTTGTTGACAGAACACAATAAGACTAGCCAGACCATTCTTTTTCCTTAAGACTTTTTAGGTGTGTGCATGTTTTGTCGCATGCCTGTGTAACATGTGCATGCCTGGTGCCCGAGAAGGTTAGAAAATGGCATAGGGTCCTCTGGAGCTAGAGTTAGTTGTGAGCCACCATGTGGGTTCTGGGAGTCAAGCTCAGGTCCTTTGTAAGCATCAAGTGCTTTTATTTATTTAATTTTGGTTTTCAAGACAAGGTTGCTCTGTGTAGCCCTGACTGTCCTGGAACTCACTCTGTAGACCAGATTGGCTTCGAACTCACAGAGATCTGCCTGCTTCCACCTCCCAGGTTTGGGATTAAAGGCGTGTGCCACCACTGCTGGGCGCATCGAGTGCTCTTAAACACTGAGCCATCTCCCCAGTCAGAGTTTTCTGTCCTGTGTCGCTTCTCTGCCTCTGAAGTGTTGGTTTCTCTCTTGTACTGAACATTCAGGCTCAGTTACCCATGTCGGGCTTCACATGCTCAGCTGGCGCTGGATCTGCTGGGCAGTTCCAGGCACTTTGATAAATCTTTGGGGCTGACATAATGGCTCAGTGGTAGAGCACTTGGCTAGCGTGCTTGCGTTAGGTTCAATTTCCAGTGCTGTGGAAAAAAAAATGAAAAACTCTTGAAGTTTCTCCTGTGACATGGACCTTGTTTTGTCCCTGTTTGATGGCCGAGGGACCGTCAAGGCCCTGGAGTATGGAGAACCCTGGCAGTCTGGCTGCAGGGTCTGAGTATAGCCTCTGGCTGCCTCTGTGCAGAGCAAGGATCGAGGGCCACTTATCTTCCCACATCTGCCTTCTTCTGATCCTGTGCCCAGAATCTCACCCTAGCCCCAGATCACTCGCTGTTCTCCCAACCTGTTATATTGGGTACTGCTTAGCACCCCACATCCACCTCCCCATGACTCTGCTCCCCTCCTTTGCCCTCCCAGACATTCCCCGGCTCCTGTCTGCAACTCTTCGACACTCCCAGGGTGGGGAGCATCACCTCCAGACTCTTGCCTGCTCTCCAGTGTGCCAAGCTGTATCCTTGCCTTCTATAGTTACCGAAAATGTATAGGACAGCACTCTGCTAGGACCTTATCATCTCACAGCCATCCCACACTCAGGTCTTGCCCTTTATCCTGGCTGACTGTCCCCTTGTGTGCTCCCATCACTCAAGTGGAGCTGGTGCAGTTGGCCTCCCTGCCTTCATTCTCCCTGGACCAGTCTATGGCGAGCTTCAGTACAGTAGCCCCTAGTGCAGGTTGGTTCAAGAAATAGTTTGTTCCTCAGTTGCTGCACTCAGGTTCAAGTACCCAGCAGCCACGTGTGGTGGGTAGATATTGTCTTGGACGGTGTAGGCCAGGCACATTGCCGTTGTCACCGGGTGTGCTGTTGAACCATGTGGGCCATTCTCAGGAACAGGCTGAGTAGGTTCATCCTGCTCACAGCCTCCTGGAGCCTGTGACCAAGGCCTGCCGCTTTCCCCACCACTTAGGAGGGAGCTGTGTGGGTTGCAAGCCCAGGAGGGCAGTGGATCTGCACAGGTGAATGTAACTGCCTTACCCCTCTGAGCCTCGGTTTCCTCAGACATAAAATGGGAGGGCAGCTCTATCTCTGATGATAATTGCGGGGGGAGGAATCAGGTAGAAAGTCCCTAGCTGATGCCTGGCATACCTTTAAGGCTGCAGTGAATGGTAACTGTTACTTTTAGCATGGGTGGGTCATGGAAGTCCCTCAACAGTTGCTGTTTCATTGCTCCCAGTGGAAGCCACGAAAGCGGCTGAGCAGCCACCAGCCTATGACTATGACTGATCTGTGTGGCCTCCAGCTCTGGTGTCCTATATCGCCACTGCCCTTGGGTTTCTGCGGGACAGAAGCTGATGTGCTGGATAGGATTTGGGAAAGGGCAGAGTCCTGGCAGGGCAGCTCTCCCAAGTACTTGTCAGTCTCTCTGTGAGAGAATTCTGAGGCATCCCGCAGGATGCTGAGGTCAGGCTGAGTGAGGAGGATTTGGAGGAAGGCGACAGTTAGGGTACAGATGGTTTTGGGGTAGCAAACAGGGATGGGGCTTACCTGAGGGTAGGTATGGATTGAGAGTTGTCAGTAAGACTTCCATCCCAGAACTGAGGCAGCCAAGGGAGCTGGGTACCTCTGTGGGATCTGCTTGGCCTGGGCACCATCGCTCCAGAGCAAAAACTGCCCACCCTCCCTGGACTTGATGTCTTTACCCACAGTGACAGCTGTCCATGGGGAACAGGATTTGCAAAGATCATCCGAGGGGGCTGGTGTCCTTGATGCCCTTGGCTGTACACACCTTTCCCTTGGAGCAGACCCTCCCTCTGGGTAAGCCAGGGAATAATTTCTGGAAGTTAGACCTGATAGCCATGGCTTTCCTCAGCCAGGATATTTGTGTTTATCCTGGGGCAGGACCCCGGCCTACAGCCCCTTTAATGAGTGCTCAGATTTGCCTATTAGCTATTGAAGGATGCCTGGTTACTCTGGGATTTCATTAGATTCATTTTCTTGCATGACATGTGGCTTGTCCCTGGAGCCAGTCCCTACTTTGTCTCTCACATTTGAAGCATCAGAGCTTGGCCTTACAAAGGCGTAGGAACCTGGATGATAAATGGGCCATGGAGTGAAACCGTATTGTTTAAACTTGGGCACGGTGGCTGCTCCACTCCAAGCCCCACCCTACTACTTCTTGTGCTTCTCTATCTCTCCTCTGATGCTCTATGATTCCTTTCTGTCAAATAGTTGCTAACGCAACTTCCTGATTCAAGGTTAATTTTATTTAATCAACGCAAATGCAAACTAAGGGTTCACAGTGTGGTTGAATACCCCTCAACATTTTCCTCTTTTTATCTAAATTAAAAGGAAAGGTTTTAACTCTAACACAGTAAAACTATACGCAAGAGGAACAATGATCAGTTATTGCCTAAATAAAAATGAAAGGTTTTAGCTTTAATACAATAAAACTATATGCAATAAGAACAATTTTTAAATAAGGATTACATTCACAGTGTCCAGTCTACTTGTATATTTGGCAAATTTAGAGGAACTACTCTATTATCTTTATTGTAACTGAGGACCAGCTTCCAAAACTGCTGCAACTATATCTTTCCAGCCTTGTGGGATAAGTCTGTTCCTAGTGGCCCATGAGTTTAACAAAGGGTGAATGAGCACCATATGAAACACCTGCTTCCTATCTCTTCAAATCTAACGTCTCTACAGGATTCCAATTAACTTCTGCATAGCCTTGGGGGTGCCTATCATCTGGTGATTGTTCTTGTATGGTAATGGGATAAATTAAGGTTGGTGTTCTAATAACTGTAGGCCACTCCTCTTTAGTTTCATAATGCAATGGTGCAGTCGGTTCTGCTCTAAATTCCTTAGTCTGAGTCTGAGTGTTTTTCTTATTTTCATTAGTAGGTCTTTCTAAAGGTTGTATTTTATCAGCCAAATTATCATATTTGGCTCAGTTATCAAACCACATTTTAAGGATAAAATATTAATTATCAAACTCATAATAAGTATAATCAACATTATGTCAACCCCAGCTTAGTCATTTATCCCCTCATTTAAATTTCCCATTTTCAAGCCATCCATAGTAACACTATACAGGATCCTAGCACCCTGCATTATCATGTTCCCCATTCTTAATGTAGGAAAGATTTTTCTTTTTAATATTAGTTAACTCTCTATTAAAGGACTTCCCAGGTATCTCACCAGATCTGCTGACTTCTCAGTAGTCTCTCTGGTGGTGTAGGCAGTGAACTCACGCTCCTCCCACAGTTTCCAAGCCCAAGCCTGCCTGCTTTCCAGAGTCCCAACAAGTGGCAGCCACCTGCTGTGAGCACTACAACTGTGACAGAGCTGACTAGTGTGACTTCATTGCCTGTGGTTGTGCCCCATGTTGGGTGCCAAATGTTATTTTAATGTGGCTGCACCGTGACTCCAAACCCCACCCTACTACTTTCTGTGTCTCCCCAACACTGTATCACTATATATAACTATGATCTCTGTGGAGCCCAGCCCGATGCATACTCATCAAGGGAGTGGATAACGATGAGAATTGAAAGGATAAACCCAATATCAGGTTTTCCTCAAATTCCACCAACTTCAGGAGTCAACTGTGTTCTGTTACTACAGGTTCTGCCTGTTGTTACACGTGGGATCTCTAAGCTTCAAGTCAGGAGGATTCCTGTGTCTCCTCAGAGACCAGGGAAGGTGTTTACTTTCTTCTAAGCCCAGAGACTCTGAATTTCTCTACTTTAATCCCAAGATAGAAACAGGAATTAGTCATGGAAACTCCAGAGAGCCTGATTTCCATGAATCATGAAGAATCTCCAGGAATCCAAAGGACCTACAAGGGATGTGCTGCCAATTGGATGAGTGGAGACTAAGGCACCCTGCAGGGCACTGGCCTGGGATGAAGGCTTGGGCAGCATCCTTATTTATTTATATTATTGTATGTGAGGTGTGCATGTGTTATATGCATGAGTATGTGTGCATGTACATATGTATGTGTGCGTATGGAGGTCAGAGGTCAACATCTTCAATCACGCACCACCTTATCTTTTGAGTTATGGTCTCTCATTAAGCCTGGAGTTTCCTCGTTGACGATGCTGGCTGTTGAGCTTGCTCTGAGAACTGCCTGACTCTATCAGTTCTGGGGTTACAGGCACATAGAGCTGTGTCCATCTTTTTACGTAGGTGCTGGGGGATCAAACTTAAGTTCTCATGCCTATGCAGCAAATACTATTCATTGAGTCATCTCCTCATACACAGGGCAGCATTCCCACCCAAGGACCTTTTGTAGCTGAGAGGGGAGACCAGAGATTCCTCAAGGTCTGTCCCCAGGTCAGTCTCCAGGATAAGCAGAGCCTTTTTGGCCCAGTCATTTACCAAAACCTGCCAGAACGAGGCATGTTCAGTGGGACATCTGTGTCCCATTGTCTGGCAGGAGACCCACCAAAGTGGGCATTTATAGAGCAGACCCCAGCACCAGGCTCCTTGGAGAATGCTCTGATACCAGTGGCTTCTTCAGGTCACCGCCAGGACTGCAAAGTGGGTAACCTCTTTTCATCCAAGAATACAAGCTCAGAAAAGCAAAGAAAACTTGCTTGAGAGCACACAGCTAAGTCACAGCACCAAATTTACAGACTTAACAGTAACTGTGAAAGCCAGTACTCACTGAGCGCCTACTCTGTGCCTGGGCGGGCTTCCTAGCCCTTCCCATAGACCAGTGAAAGGAGAAACTAAGGCACAGGAGGTGGAGGAACTCCTTGAGGCTGCAGGCAGTGTGTGGATCTTTGTGCCTGTGCCTCAGGGACTGCTGGGCATGCAGATTTGTTGTAGGCCTCTGGTTCTGCTCCCAGAAATGGGCAGAGTCCTAGGAGACCTTGTGCAAACCTAGAATAGGGTGGAAGGTAAGGCGGACCTCAGCTCAAGGTCAAGAGGACCGAGAAGATAGAGGTGTCAGGGATTCATTTCTTTTTCTTTTCTTTTCGTTTTTTGTTTTGTTTTGTTTTGTTTGCTTGTTTTTGAGACAGGGTTTCTTTGTGTAGCTTTGGAGACTGTCCTCGAACTCACTCTGTAGAGCAGGCTGGTCTTGAGCTCATAGGTATCCGCCTACCTGTGCCTCCTGAGCGCTGGGATTAAAGGCCTGTGCCACCACTGCCCAGCTTGTGAGGGGGAGGGGGGTTCATTTCTGAAGGTGTTTCTGAGCTGGGTTTTGCAGATGGGATCTGAGGTAACCTGGGCTATCTCCAATTCTACTTCATGCACAACCCAATACTGCCTATGGCTGTGGCCTGCCCATTTCTCTGCCATGGTGGAATCTGGCCCCTTCTCCCAGTTGGAAGACCTGAAGACCTCATTGCTAGCCCAGAGCTGAGGACACCAGAGATCTGGCATCAAGGGGGAGAGGGAGATGGAGACAGAGCTACTGGGTGTCATACAGGGGGTGACTGTTAGGTCATGAACCAGCTGAACTATAGCAGAGGCCAGTTAGCAGGAACCAGGACAAGGCCAGCCAAGGGCATCCCAGGTCCCAAATAGGACTCTGATCAGCACAGGCCATGTCAGGACCATGGAGAGCTCCACAGGCATCTCTGTCACCCCAGTGACACCTGTCAAGTGTTTGGCTGTGTCCTAGAGCATGAATCTGGTCACAGCCTCCAGAGGGTACTAGCCAGACTCAAGCTGAAGCTGACTCTGAGGTCATGGCTGGGTCATTGTGATGGCTAATTTTGTGTGTTACCCTAACAGGATTAAGACCCTCCTGCCCCTGCGTGACTTTTGAGGGCCTAGAGGCTGTCTCTGGAGGAGACAGGTGAGGGGGAGAGGTCCATTCATCAGTATGGCGCACACTGTCCAATGGGATAGGGGCCTGGAGCAAGCAAAAAGGCAGAGAATGAATTCCTCTCTCCTCGGTTTGGGGCACTACTGCCCTTGGACATCAAGACTCTAGCTTGTCTGTCTTTGGGACTCCAGAAGCCCCTGGACTCTCCCGTTTTCAGCCTTGGACTGGGAATCACACCAGGTTTCCCTGGTTCTGAGGCCCTTAGGCTTGGAATGAACCACAGAGCTGCCCACAAGGGTCTCTATCTGGCAGAGGCCCATCATCACACCGATGAACCTCCAAGATCACGTGAGCCAATTCTCCCAATAAATCCCCTGTCTCTCTTGTTGATCCATCTGTCTGAAGAACCCCGACTCTCAGACTTGGGGCTGTGGCTTCTCAGAGTTCCTCATACTGTCACCTGCCAAGGAAAAGGATGTAGGAGGGAAGGAGTGGAAGACGAAGGAGAGAAAGACTTCCCACTGTCCTACTGACACTTGGGCTTAGCCTCAGCCTCCTGTGCCCAGGATACGCTCATCTCTGCCCTTTTACCCGCTCTTCCAGGAGGCCTAGTCCCAGGGGCAGGATGCCGCTGGTAGGGTGGCTGTCTTGGGGCATCGTCCCATTCCCCAGCTCACACACCTGTCTCTGCAGGCTCACACTTTGCCTAGCCTCCAGGGCAGAGCCCCAAACTCTGTTTCTTGTTACTTTGAGATAGGCCAGCACCTTCCAGGCCTGGAGTCCTGGTTCTACCATCCCCCCAAAAGGAAGGCTGGGGACAAATCACAGGTTAAGAAGAGCTAGGCTGACGGATGGAGCCCTTGCGCTGCACTCGGCCCTTTTTGTGTGGATATCTGTTCAGTGAGACAGAGACGCTACAGAGAAGCAGGTGAGCATGCTCAAGGCTGTGCATATTCTCAAACGGCAGAACTGGTGTTTGGAGGGGCCGTTGCACCTGTGTGAGTGACAGTGAACACCTTGAAAATGTTCCTGGAAGCCCCTGGAGAATTGTTGGTGAATTTTCCTGGCTTGAGCAGGACTTAAGTGTAGCCTCTGAGGCGTGGGGTCAGGCTTGGAAAAGAAGGGCCCCAAGGGCTTTGTTCTCAGAGAGCCACCTGCCTGGGCCTCAGGGACAGTGGCTCAGCTCTCTGGAGGTCAAGTCCTTCATCAGTAGAAATTGGTTCTCAGGCAGTTCTGGGGATCCTGGATTTCCAAAGGGGCTCAAGCCGGGTGCATCCTGGGAAGCAAGGTAGTGTCCTCCAACTCCTTCTGGAACCTTCCTTTCTGGTAGTTGTGTGGCAGTGGCCTGCCTTCCCCTTCTCTGGAACTCTTATCTGAGGAAAATGAGAGCAAGGAGCTTTCAGATATGCTTCTGGGAGCCCCAGCCCCGGTCACTTCTCAGCCTGCTGCAAATGGTAATGCAGAGTGACTGGTACCCAAAGCCAGTCCATTTCCTGTGGTGATATTTGGTTTGTACTATAATAAATAGAGCTTTCCTGAGGATCAGAGTGTGGAGCCAGCCACTAGTTAGCCACAGAGACGAGGCAGTGGTGGTGCACACCTTCAATCCCAGCATTTGGGAAGCAGAGGCGGATGGAGCTCTGTGAGTTCAAGGACTCCTTGAGCTACACTGGTTGATCCAGTCTCAAAGAGAAACAGAGCCAGGTGGTGATGGCTCACATCTTTAATCCCAGTACTTGGGAGTCACACGCCTTTAATCCCAGCACTAGGGAGGTGGAGACAGGAAGGGATGTGGCTGGGTAGAGAGAGGAATATAAAGTGGGAAGAGACAGGAACTGAAGGCCTCTAGTCTAAGGACTTGTAGAGACAGGATACCCCATTCGGTCTGAGGATTTTGTAGAGGTAAGAACTAGTGGCTGTCTACTCTGCTTCTCTGATCTTTCAGCTTTCACCCCCTAATACCTGACTCTGGGTTTTTATTATTAAGACCAATTAGAAATCGTGCTACTATTTTCCATCCAGTTAATCAGCATATTTCCCAGAGTTGACAGTTTCTTGCTATCCTTGTCAGAGCCTGTAGAAGTTAGCTCGATTCGGGAAATAACCAGACTAGGTAAAAGATAAACGATTATATTTTTATATATTATTTATTTATTATAAGGGGGGAACTCACGAAACAGGGACGAGAAGTCCAAGTCAGCAGTGCTGCGAGGGACCACAGAGAAAGAGCTCTCCGGGTCCCAGAAAGCCGCACCCTAACTTGGTCCCACCTCTTAAAGATAATTGGTTAGCAAAGCTTCCCCATCAGGAGCCACCCATCTGTCCACAGCCTTCCTTATACCACTTTAGAAGCCAATTTATCGGGCAGGAGGTGGGGATAGCATAGCATATGTGAAGCGGAGAGGACAACTGTAGGTGTTGATTCTCTCCTCCCATGTGGATCCCAGTGATGGAACTCAGGTCATCGGGCAAGCACCTTCACCTTCTGAGCCGTCTACCATAACCTTGAACCCTGTGTGTTCTGGCTAGGTCCTGCTTTTATTTCCCTCCAGTTCAGTTCCATGGCCCCAGGGAGGCATCTAGGTGGTTTAGTCCAAGCCTAAGCCACACAAACACAAAGCTAGTGGTGTGGTGCTCAATCTGAAGCCAAAAGATGGGGAATTGAGGAAACTGTTGACCTAAACCCTGAAGTCCAAGGTCATCAAGAGGAGAAGGGAGGAACTTGCTCTGGCTCTGCCATTTTGTTCCCTCCAGATTCCCTGCCCATTGGATAGTGTCCTCCCTGATAAGGAAGGTGCCCCCCTTTCCCTCCACCTTCCCACTCCCTTCCCATCACCTCCAGAAATAGATGCTCAGAGGTAACACATGGCCAGTTCTTCATGTATTCTTTAATCCAGTCATTTAACCCATCAGGTCCCTTCTCAGGGAGCCTGTCTGGCCACCCCATGAATCTGTGCCTGTACCCATTTGTCCTTTACTTCTGCTCTGCTACTTCCCGGGTCAGATTGCTTTACCCTGCAGAGTATTGTGTGACTCACCCCACACTACAGCAAGCTCCCCTTGGGCAGGGTTTGTCTCCGAGGGTCCTCAGTGGTTGGCCAGGTGTCAGGCTAAGGTGACCTTAGCTGGCTGTCCACAGTGGGTTCTCTGGGTGGACTGTCATCCTACTTGGGTTCAACTTGGCATATGGCAAGGGCTCAAGACGGCTTTCCTACTGGCTGAAATGTCATTTGTTGGCCCTTCAGAATTGAGTAGGCTGTTGATCAGTTGTATTTGACAGTATACAGGTTAGTTTGTCCCTCTGGCTACAGTTTCCTCATCTCTACATCAGGGGAGACATGGGTACCTGCTTTGTGTTGAGGAGATTCTGTGAGGCTGTACGCGTAGCTTGCTCAGGACAGTGGACAGTAGCTGGTGTGAGGCATCATATTGGTAACAGAGGCAGAAACATCGAACAGGGCCCAGTGTATTCCTGAGTGCTGACTGTACCTGGTCCGCCTGTACTGTTGAGAGAGGCGAGTTGACCTGGGAATCTGCTGTCGTGTTCTAGCCATGGCTCAGTCACTGTCAGGGTGCTTGGGAGAACTCTTGCCGTCCTTCCCACTCTGTTTCCCCATCTGTAAAAACTGTGGTCATGGTGACCCCTTGAAGGCTGAGAGACTTAACTGAGGCCCGGAGGGCAGATGATTGTTTATGCCATTTCACGTATATGCTGCTTTAGACCAAAAAGTGTATTTAAAAAAGGAAAAGGAGTTGAACTATGAAACTCATGAAGCCATGAGTGTAGAATTTCAAGGAAAGATGGTCTCGAATGGTCTTGAATGTGCCCTGGGTGGACTCTCACCCGACTTGGGTTCAACTTGGTAAATGGAAGGGACTCAATGCTTAGTCCCAAAATTCCCAGCAGCAAACTTGACTTTGGCTTTTTTTTTCTTGTGGCTTTTTCACTCATCTGTATTGATATTTACCTCCCTCCCCCTTCCCTGAGGGGCCTCCCTTTCCCCTAACAGAACTCTTTCTCTGCTGTTTCCCTTTTTTTTTTTTTTTTGGTTTTTTGAGACAGGGTTTCTCTGCAGCTTTAGAGCCTGTCCTGGAGCTAGCTCTTGTAGACCAGGCTGGTCTCGAACTCACAGAGATCCGCCTGCCTCTGCCTCCCGAGTGCTGGGATTAAAGGTCTGCTGTTTCCCTTTATCCTTCTCCCACCCCCTGCTGCATTTCCCTCCCCTTCTCTAAAAAGCCAACTCACTCTGTAGCTCAGGATGGACACAAACTTCAGCTCCTCCTGCCTCCGTCTCCCCAGTGCTGGGGTGATGGCTATGAGCCATCCCACACTGACCGCTCTGTATAAAACATCAAAATTGCCAGGTGGTGGTGCGGCGATGGCACGCACCTTTGATCCCAGAAGAGGCAGGCAGATCTTTGAGTTCAAGGCCAGCCTGGTCTGCAGAGTGAGTTCCAGGACAGTCAGGGCTACATAGAGAAACCCTGTCTCAAAAACAACAAACAAACAAAATGCTTCTACCACCCAAGTTTTTAAAATGATTTATTTTGGGGGAAAGAGAGAGAGAGAGAGAGAGAGAGAGAGAGAGAGAGAGAGAGAGAGAGAGAGAGAGAGAGAGAGAGAGAGAGAGAGAGGAGAGAGAGTGTGTCAGCCTGGCTTTTTGCAGGAAAAAACCAATGGGCTCCAGCTGGCGTCCAGAGAAGAGTCCCTAAGGGTGTGGCTTAGTGGGTAGAGTACCTGATATTACCTGGTACGACCTGGCACGAGTAAGAAGGAAGCACAAAACATGCAACAAACCCGCTTATGAGTTTATTGGAGGAGACGTGTACAGGTCTGGTGAGGTCACTGTGCAGAGAGAGAGTGCAAGCTTGACTTTATCAAGTGGACTCATTAAGTTAGACTGACCCAGCTGCTCCGGGGCTCCCAGGTCAGCTCAGGCTGCTTGCTGGGGTCTGGTTTCACCATTTCCAGCCCCTCAAGGGGCAAGAATGGCCAGGCCACCCTGGAAAGCCCCATCCTGGCCCCAAGACACCCTATATAAAGTCTTTTAGTCCTTTGCTGCTGCTTTGCCCGACAGAGGTGGCCACCCTCTGGGAAGTTTGTTGTACAGTGTGACTGTGGTATTCCTCGGCTCCTTACTGTCACGATACCTTTCCCCTCTGTAACACATTGATCCTGGGACACGGATAGGCTCTCCTGGTGCCTGTACTCCCCCTTGGGGTCAGAGCCACATTGGGACTCTATCCCTCATCTTGGCTCCACCTCCAACAGACTCGGCTTCCAGCTCACTGATGGCTCAGCACCCTATCCACCAGCGGCAATTAGTTAAGTTTCCCCTTGGGTCGGTGTAAACGCTTCCCTGAGTCCAAGGAAGTGACCACTGAGCACCTGGCATCCCCCTGGTACTCTTGGAGGTAGCGGTATCCCCAACCACTGTCTTTTTTTTCAAAAATTATTTTTTTATTATGTATACAATGTTCTGCCTGCATGTGTGCCTGCCCTCCAGAAGAGGGCACCAGATCTCATGGATGGTTGTGAGCCACTATGTGGTTGCTGGGAATTGAATTTAGGACCTCTGGAAGACCTCTTAACCATCTCTCCAGCCCTTCAGCCATGTCTTTAAGGCTATAGCTGGCCCTCTTCACCTGACCCCATACCCCCACCCTTGGAGTTGCCATCCTGCAGTTTCCCCTAGGCTCAACTGGGCCCATTGTGCCCCTTCCTGCCCTCTTCTCCCACCTACCCTTTGGAGCTGCCCATAATCCCACAGCTCCTCTAAGTCCTTGTGGATTTCGTGACTGCTTACCAAGCCTTTCCGGTGGATAAGATCCCCCTCCTAGAGCTCCATTTTCATCCTTGCCTTCTGGCCCCCTCACCTGGCTTCCACAAAAGCCCTGGTACCTGCTGAGTCTCTTCTCAGGCTTAACCAGGCTAAGCCCCTGACTCCTCCTGAGTGTGGTGATGAGATGCTGAACCACTTGTGTCTCCCTCTGGTCCTCCCTTAGTCCTGGGGACACCTGTGGCTAATAGGCTGTAGTGACACTTCCCCCCCCCCCCGTCTCATTCAGGGGAATGGTGTCTTCCATGTCCTCTCATTCCTCCTCCTCGGGATGCCTTTTAGAAAACCTCCAGCCTCTCCACCTGGCACCTAACCCGAAGGGTCTCAAATTTATTAACTCTTGCAATAAAATTTGGCCTCAATATTCTTTAGATAACCAGTCCAAATGGCTGCCTAGATCCCAGTATTATCCCGGACCTTTACAAATACTGCAAGCAATTGGGAAAAATGTAAGATACCCCATTCCCTATGTTCAAACTTTCCCTTTTCTACCCTACAAGCCCTGTTTGTTTTTGTCTGGTTTCTACCCCTACCCCAACACACACACACACACACACACACACACACACACACACACACACACACACACACACACAATGTAAAGTTCTGGTCTTTTAAGTTACTGTCGATGGATCTGTAAGTTTTTTGCAAGGTGGGAGCTGGAAGCCAGTCCTAGTAGGAGGGGGAAGAATTGAGGGAGTAGGTCATCTGTGGAGTGCACACACCCAGCACACACTTCCCAATGGCTGGTGCATCTCCCAGCTCCCTCCTGCAGCGTCCTCTGTCTATAGCAAAGGCTCAGAAACTTCCTATCTCTAATGCTTCTTTGTTCTCAGCTTACTGTGGATCCCTGAGTTCAAGGCCAGCCTGGTCTACAGAGTGAGTTCTAGGACAGCCAGGGCTACACAGAAAAACCCTTTCTTAAAAAAAAAGCAAAGAAAGTGGGGCTGGAGAGATGGCTTAATGGTTAAGAGCACTGGCTGCTCTTCCGGAGGATCTGAGTGATTCCCAGCACCCACATGGTGGCTTACAACCATCTGTAATGAGATCTGGTGCCCTCTTCTGGCCTGCAGGTGTATGTGCACCGCACTTGTACATAAAATTAAAAAAAGCAAAGAAAAAAAGAGGTGAAAAAAAGAAAGAATTGTTTTGGCTATCCTAGGTTTTTTTTGCTTTTCCATATAAAGTTGAGTACTGTTCTTTCGAGGTCTGAATAATTTTGCTGGGATTTTGATGGGCATTGCGTTGAATCTGTAGATTGCTTTCGGTAAGATTGCCATTTTTACTATGTTAATTCTGCCTACCCAAGAGCATGAGAGATCTTTCCAATTTCTGGTGTCTTCTTCAATTTCTTTTTTCAAAGATTTAAAGTTCTTGTCATACAAGTCTTCCACTTGTTTGGTTAGAGTTACTCTGAGATATTTTATGCTATTTGTGGCTATTGTGAAGGGCGTTGATTCTCTGATTTCTTCCCCAGCCCTCTTATCATCTGTGCACAGGAGGGCTACCGAGTTTTTTGAGTTAATCTTGTATCCTGCTACATTACTGAACGTGTTCATGAGTTGTAGAAGTTTCTTAGTAGAATTTTTGGGATCGCTTATGGAAATTATCACATCATCAGCAAACAGTGAGAGTTTGACTTCTTTTCTGATTTGTATCCCCTTGATCTCCTTTTGGTGTCTTATTGCTCTAGCTAGGACCTCAAGAACTATATTGAATAGATATGGAGAGAGTGGACAACCTTGTCTTGTTCCTGATTTCAGTGAAATCACTGAGAGTTTCCATTTAGTTTGATGTTGGTTGTTGGTTTGCTCAATGAAAATCAATAAAAGTCTCTTTAAAAAAAGAAAGAAAAGAGACACTGTTGTAATTTTAAAAATGCTGCGAAGAGAAGTCACACCACGCAACAAGGTTCACATGGGAGGTTTATTGGGAGGGAAGAGAAAAGGGGACAGAGATGGGGCCAGAGAGAGGGGCAGAGACCAGTTTCTGGGAACAAGAGTGGTGGGGGGGAGAGAGGGCGGGAGATGGGGGGTGGGCAAGGCCCACCTTTTAAAAGGGGACGTAGCAAATGTGCACATTTGTGCAGTAGTGGCTGTGGCTGAGGATGTATCCTGTCAGGACCCCAAGGGTAGGCCAGTACAGATGTCTGAATTATTACAGACCCCTGACTTGACAGGCAGAAGTCTTCATCGTGGCCTTTAAGCTGTAACTTGGGAGAGATGAAAAATCCCCCAAACAAAAATCCCTGGTGCTGAAGAAGGCCTTTGACTGGTCATAGCAGCTGCCCAGGCTCCTTGGCCTTCCAAAGCCCGAAAACCTCTGGGTCCTTGCTTCAAATGCAGTCAGTAGGGTCATTGAGCCTGGGTCTTTCTGAACCCTTGCCAACCATTCTGGCCACACCCACCAGTGCCATCAATGGGATTACTGGGCCACTGATTGTCCTCACGTCCCTCCCAGCATGGGGACGGCAGGCCCCGACTGCCCTCCATCCGACCTCTTAGGTCTGGTCATGGACAAGTGAGGGGGCCCAGGCCCCCTTGGTCTGACCGCTGCCTGCTCTGACAGGGAGCTTGAGATTGAGTAAGGAGGCCACGCCTCCCAGACTTCTGTAACAGCTGTGACAGCCATTTCCAGCCCCTCAAGGCAGGGGTGTGGCCAGGCCCCTTCACTACAGGAAAAAGAGCTCAAGATTAGGCTACAAAACCCCACCAGTCCCCATGATCAGGCCACCGATTCTCTCCAATCCCAGGCTACTGTGGAAAGCCTCCACATACACCAAGAAACCCTACCTAAAATCTCTCTCCTGTTCAGTTCTTTGCTGCTTCTTCACCAAGTGGAGGCAGCCACCCTGTTGTGTCTCTCCCAAGAAATCTCTTCGGTGAGGTTTGTTGTGTGGTGTGACTTTGTGGTATTCCCAGGCTCCGGACTGCCAGGGTGCCTCTCCCCGGAGAGCAGTAACATTTCCGTTAGGGAAGCCTTTCCCGTCAGAGCTGTAACACTTAAACACTCAGCCCACAGGTTGGAGCCCATTAGAGAACTGTCTTCTGGAGGGGTCAGGGCAGTGTACCACAGAGGCATTCGTGTCTTCCTGCATTCATTTGGCTTGCTTCCTTCTGCTCAACCTGCTAGCCTGGTGTAACTTCCTGTCTTATTTCTCCAGACTGGGGCTGGGATGCACTATGCAGAAATGGGCTTCCCCCACTTTGGGATGTCGACCCTTTCCCTCAAACCCATGGGTTTGACCCCATTTCTGCTCAGGCATAGCTGGTATTTAGCTGAGGTCAGGCGCCCTGCCTACAGTCAGCTGTGCAAGCCCCACTTAGACACCTGAGGGTGCAGGCATTTGAACTGGAGACAGAAGCATACCTTATGTCTTTAGTTCAGACCTTGCCCTGCCTCTCAGGACTATTCCTTGCTTGCCTGCTCAGGGACCCTCCTAGAGAGATGCCTCTGAGGCCAGTTCCCACACTTCCTCCAGCCAGGGAATCCTGAACAGGTTCCTGGTTAAAGAGATGGCTCTTGGACTCCAGATTGAGCATGCCATGTGCTCTATGACCACAGAGCTAAGAGAAGATCCTGCTGGAGGTTTCCAGGCTGGAACATTTGCACATCTGAAAGCTCACTGCACACTCACAGTGCACCGGAAACTCCATGTGTAGATCCCAGGTACGAAGTCAGGTTGAGAACAGCAGGGAAGTTTGCGAAAGACCAAGAGCGGCTTTCTCTCCCACCCCACTGCCTTCAGGCAGTGTGAGGACGGTAGAGTGGGGGCAGGCGACCTGGGGAAAGCACCCAAACCATGAGAATGAGCTGCAGAAAGGAATGTTTTGCTTTTCCTGAGTTACTGGAATTTGATCACAGGCCTTTTATGCTCAAGTCCTCTGCCCTGACAGGAACATTTTAAAGAAAGGCCCAAAGGCCGGTTTTTTTTTTTTTTTTTTTTTTTGTTTTTTGTTTTTTTTTTTTTTGTCCCAGCCCCTCCCTGCACAAGCTTGTCCGCAGTCTGACGCTCTGGAAGAAATATATTCTCTGCTAAGGCTGTGCTTAACATGCCGGAGGCCCCGGGTTGCACCAAAAACAACAAAATAACAACCTAAAATCCAAATAAAATGTTGAGTTCAGTTAATAGTGACATGCTAGTGTCTGTTTCCTCTTTGTGTCAAATCTATCATCACAAACTGTAGGGTAATAGCAGAGAGAGTAGCTGGGTGGTGGTGGCGCGCATCTTTAATCTCAGCATTCGGGGAGGCAGAGGCAGGCGGATCTCTGAGTTCAAGGCCAGCCTGGTCTACAAGAGCTAGTCCCAGGACAGCCAGGGTGGTTACACAGAGAAACCCTGCCTCGAAAAATCAAATAGCAGAGCAAATAGCAGGGAGGCATGCAAGGGGCTGTCTGTCCTGTGTTTGGAACTTATCTGGCAAAATACAGATATTCCGAAGTTGAAGGTTTATTTAAGTTGTGGGGAAGAGAGATAGACAAACATCTCTAGCCTCGGCCAGAAGCTAATTGAGAAATTAAATGGTGCCAGTGAATAGCAAGCGGTTAGGTTCCGTATTGCTTGTGGGTACAGTGGTCCATTTGGCAAAACAAAGGAAACAAAGAGGCTAGGTGTGTTTCATGGAATTTAAAGGGAAATGGGAGATCTATTTCTATCAACATGAAACTCTCTTAAATTCATGATTGATTGAAGAAAACAACTGGTTTGGACTTGGTGTATGCCATGGTAAGATTTGTGAGTAGTACCAAACCTGGAACCAAGAAATTGACTCTAATTATTCATGCCTACAAACCAGTCTATTTATTTTTGGTTTTGTGGGTTTGTTTTGTTTTGTTTTGTTTTTCGAAACAGGGTTTTTCTGTATAATAGTCCTGACTGTCTTGGAGCCTGCTTGGTAGTCCAGGCTGGCCTTGAACTCACTGAGATCCCAATGCCTCTACCTCCCAAGTGCTGGGATAACAGGTATGTGCCACCACGTTGATGTTGTTTGTCTTGTTCTTTGTTTTATTTTGAGACAGTCTCTAAACTGACTGGCCTGGAACTGCTATGTAAAACAGGCTAGCCTTGGAGTCGAAGACCTCTGTCCACTTCTGCTTTCTGAGTGCAGGCCTGGCTGCTTGCTTGCTTGTTTGAGGCAAGGTCTCACTGTCTCTCCTGAAACTCACAATGTAGACTAGGCTGGCCTCAGATTTACAGAGATCTACCTGCCTTTGCCTCCCGAATGCTGGAATTAAAGGCATGAGCAACCATACCCAGCTATTGTAGTTTTCTGAGTCAGGGCACAGCAGCCCTGGCTGTCCTATCCTGGGTTTAAAGGAATGCACTGCCGCACCCAGCATAACTTCATTTTAAAAATGATCAGATTGCTGGGATCTGGTGGCTTGCCTCTGTACAGAATCTCAGCACTAGAGGAGGCTAAGGCAAGAGGATTGCCTCAAATTCAAGGCCAGACTGTGCTCCAGAGGGAGACCCTATTTCAAAACCAAATAAAATGTGTTCCTTGGAGATTTGTGGCAATTGTAGTCTAGGAGTTTTGTTTGTGTTTGTTTTCTCTGCCAGTTAAAGAATTAAAAATCAGGGAAAGTAAGTACAACCGATAGCAGTAGAGAACTCTCCAAGCCTCCTCCATAGGGCCTCTATAGGACCTCCCCCATAGGGCCTCTATAGGACCTCCCCCATAGGGCCTCTATAGGACCTCCCCCATAGGGCCTCTATAGGACCTCCCCCATAGGGCCTCCATAGGACCTCCCCCATAGGGCCTCCATAGGACCTCCCCCATAGGGCCTCTATAGGACCTCCCCCATAGGGCCTCTATAGGACCTCCCCCATAGGGCCTCTATAGGACCTCCCCCATAGGGCCTCTATAGGACCTCCCCCATAGGGCCTCTATAGGACCTCCCCCATAGGGCCTCTATAGGACCTCCCCCATAGGGCCT
Source organism: Arvicola amphibius (assembly GCF_903992535.2). Taxonomy (NCBI): domain Eukaryota; kingdom Metazoa; phylum Chordata; class Mammalia; order Rodentia; family Cricetidae; genus Arvicola; species Arvicola amphibius. Next base: position 37,557,710 of record NC_052055.2, on the reverse strand, counting down.
CCATAGGACCTCCCCCATAGGGCCTCTATAGTGCCTCCTCCATAGGGCCTCCATAGTGCCTCCCCCAGAGGGCCTCCCCCATAGGTCTCCTCCATAGGGCCTCCTTCATAGGTCTCCTCCATAGGGCCTCCCCCATAAGGTCTCTATAGGACCTCCCCCAGAGGGCCTCCATAGGGCCTCCTCCATAGGATCTCTATAGGACCTCCCCCATAGGGCCTCCTCCATAGGTCTCCTCCATAGGGCCTTCTCCATAGCTTTCCTCCATAGGATTTCTATAGGGCCTCCTCCATAGTGCCCCCTCCATTAGACCTCATCCATAAGGCCTCTATAATGGTATATTGTTTATGTTTTAATAAATAAAGCGTGACTGAAGATCAGAGTGCAAAGCTAACCACACTAGTCAGCCATAGAGGCCAGGCGATGGCGGTGCACACCTTTAATCTCAGCACTAGAGAGGAATATAAAACGGGAAGAGGCAGAAGCTTAGTCTCAGTCTGCAGCCTGAGGTTTGGTGGGGAGCATTGCTGTCTGCAGTCACATTGAGGACAGGATTGCCCCTTTGTTTGTCTGAGCTTTGGTAGAGGTAAGAATTCTCTAGTGGCTTGGTTACTTTGCTTTTCCGCTCTTCAACTAAAACCACAATATCTATCTCTGGGTTTCTATTAGTCATGCTACAGACCTCCTTCATGAGGCCTGCCCCATATGGCCTTCTCCACAGGACCGCTCGGCGAAGGTGGAAGGCACTCTGGTTACCTCCTGACATCCTAACAGATCAAGGTTAGGACAAGCATTCTGCGAGGCTAGCTAGCAGGGGAAGGAGGGAGTTGGGGTGGGGCTATTCTCCCAGTTTTTGTTTTTTTGATTTTTGTGTTGTAAACTTTAGTAACCTCTGACTCCTGCAGAGTGGAGTAGGAACTCAGGAGACCTCAAATAGTAGCCTAAACTATGAAAAGGATCAGTTGCTTTGCCGGTCCCTGTGATTTCATGGCCCTTTTTTTTCTGTAAATCTGTATAATCTTTGTTTTTATTTGCTTGTTTTGAGGCAGGGTTTCTCTGTTTAACAGTCCTGATTGTCCTGGGACTTACTTTGTAGACCAGGCTGGCCTTGAACTCACAGAGATTCGCCTGCCTCTGCCTCCCGAATGCTGGGATTAAAGGCGTGCAACACCACCACCGGTCTGTATTTATTTTTTTAATCCAGACAGGAAGCAAGCATAATAAGCATTCATGATTTTCTTTTTCTTTTTTTAATTGATTTTTATTGAGCTCTACATTTTTCTCTGTTCCCCTCCCTGCCTCTCTCCTGTCCCCCTCAAACCTCCCCAATGTCTCCATGCTCCCAATTTACTCAGGAGATCTTGTCTTTTTCTACTTTCCATGTAGATTATATCTATGTATGTCTCTCTTAGTGTCCTCATTGTTGTCTAAGTTTTCTGGGATTGTGGTTTATAGGCTTTATGTTTAAAAACCACCTATTTTCTTAAACCAGTGGCTCTTAGCCTTCATAATTCCGGGACCTTTTAGTACAATTCTTCATGTTATGATGACCCCAACCTTAAAATTATGTTTGCTTCTACTTCATAGCTGTAATCTTGATGCTGTTACGAATTATAATGTAAATAATCTGTGTTTTCCAATGGTCTTAGGTGACCCCTGTGAAGGGGTCACCCAAAGGTTGAGAATCTCTTATTTAAACAGTACTATCTAAATTAGGAGAGTCTTCTCATAATTTATAATGTGTGAATTGGGGTTAAGTCCCTGAAATCTAGGGTAGGAAACAGGAAACGAAACAGAACAACAAGAAGAACATTTATGAGAACTTAGCAGGTGATTAAGTTGGGTCCTTTTTGTTAACCTCTGTTGCTATGACTCAAATAAGATAAAACAAAGGAGAACATTAAAGGGAAAAAACCAAACCATCTTAGAGGCCTGGGGTTGCCTCCTTAGTCTAAAAAAAAAAAAAGATAGAGCGGTGGTCAGCAGAAGTCACAGCCACAGCAGGATTAGGAACTTAGTGCCCTCAGTTTGCCATGTGGTTACGTTAACCAAAGTGGTGGCCAGTTCCATGATTGCTTTGACCTTTTCCTCCCTTTAATTTTACGTGCATTGATGCCTGCATGTATGTCTGTATGAGTGTGCCAGATCCCCCTGGGACTGAAGTTACATGAGTTGCCAGTGGGTACTGGGAATTGAACCTGAGTCCTCTGGAAGAGCAACCAGTGCTCTTAACCACTGGGCCATCTCTCCAGCCCATGTTCACATGGTCTCCAGTGACCAGTTTAACTGGCTTCCTAGGATACATAGCTATTAGAGGTAAAAGGTCTGAGGGGAATCTTTTCTTGTTAGAAGAAAATCAAACCACAAGCCCATCCTAGGATGGGGGAAAGGTGCCAGCAGCTCAGCAAACACATCTTTCTATCCTTTTAAGGTTCGACCTGATTTCTCACCTTGATGAGGTGGTCCTCAAATCCCAAGACAAGTCCCAAGAACTCCTAGTCTCTCATTTTTCTGTGAAAATGTACTGACAGGGTTTGTTGGTTCTTAAACACACACACACACACACACACACACCAAATAAAAATAAAGGGAAGAAAAAATTACAAAAGGAACAGCAGCCTAGGACAGGGTACCAACAAACCCCTGAGCAGCTTGCAGCTGCTCCACACCCTACCCTCTACCCCTTGGAGCCTGCCACCCTCTAGGACAGCATTTTCCCCTGGTTGCATTTTTCTCTAGGAGCCAAGTCTAACCCTGGTGAGCAGCATGTAGCTTCAGGTGGAGGAGCAGTATACAGAGAGATGTGATGGGGTCTCAGGGGTGTGGAAGCAGGGGGCAGGTATGTGCGCACGTGTGTGAGAGAGACAGAGACAGAGATAAGGGTTTCTCTACATAGCCCAGGCTGTCCTGAAACTCACTTTGTAGAATATATAAACCAGGCTGGCCTCCACCTCTCAAGTGTTGGAATTAAAGGCATGTCACCACACCCGGGACAGTGGGCTTTTGAGGCTAGACGGTGGGGTGACAGTACAAGTCCAGGAGATTCTCACAGGTGGCTGCAGCTAGGTCTCCCTTCACATTTCCTTCCTAGGACGAGCAGCCCAGGACAGCTGCACTGACGTCTGGCTCTTTCTCTTTCCTGCAGGATGAAGATGAGACGCTACAAGCTCTTTCTCATGTTCTGTATGGCCGGCCTGTGCCTCATCTCCTTCCTACACTTCTTTAAGACCTTATCCTATGTCACCTTCCCCAGAGAACTGGCCTCCCTCAGCCCTAACTTGGTTTCCAGCTTCTTCTGGAACAATGCCCCTGTCACTCCCCAGGCCAGTCCGGAGCCGGGTGGCCCGGACCTGTTGCGAACCCCTCTCTACTCCCACTCCCCATTGCTCCAGCCACTGTCCCCCAGCAAGGCCACCGAGGAATTGCACCGGATGGACTTCGTGTTGTCAGAGGACACCACTGAATATTTTGTGCGCACCAAAGCCGGTGGCGTGTGCTTCAAACCAGGTACCAAGATGCTGGAGAAACCTTCAGGGCGCACAGAGGAGAAGCCCGAGATGGCGGAAGGCTCCTCAGCGAGGGGCTCTGGTCGGAGGCCTATGCGGCACGTGTTGAGTACACGAGAGCGCCTGGGTAGCCGGGGCACTAGGCGCAAGTGGGTTGAGTGTGTGTGCCTGCCAGGCTGGCACGGACCCAGCTGTGGGGTGCCCACCGTGGTGCAGTATTCCAACCTGCCCACCAAGGAGCGCCTGGTACCCAGGGAGGTGCCAAGGCGTGTTATCAACGCCATCAACATCAACCATGAGTTTGACCTGCTGGACGTGCGTTTCCATGAGTTGGGCGATGTGGTGGATGCCTTTGTAGTGTGCGAATCCAACTTCACCGCCTACGGGGAGCCGCGGCCGCTCAAGTTCCGAGAGATGCTGACCAATGGCACCTTCGAGTACATCCGCCACAAAGTGCTCTATGTCTTCCTGGACCACTTCCCACCCGGTGGCCGGCAGGATGGCTGGATTGCAGATGACTACCTACGCACCTTCCTCACCCAGGATGGCGTCTCCCGCCTACGCAACTTGCGGCCTGATGACGTCTTCATCATCGATGACGCAGACGAGATCCCCGCACGTGATGGTGTGCTGTTCCTCAAGCTCTATGACGGCTGGACGGAGCCCTTTGCCTTCCACATGCGCAAGTCCCTGTACGGCTTCTTCTGGAAGCAACCGGGCACGCTGGAAGTGGTGTCGGGTTGCACTGTGGACATGTTGCAGGCGGTGTATGGACTGGATGGCATCCGTCTGCGCCGGCGGCAATACTACACCATGCCCAACTTCCGACAGTATGAGAACCGCACAGGTCACATCCTGGTGCAGTGGTCTCTTGGCAGCCCCCTGCACTTTGCGGGCTGGCATTGCTCCTGGTGCTTCACACCCGAGGGCATCTACTTTAAGCTTGTGTCCGCTCAGAATGGCGACTTTCCACGCTGGGGTGACTATGAGGACAAGAGGGACCTCAACTACATTCGCAGCTTGATTCGCACAGGGGGCTGGTTCGATGGCACGCAGCAGGAGTACCCTCCTGCAGACCCCAGTGAACACATGTATGCTCCCAAATACCTGCTCAAGAACTATGATCAGTTCCGCTACCTGTTGGACAACCCCTACCGGGAGCCAAAGAGCACTGTGGAGGATGGGCGCCGGAACCTGGGCTCCGAGGGGAGGTTACCTGCTGCCAGGGGCAAGTTAGATGCAGTAGAGGGTTAGGGCTGGGCAGGCTGGGGTGATGGCTACCCCAGTGTTATCTCTGGCCTCTTGGGGGCTCTTGAGAGAGCTAGGAGCCCTTATAGGTGGTTCTCTTTGCTCAAGCCCTCTGGAATTAAGGGTCAGGCCTTTTAGCCCAAAACAGAAAAAGAAAAATTAATCATTTCCAGTAGAGAAGAGCAAGCCCAGTCATCTATGCAGCATTTCGTCCCCAAGAGTGCTGTGGGCAAGAGGTGTCCCTGGAGAGCATAAGGTGGTTTTCTGGGGCTGGGAGGGCTGTGGAATTTCAGTCTAATTGAGAGAATTCCACCTTTGACATTCTGGATTATTGACCTGCAGAGGAAAAGGGGGCGGGAGATACCATGTCAGGAGTTCCCAGGAAACTGTAAATAAATACATTTGGGTCCAGGAACAAGAAAAGAGTCTCAGTAGGGAGGCACTAGAGAGTATATCTGCTCTTGATCTTGACCAAGAAGCTAGGGAAGCAATGGAAAATGGCACCCACGAGACAGAGCACTTGGCATCTTGCTCAGAAGTGCTGGACCCAAGGAATGAGGTTCCCGCTGGCTGGGAGGGTGGAGCCAGTGGCTGTCAGTGTCCCTCCCTCTGGAAGCAGACATACCGGGGGCCTGAGGACGCTTCCTCTTGGTTCCAAATCTAGCTCCGATGGCCTTTTCACTTTTCCTATTACTGTCTCATGAGATGCCAGCTCAGCTGCTTGCAAAGGGCCCTAGGAGCCCATTCCTCAGGGTGGGACCGGAGCTGGAGACTGTACGGATAGCCAGTAGAGTGGGTGGGACGGGAAAGGAGACTGATGCAAGGCCTCTATAGCTCCTCACCCTCTCCGCCCCCCATCACTTTCTGCTGGCATCCAGTCCCATTCTACCACCATCCCCGGTTATCCCTGTGCCCCCTCTCCACTGCCCCGCTAAGAGCTGGCTAGGGGCCAGGAAGGGGCCACAAGGTTTTCTGGGGCTCAAGAAAGGACTTTAAGGTCGGTGGTATGTCAACCTACTCCTCTTAATTTGCCTTGGGGGGGGCCACAGGGTGTATTTGTTGGAGAAGATTCTAAAATGATGTAGAAGCCCCTTGGCAAACAGCAGTCAAGTAAGACCACCTTGTTTCTAATTAAGTAGTCTAGGGGGAGATGATCCAGAGCCTGTATGACAGCAAGCTTAGCTTCATAAACAACTTCCAGGTTTGGATAGAGTGGCTGCATCCGCTCACATGATAAGGCAAGGAAGGGTGAACTTTTCCTATGAAGGGCAGGAGTCAAATATGTCGCTTCTGATAGCATCTTACTGGTCAGGACTTAGCTGCATGGCTACAAGTAGTTGCAAGGAGAACTGGGAAATGTAGTTTTGAGCGGGACTGCTATGTACCTGCCTCCATCTGAGAGTTCTTTATTACCAGCAGCACCTTTGTGGGAAGGGTGCAAGTGATTGCTCATCATGGGACCCTGCTCTCTCCCTGCCTGCCCCACAGTTGAGGTTCAGTAGGGACTCGCAGGTGTATGGGAAGAGTGGGTGCCTCTCCCTGAGGCTCCTAACAGTCCCCTTGAGGCCAATATGCAGGGCTGTCTGTGGAATGGTCAGTGTTTGTGCGTGTGTGTATATTTATGGGCATGGGTGCATGCTTGTGTGTATTGAACATGTCTGTATCCATGTGTCCCTGTACTAAGATGACGTTCACACGTGGGTGTAGGAGCATAGGCTTGGCTGTCCTCCTCCCTAGCACCTGGAGCCCATAGTTTTGTATCCTGTGGCTCCTCAAGATGCCTGAGGCAGGAAGTCCTTAGGGGACCTTGAAAGCAAGGCTAACGGGAGTACAGGGTCTGTCTGTCTGTCTGTCTGTCTGTTTTTATTTTCAGACTGAGGAATGGAATCTTCTAGCTAGAGGGCTATGCAGCTGAGAACCCAGCACTCCCCCAGCCTCTCTTGGCCGACCACATCCTCCCACTGATACCCCAGAACCTCCTAGATGATCTCATTGGAGGCGTCCTGAGGTTTCCTTTGATGTAGCTTTGTCTGGAGCAGTTTGCTAGGCAGTGGGCACGGAGTGGGGAGCCCTAGTGAGCAGGCACGAAGCAGGTCACAGGACTCCCATTGAGGGACACCTCCATGAAACTTTCCCTTCAAAGAACTTCCATCTCTGGTTCCTCTTGGGACTGAGAGGTAGTCCCGGAAGTCAGGGCATCCCAGAGACTTAGGGGTTCATCTGTGCCAAGGCATTCTTCTGAGATGCCTGTGGGTGTTCCTGTGGGATGCCTCCCCCTCAAACGAAATCCTCACCCCATACTCCTAGTAACCTTAGCTGCTTCATAGATATCCCATTTCAGGCATTTCAGGGTTCCTGCCCACAGGTGACCAGTTCAGAGACACTGGGAAAGCACAGTTTCTACCTGGGCTGGCCGTGTCTCTCAGACCAGTAGGGGAAAATAATGTAGCAGTTTCAGCCAGGCAGGAAGAGGCCTGGTCATGAGCTGAGAGAACACCTGTGAGAGATGAGGGCTAAAAAAGTTTCACATCTAACCACAGCGTACACTGGGAATTCGAGGGCCAGGAGACCCAGGACCATACCCTCCATATGGAGGGAAACTGAATTGAATGTGAATGTGGGTGCATTCTCCAGGAACCACTGGTCTGTGACCTCCAGACCCAAGGAGGCCTGTTCATTCCAGGCATCCAGCTGACCTTGTTCACCCAAGAGGCTCAGCGGTTATAGGGGGGCAGGCATGATGATGCTTTGGGGGCAAAGGTGAGATTCAGGGTGGAAAGACAGGACTCATCCAAGCGGAAGGTAGGGCCCTGGGAAATGTGTAATTTAAGGACACCAATAATAATAATAATAAAATAGCATTATTTTTTTTGTAAAGGAAAATCAATATGTACATTCTGAAATCATTTTCTCTGTAAATGGTTGGATTTCATTTCACCCTTAAAGGGATGCTCAAAGAAGAAGATAATATTAATAATAAAAACAGCTGCCAAGTCTGGAGGCTATGTGTGTATGTGGCTGGTTTGTGGGTGCTCCAGGGCAGAGGTGGGTGTGAGCAGACATCTCTGGTCTTGCTGCCAAGTCAGGACCCTACATGGCATGAGGCCCTCACAAGGACTGGATGTGTAGGGAGAAGGAAAATGTATCCAGTCCCTTCACTTAGGGGTGTGGTCACCCCCAACTTGGGCGTGTGTTTCCTGCCTGTGGATGGAATTAGAGCTACTAGGCCTCTGTTCCGTGGGAGGAAGAAAGAACCTGTATTCTAAAACTGGTGGCTCTTCTGGGGTCAGGAGGACCCTCTAGGGATCCAGGTAAGAGCATTGGTGGTAACTCACACAGTTCTGCTTGGAATATCAGATAGCATTTGGGTACCCCTCACACGCGTGTCTGTCAAAGGTTCTCTAAATGCCTCAGCCATGATCACATGGCTGCCTAAGTTCTGGACCTTGAGGATGACAAGTGACCTCTTATTTGGGAATGACCATCTCTGTCTTTGGGTTCTACAACAGTCCCTGAGGCCTTGGAGTACAGAGCCTCTTGTCCCTAGTGGGGTCCTAAGGACAGTCTCAGAGATGGCAGATCAGACTCTTACGTGTTGCCTGGGTCTTCTGTGGGACAGCTGTGTAACCTCCACATCAGACTGAAGGTCCAGAAGCCAGAGGATGACAGCAGTGTTAGTGGCCTGACCTGGGGACGCGAACTGCCCAGGTCTCTGGCCATACTCCCAAAGTCCAAAAGGAGCTGAGTAAGTGCTTGGGATAGGTTAGAAAGTGAATTCTGTAGACCCCAAGATGTGAAGATGAAAATGCACCAGCCTGGCCAGAAGAGGGCGACAGCAGCCCACTTGCCATTAAAGTGTTAACAGTTCTAGTTTGTGTTGAGGGGTGTATCCTCATTACCATCAATATTTACAAATAATACATATATTTTCAGGTATTACTTATTAAATAATTAAACATTTTCAGTCAAATTCTAGAGTGAAAAACTGCTCCGCTGTACCCGTTTGACAGATGTGGTAAGCGAAACTGACACCCCACACCTGCCTCACACAACAGTGCCGGGCTGGCAAGTTCAAGTTCACCTGTGGTCAGAGGCTGATGTCACTGCGAGGCTGCACTGCCTGTGCATATCGGCGGGCTGAGGAGGAAGTCAGGCGGAGACAAAGGAGAAGATAGGAACTGTGACATAGCAAAAGCTGCCAAGCCAACCCAGGCATGGGTCCAGGCCAGGGGACACAGGAGACAGGCGAGTGCAAGCCCTGACTCTGGCAAGATGAGGGCTGGGGTGCAGGTGTCACATCCCAGCAAGTACACTGTGCTGTGTCCTCCTCGATGGCTGTCTGGGTGGGTGTGGGTACCGGCAGGCTCCGGGACCCCAGGTCCCCGTGTTCTTTGTCTTTAGCCTCTAAACACGAGGCAGACAATGCTTTAGTGCAGAAAGAGGATTGATGATGCCTGTAAACCTTCACCCAGAGAGGAGAGCTGAGAGCCACCACAATCAACAGCCAACAGCTGTCAGATTCACCAGTGAAATGCCACTTGCCAAGGGGCTGAGAGGTGGCTCAGTGGTAGAGTGAGTGTTGTTCTCCCAGCGGACCCAGGTTTGGTTCCCAGCACCCACATTCAGTGGTTGTGACCAGCTTTGTGGGATCCAAGGCTACTGACTTCCTAAGGTATACATGTGTGTACACAAACCCCTACACAGACACACATCTATAATTAAGCTTAAAAATAAAAATTCTGGTACTGGAGAGATGGCTCAGCAATTAAGAATTCTTGCTGATCTTTATAATAGACCAGAGCTTGGTTCCTACTACCCACATCAGGCAACTCACAAACACTTGTAACTCCAGCTCCAGGGGACTTAATATCCTCTTCTGGCCTGTGGATATGCATAAACACACCCCCATAGACATAAATAAAAATAAGGATTGTTTTTGAGACAGGATCTTACTTTGTAGTCCTGGCTGTTCTGGAACTTCCTTTGTAAAACAGGTTGGCCTTGAACTCACAGAGATCCATCTGCCTCTCCCTCCCAAGTACTGTGATTAAAGACATCCACTACCATACCTGTATAAAAAAATAAAATCTTTTTTGTTTTTCGAGACAGGGTTTCTCTGTAGCTTTGGAGCCTGTCCTGGAACTAGCTCTTGTAGACCAGGCTGTCCTGGAACTCACAGAGATCCGCCTGCCTCTGCCTCCCGAGTGCTGGGATTAAAGGCGTGCGCCACCACCACTCGGCTGAAATAGTCTTTTTGATTCCATGTTATTAATTTTGTTTGAGTGTGTGTAGGTCAGAAGGCAATTTGCAGAAATCATTTCTCTCCTTCTACCATGTGGTTCTCAGGGATTCAACAGTTATCAGCTTGGCAACCAGTGACGAGCAGCTCCACCACTGCCCGTCAAGATTATTTTTAAAAGTCTTAAATTTTTTTAATTAAAAAATATAAAGCTGGGAGGTAGTGTTGAGTGCACCTTTAATCCCAGCACTTGGGAGGCAGAGGCAGGTGGATCTCTGACTTTGAGGCTAGCCTGGTCTACAGAGTGAGTTCCAGGACAGCCAGGGTTACACAGAGAAACCTTATCTTTAAAAACCAAAAACCAGAACCCAAACCAACCAACAAGCAAAAAAGAATAAGCAAGCTATTGAGCCTAGATCTCATTGGCTTCTCTTAGGTATGAACATCCCTGAGCAGACCTGGGGGATTCGAATGGACTCTCAGGTCAGTTTAGATTCTTAGGTCAGTCAGCATTCAGTCTATGCCAGCCAAGAAAGAGAAAGGATAGTTTCCTGAAAGAAACGAGGACAATATGTCACCCTTGGCACCCCAGCTGTCCTTGTCCAAGCCTTCCTCAACCCCCTCTACAGATCCTCATCTGTCAAATGAGGTTTTTGTACTGCAGCCCTCCAGCGGCAGTGGGCGGGTGTGTGGAGTTTGCAGCAGAGCCTGAGCTTGGTGGGAGTTTGTCAACACCTTGACCCTGACCCTGTCTCCCCTCCTCCTCTGATGTGGGATACATGACACACGCATGGGTCATGCATCTCTTCCGGTGGCTTCTTGCCTCCACCTCCATGACTCATCTGTCTCATGGTTCTCCTCTGCCTCTTCTTCCTCACTGTCCTCCTGGGCTCATTTTCTCCACAGACATCTGTCTGCTCTGCCCGTGGATCTCAATACCCACCAAGGTGAAGCCGGCCGCCCCTCTCTAGGGGGTCCTCTCGGCTGAGCACCAGCTCACTGTCCAGCTACCTGTTAGAAGGGCCCAAGGCGTCAAGGTCTTCTCAGATGCCATGCGGCCAGTGTGGAATTTAGCCTCCCTCTAGGATTTCTTTCCTGTTCTCCCCATCCTGCTCCTAACTCCTCATCTATACAGTGGCATCAGTTGGAAATCTGGGCTGTGTCTTGGGGTACCCCTCCCCAGCAACAGGGTATTGGAATGACTCATATGTACCTGGGACAGATAATGAGGTTAGCTTGAACTTCCTGTGACCCTGTCTGAAAAAACAAAAAAACCAAACCAAAACAAAGCAAGCAAACAAGCCCACAAGCAAAGAGAAACATCCAGGCACGTTAGTACACATCTTTAATCCCAGGGCTTGGTTGGCAAAGGGAGAGGCAGGTAAACCTCTGTGAGTTCAAGGCCAGTCTGGTCTACACATCCAGTTCCAAAACAACCAGGGCTGCATAATGAGACAAAAACAACACACACACACACACACACACACACACACACACACAGCACTACCATGCTTGATTCAAGAATATTTATTTCTTTTTTAATTTTTTAAAAAATTTTCTCTCTCTCTTTTTTAAATGTTGATAAGTTTTGTGCATGTTTCTTTTTCTTTTTTTTTTAAATGTATTTTTATTTTGTTGGTGTTTTGCCTGTGTGTATGTCTGTGTGAGGGTGCTGGATCCTGGAGTTATAGCCAGCTGTGAGCTGCCACATGGATGCTGGGAATTGAACCCGTGTGCCCTGGAAGAGCAGTCAGTGCTCTTAACTGCTGAGTCATTTCTCCAGCCCCTATTTATTTCTTTTTCTACATTTTTTTAGGCAGGATTTCTTTGTGTAGCCCTAGCTACACAGTCCTGGAACTCTCTCTATTGACCCAGTTGTCCTAGAACTCAGAGATCCACCTGCCTCTTCCTCCCAAGAGCTGGGATTAAAGGTGTTTACCACCAGCACCCAGTGACTCAAAAATCTTTAAATATAATTTACAGAAATTGTGGCGAGTTCCCTCACTGAACTGGGGAAGAGAGTGGGAGTGGGACAAGGGCACAAAGCTCCCTGTGGGTAAAGGACTTGCTGTGCAAGCATCAGGACCAGAGTTCAAATCCCCAGCACCCATATAATGCCAGGCAGGTGTGGCGGGCTGCCTGCAATCCTCAGGAGATGGAGACACGGGTTTCCCAGAGCAAGCTAGCTAGACTAGGTAGCAAATCAGTAAGCTCCGGGTTCCAGTGAGAGACCCTGCCTCAAGATACACAGTTGGAAATGCCCTAAATTAACCTCAACCTCTAACCTCCACATGCATGAACACCACACACACACACACACACACACACACACACACACACACACACACACACACACAGAGCTTCCGAGTGTCCACGTGACACTCCCTAACACTGGCACCCACTGGGACCTTCCACTCTGTTGCTATAACCTTTTATATTGAATTTTCTCCTGGGTTATATTGAATTTCCTCCCAGAGCATTTCAAATCACCTAATGAGAACCTTCCTTGGTAAATTCCTGCATGCTGTCCTTAGGGCCCAGAACTTTCTGTCTCTGGTTTACTGTAATTCTGCCTTCTGAAGGCACCACACAGCGGCAGGTCCTCTTTTCAAGGTTACTTGTCTCTGCCCTCCGGAGCATGGGGAAGACTGGTACTCTGGCCTCTTCTTGTGTTTGTCCCCCACCCTTGAGAACAAACAGATCCTGGTACAATTCAGTAGCTGTTTGTGGAGTGACTCACCAAACAAATAAGGAGGGGCTGGGATGTGGAACCAGATCTGTCTCCAATGCAGCCCAGGGATGAAGTCCTTACTACTGTTTCCAGAATATTCCAACCCACCAGCCTTGAGGCTAAGGTTCTGTCACACAAAGCCTATGTTGTCCACTAAGGGAAGCAGGCCGCATCTTTCCCACAGCACCAGCAGTCTCCAGTCCTCGCTTGCCTAGACTTGGCACTGGTGTTAAACCTCACCCAGGAGCAAAGCCTTTTATTATGATAGTAACTTCTGGCTTGCCTAGTAACCTGCCTTTCTGAGGACTGTTCGTGCCTCATGCATGCTCCCAGTACCCAAGCCTTCTGGAAGGTCATAAGAGACACAGCTGACCCTCCTCCACACAAATGTTCATCAACCAAATATCAGTAATTATTATCACCACCCTTGAACTAACCATCCCGTCCCTTCTCTTCCCCTCTCTCAGCACTGAGGATTGAACCCAGACCTCATCCATGGTAGGCAAGTGATCTACCACTCAGCTACATCCTTGGCCTCTTATTGCCTTTTGTTTTCAAGATAGGGTTTCTCTGTGTCTCCCTGGCTGTCCTGGAACTCATTCTGTAGACCAAGCTGGCCTTGAAGTCCGAGAGCCACCTGCCTCTGCCAACAAGTGTTAGGATTAAAGGCATGCACCACCACTGCCCAGCCATTTGTTTTAAATTTAGTTAAATTAGTTGGCTATTTTATTTTATTTGAGATAGGGACTCAGCATGTAACTCTGGCTGACCTGTAATTCACAGAGATGGGCCTGCCTTTGCTTCCCCTAGGCTGGGATTAAAGGAGTGGGCCACCATGCCTTGCTTACTTCTTGATTTGGGGACAGGGCCTCATGATGTAGCCCTGACTGACCTGAAACTCACAGAGATTCACCTGCCTCTGTCTCTGGGTTTTGGGATTATAGATGTGCCACCATGCCTGGCTCACTTCTTTTGAGACAGGGTCTCATTTATATAGTTCAGGTTGACCCTTAAGTTATGACTCCTGTCTCAGATTCCTGAGTGGCTGGGATTGCAGGCCCAGGTCCCCTGCATCTCTTGACCAGTCTATCAAGTGTCTTCTATGGCTGGTTTTGTGTCAAACGTCACACAAGCTAGAGTCGTTAGAGAGGAAGAAGCCTTAACTGAGAAAATACCTTCATAAATTAGGCTATAGCCAATCCTGTGGGGGAATTTTTTTAATTAGCTATTGATGCAGGAGGACCCAGCCTATTGTGGGTGGTGCCGTTCTTGGGCTGGTGGTCTTGAGTTCTATAAGAAAGCAAATCGAAGATGCCATAAGGAGTAAGCCAGTAAGCACCAGCCCTCCATGGCCTCTGCATCAGCTCCTGACTCCAAGTTCCTGTCCTGTCTTCAAGGATGGACTATGAGATATGGAAATGTAAGCCAAACAAACTCACTCCTCCCTAAGGTTCTGTCAGTCATGGTGTTCATTCCAGCAATACGAATTCTGACTAAGGCACCTTCTATTATTGGATCTCTAGATTCAACATCAGCTGAGTTCAACATTGGAGGCAGGTTGGGGCAGAAGGAAGGGCTCCCAGGCCTGAGTTCAGTGGAGGCCAGTTCCGACTCTGTGACATTCTTTTGTTCTTTTGATTGTCTGGTTTTTCAAGACAGGGTTTCTCTGTGTAGCCCTAGCTGTCCTGGAACTCGCTCTGTAGATGAGGCTGGTCTCCCGAGTGCTGGGATTAAAGGCATACGTCACCACTGCCTGGCAAACTCTATGCCATTCTTAAGGGTTATGGGGTCCTTGTGCATGGTTACCTTCTTTAGAAAGTTCTCACCCCAGTACAGTTGGACATACCACCATCACCTCAAGGAAGTGTGTTCTTTTGTCCTGACACCCATGGGTTCCACTTAACCTCTTTCACGCCTGTCATTTTTCAACTCATTCCTGTGTTCAGTTCTGGCTGCTGACTGTAAGCCCAGCCCAGAAAGCTGGGCATGGTGGCATGCACTTGGAATCTCAGCTTTGGAGAGTCTGAAGCAGGAGAATCACCTGAGTACAATGCCAGCCTGGGCTATTTAGTGAGATTCTGTGTCAAAAGAAAGGGAGGGAGGGAGGGAGGGAGGGAGGGAGGGAGGGAGGGAGGGAGGGAGTGGAAGGAGAGGAAACTGGGACACTTGCCTAGCATGAAGGAAGCCTTATTTTGACCTCCCAGCAGTTCACAGACCAGGTTTGATGGTGCATGCATGAAAACCCAGCCCTCAGGAGATGGAAGCTGAAGGAACAGGATCCCGAGACCCTCTGCACATTTGAGGGTAGCCTGAGTTTGGATTCTTGACCTTGGCACTGTTGTTCTGTGTGAGGCTTACTCTTGCCATGGAGCTGTTATTAGCAGTGTCCTAGTCTCTGACTGCTAGATGCCAGACGGTACCCCCCACCCCCAAGCATGACAACCAACTCTGTCTCTAGACATTGCAAGATATCCCCTTCGGTTTAGAGCTGGGTGGAGCATTAAACCTTAGAGCGGCGACTCTTGAGGGCAACCTGCCAAGACATGGAGACCAACCAGAAAGTAGGCCTGAGTCTCAGTTTACCCTAAGGTAACACCTGACTCCAGAAAAGACCACAAACTGGGACTACTCAGGCGCCACCCAGGAATGGACCACCCAAAAGACAATACCCAACACTCCAGAGCCCAGCACACAGCACACACCTATCCCTTTTCACCAGGACAGCCCTAGACAAATGTCAGCCAATCAGGGGTCCTGAACCTTAGCAATCCCTCAACCCAACCTCTGCTATTATAAAAACCCCACCCCAACTGAGGTCGGGGCTCTCTGATCTTGCCATTGGACACACAGAGAGTCTGAGTTCTAATAACTCAGGAAGAATAAAGGCTCTTTGCTTTTACATATGGGACTCGGTCTCCTTGTTGGGTTTTGGGGGACTCCACCATCTGAGCATAACAGTTCTCAACCTGTGGGTTATGACCCTTGGGAGGGGGGTCGGCTAAGACCATCAGAAAACACAGTTATTTACATTATGATTCATAACAGTAGCAAAATTATAGTTGTCAAGTAGCAACAAAAATAATCTCGTGGTTAGGGTCACCACAACATGAGGGACTGTATTAAAGGGTCACAGCATTAGGAAGGCTGAGAACCGCTGCACAGGAGGGAACCAACTATTATAGGTAGGGGAAAGCTGAGGCAGGAGGGGCCAGTTCAAGGCCAGCCCTGGTTAGAGTGTGCCACCATCTCAAAACAAAACAAGCAGCAGGGTGTGGTGGTGTCTGCCATTAATCCCAGCACCCAGAAGGTAGAGACAGAGACATCTCTGTTGAGTTCCAGGCCAGCCAGGGCTACATGGAGAGACCCTATCTCAAGAAACCAAAAACCAAAACCAAAACCAGGCCAGAAAAGGGAAGTGTTCCGCCAGGTGCTTCTCACAGATGAACTTGCTTAGCTCTGAGGGAGCCTGGGTGCTGAGTTGGGTGGGGCCGGCTCCTTCCATTTTCCAGCACAGACTGGACACAGTAACCCGGCTGTGGTCCCTTCCCGCTGTGCTATACTGCCTCCTGGTGGCAAGTGAGGCCTCAGGCAGCACATCGGCTTCTGCCAGCTCCCACCCTTCTTTCTTCCTTGTGCCAGACAGAACTTGAAGCAGTTCATACAAATACACAGCCAGAGCACCAGTGACAGAGTCAAGTGCGTAAACACACTTGATGCCAAGCTGGACAGCTTGAGTTCCATCCCTGGTACCCAAATGCTGGATGGAAACTCTTGCAAGTTGTTCTTTAACCACATGCACAGACGTGCAATAAATAAACAAATAAACATAAGGACAAACAGGATTGGAGAGGAGGCACTGTAGGTGGGCTATAAGTGGAAACTCAGAACTCTCTGAAGCCAGTACAATAAAAATAGCAATAAAGTAAAATTGCGTATACCAATTGTATCTCAGTTGTAACCACCTTATGACTTTAAGAAAGCACTTACATGTATGAATAATTTAACCGTATTTAAAAGAAAAGTTTTTTTTTTTTTTTAATTTTATGTGTATGGGTGTTTTGCCTGCATGTCTGTGTACCATTTTCATGCAGTACCTGTAGTGGCCAAAAGAGGGCGGGACTGGAGGTGCTGATGGCCTAGAGTCTCCATGTAGGTGGGTGCTGGGAATGGAATCCCAGTTCTCCACAAGAACAATCTAGAAGAGCAGCCAGTGCTCTTGACCACTGAGCCGGTTCTCCAGCCCCTTTAAGTGTTTTTTGTTTTGTTTTTTCAAGACAGGGTTTCTCTGTGTAACAACACTGGCTGTCCTGGAGCTTGCTTCGTAAACCAGACTGACCTCAACTCAGAGAGATCTGTCTCTGTCTCCCAAGTGCTGGGATTAAAAGCATGTGCCACCACTGCCTGGCTTTTTTTTTTTTTTAAGTATTATTTAGAAATGAAGTTTGACGTGAAGTTTAATTTATAAATAACAGTGGGAGCTGGGCAGTGGCGGCACATGCTTTTAACCCCAGCACTCGGGAGGCAGAGGCAGGTGATCTCCAAGTTCGAGGCCAGCCTGGTCTACAGAGTTCCAGGACAGCCAGGGCTACACAGGGAAATCCTATCTCGAAAACCAAAACAAAACAAAGAAACCCAAACAAACCCCTAAAACTAATAATAATAATAATAATAATATAACAATAATGAGAAGATATAACTATGCACTTATAACTGTGCAGGCTACTTTTTTGTCAATTTGACACAAGCTAGAATAATTTGGGAACAGGGACTTTCAATTGAGAAAATGTTATAGGCAAGCCTATGGTGCATTTTCTTGACTGATGATTGATGTGGGAGGTGCCACCCCTGGGCTGGTGGTCCTGAGTGCCATAAGAAAACAGGGTGAGAAAGTCAAGGGGAGTAAACCGGTACTGGGCACCCTTCCGTGGCCTCTGCTTCAGTTCCTGCCTCCCGATTCCTGCTCTGCGTTCCTGTCCTGACTTCTCTCCCTGATGCAGTGTGACCTGAGAGCTGTGAACTGGAACAATCCCTTTCCTTCCGAGTTGTCTATGGTCATGGTGTCTATCACAGCAATAGAAACCCTAACTAAGACATTCCTAATGAAAGATTATGGTGCTTTTATTGCATATTAAAAAGAGAGAGAGGAAGGGGAGGATGAGGGGAGAAGGGGAGGGAAGGAGAACTAGAGGGAACGGGATGGTCGAGATAGGGGAAGGACAGAGACCAACAACAAGGAAAGAGATATCTTGATTGAGGGAGTCATTATGGGGCTAGCAAGAAACCTGGCACTAGAGAAATTTCCAGGAATCCACAAAGATTATTCCAGCTAAGATCCTAAAGCAATAGTGGAGAGGGTGCCTGAACTGACCTTGTCCTGTAGTCAGATTGATGACTATCTTAAACGTCACCATAGAACCTACATCCAACAACTGATGGAAGCAGATGCAGAGGACCACAGTGGAGCATTGGGCTGAGCTCCCAAAGTCCAGTCGAGGAGAGTGAGGCGTGAGAATAGGAGCAAATAGGTCGAGACCTTGATGGGCACACCCACTGAAACAGCTTACCTAAGCTAATGGAAGCCTTCCAATTCAGGCCTGACAGTGAAGGAACCACCAACATAGGTCCAAACTAGGCCCTCTGAATGTGGGTGACAGTTGTATGGCTGGGGCAGACTGTGGGGTCACTGGCAGTGAGACCTACTGCTTGTTCTGGCTTTTTGGAGCCATTATCTCTGGAGGGATACCTTGCTCAGCCTGGATATAAGGGGAGGACCTTGGTCCTGCCTCAAAGCAATGTGCTAGACTTTGTTGACTCCCCTTGGGAAGCCTTACTAGCTCTGAGGAGTCAATGAAGGATGGGCTGGGGGAAGGTCAAGGGAGCAGAAGGGGAGGAGGGGGTGGGAAATGGATTTGGCGTGTAAAATGAGAAAAAAAATTAAAAAAATAAAGGGCTGGAGAGATGGCTCAGGGGTTAAGAGCATAGGCTGCTCTTCCAGAGGACCTGAGTTCAATTCCCAGCAACCACATGGTGGCCCACAACCATCTACAATGAGATCTGGAGCCCACTTCTGACCTGCAGGCATACATGCTGGCAGAACACTGTATACAAAATAAATAAATAATTTAAAAAATAAATTAAAAAAAAAACCACTGAGGGGAAAAAAGAGAAAGAGAAGCCTGGTGTGGTACATACTTTTAAAATTCCAACTCTCGGGAGGCAAAGGCTGGTAGATCTCTGTGAGTTTGATGTCAGTCTGGTCTACAGGGGTTCCAGGTTAGCCAGGGCTACACAGAGAATCCTGTCTCAAAAAACCAAAGGGGGGGGACGACTATGTACTGCTCTCCCAGAGGCCCTAAGTTCAGTTCTTAGCACCCATGTGAGATAGTTCATAACTGGTTTTCATTCCAAGCCTAGGGGATCAGATGGCTCTGACCTCATAGCCATTTACACTACTGTGCACACTGTTTTCCCATATACATACAATTTAAAAAAAATAAAAATAAATCTAGCTGGGCAGCAGTGGTGCGTGCCTTTAGCCTCAAAACTGGGTGGGGGTGGGGGTGGGGCAGAGGCAGGTAGATCTCTGTGAGGTTGAGGCCAGCCTGTGATGTTGGAGTCCCCTCTGTGTGTTGTGATTACCATTAATGAATAAAGAAACTGCCTTGGCTTGTTGATAGGGCAGAACTCAGGTAGGCGGAGAAGATGGAACTAAATGCTGGGAGAAATAAGGCACAGAGAGAGACACCATGGAGTCGCCAGAGCCTAGACATGCCGAATCTTTGCTGGTAAGCCACTGTCACATGGCAATATACAGATTAATAGAAATGGGTTAAATTAAGATGTAAGAGTTAGCCAATAAGAAGCTAGAACTAATGGGCCAGGCAGTGTTTTAATTAATATAGTTTCTGTGTGGTTATTTTGGTTCTGGGCAGCTGGGACAAACAAGCGGCCACCCCCTGCAACAACCCTGTTCTACAGAGTGAGTTCCAGGACGCCAGGGCTGCTACACAGAGAAACTCTGTCTCAAGAAACAAAACAAAAAATAAAAACAAACAACAAACAAAATCTATGTCCTCGCCCCTCCAAAGAACCAAAGGTAGGGAATATACAAACATTTGAATCACAAAACCCTGGGAATCTCAAATAAAACCAAGTCTAAAAAATCATGCAGAATGAAGAGGTAGAAAGAAAGGATTTGTCTTCCTTTCTTCTTTCATAGATAAAGTTCCAGATTTTTCTTTTTAAATAATTTATTTAACTTTATGTGCATTGGTATGAAGGTGTCAGATCCCCTGGAACTGGAGTTAGAGACAGTTGTGAGTTGCCATGTGGGTGCTGGGAATTGAACCCAGGTCCCCTGGAAAAGCAGCTAGTGCTCTTAACTGCTGAGCCATCTCTCCAGCCCCCAAGTTCCAGACTTCTCTAGAAGAAGGCCAGTCTTTGAACATATTCAGCAATGGAAGGTATCCATTCATTCAGTTGTGTCCTTTCCTTGGTGGGAATGAGCTCTGGTGGCAGGAAGCCCAGGGTTAGCCACTCTCCTGAGTGATCCTGCTCTCAGAGCTTGAATATTAGGAACCTTGCATGCTATCTACCTCTCCCCTGGGCTTGTCCCTAAAGAGGCTCTAAGAGCTCTGCTCTCAGGCAAGCTACTCTCCTGAGAGATAGGAGGATCCCTGAGAGTTTGAGGCCAGCTGGGCAAAGGGCACTCCAGGTTCCATAGTGAGATCCTGAGATAGAGAAAGAGAGAGAGAGAGAGAGAGAAACAGAGAGAGAGAGAGAAACAGAGAGAGAGAGAGAAAGGCACTCTCACACACATGTGTTGTGTTGTGTATATGTGTGCTCACATGTTCACCTTGCACAGTACACAGTAGAGGGACAGAGAACAGTAATGGGTTACTTCCTGTTGGCTGCTCTTTTTTTCTATGGGGCAAGCAGGCTGAAAGAACTGCTGTTCTTGGCAGAGATGTTGGTATTTGAAGGAAGGTTTTCAACCTGTGGGTCAACCTCTTTGGGGCACATATCAGATATCCTGCATATTATTTCCATCATTATTATTTACATTATGATTCATAACAACAGCTAAATTCTAGTTATGAAGTAGCAATAAAACAATCTCATGGCAGGGACCACCACAGCATCAGGAAGCATTGCTCTAGTGATTTTAATAAACCTGGAACACTGTCTCGGGTTACTACTTTGTGTCTAACCAATCTGCTTGCATTATCAATGGCATAGTCTTGGAGCAACCCAAGACTTGACACAAGCTGACACAAGCTGGCGTCATCAGAGAGGAAGGAGCCTCAGCTGAGGAAATGTCTCCATGAGATCCAGCTGTACGGCATTTTCTCAATTAGTGTTCAGTGGGGGAGGGCACAGCCCATGGTGGGTGGTGCCTTCCCTAGGCTTACGGTCTTGGGTTCTATAAGGAAGTAGGCTGAGCAAACCAGGGGAAGCAATTTGGTAAGCAGCTCCCTTCCATCAGCTCCTGCCTCCAGGTTCCAGCTCTGCTTGAGTTCTTGTTCTGACTTCGCCCAATGGTGGACTATGATATGGAAGTGCAAGCCAAATAAATAACTGCTTCCCCAACTTGCCTTTTGGTCATGGTGTTTCATTGCAATAATAGAAATCCTAAGACAAGTGTCCAGTTTGCCCTCTGAGGAGACAGCACAGGAAGGCCATATCTATAAAGTATGTGCATGGGTGCCTAGTCCATTCAGGACTACAGTGGGTACAGAGGGGATGGAGAAGGGATAAGAAAACCATCTGTCATTCATAGAGCAACCAACGTGGTCCCCCCACTATTACAGCCTTCCAATCCTCTCTAGCCTAGAATCTCACAGAAGGGAATGGGGTCTGGGTGCAGAGCCTGCACCTCTGGCCACACCAGCCCCTTCATTGCTATAGAGCACAGGTTTCTCTTCCATCTGCTTGTCCCAACATGGCTGGGCACGGCTGGACACAGTGTAGACAGCAGATTTCTCTCTCTCCTATGGTGGATACTGGATCTAGTGACTACAGAGTTGTTGACCTCTAATGACAGCAGATGGCCCTCTCTGTGACACTGATATCTGGGTTTTAGGTTGACTCACTCTCTGGAGGAGCCTCACTGCTATGTTTATAGCCACTTAGTTCCTCCACGGCTCCACCAGCAGGGGCCGTCTCCTGGGAGGGGTGGGGCGGTGGGCTGGACTGAATGTTCTTCTTTTCACTCGCTTGTGTTGCCCAATTCCCCACTGTTTTAGGTCAACAGGCATTTATCAAGGGGCTCAGTTTTATAAGACAGCCTACTGAGCAAAGTAAAGGAACGTGACATTTAAACCACAGACTTCTGTCCCCCATGTGACTCTCCCCTGCCCTCTATGTGCCACAGAAGGTCCCCTCATTCTAGCTTATTCAAACTTCCCTCCCAAAATGGGTTCCCCTGCCCCTCCCGCTAGCAAGCTAGAACAAGTGCCACCAACCCCAAGCCAAAATCAGCTGGGCACAGCACGCACACACAGTTGGCTTTTGTCCCCCTCGATCTGTCCTTTCATCTTGTTCTTTTCCTTCCCAACAGAATCTCCAGTTCCCCTTGGACTTCCTAGTCATTCTTCGGCCCCCAGGCTTCTGCCCCATTTCTCTCTAAGTCAGCTAGCCCCACACAGCTGCTAAGTGGGGAGGACAATATCCAACTCCTAAGGGCACTTGCCTTTGTGACCACATCCACCTCTACCTTGGAGACCATGCCTCCCATTGTGACTTTGCCCTCTCCTCTCCACCCTCCTGCCTTAGATATCCAGTCTTCTGATTGGCCCTTCTCAGTTCTTCAATGTTAGAGTTTTAGTATCCCCAGGGCCCTCTCTCCGTGTCCTTTCTGGTCCTGGGTGACTTCATCTGTCCTGTGAATAGTTCAGAGCTCCAGATCTGAGTTCGGGTCCTACTCCTACTGTTCAGGGTCCCTCAATGCCAGCACTGTACTTCCAGCACTGGGTAGGCTGAGGCAGGAATAGCAGGAGTTAGAGTCTGGTGCTGGGGAGATGGTTCAGTTAAAGTGTTTGACACATGGAGGACTGGAGTTTGGATCCCCAGAACCCATATAAGAGCCCCACCATCACCACCACTGGATCGTACTTGTAATCCCAGTGCGGGGGAGGCAAAAAGGATTTGGGGGGCATGCTGACAGCCAGTTGAGTGGACTAGCTAAGCATCAGATTCAGTGAGGAACCCTGTCTCAAAACAGAGAACACTTGAAGACATCTGGCATGGTCCTCTGGCCTTTCCACACGTGTGTGCGTTTGGACCTGAACACAAGCCCTCCCTACCCCCACATGCACATATGTCCATGAGGCTACCTAACAAGACACTGTCTTACAAAAAGATCTAAAGGTCGTATTTCCTGGATGTCTTTGGGGTGACGCCAGTTCTGCTTGCAGATCGGTGTTGGGGTCTAGACGAACTGGTGCGCATGAGTGTCCATCACAGGTGAAGTGTGCTGTTGTCACTCAAGTCCTAGGGACTGATCGCCTTCAGGGCTCAGCCCACCTATCCAGTCCTTGTAAAGCAGACACAAGTCTGGTCATGGTAGGAACTTCTCACTGTTAGGACCAGGGCCAAGACCGGGACTATGGTCTGGCCAGGCCATGCAAGATCCATGCCAGCACTGCACCTTCACCTGGCACTGGACCCTTGGGCGAAAGGTGTAATCCCTCTTGCAGAGAGTTCACTTGACCTGCTCACTGCTCTCTTTAGTTGGCATGAGTCAGTTTCAGGTTCTGATGACTTGGCTGTCTTGTCATTGTTTTGAGGCACGGTCTAATGTAGTTCAGGCTGATTTTGGACTCAATATATAGCCAAGGATGACCCTGAATCCCTGATCTGCTGCCATCACTTTCCGGGTATTTGGATTACCAAACTCTACTTAAAGGTGTAGAAACTGAGGTCCAGAGATACTGAGGGCTTTGCTGGTGTCACCTAGCTGTCAGGTGGAAGAATTTGTCTCCAAGATGGATCCGGAATGAGCCAAAGCTCACCTAACTAGTTCTGGATCCCTCCCTGAGCAATCTCTGCCCAGGAAGATGTCCATCCCATGTCTCACCCTTCATCTCCCTCTCTGTATTTATGTTGCTCTTCTGGGTTTCTGTGGAACCCATGAAGGCTTTTTATAGCAGTGGTCTGCACACCTGTATCTCTGCCCTTTGACCCTGACCTTCAGGACGACAAAGACTGTGCAGATTCAATTTCTGCATTTCCACCTGCTTCAGAGCTGGCACTGAATAGGTCAGAAACAATAGTGTTGGGGTGTGGTGATGCACGCCTTTAATCTCAGCATTTGTGAGGCAAAGGCAGGTGGATCTTTGTGAGTTTCAGGTCAACCTGGTCTACAGAGCGAGTTCTAGGACAGCCAGGGCTATACAGAGAACCCTGCTTCAAAAAAAAAAAAAAAAACCCCAAAAGAACCCCCCTCAGAACCAACCAAATATACACACACACAGAACAAAACAAAACAAAAATAGTGTTAGCACTCATGGGCCATTCAGGAAAAATATGTTTGGTCATTTAAAAGTATTTATTTGGTTTTTCAAAACAGGGTCTCAGTGTAGCTCAGGCTGGCTTGCAACTCGCTCTGTAGACCAGGCTGGCCTCAAACTCACACAGATCCACCCGCCTTTGCCTCCTGAGTGCTGTGATTAAAGGCATGTGCCACTACATCCAGCTCTTTTTGGCAAGGGAAAGTGGACCCCAGGGCCATGGGCATGCTAGGGAACTGCTTGATTGATGAGACAGACGCATGCATGCACCCCTGGCTCTTGAGGCTGTACTTCCGTCCCCGCCTCCCCTGACAGGGTTTCTCTGTGTAACAGTCCTGGCTGGAGGTTGTACTGTATTTTCTTTTTTTAGTCGTCTATTTTACATCCAGGCCATAGCTCCCCTCTCCCATTCTCCCCTTCCAGCCCCTCTCCCTCACTTTTTCCCTCCTACCCCTTAATCCCCTCCTCCTCCGTTTCTGTTTAGGAAAGGGCAGGTCTCCTGTGAGTATCAATAAAATATAGCAGTAAGACTAAACACCTCCCCCATGTATTAAGGCTGGGCAAGGTGACTCAGTACAGGGAGTAGGGTCCCAGAAGCCAGTTAAAAGAGTTGGAGACAGCCACTGTTCCCACTGTTAGAGGAGTTCCATAAGAGGACCAAACTATGCAACTGTAACATATATGCAGATTGCCAGGTCAGTCTTATGTAGGCTTTCTGGTTGTCAGTTCAGTCTCTGTGAGCTCCTGTGAGCCCAGGTTAGTTGACTGTGTGAACTTTCCCGTGGTGCCCTTGACCCCTCTGGCTCCTACACTCCTTTCTCCTCCTCCTCCTCTGCAGGATTCCTGAACTCCACCTAATGTTTAGCTGTGGATCTCTGCATCTGCCTCCATCAGTTGCTGGATGAGGCCCCTCTGATGACAACCGGGCAAGGTACCAATCTGGTCACAGGAGATGCTAGGAGTCTAAGCTGGGGTCCTCCCCATAGACTCCTGGAGATCCCCTGTGTCCCCTTCAGTACTCTCCCTCTATGTCCCCCCTCCCCCACCTGATCATTCCTGTTTCCATCCCCACCTGCCCTCAGGCCATTCACAGAATCCCTTCTGTTTCCCCTTCCCAGGGAGATCTGGGTGTCCCCCATGAACTCTTCTTGTCACCTAGTGTCTCTAGGTCTGTGGATCATAGCAGAGTTATCCTTTATTTTACAGTTAATATCCACTTACGAGTGAGTCCATGCCATGTTTGTCTTTATGGGTCTGGGTTACCTCCCTCGGGGTGGGTTGTACTTTTATCACCTTCTAGAATTCACAGAGGAGTAAAACAAGGCCCAGGAGACTTAACTCATTGCCCAGGTGTACCACCAGCCCACAGGCCCCTCCCAAATCTGACGGACTTTATCACCCTGACCCAGGACCTTTGATCTTCGGGAACACGTCCGTCCACTCCGTCCACTCATTCTCCAGTGAGATGCCAGGAGCCACAGTCCCTGTAAGAACTGGTTACCTTCCTTATGATGTACATGGGTGGTTTTGTCAGTCCTGTACTATGTCCAGGGGATCCCAGAGTGTCCAGGTTCTACGAAACCTAGAAGAACCCTGAGGTTTGTAATCAGTGCCTTTGCTGTGGGTCTCTGGCCTATGAATATGTATAGATACATGTGTGCCACATGCCACTTTAATGCCCATCCCTATCACATCGGGAACGTGAGGCAGGGGTGGGGTGGGTGTGGGAAGGCTGGTGTATCTGGAAAAGAAGACCCTGACATCCAAGGTGACTCAGTTTGTGTCTGGGTAATCTTAAGGTCTCCCCCAAAGGGTCTCCTGGTCCTTTGCTATTAGAAAACTATGTTGCTGATGAATCATCTGGAGGATATATATGAATGTTACCTGGTCTTCCAGCTGGAAATGCCACCAATTAGATTTATCTGGGTCACAAAATTATTTCTTTAAAAGGCAAAGTAGGGCAGGCTAGAAGGACGGAAAGACACATACTTTGGAGGAAGATTGAATTTGGGACCCGCTGTGAGCCTCTGCACGGCTCAGCCCTCAGTACAAATGACCCTATCTCTCTAGGCCTCGATTTTCCCACCTGTAAAACTGGATTAATGATGCTGGTTTGGACAGAACGCCGTGTGACATATCCAGCCCAGTGTCTGGAACACAGGAGGCGGTTCACGAAGCCATCTTTGGTCCAGTTTGAGTCTGGTAATCGCTGAACTAACTGCCTGTCATCTCACCAGTCAAATTGGGGCCGGGGCAGATTCCTAAACTCCAGAACTCCACATCCACACCGCAGGCTAGAGGCTGGCAGCAGGCGGAGGGCAATGACTCGCGCCCCTCCCTCAGCCCACACCCACCCAGCGCAGCCTCCACGCAGACCCTTGCGGCTTTGCTTTAGGAGGCGGGGCCCGCGGGGCTGGGTGACGTCACCCAAGGAGGTGGGGCTGCGTCTATGGGCGGAGCCCCGAGATGGTCAGGGCCAGACTAAGTCCCCGGCTCCGCCCCCGGAGGGAGGCTGCAGAGGGGCCGACCGGAAGTCCTTCCGCCTCCGCCCGCCTCCGTGCTCACTGCCTGGTCTCTGTCGGCCCCGCGAGCGAGGTCGTGCCCCGGAAGTAAAGGGGCCATGTTGATGGGTGACCCCGAGAGAGGTACTGGGCGAGTGGAGAGTCCTAAGGAGAGGTAGCGCGTGGCCCGCGGGTGAGTGAGGGAGCGAATTAGGGCGGCCGGGGATCGCTCTCTTGCGCTCGGGCCGGCGGGGGCTACCGGCTTCCTCTGGGGTCTCCTAGCCTCGTCCCGCCCCGCCTCAGACCGGGGTTCATCAAGCCTGCCTGGCCCCGGGTTCTCCGTCGCCGCCCTCCGGGAGTTGTACGCCGACCGGGGCCTATAGCCGCTCACTCAGCGACCTTGTTCCAGTCTCTGCGTGACGCTCTCCTCCCAGCCCTTCGTTGGTTTTCTGCATCTCTTGCATCGCCGGAGACCCTTAGGGCCGAGGGGAGCTGCTCTGCACTTGAGGGAAAGGAGACAGAGTCAGTGGCCTGTCCAGGTTCGCACTGGAAGTTAGAGAGGTCCGAGGCTATTGCTCCTGTCTTGGGGACCAAAGTCCAGATCGTTTTTATTTTTTCTTCCAACCAAATACTCCTTTCACCCCTCAAACACATTTAGGCTCCTACAACGACCGTTTCTTCCACGTAGGGATTTCGGGAGGATTCCTCCTTCCAGTATAGTTCTGAGCTTGGTGTGCACTGGGCCCCGGCTGGGAAAGTTTACAGAACACCCGGAAGTGCTGCACATGTAAGTTCCCTTCATTCCAGCGAGTAGAGAGTCTGGATTGTCGTGGCGGGTGGGCACATAACTTCCTTCTGGGAACGTCGTCAGTTACCTGTCGAACACCTTTAATTTCAGCTCCCGGGAGGCAGAGGCAGGCTGATCTTAGTTCGGGGCCAGCCTGGTCTACATAGTGAGTTCCAGGACAGCCAGGGTTCCACAGAGAGACCCCGTCCCAAAAAAACCATACTAAACAAAAGCAAATAAGACAAAACAAACAAACAAACAAAAAACAAAACAAAGGGGTAGCGGAATGGTTCTGTGGTTAAGAGCACTGATTGCTCTTCCAGAGGACCCGATTTCAAGTCTCAGCACCTACATGTTGGCTTACCACTCTCTATAACTCCAGTCTTGGGAATATGACACAGATTCTGAAGGCACCAGGTATACAGTGGTGTGCAGACAAGCATTCAGGCAAATACCCATACATGTAAAGTAAAAAATTAAAAAAGTAATTAACAACAGCAACGAAGAAGGCCTCTCAAGGTAATGTGGTGGTGCCAGGAGGCAGATGTGGCTGACTCCTTGTCTTTAACCACGCTTGGCCATACCTTCTGGTAGAGTTCCGGTACAATGGTTTGCTGTTGTTAAATAACCTTATACAGAAGGTCTTCTCGTGGTGTCGTTTCCTGCTTTACAGTGAGGAAGCTGGTACTCAGTAGGGTTATGTACTTTTTACTAAGTGCCATGGCAATGGGTGGCACAGCCAGGACTCAGGCTCAGGCAATCTAGTTCTTGAGCCCCAGTGAGCCATAAGCTGAACTTTCCCAGGAGGGCAAGCTTGAGAGGTAGGGCTCTGATCCCACTTCTACCATGAAATCCTTGGAAGTCTCTGAGTCTGGCATTAAGAACCCCTGACTCCGTGTCTAAGGTCCTACGCTGTCATCAATGCTGATTCTAGGCTTCTGTGTCTTCTCTTTTGTTTCTAGAGTGTGACGCTTAGTGCTTGTCAGTCCCCCATGGCCCCGTGGAGCAGAGAGGCGGTTCTGAGTCTATACCGGGCTCTGCTGCGCCAAGGCCGAGAGCTTCGCTACACTGATCGAGACTTCTACTTTGCTTCCATCCGTCGTGAATTCAGGAAAAATCAGAAGCTTGAGAATCTAGAGGCTCGGGAGAAGCAGCTGGAGAAGGGCCTGGTCTTCCTCCGTAGCAAACTTGGAGGTCTTGTTTAGGATCCTCCCTTTTCCCTTCCTACCCTAATTCCAAGGAGAGGATAAAGGTGCCTTCAGTAGATACTCCTGGCACGCCACCCCACCCCACAGATGCATTAGGAAGCCTCAGGTAGGTAGACCCTTGATACTGGAGGTTTCTCTTTTTCTGCTGCAAGAAGCTAGGAAGGGATGACCTCTCCTTTATCATCAAGCGTGTCCTTTACTCTCTAGATAAAATGTAGACATGTCAGTAGAAGTGGGTCTTGTTACTGAGAAACTATGGGCCTTGGATTGCAAGCCACCAAAACAGAATTGGCATTTATAGAGTATTTTATATATGAGAATATTAAAAAAGATGGTGAAGTCATTAGAGTTCAGCTCCAACCCAGCTTGTCTGCTCAGTTTATATTGGATTGCACCATGTTTTCTGAAACAGAAGTTTATCATTACTGTATAGTTGGTATAGCAATCATTATATTCAGTGCGTGCTTTCAAATCCAGGCACTGCTAGCTAGCAGCTATGGGATACAGGTCTCCAAACCTTCCCAGGCCTTCATTTCATTATCTGTGAAATGGAAGGAAGTAATAGTACTTAATCTCTTTTGATTCTATGAGAATTCACCTAGACAGTGTACACACAGCACTGAAAATGGTACTTGGCAGGTGGAATATTAGCCCTTTATTTTCTTAATTTAAAGTTACATTTGTTATGGGTGTGGGTACATGTGCCAGAGCATGCGTGTGGAGGTTATAAGACTGGGAGTTGGTTCTCTCTGTCTATTTGGGGGTCTTGGCCTTCAGGCTTGTCAGCAAGTGTGTTTATCCACTAAGCCATCTCACTGACTCTAGCTCTAGTTGCTCTTGGAGACGTTGCCATCAGGAAGCCCCACTACAGCGTAAAGGCCATGTTTAATTCAGACCCTTTCAGAGTTCCTTTATATGCCTAGGTTCTGTGGACAGAGAAGAAAGATGGGTCCATTAAGAACTTTCACTGGGCGGTGGTTTGGAACACTTTTGATCCCAGCACTTGGGAGTTAGAGGCAGGAGGATCTTAGTGAGTTCGAGGCCAGCCTGCTCTACAAAGTAAGTTCCAAGACAGCCAAGACAGTCTCAAAAATCAAAAAGATTTTTGAAACCCTGTCTCAAAAATCAAAAAGAAAAAAAAAAAAGAAAAAAAAAGAAAACAAACAAAAAACTCCAAAAACTTCAGGGCTGGAGACATGGTTCAGTGGTTATGAGCACTTGTTGATCCAGATTCAATTCCTAGCACCCAGAAGATGGCTCATAACTATCTATAACTCCAGTTCCAAATGATCAGATTAACCTCTTCAGACCTCCATGGGCACCAGGTACACATATGGGTCACAGACATTATATTGCAAGCAAAATACATATACATAAAATAAATCTTAAAACCAACAACAAACCAGCCAAATTAAGAGTTCAGTGGGAAGTAATTCTAGTATGAACAGCGCTGTGCCGGCACTGTATAAAAGGCTATGGAGACAGGAATGAAGATGGTTTGCTCTTGGTTTGGGTGGTAGGTACAGAAAAGACATTTGCGGTCTGCTTCAAATGAGAACCAGAAATGTGCTGCAGTGGGGGAGAAAAAACAAATGTCTGGAGGTGGAAGCTGCACTTTGTAGCTGGGAAGTGAGTCTGGCATGGTTAGTGGTGTAAGGATTGGGACTGGAGTTGAAGTTGGGCCAGGGATGGAAGGACATTGAACTTCCTGGGGAGGCAATAGCTGACTGGGGGACCGTCACAGTTTTCTAAGAAGGGAATGATAGGAACATTTGTGTCTTGGAGTGTGCCAGGGTAGTGTGGAGAATAAATTGTGTGTAGACACTATAATAATAATTGTGTGGAGACACTAGAGGCAGTGAATTTGGTCAGATGATAGCTGTACTGAGGTGGTCACCTGTAAATAACAGTATAGACAACAGTAGGGCTTGGTGGCCACAGAGAGAAGGGGAAAGAGGCTGAAACTTAGAAAGCTTGGGCATGGTTGTACTTGCTGGTAATTCCAGCACTCAGAAAACTGAGGTAGGAGTTTAGTTTGAAGCTAGGCTGGGCAACATAGATGTTTCAAAATAAGGAAAAGAGGGAAGGGCAGAGTGTGGCTGTGGTATAAGGCTTGCCCGTTGGGTAGAGGGTAATGCTTACTGAGACAGAAAGCAGGAACCTTATGTAACGGCTCTCAGTTCGTAGTCACACTTACATTGCAGCCCAGGACCCAAGTTGGTGATGTGCATGGAATCCTGCATGCAAAGGGGAAGGCAGTGGGTCTGAAGAAATAGGGAATTACTGGATGCATTCTGATGTTTTGGTTGTGAATTGTGTTAAATCTTGCCACTAGGGGAAAATGAAAAGCTAGGTATGGTGGTACAAACCTCAAGAAGCTGAGACCAGAGGACTACAAGTTCAACTTAACCTGCGACAGGTAGTAAATGTCAGGTCAACCTGGGATATACAACAGATTATGTCTGGAAAGGCCTGATAGTAAATATTTTCAGCCTGAGCTAAAGAACTGCCTATGTCTGGAAGAAATCAACAAAACAAAATCCCTCAAATGCCATAGGTTAGTTCATTGCAGTAGATACTTAGTCTGTCAAACAGTACATTCTTGTAGCAGTGAATGTGCCAGAATGCTCCCGTGAAGCTATAGTGGCTAGAAGTCTAGTAAGGTTAGAGAAGAGCTGTGAGGTAGTATGGCAGGCTGGTTGGGACTCATGGATTGGTTCTCCCAGCAGCGAAAGGTCTGGATTCAGACCCTGGCTGTACACTTTACTGGTGTATAAGCTACTCTGGGCTAGTTACTGAACATGTTCTTCAGTTTCTTCATCTTTAAACTGAAGATAAGAGCTAGATATGATTATACATGCTTGTAGTCACAGCACCTAGGAGGAGACAAGAGGATAGGAGTTTAAGGCCAGTTTGGGTGACATGTTTCTAGGGAAGAACTCACAGTTGATACCTTGTAAGAAATAACAAGTTACCCCCTGTATGGAGCACTTAAAATGAAGGCCCAAAGACTCAGGATGAATTACCCATTTTTATGCTTAGGTTCAGTAATGGATAGCTGTGTAGATACAGGATTGGACATGGTGTATAATCTGATAACAATGGATTGAGAGGGAAGTCCAGCAAGTCCTGCCTTTCTGTGAGGGTCTTTTTGACCTCTGAGATATGTCATTTCTTCCTGTCAGGTATAGGGCAGATCCCTTTCTAGAATAGGACTCTTTTGTTGTTGTTGTTATATTTGGTTTGGTTTTGGTATTTTGAGACAGGCTTTCTTTCTCTGTAGCCTTGGCTGTCTTGGAACTCACTCTAGACCAGGCTGGTCTCTGACTCAGAGATCCACCTGCTTCTGCCTCCCAAGTTGGTGGGATTAAAGGAGTGTTACACCTGCCTGGCTTGTAATGGTGTTTTAAAACCTATACTCAACCAGGGAGTTTGTAGCCTGTTGCACAAAAAAGGTAGTTTTAAAACAAAGTGCTTTTTGGGGGGTGGAGGGCGGGGTAGTGATGATGCTGGGGATGGAGCCCAGGATCTTGAGCAAGAGAGGCAAGTGCTCTACCACTGAACTATATTCCCAGCCCCTAGTGTGGTATTTTTGGTTTTGTTTTATGGTTGACTTTGAGGGAAATAGGTCCTGAGTTCTAGTTAATTAGTTTATTTATTTTGGGACAGGGTATGTATTTTGGGACAGGTCACTATGTATCACTGACTGGCTCGGAACTCACTATGTAGACCAGGCTGGTCTCAAATTCACAGAAATATACCTGCATCTGCTTCCCAGTCCTGGGACTGAAGGCTTGTGCTACCATACCTTGCTAGTTTCTATGTTTGCCTCTTGGGGAGTTGGAGGGAATCTGCTTCTGAGGCCTTTATTTGAGGTGTTACCTGCTGAGCCACTGCATTTGCTATAGGTTAGTTACTATCGCATGCACTCAAGCTGTACATGTAACGGAAATGCCTGAACTTACTCAAGTAAGTCCTGCTTCTGTTCTATCTAGTTAGGAAATTGCAAGGGTTTAACATCCTCACTAAATAGAGAAATGAGTATTTTCTTATTTTTGTGTCTAGGGAAATAGTTTAAATAAAATTTGCTTGAAATGTTCACAGAGTGCGATTCTTCCCAGCCTTCTGCCAGGTCACTGTTTTTTTGTTTTTTTGTTTTGTTTTTTTCTTTTTTTTTAGAACATCTTAGGGGCTGGAGAGATGGCTCAGCAGTTAAGAGCACTGGCTGCTCTTCCAAAAGACCTGGGTTCAATTCTCAGCACCCACATGACAGTTCATAACTGTCTTTAACTCCTCTTCCAGGGGATCTGACACCCTCATACAGACATACATGCAGGCAAACCCCCAAAGTACATTAAATAAATAAATCTAAAAAAACAAAAACCCAGTCATCTTAGGTGGTTTAAATGCACAAGTCAGCAGTATTATACAACAGGCTTCCAGAACTTTTATCTGGTTAATCTGAAACTGTACTTGTTAGACACAGTGTTCCTCCTTGCTTGTCTTTTTTTGTTTTTTTTTTTTTGTTTTTCGAGACAGGATTTCTCTGTAGCTTTGGAGCCTGTTCTGGAACTCTCTCTATAGACCTGCCTGACTTTGAACTCACAGATCTACCTGCCTCTTCCTCCTGGGTGTTGGGATTAAAAGTGTGCACCACCGCTGGGCCTTGTAAATCTATTTGTAAAGGTTTTTCTTAAAATAGAGGTCTGGGGACTGAAGAGATAGCTTAGTGGTTAAGAGCACTGATTGTTGTTTCAGAGGACCTGGGTTCAATTCCCAGCACCCACATGGCAGCTAATAACTGTCTGTAACTCTGAAGATCTGTGTAACACCCTCGCATGCAGGCAAAGCACCAATGTACATAAAATAAATTATTAAAAACATAGAGGTTTGCTGGGCGGTGGTGGCGCACGCCTTTAATCCCAGCACTTGGGAGGCAGAGGCAGGCGGATCTCTGTGAGTTTGAGACCAGCCTGGTCTACAAGAGCTAGCTCCAGGACAGGCTCTAAAGCTGCAGAGAAACCCTGTCTCGAAAAACCAAAAAAAAAAAAAAAAAAAAAATAGAGGTTCTTGTTAGTTGTGTGGAAATGCGAGTGATTAGAATACTCTGCCTCCCTTGGGTTTTCCATAGCCCATCTGTGTCACAGTGGCAGCAGGAAGGATGGTGAATAGCTGTCTAACCTGACCCCACATGCACACACCCTGTTTAACTCTTCTGTGGCTTGATTGCTCTGTACATTTGAAGTAGGAATGTATTTTAATTGACCAGGTAATCTCTCAAGCTTTAATTGAAAGTAAAAGGCAGAGGAAAGGGAACTGCCGTAGTGTGAGTATGGTGAGAGAAAGGGTATTTTTGGATTTGACAGTGAGTCTTTTTTAAAACGTGGCTTCTCTTGTGCTAAGATTATAAGCATATGTCACCATGCCTGTCTGTTTCTTAATCCTAACATTCCTAAAGTAGTAACTAAAGAAGAAAGACCCTGTCTTTCTATCAACACCATATTGTAAAGGAGTAGGGAGGCTTGTATTGTATGGTGAGATACTTTACTGCAGTACAAAAATAGGATTGCTAATGAATTTAATGTTTGCTGTAGTCTCAGGTCTGTTGAAAGACTTTTCTATAGTATATACTGTTGTGCCCAGAGCCTGGACCCCAAAACCATCAAGAAACCAGATCCAATGCAAAAATACAAGTTAACTCAGGTCCTCCGTTCGACACAGTGGGGAACCCCTAGCTGTAGTGGGGCAGGGCATATATTGGGGGTAGAGCCAGGTGAGGGGGTCATCTGGGGTTTTGCTAGTGGATTGGCGCATCTCCGGGCTGGGGGAACCTGTCCTGAGGTGATTGGTCAGTTGCAGCTGAGGAAAGGTTGCTATATCTGGAGGCCCTGGAGTGGTCAGTTACTGCATTCTGCCGTTATCAGTAATTATTATCACATCCAGAGCCCGCCAGCTAACTTCTGATTGGTTCCTTACCACATGGAGGATACCTGGCAGTTTCTTTCCAGTAATTAGAGCAAGGTTGGGGAAAGCTGGGGGCTTAGCACATCCTGCTTATTCTGGGGCCTACATCTTGCTGGGCTTTTTCTGCAGCCTATCATGGCTACCAAAGAGGTGGGGGGGGCAAGAGGGGGAGAGCTGGGTGAGGGTCTGGGCCCTTCAATACTAGCATTGCTTTTTGCTTTTCCTGTGTATCCAGGTGAGTCACAGGACATGGTATCATCCCCTCTGGACGCTAGAGTATGCAGTTCTAGATTTTTGTATATAGTAACCTTGATTGTGGTGCAGAGGGACAGAAAGGAATGATTCTTGTGGTCCAAGCTGGTGACTGTGTTGTCTTCATTCTCAGGTGAGCAATGGCAGGCGCTGGTGAGCGCAAAGGCAAGAAGGATGACAATGGCATCGGCACAGCCATTGATTTTGTGCTCTCCAATGCCCGGCTGGTGCTGGGTGTGGGTGGAGCAGCCATGTTGGGCATTGCCACCCTGGCAGTTAAGCGGGTAAGTGTGTGCAGTCTGGTCCCAGGATGGGAGGTCACGGTGAGTTGCCTCTACAAAATGAGGCTGTAGTGGGAGTATTATTTGCTCATCTGGCAGTCTGCTTCTAGGCTTCCGCTGTAGAGATCACTGGAGTTGTAAAGAAATGTATCCCAGCTGGGCGGTGGTGGCGCACGCCTTTAATCCCAGCACTCGGGAGGCAGAGGCAGGCTGATCTCTGAGTTCGAGGCCAGCCTGGTCTACAAGAGCTAGTTCCAGGACAGGCTCTAGAAACTACAGGGAAACCCTGTCTCGAAAAACCAAAAAGAAAAAAAGAAAAAAAAGAAATGTGTCCCAGTAGGTAAAACACAACAACTAACCCAACTACCCACCCTTCCCTGTGACCTGATTGAAAATAGCAACCACATGTACACCCTGTTTTCTCCTCTTATTCTCAAAGCATTTATCTCTATCTGCATACTTGGTATTGAACTTTACCCTCCGGGTAGATTGGACACACCTAGACACTTAGAACAATGCTTAGCATGTAAGATCTGTGAAACACAGACAGCTATCTTAGTCTGTGAGTTCATTTCACAACCTCAGCCAGCCAGACTGAAAATACTTTGTTTGTTTTGAGACAGGTTTCTCTGTGTAGTTTTGGTACCTGCCCTGGAACTTGCTCTGTTGACCAGGCTGACCTTGAACTCGGAGACTCTGCCTCCCAAGTGCTGGGATTAAAGGCACATCCTGCCACCACCCGGAGAAAATACTTTTTTAAAAATTGCATTTACATGGCCGGGTGTGGTGGCACACGTCTTTAATACCAGCACTAAGTGAGGCAGAATCAGGCTGGTCTCTGAGTTTGAGCCCAGCCTGGTCTACAGAGCAAGTTCCAGAACAGCCAGGGCTACGTAGAAAAACCCTGACTTGAAAAACAAACATATAAAAAAATTGTATTTATACTGATAGGTGCAGCATTTTTTGGGGGGTCATTCTTTAGGCAATCAGGATAATTATTTATATAGCATTTACATTGTATTAGATAATATAAATAAGATTTAAAATACATATAAAGCTATGCACAGGTTATATGCAAGTACAATGATTTTTTTAAAAGATTATTCTATTGGTGTGTGATACTCGTGTGCAGGCGTACAGTGGAGACCAGAGGACAACTTTGTGGAGTGGGTTCTCAGCTTCTACCTTTATATGAGTTTTTGGGATTGAACTCAGACTTGTGTTCTTGGGGAGCAACTACTTTTACTTGCTGAGTCTTCTGACCGTCTCTGTTGTCCTGAGATAAGGTCTTACACTGTAGTCTCCCTAGCTGGGAACTCACTGTGTATAGCCTTGAACTTCAAATCTTCCTGCCTTTGCCTCCTGACTGCTGAGGTTTTAGGCATGCACCAGCTACATTTTGGGATTTTAGGCACTATACCCAGCTACAGTGCCATTTCCTGTAGGGACAGGAGACATCTAAGGATTATGGTATGCTTGGAGTGTCCTGGGACTAATCCTTTGGTGATACTGAGGAACAGCTGATACTACCTGTGGAATAAATAAATCAGAGCTGAACATGGAGTGTTAGGTAAGCACTGTGCTGCTTAACAACGTTCCCGGCTCTTTCAACATGGAATATTCTTAGAAAAATGTTGTATAGTCAGAAAATACTGATGTATCTTAGTGATTGGAAGAAATGACCAAAAAGGGAAAACTTATGATTTGAGAAGTCTGTGGAGTTTGGGCTCTGTAAGTAAAGGTGCTTGCTCCAAGCCAGACAACCAGCGTGTGATCCCAGGACCCACATGGTAGAAGAAAAGAAATGACCCCAAAAAGTTATCCTATGTCATTCACACACATGCTGTGGTATGTGCACACGCACACACATATACCCATGTACAAAATAAAAAATGTCTGAACTAGAAAAAAATTGTCTGATCTTGATGGTACAAATATCTCTAGAAAGAAATATACCACATATTAACAGTTTTCTATGGGTTGTGGCATTGTGGATAAATTATTTCTTGATAATTAATATTTAATATTTAATTTTTCCTGAGATTTTCTGCATGGAGCAGTATATTCTATAGTCTAGACTAAAAATTATTTTGAAAAATTTGGTTGAGGAGAGAGCAGGATGTCTATCTTCGGGTCCTACCATTTGTGGTGTGGACCAGCCAGGATCGAATTAAAAATGAGTGATTTTTGTTTGTTTGTTTGTTTGTTTTTGAGAGGGTTTTTCTGTGTAGCTCTGGCTGTCCTGGAATTCACTCTGGCCTCAATTGCACAGAGATCCACCTGCCTCTGCTTCCCAAGTGCTGGGATTAAAATCGTATCCCAATACTGCCCATCAAAAATGGGTGATGTTGCAAAAGACAAAGATTTTTCTTCAGAAGTGTGCCCAGTGCCACATTGTGGAAAAGGTAGGGAAACATAAGACTGGACCAAAACCTTCATGGTCTGCCTGGGCAGAAGACAGTGCAGGCTGCTGTCTTCTTTTACACAGATGCTAGCAAGAGCAAATACATCACTTTGGGAGGGGATACCCTGATGGAGTCTTTGGAGAATCCCAAAAAGTACATACCTGAAACAAAAGTGATCTTTGCTGGAATTAAGAAGGAAGAAAGGGCAAACTTGATAGTTCAATATTTAAAAGGCTATCAGTGAGTAACACTACTACCTTACTTATTGCAAAACAAATGTCTTTTTTTTTTATGTGAACCATATTTTTTTTATGTGAACCATAATATTTTTTTTAGACTAGGCTGGCCTTAACTCACAGATCTGCCTGCCTCTGCCTCCGAAGTGCTGGGATTAAAGGCGAGTGCCGCCACCACCTAGTATGTATACCATAATTTAATTCATACACCAGAATTCAGATCATGAATGGTTAACTGTGATTTTGTTCAGACAGTCCTGATTTAAGTAAAATTGACTTGTAGTAAAGTAGGAAAAACATTGTCTGGGGATGTAATTCAGTGGTAGAGTGTTTACCCAGCATGCACAAGGACCTGGGTTGCATCCCCAGTACCACCATCAACAAAAACAACAAAAAACTTTTGAATTTAATAGGGGAGGAGAAGTGTCGGGAAGGAGACAGAAGGAGGAGGGCTGGTATATGTCCTGGGTCCTCTCTGGTGTTGCAGATGTATGATCGGGCAATCAGTGCCCCTACCAGCCCCACCCGCCTGAGCCATTCAGGAAAGAGGAGCTGGGAAGAGCCAAACTGGATGGGCTCCCCTCGACTGTTGAACAAGGACATGAAAACAGGCCTGAGCCGGTCTCTGCAGACTCTTCCCACAGACTCCTCTGCCTTTGACACAGGTAAGAAACTCCTTAACTTTCTGGGACTGCTTCTGGACTTATAGCTGCTGTGGTAGAGAAACATTTCTCAGCATGGAATGTCAGGCAACTTTCCCTTTGTGCCAAGTCCTTTTCCTTCCTGGGACTAGGACTTCTGTGGACTGAGCAAGCTTGGGCAGAGCTCACATGCCTCTCTCTCTTGCCTTGGCAGATACATTCTGCCCACCCCGGCCCAAACCACTTCCCAGGAGGGGCCAGGTAGACTTGAAGAAGTCACGACTCCGCATGTCCCTGCAGGAGAAACTTCTTTCTTACTACCGGAACCGGGCAGCCATCCCTGCTGGAGAGCAGGCTCGGGCCAAGCAAGCTGCGGTGGACATATGTGCTGAGCTCCGGAGCTTCCTGCGGGCCAAGCTGCCTGATATGCCACTTCGGGACATGTATTTAAGTGGCAGCCTCTATGATGATCTGCAGGTAACACAGTTCTTATGAAGGGTAGGGCTGGGCATAGACAGATACTTCTCAGTATTGTGGTTGTTCAAGAAAGTCATTGTGTCTGGGATTCAGCTGGAGAGCTGCTTGCTTGTAAATCCGTCCCACAGCAGAATTTGTCTTTGCTCTGTCCTTTCTCACTTTTTTAGTCATACTTAGACTTTTAAAGAAGCTATCGGGGCTGAGGATATGGCTCAGTTGGTATAATCCCAGCATTTCATAAAATAGGCATCATGACACAGGCCTGTCATCACAGCTCTCAGGAGGCAAAAGGATCAGAAGATTAGGGTCAGCCTCAGCTGTGTAGTTTGAGGCCAGCCTGGGTTATGTGACATCCTACCTCAGAAACAAAACAACAACAACAAAAAAACCCAAAAACCAAAACCCTGAACCAGGGTAGTGGTAAAAAACCTCCTTTTTTGTATTCTTGTTTTCTGTGTGCTGATTGAATCATTGGTTTGCATTACTGTTGGCAAGTGCAAGATGTTAGGTCTGTGTTGTAGGCAGCATATATCTTATGACTAGTAGAGCCCTCTGAAACCTTTTTAAATTCTGGGGCCAATGAGATTACTCAGCAGGTAAAGGTGCTTGTCATCAAATCTGATGACCTGAGTTCAGTTCCTGAGTTGTACATGGTGAAAGGAGAGAACTGACTTCTGTAAGTTACCGCTGACCTCCACATGCCATGACCCATTACATGTGTGCATGACCTCCACATGCCATGACACATTACATGTGTGCATGACCTCCACATGCCATGACCCATTACATGTGTGCATGACCTCCACATGCCATGACCCATTACATGTGTGCATGACCTCCACATGCCATGACACATTACATGTGTGCATGTGCACACACTAGGTGTAATAAAACATTTAAAACATAGCCAACACTTTTTTTTAACTCTTCTCTGGCAGGTGGTGACAGCTGACCACATCCAACTCATTGTCCCTCTTGTGCTGGAGCAGAACCTGTGGTCATGTATACCTGGCGAGGACACTATCATGAATGTTCCTGGATTCTTCCTGGTCCGTCGTGAGAACCCAGAGTACTTTCCTCGTGGTAGCAGTTATTGGGACCGCTGTGTTGTAGGTGGCTACCTCTCCCCAAAGACAGTGGCAGACACGTTTGAGAAGGTAGTGGCAGGCTCTATTAACTGGCCAGCCATAGGGTCCCTCTTGGACTATGTGATCCGACCAGCACCACCCCCAGAGGCCCTGACACTAGAAGTGCAGTATGAGAGGGACAAACATCTTGTCATTGACTTCCTGCCATCAGTGACCCTTGGTGACACTGTCTTGGTGGCCAGACCACACCGCTTAGCTCAGTATGACAACATGTGGCGGCTGAGCTTGCGTCCTGCTGAGACGGCACGCTTACGGGCTTTGGACCAGGCTGACTCAGGCTGCCGATCTCTGTGCCTCAAGATACTCAAGGCCATATGCAAGTCCACTCCAGCTCTGGGCCACCTTACTGCCAGCCAACTAACCAATGTCATCCTCCACTTGGCCCAGGAGGAGGCTGACTGGTCTTCAGACATGCTGGCTGACCGCTTTCTGCAGGCCCTGCGGGGACTCATCAGCTACTTGGAGGCTGGAGTCTTGCCCAGTGCTCTGAACCCCAAGGTGAACCTATTTGCAGAGCTCACCCCTCAAGAAATAGACGAATTGGGATATACTCTCTACTGCTCGTTGTCTGAGCCAGAGGTGCTGCTGCAGACGTAGGGCAGGTGAAGGCTGGAGTGGGCATCGGGTGATCAGGCCCAGAGTCTCTGTTAGAAACACTTGGCTACATGGTTGGTGCCTCACAGGGTCCCTAGGTGCCTCCTGTTTTGCTGGTCATTGTCCTGGTCAATTCATGCTGATTAGAATGACATCCCTTTGGTTTTCCCACCCAACCCTATTTTTGTTACCAAACACTGTGCTCCCTACTGCCTCCTTGCTCTAGGCTGATTTTTCTGGAACGAACAGAGAAGGTGGAGTGCTGGCCTCAGCTGTTGGGTGTTTTTTGGTTTTTTTTGGTTTTTTTTTTGCCCGAAAATTCTTGCTTTCCTATCTGCTCTGCACTGTTCTGCCCTTTGGCCTCTTATTTGCTGTCTTCTCTGTCTTTCCTTTTCTTGGTCACACCTCTTTTGCTCTTGCACCTGGAGCACATCTGCCTATTGAAGATGTCACAGAAGAGCTGATTGCATGTTTCCAAGCTGAGCTCTGCAGAGTAATGAGACAGTACAGTATTTGGGTTTCCGGGGAGGCTGGCGGAGAGTCTCTGTCCTGGCAAATCAGCCTTTGGTTCTGCTTCCTGGAAAGCAAGCTCCTTTCCCCTCCCCCAAGCAGCTCCTGTTTATCTGCTAGGAATTTTTCACCTGGGAATGGTACATAGAGGAAGAACCAATGCAGTTATTTATTGGAGACTTTTTTTTTATGGCTATCAGTGGGATCACAGGGGGAGGGGCTCTGTTCCTACTGTCTGTGTCTGTCTGTGGTCACAAAAGTCACACAGGTAGTGGGGAAGCTTGGGGGCTTCGCTGACAGTACCTCCAAAGGTGCTGGTTTCCTTTATTGCCAACAGAAGAAGGCCTTGCTGTAGCAGTAGAGGCCAAGGGAAGGCAATAGGAGGCTGAGTGTCAGTTGAAACCCAGTAACCAGGTTTTCTTCTCGACAGGCTCTACCTTCTTAAATGTTGCCTTAGAGCAAGAACACACCCAGGGCCAATACCCCCCATCTGACTCCTGTCCCCATTGATCTGGAGAGTGTTTGCTGAACACTGTAGGTATCTCCACAGGCCAGAGGGCACATGATCATGCCAGCCCTTGTCCCTTTCCTATCTCCTGGGGAGATTGGTGCTACCTAGGAAGAGGGTACATAGATAAGATACACAGAAAAGAGTTGGGGCTTCCACTTTGCTGCTAAGATCCCTATTTATGGCCGTGTAATTGTATCCTAGGGATGAGGGGAAGGGAGGTGGTTAGTATAT
Source organism: Arvicola amphibius (assembly GCF_903992535.2). Lineage (NCBI taxonomy): Eukaryota > Metazoa > Chordata > Mammalia > Rodentia > Cricetidae > Arvicola > Arvicola amphibius. The sequence continues at coordinate 37,515,733 of NC_052055.2, read as the reverse complement.
CCATTCATGACAAAAAGCTGACAGTAACTCTGGTTCTGATTTGCCCATCTAGCATTTTGTTCTCCCATCAAGTCTTTCTATTTTAACTCTTACTACCTCTCCATCAGTGTGATGCACTCTGCAGCTGTGTTGGCCCTTCCTTATGAGGGTGACATGAAGTGACTATAAATAGCACTGACTCTTCAGCAGCCCACTTGAAATGAGGGTAGAGATAGATAACTTGCCATTTCCCCCTCCCATTAGGTTAGGAGGTCCTTTCTGCCTCTTCTCCCATATATCTGACTTCTTCAGGAGTTTCTCTTTGATTTGTGTAAGACAGTGTGAGAAACTTGAAAACGATAAAGCCGAGAACCCTAACTGAAACATGATGCCCTGGCTGTCTATAATAATGAAATGGGAGCTGAAGACCGTGTTGCCTGTCGGACTTAGTGGGTGTAGAGGGCTGACATTGAGGGGTCCAAGGTTCTAGCTGGTGCCTGTTGTTGGGGTGGGGGGGTTGATAGACTGCTGCAAAACCAGGTTTTGTTTAGGGGTTTCCTGTCATAAGTATTATAAGACTTTTCCAAGCTGTCATCTCTGAATCGATTCCATTTAAGATACCGGGAAGAGTGCAAATGAAACCCCAAACTTGAAAATGCTCAAGATTTTAAATGTCCCAAATAATCACAGCCACATGTCATTGTGAATTTAAGAAAACAGTGAATTTATCTCCTGTCTTTAGGAGCAGTTTCAACTTTGGACTGTGCTTTGCAAAACCAAAATCTTGACTTGGCCATCTTATACATCTTATATGCGAGAGCCTCTTAAAAGTCCTCAGAACAAGGAGAAATGGGAACAGCTCTGTCCTGAGGGTTTATTGATTAGCTGAGCAGGCCTTCCTCTTTGCTGTCATTTCCTTTGTCATAAAGTGGGAGGCGGCCAGATGCTCTGGGATGCTCCTATGGAAGAAGAAATATTCTGCCCCTCCTTCTTTGTTGAAAAGACCCAGTGGCTGTGCCACCTCTGCCTTTCTCTTGTGTAACTCCCAAAACTACATGCTTGACTTGATGCTGAAGACAGTACTCTTCACCTTAATAACCAAGCAAGTTCTAAGTTTATTTTGTTTCTTCTCTGTCGCCCTTTCTCAGAAACGGAATTCAGGATAGCAGTATTTTTCTTCATATTAGCTGTTGAGACTTTTTTAAAAATAAAAGATGGAAAAACTGTTGGGAGACCCATCATCTCCTTGGACATTTCGCTGGCTGATTTTACTTCATGTAATCCTCCAAAGAGCTCAGATGGTTAAGGTGAATCAGCTTCTGGAACAAGGGCCCTGAGGGACGCTGAGAGCAGGGGTGCTCCATATGTTTAGAGCCTTCTGCCAAGGATAGGACTGAGAGCACTGGCTACAACTCTAGCTTTTTTTGCTTAAAAGCTCAAGGCTAAGGTAAATGCGGAGGCACCTGGGACTAGAGTTGACCCTTGCACCAGGCTGGGAGGTTGTAAGCCTCTTAGACTTATAAATGGCCAAAATACCAGGATGTAGGTTCAGTATTTAACTGCAGACTGGGGGTGAGATTGGTGTTAATTTTTATTTTGATCACCTAGTCTTTAAACTCTTGGTCTCTGAGGCCAGGTCCACAACCTACCTTCTTGCCTGCCCTTCCACAGTGGTCAGTGTGTCAAGCTGGTAGAATGGGATCAATCACCAGTCTTTGTGTCCCGTCTTAGCTGGGTCCATATAGGAGCAGCTTAGCTTTGAGGCCCAGAGACCCTTTATTTATTTTTCTCCTTGAAGGAGCAAATTCTACTGGGGAAAACAGCATCTTCTGCAGCATGGGAAGAAGAAAATAAAACTCTCCTTTCCAACAACTCCGGTGTGTGTATGCAGTATGAAGTATTTTATTACATGGATGCTAGGCGAGGTCCGTTTTCAGCTTTAAAGCATCTGGCTTGGATCTCTGTAGTAGACTGGGGACAAAGAAGCCATCAGAAATTCTCCCGTAGTGTCAGATCGGTGTTTCTTAACCGTCTGCATGGCCTTATGTTAGGAGACTTCCTAGAGTAAAGGGAGGACATAGTTACGCTTTTGGTGAAAGGACTGGACACCTGTATGTCTGCACATGCACTCTTTGGGGATAAGAAACACCCCATTATGTAGGCCTTGTGCATTCTGGGTGTTGTATTTTTTGCTATTGAGACGGTTTTATTTTATAGCTCTGGCTGTCCTGGAACTTGCTCTGTAGGACAGGCTGGCCTCAAATTCAGAGATCTGCCTGCTTCTGCCTATGAGTGCTGGGATTAAAGATGGGCACCACCACCACCACCTGACTTTTTAGTTTTTAAAACTAAATTCTCTTGTAATTTTTTAAAAAAATGTTTATTATGTATACAGTATTCTGCCTGCATGTATGCAGACCAGAAGAGGGCACCAGACCTCATTACAGATGGTTGTGAGCCACAATGTGGTTGCTGGGAATTGAACTCAGGACCTTTGGAAGAGCAGGCAATGCTGCTAACCGCTGAGCTATCTCTTCTAATTTTTAAAAAAGATTTATGTGTATGGGTGCCTTGCCTGCATGTGTATGTATGTGTACCAACATGTGTGTGCCTGGTGCCCACAAAGGTCAAAGGGCATCAGATTCCCTGAAACTGGAGTTAGGGATGAATGTGAGCCACCCAGTCTTCATGTGGTGCTGGGTCTGAACCTGGGTCCTCTGGAAGAGCAGCAAATGCTCTTAGCCCTTGAGCCATCTCTCCACCTCCCGATTCCAGTTGTTTATAGTTGGCTTAGTCACAGTCAATAATAATAGTGAAACATCGTCTGAGGAAGCAGGAAGAATGAATCTTGGAGATGGGGACTTGGGAAGTAGGTCAGGGTCAGAAGTTTTGAGTTTTAATAACAATGGCAATAATTACCTGTTTCTTTTGGCCTCTAGTAGCAGCTCAGGTTGACCTTGAACGTGGGTACACTTCAGACCTGAGTGCTAGGATTGTGTGTGCTAGAGTACGTGGCTTGCAAGTAATTATTGAGCAGTTAAGTGATAGGCACTGTGCCAGTTGCTTTACGCATTTCTTAGGACAAGGAGAGACAACTTCTTTTTGCAGATAAGGAACCAGGCTCAGAGTGGATGTCACTTAGCCAAATCAAATGCCCTAGCCAGTAAATGACTGAGCCAGCCCTCTTAGAAGTGTGAGTCACTTCAAGAGAAGTGGAAACTCAAGATTTCTGCCTTTAAGGGGCTGGAGTGTGGAAGAGGGACTCCCAGCACTCCCAAAATAGCACCCTTTTATGGAGGGTTGACTCTGATTAGGACTTGGGTTTCATCACTTAGCACAGAACAAGCGGCTGCTCACACACCTGGATGACTTCTTGGGAAGGTTATATCTGGAAGTACTTAGGAATTAATCAAAACTACCTGGGGGCTTGAGAGCCAGTTGAATTAAACATGGTCTTAAGACAACGGACACTGTAAACCAGCAGCAAGCACCCCTTTGACGGCAGGAATGGGAAGGTTTAGACCTTAAGTTAGGCATATTTTTCCAACTACAGAGTTCAGAGGAAAGTTGCAGAGCTAGAGGAACTAGAATATTTCCCAGTGAGGCTCCAACATGAGCGCCCTGCTCTGTCCTTTCCTCAAAGGGCGTTCCTTGGACAGGAGTCTGAAAGCCTGCACCAGGTAACTCTCCGCAAGGCCTCTAGAGGCCGGAAACCTGCCCATTTGGTCCTGACAACACCAAATATGGGTAAGGAGGGCTTCGGGCGCAAGGATCACGCCTGGAGGACTGGTTGCTCCGTGCGTGCCAGACCAAAGCTGTCCAGGAGCGATGCTTAAGACAGCCAGCCCCTGCAGCAGGGTCACCCCTAACAAGAGGCTGGAGGAGGTATGACAGTTTGGCTGCCGGAACCTCTGGTAGCTCCGCCCTCCCCGCACAGACCTAATGCTGCTACAGCGCGCAGATTCGGAGCCAATAGGAACCTGAGGTTTATATGACTCGCCACGCTTGGGCCAATCAGCTCGACGAGCGCTCCATTGGCGTCTCGCGTGATAACTAGGCAGCTTCGGTTTTGACCGTAACAGCTTTGACTCAGTGCTCTCCCCGCCCTGTGAACTAACACCGGCCGGAAGTTCGGTGCCCAGAGATCCCTCCGCGGCGACACGTGACTTCGGTTAGCTGTAAACCTGTAGTGTACTTTTCTCCGTTCATGGGGCCTTCAGAATGATCTGATAACTCCACACCTACTCCCCGAGCACAGTGGAGGAGGGATGGGGAGGGCCAGGACGCCAATGGGATGAAGTTGGGTGGGTCTACGGCCGGACCACGTGATCACGGCGGGAGGAAGTGCGGTGTGCTGCGTCCCTCGCGTCGTATATAAGAGGCGGGTGCAGGGCGTGTCGCCGCCATTTCTGCTTGCTCTCCGATAGATGTGGATCTGTACGCTATTGAGCCTTTCCTCACCCCCTCCCGCAGGGTCTGCGGCCACCATGGCGTATTAGAGGCAGCAGTGCCTGCGGCAGCGTTGGCCTTTGCAGCGGCGGCAGCAGCACCAGGCTCTGCAGCGGCAGCCCCCACCGGCTTAAGCCATGGCGTGAGTACTGGGCCGGTTGCCCAGGGCGTGTGCTTTGTTGGGGCTGGGCGCGGCTGCGGCCGTGGCGCGTTGATCACCATACGCGGCTTTACGAGCGACTCGACGCGTCGGTCTTGTTTGCGTGGCCGCGAGACGCCGGCGCTGACTGGCGGCGGGGTGGGGACGGGGAAGCACTGTCTACAGTGCTGCTGCTTTGCTTCCCTTTCGGCTCAACGGCCGCGAGTTCGCCGGGGTCTCTGTGACATCCTGCGAACGTGGCGCAGCCAAGATGGCGGCGGGGCGGGGGTGTGAGTCATGGGGGTGGGGCGGGACGCGACGTCGATGGCTGTATTAGGAGGCAAGGACAAGCTGCTTCCTCTGGGGCGTCCGGCGAGGCAAGGCTGAGCCTCCATCTTGTGCAACCTGAGCCGGCGGCTGGGGAGGCTTACACAATGGCCTTGGGCTCACGTGCTGCTCATTCCGAGGCTTCTGGGATTTGGCTATCCTGCATTTTAGATAGAAAGATGATGGGGGTTGCTTTTGGATTCTTACGCAGGCTCTTCACGGAATCCAGCAGCAGCGTTGCTGTAACGGACAAAGATACCTTCGATTTAAGCACTTTCTTCGATTCCAACAAAGCCCTACAACATGACCGAGATGAGCTTCCTGAACAGCGAAGTGTTGGCGGGGGACTTGATGTCCCCCTTCGACCAGTCGGGTTTGGGGGCTGAAGAAAGCCTAGGTCTTTTAGATGACTACCTGGAGGTGGCCAAGCACTTCAAACCTCATGGGTTCTCCAGCGACAAGGCTAAGGCGGGCTCCTCCGAATGGCAGGCTGTGGATGGGTTGGTCAGTGCCTCAGACACCGGCAAGGGTGAGTGGGCCACCACCTGCTCCCGGGTGCTCATTTCATGTGCGGGTCTGGTACTCTAATGGCTTTCTTCTGCCTTGAGTATGTGGTCTGAGCCATTAACTGTTTTGTTTGTTTGTTTTTTTCAGAGGATGCTTTCTCCGGAACAGATTGGATGTTGGAGAAAATGGATCTTAAAGAGTTTGACTTCGATGCTCTGTTTCGTTTTGATGACCTGGAAACCATGCCAGATGAGCTTTTGACCACGTTGGATGACACATGCGATCTCTTTGCCCCTCTAGTCCAAGAGACTAATAAGGAGCCCATGACAGTGAACCCAATTAGCCATCTCCCAGAAAGTGCAACAAAAATCGACCAGGTTGCCCCCTTTGCATTCTTGCAGCCTTTTCCCTGTTCCTCAGGGGTCCTGTCTTCCACTCCAGATCATTCCTTCAGTTTAGAGCTAGGCAGTGAAGTTGATATCTCTGAAGGAGACAGGAAGCCTGACTCTGCTGCTTATATTACTGTAATCCCTCAGTGTGTAAAGGATGAAGACACCCCCTCAGATAATGACAGTGGTATCTGTATGAGCCCTGAGTCCTATCTGGGCTCTCCCCAGCATAGCCCTTCCACCTCCAGGGGATCACCAAACATTGTTCCCTCTCCAGGTGTTCCCCGTGGGTCTCCCCGACCTAAACCTTATGACCCCCCTGGAGTTACTTTGACAGGTAAGGTGAAAATTGAGAAGTTGGATAAGAAGCTGAAAAAAATGGAGCAAAACAAGACAGCAGCCACTAGATACCGCCAGAAGAAGCGGGCTGAGCAGGAAGCCCTCACTGGCGAGTGTAAGGAGCTAGAGAAGAAGAATGAAGCTCTGAAAGAGAAGGCAGATTCTCTTGCCAAAGAGATCCAGTATCTAAAAGATTTGATAGAAGAGGTCCGTAAGGCAAGGGAGAAGAAGAGAGTTCCCTAGTAGGGTAGCCGGGTGCTTTGTGCTTGTACATAGTCTTGTGCTGAAGCTGTGTTTGCTGTAATAAATTATTTTGTAGCAAAGTACCAGTGCAGGTTTGCTGTGTCATTCCTTATTTATAATAGACTTTTGTTGTGTGTAGGTTACATAGTAGACTTCACACAGGCCTAAGTTTAAGTAGTGAGGCAAAGCTGGGCTATGTGCTAGCTGGGGGATCTGGGTTACTGAGAGGAACCACCTGAATGCCATCTGTTCATAATTGGCTTTATGCCAGACGTCTGCCATGTAGGTACCTAGATAAGGTGGAATAGTACTTGAGCACACAAGCTGATAAAGATTTCTCTAAGCTTATACAGTTCAAGAGACCTTAGGAAACCTGCTGAGGGCTGATAAGTCTGATTACTGAAGAAGGAATAGAGCTGGTGTTGCTCACTGAGATGCTGGGGGCTGTTTGCACCAGCATAAGGTATTAGTGCTGGGGTGGTGTGGGTAAGCACATGAATTGAGGCAGGAAGTGGATGGGAAGCTAGGACTATATAGTTTTGCTTCGTAAGTCTGTAAAGTGGATTAAGGCCTGCAGGACTTACAATGATTTCCCTGACCAACTCCGTGTGCCAGCAGATTCATCTGAGTGCTGTTAGTGGATGTAGTCTCTTGTATCTGATGGAGGCTGAGATGTGGAGTTTGTAAGACTACAGGCTTCCCAGCTTCATACTAAGTAGGGATCCACCCATGTATAGTCTTTGGCTAATGGAAAGTGTAGAAACACATTGCTTTTGTTTCTACTTTGGGCTTTAAAGGTCCAGAGTAATCACCCACCCCATCTCAACAGCTAAATTCAATAACGGCTAAAAGATTTCAAAGAACAGTATGAAGTCAGCCATGAGCATTTTACTGAGTAACATGTAACAACTGTCGTGGTTACTCGACTTTCACTTGATTTCTTGTTAGGTTTTAAGATAGGGTCCCAGAATTCAACTATGGACAAGGCAAGTTTCAAATTCAAGAGATCCTTAGTGCTAGAAGAGGTGCAGGGACACCTTGCTGAGAAAATTTAGGATTTCTTAAGGTCTGGCTGGGGGTGGGAACAACTTGTCTACAACTAAAGCAGAGAGCATGTCTATCAATCAGGCAGAAAGCTTGATTCATTTGTGTGTACACAATGTCAGTTTAGCTGATTATGGTGTGTATCTATTTTGGCTCTGGAGAGGCTATGGCAGGATCACAGGTTTGGGGCCAGCTTGAGTTATAAGGCCTTAGCTAAAGAAAAAAAGCCACCCATAAAAGGATCAGTTAGCTACACTGCCTAGGCTTGGTTTCAGTGGGAGTGGGGCAGAGACCACCCTCATTGGCACAGCTGGTTTTAAGCCCTCACTTTAGTCCTGTTATTTCAGCGCCCCCCCCCCACTATGAGCTATAAAAAAAAACCTACAGTCACCCTCAGCATTGATGCTTTTGGCCAAGGGGCATCTTAATCCAGCCTAGAACATGGTAGTGGGAGGGAGGCACTGAGGAGTGGGACAGTAAGCAGGTGGAGGACCTTAGAGACAGTGACTACCCACACCTGGCAGTGATTCCTTCCACTTCCTATGCTGCTACCTCTTTATGCAGGGCTAATGTCATGTCAGTCCTTCCAGGTGACCCTGGCAATGCTTTAAAAAGGGTCTTAGATGATCCAAGGATGACCTTGAATTGTTGGCTTTCCCAGTTTCCACCTTCCAAGTGCTAGGGTTATAGACATGCACCACCACACTTGACCTGCTTACAAGAGGGACCAGGGAGACAGCCAAGATCTAGCCACCCTGACCATGGTGACTGAAGTCCCTGCCAGGTATTGACAAAATGGGTGTAAGTAGTGCTTGCTCTCCGGTCACTTGGTAGAGGATGGCCACTGGTGACTGCCCATTATGCATAAACACTGACAGAGATGTACATAGTGAACACAGGGTCAACAGCCCAGCTTTTGTGGAACTTCACTTTTCCTAAGGGAAACAAAGGGACACCAAAGATGTGTGAACTGCCTGGCAGTCTGGGTGGAGGACCTGCACCTGGAGGATCATACTGAGGGAGAGAACAGGTGGGGTCTGGGTGTGGGTAGGATGACGAAGCAGTAGCCCCACGTCTGCAGATGAGGAAGTGGGAGCAGGCCTTCGGGCTCACCCTTTTATGCAGGCAGGGACTAGGCTGTCTTGGCCGTTGAGGTGGTGGATATAGGGTTTGAAGACAGAAGAGCCCAGGAAAAGAGTAAGCGGGGGCCGTGAGACCCAAGTGCTGAGCCCCTCCCCAGGCACTCTGGGATGGGCACGGGATCTTGGCCAGGGTGGATAGCAGGTAAATGCTCAAAACCACTACCAAGTGACAACTTGAGAGACAGCTCAGGTTAGGGGAATCTCAGGGCAGACGGCTGGGCCTCCTGACTAGGTCTTTAAGAATGGGGAAATTGTGTATATGAAAAGGGAGAGCTCTCCAACCCACCTATCCAGAACCTCATCAGCTCCAGTTGGGCCTTGGGTTGAGACCTCCCTAACCCCCAAGTCAGACCACTCTAGGCAAGGCTGATGTCCTGGTGGTTGACCTTGTGAGTCCCCAAGACCAGTACATGGAAGTCCATCTCCAGTCTCTCTGGCTGTGCAGATGGCCCAGCCCACAACAGGAGACACAGGAAGCATGTGGGATGGGGGTGTAGAACATCAAACTTTGTATCTATCTGGGATGCCTTAGTTGGGGTAGGCCTCCCTTTGCTAGGCCCCTTTGGCTTGAATCTAACAACTGGTATCCTCTTATTGGGCCACTGGGGATAATGGTCAACACTACATTCTTCGAGTGTCTAACCTTTTCTTCTTGGCAGCAAGTTGAGGCCTTATACCAGGAAAGGTACAGGATCTCTGGCGGTATCCCCTAGGTGATCATGTGACCACAGGTGTGAACTCCCTAGAAAGGGGCCCTGGAGTCCTTCATCACCTCCCTCCAAGAATAAGCATGGAGCTGTTTGCTAAGTGGCTTATTTAAGATGGAGGAAATGAGTCCCAAGGCCACTTTGCAAAATTTAGCAAACAGGATCTGAAGACTACCACCCATGTCCCTTTCAACCCACACCACAGAGGACCCAGAGCTCCCAATCACGAGCTCACAGTCACAGCACCTTCCTTCCCTCCTGTTCCTGCTTGCTCTGACCCAGATGGATGGCCAGCCTCCCACTAGGCAGAGGCCACATGGAGGCTGTGGGTAGTTGTGTCCCCATGTTGAGATGTGGCACTGAAGTGGGGGCACTGAACCCTGCTCTCTTACTGAGGACAAAGCCCAACCATTTGTCTTGTCAGAGACCCATCAATACCCTTCCTCTACTATTCTCCCTGGGGTTCAGGAGTCACATGACCTGAGGAACCCCTGGGTTTAAAATGGAGAGGCTGGCCCAGGGCAGAAGATGTTTGTGTGAAGGCCATCAGTTTTCTCCTTTAGGAATCCATCTATCTCCACGGAGGGGGCTCCTGGTCTCTGTGGCAGGAGAGTAGCTGTCTGTGCCATTCTTTCCACAGTGCGTTCTTTCCACATGACCTTTCTTTGCCACCTGTGTCTGGCACTGTGTTGGCTGGAAAAGGGCCAGTTTGCCCTGAGATGGCACAAGCCTAGCTTTCACTGATGTCCTTGGCTGGGGTACAGACTTAAATGTCAATCTGTTTGCTTAGGATGACTCCTGAAACCATGACCTATGCCCCCATCCCATGCTGACCCCAAGCTCCAGGGGGGCTGAGGCAGCTCCACTTCTAGACTCCCAGACTCACTTACTGGGCAATGCTAGGAGCTAGTGGCTATGCCCACTGAGGAGGCATCACTGGTGGAAGGGATTTATGCTGGGCTTAAACTGGGGGAGCTTCTGACATGGAGCACCTTCATCCACACTGAGATGGGAGACGTGCTGTAAGTCCCATCAACAGCACATGCGCACACACACACACACAAAACCTGAACCTACATTTGTTCAAATCCATTTACTCAAACTCAACAGCCAACTTGTAGTTCTTGGAGGTATGGTCTGAGAGGGCCACACAACTGGCCTTATTTCACAGCAAATAGCCCCAGGGTCCTGTCCTGGTCAAAGATATCAGGTCAGAATCTTTTCTGGCAGGGTATACGTGGCAGAAATCCACTTCAATCTGAGTGCAAATTTGCCTCAGGGCTTGCAGCTCTAGTCCAGTGTCCCTGGAATACCAGCTCTAGGGCTTCCTGAGCCAGGCTGGGTTGCACTGCCACCTGCTGGTCACCCATGTCACAGCACTGCACAGCCACAGACAGCAGAGATATGGCAGTCAAAGGACGTTAGTGCTTTTTGTCCTCACCATTCCTGCAGGAAGCCTAGCTGCCGAAATATTCCCTCTGGAATTTCTGGAAGTCTTCTTCAGTGAACACAGTGCCCTCAGCCTTCTTCTTCTTTGTTGTCTTGGCCACTACCCGATCACAAGCTTTGCGGCCCCGGTTCTGCTGCAGAATCTGGAAAGGTTCTGGAGTGAGGGCACAGAATTTCCATTTTTGGAAGCACAGGTGGAAACCCTTGAGCTCACAGGGACTTAGGGTCAGGGCAGGGCTGGACCAACTCCACACTGTATTTAGTGAGACAGATCCACATAGATCTGAAGAAGAGCCTCAGCTATCATTCCTGGGTCCCTTCCTATAGCTTGCACCCCTAAACAAACCTGCTGGGTCACAGACTCTGGCACGGAGCTTCTCACGCTGGTCATGAACTTCAGGTTTGCTTTGAGGTGGTCTCGACACTGTCGTTTCTGGTACTCGGCTGCGGGTGGCAGGCAGAGCATGTCATTTCAGACTCATCATACTATAGAAGCCTTCCGGGTCCCTTCCCTAGGTCATTTCAATAGTCTGGGCTCTTTCCTGACAAATCTGCTTTTCCCATAGGTCCTGCTGAAAATCCCCACCTACTGGATGGCTTTCAGTTAGTCGTGACTCAGCCACTTACTCAACAATTATGTCTTAAGCCAGGCATGCTGGCATACAACTGTGATCCAGCACTTGGGAGGCTGAGACAGGAAGACAGCTACACAGTAAGTACCAGATCAGATGGGGGTTATGTAGCAAAGCTGTTTAAAAACAACACAGCAAAAACCCATTACCACCAACAAATAAAAACAGGTATGCCCTAATGTACAACTGTGTATCAGGTTCTAGAGTTGTAAGAAGCAGAACACACAAGGACTCCTGGTCTCACTTTACAGGAAAAGGACTGAGAAGCATGGTAATGAGCATCTTAGAGGGCTATCCATGGCTATCCATTCCTTGGGAGTGGGCGGGCAAAGTCTCACTCTGTATACTCTGTAGACCAGGTTGGCCTCAAATTCAGGATTCTCCTGCCTTATTCTCCTGAATGCAGTCCAGTCAGGGTTATCCATCATACAAAAAGTTGAGCAGGAACAGAAAAGGAGCGTACTAGCCGGGCGGTGGTGGCGCACGCCTTTAATCCCAGCACTCAGGAGGCAGAGGCAGGCGGATCTCTGTGAGTTCGAGACCAGCCTGGTCTACAAGAGCTAGTTCCAGGACAGGCTCGAAAGCCACAGAGAAACCCTGTCTCGAAAAACCAAAAAAAAAAAAAAAAAAAAAAAAAAAAACCAGAAAAGGAGCGTACCAGAACAAAGTCCTAAGACGATCTCACCAAAAAAGACTGGAAAGTCAAAGTGGTCAACATCTAGAGTAGTGGTTTTTAACCTTCCTAATGCTGAGACCCTTTAATACAGTTTCTCATGTTGTGGTGACCCCTAACCATAGACTTCTGTTGCTACCTCCTAACTGTAATTTTGTTACTGTTATGAATGTAATGTAATTATCTGTGTTTTCTAATGGTCTTAGGTGGTCCCTGTAAAAGCATCATTTGATGCCCAGGGGTTGCGAATGACAGGTTGAGAATGCTCACCTAGAGAAAGGGCATCTGGAGACAGATGGAAACAGTGTTAAAACCTTCAAGAGGAAGATCAGAGGTGGTAGAGGAGGTGGCCCACACCAATCCCAGCACTTGGGAGGCAGTGGCAGGTGGATCTACAAAGTGAGTTCCAGGATAGCCAGAGGTGTTGGAATTAGAGAGATGTACCTGAAGACCCTGAGGGGAGTGAGGCCGGGCTCTGCAGTGCTCACCTTGGTTGCTTCTGAGACTAAGAAGATGACTGGGAGAGGTGAGCAGGTGAGAGCTGGGACCAACCATGAGCTCTGCACAATTCAGGCTGAGATGAGGTAGCTCAAACCAAGGTGGCAGCTACTGAGCTATCTCCAGACTGGCTACTTTTATTTTTTGAAATAGGGTCTATGTAGACCAGGTTGGTCTCTAACTCAAGAGATCCTCCTTAACACTGAGTTTAAGGGCATGTAGCACAATGCCTGGCTACTGTCCTGCCATTCTTACCCACCCATTATGCACCATGCTGTGGTGTGGTCACCAGGGCCACAGAAAATCCAGGGTCAGGGGTGGGAGGTTAGTCCTGTGTCTTGAGGATTGAGGAGCTCCCACTTCAGGACAGGAGTGAAGGGAACCCCAATAACGACGCAGTGAGGCACCTTGACACGGGAACTCTGCAAACTACTCGTGTCCAAATATGCCTCCTAGCTCCACCTTTGCTCATGCTGCTTCCTCCTGGACTTCCATCTCTCATTTCAACTAATACTTAACTCTGGGTGTGGTGGTGCGTACCTGTGAGCCCAACATTTAGGAAGCTGAAGCAGGAGCCTGCTCTGAGTTCCAGGCCAGCCTGAGCCACAGAGTGAGATCTTATCAAAGCAAACCATGCCAAAACCAAAACAACAAAACGCCAAACTTGGAGAAACAAACAATAAAATCCAAGTACCTAAATACCTTTTATTCAGTGGGGACTCATGGACCCAAAGACTAGAGAGCAGTTCACCATCCTGGGCCCCTCCACCGAAGTCTCTAGGTCTTACCCTAAGGTGCCACACCCTAAGATGTTCTACTAGAAACAAGGCTCTTGCTTTGCAGACAGGCCATCTCTGATGCCCATTGACTCTCTTCTTTGCTGTGATGGAGGAAGGAACCCTGTCACCTGAGCAGGGCACACTGAGAGCAAGACCATGGGGACACGCAACCTGTTTCCACGTGCACCACCTAGGCAGGTGCCCGTTTCTGTATCTGTAAAATGGGGTGAGAGAAGCGCTAACCTCACAGGGTTGCTATCAGGATCAGATGAGCTCACACGTTTTCAGGGTTCAGGAGGGCATCGGGCACACGGAGAAGGAAATTGTTGGCTGAATGCCCCATTTCTTAAGAAGTGAGAAGGAGAAAGCTTCTATGTGTGTATGTGCACGTGAGTAGGTGCCTGTGGAGCTAGAAGAGAGCAGCTAATTCCCTGGATCCGGAGTCACCCATGGGGGTGGCTGGGAACTCGAGCCAGGTCCTCCTAACCATTGAACCCGCCCTCACCCCTCATGGCGGATACTCCCATCTTGACTCCTGTTAGCCTTTCCTGCTAACGGCTCCTTCTTCTCACCTGGCAGCTTTTACACCTCCTCAAGCGCTCAGCCTTCATATTGCTTCCTCACAGACAGCTGAGCAGGCTCGTTGCTTTGATTCTCCCTTGGAGCACCATAGAGCCTTCTACATTGCAAGCCTCACACACTTAGCCAAGATTTATAAGCTGGTTTTGACTTTCTGCTGCTTCTCTTCCCACTAGGGCTATAGTTCGTAAGCACCCGGACCCTGCGTTTCTTTGACCTCCAGTCAGGTCTTGCCATGAACTCAACCACACTGCCTCCAGCTCCAAAAGTGCTGGGATTACAGTCTGTGTCACCTCTCTCAGCTTTCACTTTCTCTCATTCTGTTAACAGCTGCAGGGCGATAACAGCAATGGCACGCAACTGAGAGCCCAGATTCGGGAATTAGACTGCTGGGTTCGAAACCTGTCCCCCACGATTTCAACAGTCTTCTTGCCTTTCCCTTGTTGAATCTCGGGTAATGTCTGGAGATCCGCCTCGAAGGCGCTGCCCCGAACCCTGCGAAGCACTCACCCAGCGCGGACTTAGGCACTTTTCCCTTCGCTGAGTTCCGGAGTTTAAGGGCCTGGGAGGCCTTTGCTCTGGCCCTCCGGGTCCGCTTCATCGGAGCCCCGCTCGCCTTGGCCTGGCCGCGGGCAGCACGAGAGGCTGGAGAGAAAGACACGAAGGACCGAGTCGGGGGGCGCTCACCTCTCCCTTCCCGTCCTCCCAGTCACTTCCCTCGGGGCCTCCCGCACAGCGCGACGTCCCAGGGCCACCCTCCTCACCCTCCGAGGCCGCCAGAAGCTCCAGACCGCGCCGCAGCAACGCCGCCGACATGTTACCAAGCCCCGCCCACACGCCGCACGTTACTTCCGCCCTGGCGGTCTTCGCTCCTCGGCGGAAACCGGAGCCGGAATCCAAAGTTCCGAAGGGGCGGAAGTGCCCTCTTAGGACGCAAGCTTATGGGTTTCCCCTGGCCTCCGAGGAGTGGGAACTGGAGGCGAGTGAGAGGCGCGGAAGCCACCTTTGTTTTGTCTGATTCCTACCTAACAATCTTTTTGTGAGTCAAGCTGTGCCGTCTTCGACAGCCTCGGCTTCCAGCCTCGCTGATCAATTCTGGCCAGGGGCCAACTATTGAATAGTCTCAGTTCCTGCAAAGGAAACTGAAAGGCTAGAGGTGGTTCTTCTTGTTTACTTTTGAGACAAGGACACGGTTATCCCAGGCTGGCCTTGAACTCGCTGTGTAGCTGATGATACCTTTGAACTCCCCATCCTCTTCTCTCTGCCTTTCAGGGGCCGGAATTGCAGACCTAAGTCACTTTGCCAGGTTTAGACAGTTTCTCATGAACTTCAAAGCAATACACAGATCCTGTGCCCTTTGAGAATCTAGCTGACTTCCACTAAGCCAGTCATTTTAAAGACATTTGCCAGTGAGGCAAGGTGGCACACACTTGGAACCTTAATACTTGGGAAACTTAACTGAGAGTATGCCGTGAGTTCCAGGCCAACCTGGGCTGCATAGCAAGACTCTGTCTCAAAAAACCAAATAGATAAAGAAATAAAGACATTTGCAAACTTGCGAAATAACATACTTTGTTTTGAAAAATACAATTACTTACTGCAAAATGCTGTTTATGTTGTTAAGCAATAAATTGGTTCGTTAAGCGAATGAATCCGTGAACACTGCTGGGCATAATACAGCATCTATGTGTAACACCAGCACTTGGGAGGCTGAGGCCAGAGAACAGCAAATTTCAGGTCAGCTTAGACTATATAGCTACATACCAAATTCTAGGTCAGCCTGGGCTACCAAAGAGCTAGGATGTATTAATAGTTTGGTGGTAGAATGCTTGGATTTAATCCCTAGTGTTGAAAAAAAAGTAAACCAGGTGTTTGTTTTTGTTTTCTGAGACGGTTTCTCTGTGTTACAGTGCTGCACAGTGCTGGCTGTCCTGAAACTCTCTTTGTAGTCCAGGCTGGCCTTGGACTTAGGGAGATCTGCCTGCCTCTGCCTCCTGAGTGCTGGAATTAAAGGTGTGCACTACCACTGCCCAGCCAATAAGTCAGTTTTTTTTAAAAAAGATACAAATCAATAAATATTACATACAAATATTCTTTGGGTACCTGAACTTCTGTTTTTGTTTTTAATTTTTTAAAATGTGTACAGATGTTTTGCCTGTTTGTGTTTGTGTGTGTGCGCCTGTGTACCACAGGTGTGTCTGGTGCCTGTGGGGGCCAGGAGTGAGCATCAGATCCCCTGGATCTGGAGTTACAGACTTCTGTGAGCCATAGTTTAGGTGCTGGGAACAGAATACAGGTCCTTTGGAAGAGCAGCCACTGCTCTTAACCCCTGAGCATCTCTCCTGACCTGAGCTTTTAAAGACTGAAAAGGGCTTCTTAAACAAAAGACTTTGAAAATCTCTAGTCTGGAAGTGTCTCTTCTTCACCATTTTGGTTTGTTTGTGCTGGTGTTCAAATGCAGAGCCCCCTGAGTGTCAGGCAGGCTTTCTACCTCCAAACACAGAAAAGGTTCTTTTTGAAGCAGGAAGAACCTCTGTCTGGTTTATTTCTCTCTTGGAGGCTCCTAACCAGCAGTTGGCATGTGGGAGCCATGCAGCACCAGCCAGTTGGTGAATGGGGGTGGGGGTGAAAATGGACGTCTGAATTTGTTGGACCAACGTGTACTACTGCGGGTTTTGCATACCTGATGCTGTAGAATGTAGAAGAAACCGCTGATTCTTCCTGGACCGCCCTCGTCATCCAAACTCTACTAACTAATGCAGAAGGGAGACATTCCTAATAGCAAACATTAGCAAGGGTCAAGTTTCTGCAGTGTTTCACAAGTGTAAACCCCATTCACTGTGGTAGGGACTGTCCCGTTTTACTGAGGGAAAGGGAATCAATCAATTCATCCAGTGTGGCTGTCCACATCGCAACCATGTGACCATTAGGTGGCGCTGCAGGACAGCTTTCGTGGGTCTCCTGGTCCACTGCTTGGGTCCTACGTGCACGGACGTGAGAGGTCCAGCACTCCTGGACTGGGGATCTCTGCTACTCCTGTGGTGCAGCCTTCCCAGCCGCAGCCAGGCGGCCCCCTCCGGTCTTGCCTGGATGGGGAAGCTGAGGCAGAGCCAAGAGGTCGGACTGGCGAGGACTCTTTCCAGAAAAGCATGCAAGTACTGAGAGTGCTGCAGAGGGTTGTGTGACCCTCGGCAAATCCACAGCAAAGAGCATCTTCATTTCCTCGTCTGTTAAACAGGGTGCGGAAACAGCTTCTTTATAGGGTACCCACCTCTGACCAATGAAACAATGTTCCCGAAGCACCTTCAAGGAGAGGGGATAATGCCTGAAACTGTTTGGGGGCCACATTATAGACATAGCCGGTGCTGGCATTCTGGATCCTTCCACACTAGCGTGAGCAGATGAACGGGGTGGCTGCAGTGGGCAGGGCCACCCATGGGTATTTGCCTCCTGTCACATCTGTCCCGAGTCCTCAGAGATTAGGTTCAGGGAGGGGCAGCTGCTTCATGTTGGTCTCCATGGGAGTTGGTGGGTCAGGTCTTCAGGTCTCAGGTTGGTTCCTGTCCTGGCTGTGTGGCCTTGGGAAGTCACTTTACTGTTCTGAGCGTCAGTCTTTGCACTGGTCAGGAATGTGCTTAGCAGGGCCTGTGTAAAGGAAACAGGATAATCTGCCATCCTCTAGTCCCTGCTACCTTAGAACCCCATCGCTGACTCCTTTGGTCCGATTTGGGATTAGCTTTGTCTTGGCTTCCCTCCGAGGGAGGAGTTTTCTAGAAAGCCACACAGCATTTCCTACAGAGCCAGGCCTAGAGGCCAGGGCAGCAAGTCCAGAGCAAGTGTGAACAGGTTGCACGGATGTGTGAGCAGGAACAAGTGTGTGCTAGCATAGGCGTGAACTAGTGCATGTGGATGAATAGATGTGGACGCTCATAGTCTTCAACTGTGTTTCAGGTTACTTGTCTTTTTTATCTTATGCAGCCCTGGGCTGACCTTAAACTGATGCATAACTGAGGACGACCCTGAACTCCTGATCCTCCTGTCTCTACCTCCTGAGTGCTGGGGTTACAGGCACATGCTACTATATCTAGGTCCTTAATTTATTTAAAAAAATATTTTTTTTGAGACAGGGTTTCTTTGTAGCCCTGGTTGTTCTGGAACTTGCTCTGAAGACCAGGCTGGCTTCAAACTCAGAGATCTGCCTGTCTCTGCCTCCCGAGTGCTGGGATTTAAGGGGGCGGGTGCCGTTACCACCTTTGTTTAAATTTTAAAAGATTGTAATTCTTGGAGCTGGGGAGATAGCTCAGTGAGTAGAGCGCCCACTGGGCGAGCACCAGACTGGGTTTGTCTCCACAGCACTCATCTGAAACATCAGGTCAGGTGTGAGTATGCACCCCATAGCCCTGGTGCTCCGAGGGATGGGCGCCTGCCCAGCTCCAGGTTCAGTGAGAGACCTGGAGAATAAGCTGGGGATCAGTAGAGCAAGACATTCAACATCCTCCTCCTCCAGCCAGCGCCTGCATGGGCATGTGCCCCAGAACGCTTGTATGTACATATAATATACGAGAGAGAGGGGGGGGGAGGGAGGGAGGATGGGGGATGGGACAGGGAGATTCTCTTCAGATTGAGACCAGGTTGGGTTACAGAGTGAGTTCCAGGCTATCTTGGGCTACAGAGTGAGACTTGCTTCCACTCCAATAAAGTAAATGGTTTACTAAAACATATTAATTGAACTGTGGGTGGGGTTCATTGTACAGCTGCATGTGTGCGTCTCTTGTGTTTCTAAGGACCAGTGCTGCAGCCACTATTCTCAGACATCTTTCCTTGTCTGTGTTTTCCCTTCCTCCTCCTGACTCTGTCCTTCCCTGTCTTTGCTCACTGTCCCTGACTCTGTCTCTTTATGTCTGTGATGTTCCCCCCTGAGGTCTCTGCTTGCAACCTGTCTCTATGTGTCTCTGTCTCTGTCTCTCAGGATCTCTGTTGTCTCTGACTCTGTCTTTTGTGTCTCTCTCTTCCAGCTCTCTCTCCCTTCCTGGCTCTGACTTCACCTCTGCCAGTCCCTCAGCCCCTGGCCTCTCTCCACCTTGAAATTGAAAAGCAAATGGAGTTTCCAGATGTCTTTTTCATTGACTGCAAATGCACTGGTCTCCTGCTTCCTCCTTGCCACCTCAATGCCCAACCTTCTGATCTTCTCTCAGATCCAGGCCCCGCCTGTCAGCACTACCAGGCCAGTGGCTAAGCGCTGCTGGGAGCCTGGCTCCTGCCTGCCTCCAAGACCCTTCACTCTCCATCCGGGACTTTCCTCCTTCTTGGAAGATATTACACCGCCCATGCTGTCGCAGCCATGGATCTCCTCAGAGACCTGAGAACCCTGTGGTGGGGGACTGGACTGGTGGGAGACTGGATTTCCAGGGTGTCGGGCTACCATAGGGACTTGGCTCACAAACCAGCCACCTTTTCTCTCTGGCCTCCTCTGAGAATTGGCTTTTGAGCAATGTCCTCACCCTCTCTGGGGTTGCTGGGAGCCCCAAGCTCCCGCCTTCCCACCCTTGCTTCTGCTCCTGTCATCTGGACCCAGGCTATGAGGCACTCTGCTGTGTGAACTAAGAACAGGTCCCAAACTGCATGCCTCCATTTTCCTCATTCATGAGTTAGATATAATAGCAGTAACTATAGGGGTACTATAAGGGTTATGTACACGGCAGTGAAAATACCATCGGGCATAGAGTAAGTGCCACACATCTGTAGGTGAACGGCTGCTATATGGGTCAGTGGTGTATCCTGGGGGACCTGGGCACATGTCTGTGAATGACTGCTGTGTCTCCATGCTGGTGACAGCACATGGTGAGGGCTGAGGCTACTGACAGCGCTGTTTGTGAACCTAGAGCTCAGAGCGGTATTCTGATAGCCCAGCTGTGTGCCTGGAAGGTTCCAACACCTTCCTGAGATTCTTGGGAGGGTTGGTGAGGGCCTAGGGTACCACCCTCCCAGGTGCAAGGTAAGGTTGCCTGCACATGTTCAAGGCCAGTCAGGCATTTAGTTGTTAAGTAACAACCTGTATCTGCTGGGCAGTCAGGCGGGACAGAGGAGGGAGGGATGTTGTAGGCAAAGAGTTCTGTTCAGCTGTAATGGTGCAGGACTTCCTGGAGACAGAGCCCATTCCTCCCCCGTTTTGTTCTGTAACAGTCTCCTTAAACCCAGCCCGCTGGTGGAGGCCAACCTTTGTTCCCATAGGGCAGCCAGCTGTCTTTATACTCTGTTAGGATCACCATTACAGGGCCCCGGAGATGGCTCAGCAGTTAAGAGCACTTTCTGCTCTTCTAGAGGTCCTGAGTTCGGTTCCTAGCACCCACATCAGGCAGCTCACACCTGTCTGTAACTCTAGCTTTAGGGGACCTGATGTCCTTCTGATACCTTTTCAGCCCTTTCCGGCCTTTAGGGGCGTCACATCCACAGGCACACACACTCGGATGTTCGTTATGATAAAATAGAAAAGAACTCTGTTGCATGCTCAGCAAGTGAAGAGCTGTATGTGACCCCAGGGTTCACAGTGTTCTGGTGACACTCACCATCTGCAATAGGATCCTAGGTCAGCCACCCAGTCAAGGTCTGGGCTGGGCAGTGTTGGTACCTTCTCCCTTCCTCATCCCTTCCTCTCTCCTCTTTTTTTTTTTTTTTTTTTTTTTGAGACAGAGGCTCACTATATAGCTCAAATTAGTCTCCAACTCATGGTGATCCTCCTGCCTCAGCCCCTTGACTTCTGGAATTGCAGGTGTACACCACCATACCCAGCTCCACTACTTCTTTTCAACTTCGGTTTGGGGAGGCAGGGTGCTGCTGCTGGAAACTTTCTTTGGAGATCTCGGGTTGGACAGTGACCCAGGTAGGGACTGAAGGCCCTGCTCTGCCAGCAAGTTGTTTTATGGTTAGGCAGTTGTTTTCTATTCCTGAGTCTTAGTGGCCCAGGGGAAACATGGGCAGGTTCCTACTCCTACTAGACCCCATGGCTACTAAAAGGTCATAGAGTGCTCAGATGCTGAAGGCAGAGGGGTGGAGTCTGGACTCCAGGCATGTGATCTCACTGTGGGGTCCTGGGTCATTCTGTCCTTTACTATGTGCCTCGGCGTTCCCATCTGAGCAGTGGGGATGTTCTGTGTGCCTCAGTGTTCCCATCTGAGCAGTGGGGATTTTCTGCACCCCCACATAGGATACAAGTGATCTGTGGAATGTCACTAAAGGCTTGGAGAGGGGCAAGTTTGGAATGGGTTGATTCTGGTCCCCAGTGGGCTCTGGGTGGGGGATTCTGGATCCCACAAGGGGTGTGAGGAGAGTGCCCAGGCTCTTCCAGTCTCAGCCTCGCCTTCTAATTACATCTCTATTAAAATGCAAATATCCTACAATGCCAGGAATGGAGGCCTGGTTGTCATAGCAACTGGGGGAGAGGAGACTGGTCTCCATCTTCCATCTTCACATTTTTTTTTTAGAACAAACGGGGGTCCGCCTGGAAGTAGCTTTCCTCCCTGCTCATCACGCAAGGCTTAGGGTCTCCCGCCCTAAGGTAGCTATTCAGGGACATGGACATGGGCATGAGCAACCCTGCACAGACCACCTCCTTTCTTTGCCCTACTGTCCCCATTTATGACTTAGGAATAACTACACCTGTCTTTGGACTCCATGCTGAGCCATCACAGAAGCGGTCTGCCTCCAGATGCCCTTCCAGGCACCCAGGAAGCTGTGCTCTAGCCAGGGCCCCAAAGACAGTGTGAGAGTGACCATCAAGGCCTTATTTAGGCCAGAACCCCATTCACACTCGTCCTGTCGCCATTTAACTTGACAGTATTTTCCCTTGCAAAGGGGGACATAGATACAAAAAAGGGTGGAGCTAAAAACCAAGGAGAGTAAAGAGAAGGGAGTTTAGGAAGGACAGAGAGCCAGTGAAAGCAGCAGGAGAGGTGTGCAGCCCATACCCCCGCTATCGTGAGGGTCGGATAGGAAGCATCACAATCCGAACTTATTACCTGATTGTATAACGCCACTCTGTTACTCAGCCTGAAATACATCTCCTTCAGCTTCCCAGTGCCTCCAGCTCATCCCTGGTCCTTAAATGATTTCTGGCTTTTTATTTTAACTTTTAAAGAAATTCTCTTTAGAAATAGCTGAACATATGAATTATAAACTAGCAATTATGAGAGAGAGAGAGAGAGAGAGAGAGAGAGAGAGAGAGAGAGAGAGAGGAGATGCTCTGTGCAGACTTTGTACATCAATTCCATCTTTCTTGTTCTTGTTCTGCCTGCCCCATCATGATGGCAGCATCTCAGGGCTCCTGTCCTTCCCCAAATGGTGTCTTGTCAATGCCCTACTGTGTGCCCATCACTGTTGCAATGTCTGGTCAATGTCCTACTGTGTGCCCATCACCGTTGCGATGTCTGGTTAATAGCCTACTGTGTGCCCATCACCGTTGTGATGTCTGGTTAATGCCCTACTGTGTACCTATCACCATTGCTGAATGAATTTAGCTTACAAAAATGTGTTGAATACGTACTATGTTCTGGAAACGGTTTGAAATGATGGGAAGCTATGATGAAGTGGGTTGAGGAGGCCAGGCGACAGTGTGGACAAAGATGGCAACTCCCAGGGAGGAACTGGGATGCAGACTCAGGGGCAGATGAACAGGAGGCACAGGCTGAGAGACATGTCTTCTTTAGCTGTGTGGCTGTGATCTGTTACGGGAGACAGCCTCAATATAGCTGCTCTCCTTCAGCTAGGATGTTGTCAGTCCTCAGGACTGTTCTTGAGAGGTGTCTGGTCTGAAGCTGGTCATCTTGGTAGCCTTGGTCCAGGAGGGAACTTTGAGGTGGCCACTCTCCTGGGGCCTGGGACTGGATGTCAGCAGGAGCTGGGCAGAGGGCTCTGGAAACCTCCATCTGACCCCTCTCCTCGAAAATGGGCCCCTTGAGGCTGTGGAGTCCATGGACTCTGGGGTTACATGGTTTCCAAGTCAGACCTATCACTGACCACCAATGATCTGTCCCCACAGCCTCCTGGACATGTCTTCCCGTGTCCTACAATGGGACGAGCTGTACACCGCCCCCCACCTGCCTCCTCTCTTCCATCCCACTGAGTTCAGAAATGGGTCCGCTCTCCATATTCCCTGCCTCCCACTCCTCAGTTGTGCTGTCAGGCCTGTCTGTTTGTCTGTCTAACCTCCTATGCTGCCTTTGACTCCCCGACAACCTGCCTTTTTTGTTGTTGTTGTTGAGACAGCATTTCTCTGTGTAGCCCTGTCTGTCCTGGAACTTGCTCTGTAGACCAGGCTGGCCTCAAACTCAGGGATCCTTCTGCCTCTGCCTCCTGAGTGCTGAGAGACCTGTAGGCACCTTCTTCCTGTCAAGTTTTCTGCTGCAGATTTTCTTGGGGCCTCTGCTATCTCCTCTCCTGCCTTGGCTGATACCCCCATGAGCCTGAGGTGCCACAACCTGACAGAACTCACTGGTGCTGCGTCAGACAGGATGTGACTGGGCTTTGGTCCCAAGAGTATTCTATGCTCTACCTCATTCCTCCCTCAGTCTCTGATAAGTGGCTTCTTCTACTGTCATCATGGGTCTGGCTGGTTCCACTTCTCTTCCCTAGATTCCAGCCCTGGAGGTGGCTGTAAGGACTAAGTAAGTAGATTCTCATGAGGGGAGCTCTTGGGTCTGCTGTGCTGTGGGAGTTAGCTTTCTGTTTCCATAACAAATACTCAAGATAATCAGCTTAAGAGAAAGAAAGGCTCCATTCATCTCATAGCTTTAGGGGTTTGGATCCATGGCCAACGGCCCTATGTTAACAATATATCATGGCAGGAGTGTGTGGTGGAGCAAAAGCATTTACCTCATGGCTGGGTGAGAGAGACAGACAGCGGGGGCAGTAATCGAGCAAGTGCCATGAGCCCCTTCAAACAGATGACTTCCTACTAGATCCCATCTCCTAAAGACCCATCACCCTCAAAAGCGCTACACTGGGAGCGGTCTCTAGGGGAACACTCCTGACCCAAACTCTGGCCTCACCCATGCATTCAGTGTCTTTCTCTGATACCCTCACTCTCACTGGATTCTGGGATGTGGAGATGGTTATCGCACCTATTCTATGCAGGGAAGAGGCTAAGGCATGAGATCACACTGGGTGAGCACAAGCTCAGCTGCATCTGTGTCCCTGAGGGGTGGCCTTACTTCCCAAGCCAATTTCCCCTCCCCTCTTCCTCCTTCTTGACTTTTCTTTTTAAAAATAATTTATTTATTTTTGCTTTCTGTACATTGGTGTTTTGCCTGTGTGTATGTCTGTGTGAGGGAGTTGGATGGTCTGGAAATGGAGGTACAGACAGTTGTGAGCTGCTGTGTTGGGAATTGAACCCCGGGTCCTCTGGAGGAACAGTCAGTGCTCTTACCCTCTGAACCATCTCTGCAGCCTCCCCCATTTCTTTTTCAAGTCAGAGCTTCTCTGTGTATTCCTGGCTCTTCCGGATCTTGCTCTGTAGATCAGGCTGGCCTCAAACACAGAGATACACCTGCTCCTGCCTCCCAAGTGCTGGGATTAAAGACTCGTGCTACCATGCCTGGTCCAGATCCCTTTCTTTAGAACTGGGTTGTCCTTATTCCTTTGCAGGGTTCTGGGGGCCTATTGTTCCTGGTTAGGGGCTTTTTGGCTGGTGACTTTCCTCATTGGGCTTTTGGCTCCTCATTTTTTGGCAAGGTGTAATCTCAGCACTGAGGAGCTGGAGGCATGAGGATTAAAATTTCAAGGTTATTCTTGGTCAGAGTTCAAAGCCAGTATGGGCCACATGAGACTTTGTTTCAAAAAATTAAACAAGGCTAGGTGTGGTAGTGTTAACCTTTAATCCCAGCACTCAGGAGGCAGAGGCAGGTGGGTCTCTATGAGTTTCAGAGTCAACCTAGTCTACAGAATGAGTTCAGGACATCCAGAGCTGCTACACAGAGAGACCCTGTCTTGAAAAAACAAACAAAACAAAACAAAGCCAGTCAGTCAACCAATCAACCAACCAACTAACAAACCAACCAAACAAAAAACACAATAAAAAAACCAAGTAAGTAAAAAGTAGGTGGTAGTAGGTTGAAGAAACCACCCAACAAATGACAATGGGGATGGTGCTGGCACCCTTCAAAACAGGTCATAGCCAGTCCCAGCTGTGTGCAGATGCTGTGCTTTTCAAAACAACTGGGGGACTGTTTCGCTTTCCTTGCTGCCCCTTGCCCTCTGCAAGATGCTTCCCTGGCTCTCTCCAGCACATTGCAGGATGGGTAGGGGATACACAGTGGAAGAAATCAATAGCATCTCTCACCCTTCCCCTCAAACAGAGGACGAAATCCTCCCTCCGTCTTGGGAACTATTGAGTATTCATCAGACTCCAGCTTGCAGCTCCTTGGAGACCCAAATGAATTAGAGATGTAATTAAATTAGGAACCGTTCATTATTTGGAGGCCAGAATCCTCTGGCAGGTGGGGTGGTGGGAAAAAAAGGTGGAGCTGTCTTCCTGCCCCAAAGATTCTCTCCTGGGTGTGTGGATTGGTCAGACCTGGTCCAAGGACCTGACAGCGAAGGTTGCATCCCCTTTCTTCTGCCTCTTCCTTTTCTTCCTCTGCCTCCTTCTCTTCATTCTTCAAAAGATCTTCCTGCATTTGTGGGTAGCCTTAGGGTGCCTATGAGGTCCTACTCACTCTACAGAAAACCTTGTAAAAGGCTCTCCCTTGCTCAGTCTCAGTGTTCTCATCTGCAAAATGGGATAAAAAGGGGGAAAATAGCTTACTGTATTTCTTCTTCTTCTTCTTCTTCTTCTTCTTCTTCTTCTTCTTCTTCTTCTTCTTCTTCTTCTTCTCCTCCTCCTCCTCCTCCTCCTCCTCCTCCTCCTCCTCCTCCTCCTCCTCCTTCTCCTTCTCCTTCTCCTTGAGACAGGGTTTCTCTTTAGCTTGGGAGCCTATTCTGGAACTCGTTCTTGTAGACCAGGCTTGGCCTTGAACCCATGGAGCTCTGCCTGTCTCTGCCTCTCAAATGCTGGGATTAAAGTTGTACACCACTACTGCCTGACTTATAAAGCAGTACATTTCTGGGCTATGAATATAGTGCTCCCAGTTGGCAGAGTGCTTGCTTAGCATGCATGAAACCCCATATTAGATCAGCATCACCAACACTGCACAAGCCAGGCATGGTGGTACGTATCTGTAATATAGAGGCAGGAGGGTCAGAAACCTAACACCACCTTTGGCTATGCAGAGAATTCCAGGCTAGCTTCAGCTACATGAGACCCTGTCTCAATAAATAAATAAGAAGTTCTAAGTTTCTAGCTAAAAACATGGAATTCTCTCAGGCTAACCTCCAATACCATCCTTACTTGAGACATGACTGGGTGCACTCAGTTAGTCCTAGAAAGAGAAGCAATGGAACAGTTTAGATCATCTTCGTGCCAACTGTGGGGGCTCTGAGGTGACTATGGTATTTCCTCTTTCCAGCATCTGGGCTTTGAAGGAGAAAGAGAAGAGGGAAGGCACCTGTGCTGTGGGAACACGTGCAGAAGCCGGGAGGCAGGAGCCAAGGTAGGGACCAGAGAGGAACTAATCCACTGGGGGGCAGGTGTGGGTCATGGAGCGAGGCCCCAGTGCAGCTTGTGATGGAGAGGGAGGGGCTAACACTTCTCTACTTCCCAGAGAAAAACAAAATTTTCGAACCTGTCAGCTGTGCGACGGAGCTGTCAAGAGTACATGAAACAACGGCGCACCTGGGAAACGGAAGTCACGGTTCCGTTTGTTCTGTGACAGTGTGAAAACTCACAACCTTTTCATCGAGAAGGGTAACAAGAATACAGGCACCAGAAGCGTTTCTGTTCAACTCTGAGGCGCAGGATGTTACCTCAAGCCTGCCCAAGCCTGCCCTCCCGTCTCCATTCATTTGTGCGTGTCAGCAACTTTGTGGAGATGGGCACACCGACTCTCATCTAGCTTAGCTTGCCCCATCTGTCAGCTCTTTCCTTGAAAGTCTTCGGTTTCCTTACACTCTCTGTCCTTTGTCACTTCTTTGTTTTCCTGTGGCCACTGTCTCTTCCCTATGTTCAAGATAGCAGAAATGACCGGCACCCTGGGCTGGACGAGCAATGCAGACTCAGCACCACGGACAGCGACATACAGCCTCCCTGGGTCAGCGGAAGAGGGCCTTGAAAACTCACCCTGGAAACCAGGGTGCAGGGAACTAAACCTAGGTCTGATAATTCTGGGGAAGCTACTTGGGAGCACAAGCATGGCATTTGCAGTGTAATTGTCTGTTTTCAAGACTTCTTATCGGGGATCCAATTCCAGTTGATACCTCGTGCAGCCTCCACCTACCTGCTCTTGGAGACACAGCCACTTCTCCAGCCCTTGCCCCTTCTACAGAGAGATTCTTGTCTGGCATCCTTGGAGACTTTGACCTGGAGCATCTACTTCATGCTGAATGACCTTGGGCAAGCATTGCGTCCTCCCGCCCAACCTTATGGCTTTAGAAAGAGGCAGTTTGCACTATGTTTATTTCTGAGTGTGAAGCCAAACCCCATGGTCAGCTCCTATCAGCTGATATCCTGGAAGGGAGAGCTGTGGATGAGGGTTGATGTGGTCAGTGGCCTCAGGAGGCAGGGACTCTGTGTGTGTGTGTGTGTGTTGCGTGTGTGTGCGTGTGCGTGTGTGTGTGTGTGTGTGTGTGTTGGAGAGAGGGGCAAGGGCAGGGAACAAGGAACTGCTGGACCAGAACAGAAGAACCCCTCAGCCTGTATATTTAGCTCGTGGAGGTATATAAACAGAAAACTGGAGCCGGCTCAGCGCTCCCCCCAAGTGTGAGTCATCCCTGCTCTGCAGCTAAAGTTAGGCTCCAATCACAGCGCCCTCCGGCTCCCTCCTCTTCTTCCTCCTGGCTGCCTCCTATCGCCTTATCTTTCCCTCTCTCCTCTCCCATCCTTCTCTCATAGCCTCCCCTCTCTGATCTGCTGAACTCGCTTGCCCCTCCCCCCCCGCACCAGTCAAGCCCCTAACCCTCCCCACCCTTTCCTCTATTTTCCCCATCACCCTTCTCTCTGCTTCTCTTTCCCTCTGTCTCTCACTGTGGACAACCCTCCCTTCGTGAGCGCAGTTGAGGAAGGGTACATTTGCACTCGTGTCTGCGTGAGCGTGAATTTAATAACAACACACCTGGGTCTGTGTGTACTTGAGAGGCAAGCGAACGTGTCTGTGTGAATTTGTGTCTCTCCAAGAGTGCGTTTAATAGGAATATATCAGTTTGGGTCTGTGTTTGATGGTGTGTGCGAATCTGTGTTGATCTCTCTCTCTCTCTCTCTCTCTCTCTCTCTCTCTCTCTGTGTGTGTGTGTGTGTGTGTGTGTGAGAGCGCAGACAAGAGACTGTTGGTATCTGTGTATCTTCTCTTTTGGGGAGGATGGCCCTGTGTTCCAGAAGTGAGTGTTCTGGGTCAAGCACTGGACAAGCTCCAAGTTTTCCCTGAAGGGTCAGGGCACAGGGGAAGCCCATGTGCTTCTTCTTCTTCTTCTTCTTTTTTTTTTTTTTGGTTTTTCAAGACAGGGTTTCTCTGCAGCTTTGCAGAGAAAAGCTCTGTCCTGGAGCTAGCTCTTGTAGACCAGGCTGGTCTCGAACTTCCAGAGATCCGCCTGCCTCTGCCTTCCGAGTGCTGGGATTAAAGGCGTGCGCCACCACCGCCCGGCTTGCCCATGTGCTTCTATGACCTGTAGGCTCCAGGTCATTTGGGTCTAGGCAGGCAGGGGAGAGTGGGGTAGCTGTGCCCTTGGCTTATGGAACCTTGCTTTCATACCTCACATTCCCTGCTGGGTGAACTTGGCCCAGTGGTTTTTTTTTTTTTTTTTTTTTTTTTGTTATTTTTTTCTTTGTGGCTGTCAGGGGTATGTGATAGCTCACCTCCCAGCCCGGGTGTGGGTGGGTAGCTGAATGGCAGTGAGGACATACTGGCCACCTGGAACTCGTGCGGCTTCTGCTCCAGTGTGGGATGGTCCATGTTGATTCCCCGCTGCTTGCATATAATTGACACTGACTTTCAAACAGAGTCAGCAGCCAGGTTCCCTTCCTAAGCCAAGGATGAGGATGGTCGCTTGAGCCTGCAAAGCACATCTTGCAAACTGTTCTGCAGGAAGCCACCTAGATCACCCTGAGGGTGTGCGTGGCCTCCTCCAGTCACTGCCTGTTTTCTGTCCCTTCCTGTCAGTCTCTGTGTGCCTCTGTGATTCCTAGAAAGGTGTGTGTGTGTGCACGCGTGTGTGTGCATGCATGCATGCGTGTGTGCGTGCGTGCGTGCGTGTGTGTGTGCATGCATGCGTGCGTGTGTGTGCGCGTGTGTGTGTGCGTGTGTGTGTGTGTTGTACATATGCTCTCCCAGCCATTCTCATCACAGGAGCCAGGGCCTTTGTTAAAACGTCAGAGTCTCATTGGTGCCCCAGCACTGCATTTAAAATGACAACCCAGGGGCTGGGGATTGTGGCTCAGTGGTAGAGTACGTGCTTAGCATGCATGAGGCTCCATCTGAATACTTAGTAATTAAAACATAAAAAGAGGACAACCCTGTCTTCATTTCCTGTCTATTCCCCTTGCTTTATTTTCCCCCATAGGCTGGTCACCATCTGACTCACGCGATGTTTATCATGTGTAATTTTCTAACTCCCATATTAAGGTATAAGCTCCACTGATAAAAAACCTGTTTAGTTCCATAGCGACCCATCACCCCCTCCTCACTGTGACCATTGCTCATTCATTCATTAGTCCATTCATTTATTCAGCAGCTCTCCAAACAGTGACTCTAGGCTGAGCTCTGGTTTGGACAGACAAGCCCTCCTGGTAGGTCTTGAGTCTGGCAAGGTATGGTAGGGGCAGGCCAGCAAAGCAGAGTGGGGGTCTGGAGCCAGGAAGGCTCTGGTGGTCAGACTTTGACTGAGGCTGTGTCAGAGCAGGGCTGAAGGAAGCAAGGTGGAAGCCTCAGTGTGGCTTTACTATTCACCATGAGACCAGAGCTGGAGAGATGGCTCAGTGGTTAAGAGCACTGACTGCTCTTCCAGAGGTCCTGGGCTCAATTCCCAGCACCTGCAAGGCAGCTCAAGACTGTCTTAACTCTCCAGTCCTGGGTGATCCAAGACCCTCTTCAGGCCTTTGCAGACACACTACATGCAGATGTACATTCAAGCAAACACTCATACGCATAAAATGGAAAAGGTTGAAACCTTAAAACAAAACATTCTTGATGGTTAAAACAAAGCAGCCAGGATGTTGGGTGATGCCCACCCTCTTTCTGAGCAAAGCCTGCATGCCCATAGTGCCCAGAAGAACTGTCTGAGGGTGAGGGGGGGAGGAAGCTGCAGGACTGGGGTCTGGCAATCATGACAATGGCCAGCCCAGGGCCTACTCCCACCCGCACTGCAGAGCACTGTCTCTCCTTGATGGTGGCCTTGGAGGCAGCGTTCCTGGAGGTCTGGTTGCTGGAGCCAGCCTTCGTCCATCCAGGATAAAAGGGAGAGTTGCCAGTTCTATTATTCTTTCTTTAAGCAGCAGGAGGCTCGGAGAAAACAGAGAAGCTCCTCACAGTTTGTGTGAGACTTCCACTTGCAGTTCCAGGACAGGGAGAGCAAGGCAGGCAAAGATGGAGCCAAGGAGAGAGATGGAGAGGTAGAGAAAAGTGGGAACTGTTCTACACTCATCTTCTCATGATGATCTTTCATCTTATCAGACTATAGCAAGCCCGAGGTTCTCTCCTCTCCTCCCCTTCCCTCCTCTCTTCTCCTCTCTTCTCCTCTCCTCTCCTCTTCTCTCTTCTTCTCTTCTGTGGTGTCCTTGGCTCTTCAGACCTTTGCTCCTGCTGTACCTTATTGGGAATGACCTTCCTCTACTCAATAGGCCCATCCAGGCCAAGACGTCACTCTGCCTGCTGTGACCCCTCCCACATCTTGGTCTCCACACTCTTTCCTGCAAATATTTATTCAGGCTGTTTAGACATGGCAGTCTCCCTGCTGGGCTGCATCTTTGTGTACCTGGCACCTGACATGTGGCAGGTATTCAAGAAGCAGTACCGAGTGACCAGTTGGCTTGTCATAGGACATCTCTCTACTTCATCTGCTTTTATTATTTAAGTTTTTTTTTCTGAATAACATTTTAAGTGTGTGTGTGTGTTTGCGTGTGTAACTTGTGGGAGTTGGTTCTCTTTTTCCACTATGTGGGTTCGAGGAATTGAACTCAGGCATCAGCTGAGCCTTCTTACCAATCTTCCATCTCCACTTCTTTATCAGAAAATACGTCTGGAAATGACTTCTATGGGTTTGTCATCAAGAAAGGCAAACAGAGGACTGGGGAATGTGGCTCAGTTCATTAAGTGCTTGCCTAGCTGTGCAAAGCTCTGAGTTCAGTCCCTCAGTACTGCAGAAGCTCCCGCACGGTGTCCATGCCTGTCATTCCAGCTCTCTGCTGGCAGACATAGGAGGACCTTAAGTTCAAGGTCATTCTCAGCTACAAAGCAAGCTTGAGGCTAGCCTGAGCTACTTGAAACTGTCTTGAAAAGAAAATAAAGAGACACCCAGCAAATATTGAGTACCTACCGTATGCTGGAGTCTAGGATAGCATGAGGCAAAAAGGAACAGTCTGCCAACCATTAAGCGCAGTTTTGGGGGGCTGGCTGGTGTTTTTGCCTGGGTGGGGGTCTGAGCAGTTCTTTCTTTTTTTTTTTTTTTTTTTGGTTTTTTAGAGACAGGGTTTCCCTGTAGTTACTAGAGCCTGTCCTGGAACTAGCTCTTGTAGACCAGGCTGGCCTCGAACTCAGAGATCCGCCTGCCTCTGCCTCCCGAGTGCTGGGATTAAAGGCGTGCGCCACCACCGCCCGGCTTAAGCAGTTCTTTCTTGTCACTCTTCTCCCACTTGCCAGTGGCAGGTGCTGGGTGCCAGGTAGCCCTTCCATACGTATCCAGACTGGATGTTTCCGACCTCATCCAGCAAGCTTCTAAGTCGTCACCTATCACATTTGACTAAATGTCAGGTGTTTTCACCTGGCAGGACCTGAGGTCCTTTGTAGATTTCCCCCATCCCCAACTTACCCTTCTGTCGTCTTGAATCTGGAGGAAGTAGGAGAAGAATCCTCCTTCCCATACCTGCGCACACTCACCCTTGTTCACCCTAGCATAGAATCCAGTTTTTGCTGCTCATTAGCTATGTGACCCTGGGCAATTCATTTAATTTTGATGGACTCTGACTCTCTCTTGCTGTACGTGGAGGTTCTCAACCCTGTCACCTTGGGATGTGGGGGGTTAAGCGGACTAATGAAGCAAGTGATCACCTGCCAGAAGAGAGGAGGTGCTCCCCACTACTTAGCTGGGGGAGTCAGCTGCATCTCACCCTCTCTGGGTCCTGCCTTTGGCTCTTTGCTCCCGGTGGCTGGCCCATTTGGAGGTTGGGTGCACTGGCTGACCCACCCAGAGCTGTTCTTGGCCATATCAGCTTGGAGGGCACTTGTGGAAATTCCCACTAGACGGGCCCTTGTGTGTCTCCCTGATTTTCTTGAGACTTTGTGGGAAGGAGCAAAATTGCATAAACAGTCTTGTCTGGAGTTGTGGAGTCCTGGGCTCCTTTGGGGTTCTCTCTCGGCACTTCCCCTCTATCCTATAATCTCTTCTCCCCCCTCTTTTATTCCCTCCTCTCCCCTAAACAGTGGATTCTGAGGCCTCAAGGGTCTCTGTGGATCTCATGAGATGTCAGCCCAGCCCGCCCTTCCCATATGGATGCTGATCCTTCCCTTTCTCCCTCCTTCTCTCAGCCTTGAGCTCCAAACCTCCTCCTTGTTTCCTGCGGTCAGCACTTCCAGGCTTTTCCATTTGAAGAGTCCTCCACCCTGGCTCAGACCCAGAATCAAGTAGGAGACTTGGGAAGGTTGAAGTTCAATTTCCACTGTGAATTTCTTCCTGTCTCTGCCTTCTGTACTGGGCTGCTCCCAGGGTTTTCCAAGCGGGCCCCAGAGATGCAGATCTTGCTCTTAGGTGTCAGGGTACAGCTCTGTTTGGAGGATAACTGGGGGGGGGGGAATGGGGACTGAGCAGTGACAATCGGGGCACCCTTCTTCACCCCCATACCCTTGGGCCAGGAGTCTTCCTTCTTTAGCTGCCAAAAACCACTCTGTGTTTGGAGTACTGGAAAGTTTGACTTTGGAAGTTTTTGAGGTTTAAAACAACATGGTTACATTTTTATTTGTCTGTTTAGTGTGTGTGTGTGTGTGTGTGTTTATGTGCGCACACGCGCACCACAGTATGCGTGTAGCGGTCAGAGGACAACTCCTGAGAATTGGTTTTCCCCTCTGTCATACAAGTTCCTGGGGATCGAACTTGGGCTGTCAGAATCGGCGGTGAGTGCCTTAACCTGAGACATCTTGCTGGCTTTCTTTAGAGTGCTTTGAATTTAGAACTCTAGTTAAGAATACATGCTCCAAACACAAAGTACATCTCTACCACTTAGTCATGTGACCTCCAACATGTCACCTCACCTCTCTGTGTCAATTGACCCTCATCTGTGAAATAGAAGCAAAGGTTTTATAAGATTGTAGCAAGGATTGAAAATGTTAGTCCTTGCCAGCGGCTGCCATCAGAGCCAGTCACAGATAGATTAAATGACATCTCAGGCACAGAGAGATTAAATGGCATCCTAGGCACAGATGGCTTAAATGGCCCGTGAGTATCTGAGAGACAAATCAGTATGATTGTGAAGATATTGAAATATCTATCTCCATGCCCTTATGATCTTTAAGTCCAGAAAGGACCTAATTTTAGATCACAGGGTCAGAATTCTTCCCCAGCTTCCTCCAGTTCCAGCAATAGATGACTGTCTGGGTACTGCAATCGTGAGAAGTTCTCCAACAGGGTGACTCTATGTGTGTTTGTGTGTGTGTGTGTGTGTGTGTGTGTGTGTACATGCGTGCACATGCTCTGTCTAGTGGCATTAGAGTATTGAGCAAGTTAGGCTTTGTCCCTGGGAGCCAGCTTGTGCAGAAGCAATGGGGAGTTTGCCGGCTGCCAGGTGGGTATGTTGGGGGACTCTAGGTCACCATCCACTTCACCCACTGCCTGGCAGGACTTAGAAGGCTCAGTTCCCAGGGTATGGTGGGGCCTAATGAGTGTGTGCGGCTGATGCAGCCTTCTGCAAATACCAGGCACAATATAAATAGCAATAATGAATAAATGAAGCTCCCGCAGCCAGCGAGGCCTCTGAGAGGTACTGCCCTAGCCTGGCTTCTTGTGGAGACAGGAGCTGCACTCCCAGCCTGCAGTAGGTCGATGGCTTCTCTTACTCTTACTTCCATCCTGGCCTCTCTTTGAACCCTCCATGTCTCTAGGATTCACTCACTGTCCTGGGAGTGGGGTAGGATAGGCTGGGTGGATCGAGGATCAGAGGCGTCCAGAGGAACAAAGGGGTTGCAGGTGTACATCACCTTAGGGATTGCAATCTAGGTCTGGGTAACACTTAAGGAGGCTGTACTGAGGGCCTAGACCAGCGACTGCACTACCAGGCGGGTTCTCAAAGTCCCGTGGAGCCTCCAGAATATTACAGCAGCGTTGTCAGGAGAGAACAGCTGTGGTTTTCTTCCCACTCTGAAGGTTTAGATTCCCCATGTCCTGGGCTTTCCAGCTGTGCATGTCGCTGGCCAGGGCTGGGTATGCCTCCTGCCCTTCCTTTCCCTTGCCACTCCTCCACCGAGCTCTCCTCCTGGCTCAGTCTTGTGTGGCCCAGTGCATGCGTCTCACCGTTGGTGAGCCATTCTTGGAATCTTGGAATCCACGATGATCTGAAACCCTCCTCTCTAACTCAGGCTGCTGTCTCTCTGGGTCAGTTCACGCTGCAGGGCACCTAGCTTTGCATGTACTTACCGGACTTCTCTATTAGAGTCTTTTGATGAAAGGTTGTCTCATCTCCGCAGTCAGGCCCCTCTACCAGAACAAGTGGTCCCTGGGACAGGCACTTTGTCTTTCCGGGAACTCCAGCCTCGTGAAGAGACGCTGCCAATACATTCTACATGGAAGTTGGAAGGGCTGAGCCGGGTGGTGGTGGGGGAGCTGTTCAGTTGAGGAACTGCCTCCTCAGATTGGCCTGTGGAACTGTCTATGGAGTATTTTCTTTTTTTTATATTTATTTATTATGTATACAATATTCTGTCTACATGTATGTCTGCAGGCCAGAAGAGGGCACCCGACCCCATTACAGATGGTTGTGAGCCACCATGTAGTTGCTGGGAATTGAACTCAGGACCTTTGGAAGAGCAGGCAATGCTCTTAACCTCTGAGCCATCTCTCCAGCCCTGGAGTATTTTCTTGATTAACGATTGCCTACTATGGTACTACCTCTGGGCAGGTGGTCCTGGGCTGTTTAGGAAAGCAAGCTCAGCAGCCCACCAGGAACAAGCCAGTCAGCAATGCTCCTCCACGGCCTCTGCTTCAGCTCCTGCCTCCAGGTTCCTGCCCTCCTTTCATGAAGGACCTGTGAGCCAAATAAACCCTTTCTTCCTCAAGTTGCTGTTGGTTAGCATTTTATCACAGCAGCAGAAAGCAAAGCAAAACAGGCCAATAGTGGGTATGGACTGGGGAGCGCCCAATTCATGTACTGGGTGGTGGCTTCCCAGATGAGTGACCTCTGGCTTAAAATGTACGCCCCTACCCCCCTTCTCTGGCCTCAGTTTTGTTGGCAGTAAAATGAGGAGTCCTGTCACAGGGTCAGGAATTGATTGGCATTTGGCAGGATCTTGATGCCTTTAATTTATGTATATACACATGAACTAGTAAAAGGTAATCACAGGTCTCTCCTAGTCCGCATCCCATGGGTGGGGGCGGGAGGGGAAGAGGCGGGGCCACCTGCTGAGAGGGCATGGGACTTCGAAGCAGGAGCTGCAAAACAAGGGGGATGGTCCCCATTTCATGGACAAAGCTGGCCTCTCAGGCTGCCCAGAGGGTGGTGAGGCCGAGGGCTGCCCTTGCAGCTGGGTAAAGATAGGCATCTGCCCCACTTGTGTGGGTAGAGAGGGGCGTGGAGATCATTAGGAAGTCTAAACAGAGGTAGTTATTTATTTATTTATTTATTTATAGACTGAGTTCTTATTGTATAGCTTGGACTTGACTTTGTGAACTAAGGCGGGTCTCGAACTTACAGAGATCTGCCTGCCTCTGCTGGGGGTTACAGGCATATGATACCACTCATTACTGGTCTCTTGAAGGGCAGGAAGAAGAGGGGCCCGAATGGGAAGCTTGGTGGGAATTTGAGTCTCCGAGGGACCTTTGGAGACTGGTTAGGCTGAGTATCACCGCTAAGCTGGTGACCCCGTCACTGGGTAGTGGAGCAAGCACCCCAACTGGAAGCCCAGTGGGAATCTGAAGTGTGACAAGACCAACAAGCACTCGGCACCTGGGCCGCTCATGCACAGGGTCCCCCTTTCTTTTTTTTTTTCTTTTTTACGCATGACGCAGCCAGTGCCAAAGAGGCCAGGACCCTCCCTGGAGTGCAACCCTAAATTGTCGGGAGGTGGCAGCATCCCCCGGGGGCTCCCGCCCCTCGGGAGGGGGCTCACTCGCCGCCGCCGTCACTCAGTCTGTCGCCCGCACGCCTCCCCCTCCAGCGCCCCAAGCCTGCAGCTTTCCCCGAAGACATTTGGTGTCAGTATAAGGACGGCTTTTCCTCGCACGCGGCGCGGCTCGGTCTCGCCGCCGCCGCACGTCCCCGCACCGCCCGGCGCTCCGGCTCCTCCGCAGCCCCCGCCGCGCGCAGCCCCCTTGCGCCTCGAGTCCGGGCCGGGGGCGCGAGTGGTGCTGAAGCCGGGGACACAGGCGGCCCGACTCCGCACCCCGCCGCGCCCGCCGCCCCGCACCTGCCCCACCGCGGCCCCGCGCCCCCGCCCCCGGCCCGGAGCGCCGCGCGCCCGCCGCCCGCCGCGCGCTCCAACTCCGCGCGGCTAGCCGCTCGTCCGCGCCGCCCGCCCGGAGCCGCGGCGACCCGCCTGCCATGGCCCGCGCCCCCGGGCCCGCCACCCTGCGCGCGCCGCCCCCTTCGCCCCGGGGGCGCAGCTGATCCCGGAATCCGAGGCGTGGAGCCGGCTGGGCGCGGGGTCCCTCTCCACGCCGGCTTCGGGGACACGCGTCACCCCCGCATCTCTGCCTGGGACGACCCAGCTGCCCGGCTACGTCCATGCCAAGGTAGGCGAGGCAGTGGCCATGAAGGGGGAAGAAAAGACTCAGCCCCCTGGTCGGCTTCTTGGCGCGTTGGGCTCTTTCTTTATAGAGGCGTTTATTTATTTATTTATTATTCTTGGGGACTGACCCCCCCATCCGCCCGCGCGTGCCCATCAGGTGGGCGCTACATCGTGTGCTTGGGGGTGGGGGCCCTGCATTGGGAGGAAGGACAGGGAACTTTGACCGGGCCCCTCTCCAAGGCCACGAAAGTTCTTTTGGTGCCAATACCGAAGCCCAAAGCCGTCTGAACCAGCGCTGCAAAAATTTATTCAACAAGTCAGGCTACTGACCGGGGCCGGGCTGTTTGTCTGTCCGTCCTGCTGTCCCTCTGCTGCTGCGGCTCTGCGACCAGCTGGATCAGAGCTGGTGCCAGTGTCCGGCAGGGCTGAGCAGGGAGCGTTAGCTAGGGAGGGAGAACCGCGGCAGGATTGAGTGTGAGAACCCCAGGCAGGATTGAACTTTCCTCCAGGCCGGAGGAAAGGAGGTGGCTGGAGGGCCCCTCCTCGGCCAGTACCCCAAGCGCCCACCCAGGTCGCACTGCTTGGAGCCAGGTCGGGTTGGAGCGGGCACTCCAGGGGCCAAGAGGAGTCCTTAGCTTCCAGGGAAATGGTTATATAATGAGCGTTTGTGTTGATTGGGATTTAATTGTCTGTTGGGTGGTGCGTGTGGGGTGAAGGTGCATGAGGGCTTGGCAGGGAGGTGGGTAGGTCTCTTTTGGGGGAGGTTATGATGCCTGGGGGAGGGGGACTCAGGATAGGCCCAGATGAAACAGCTACCAGCTCCTGTGCTGTGTGTCCTTTCTCGTCAGGATTGGAAGCTGTGGATGAGATGGGGTCCGAGGAGAGACCCCTGAGATGGGTTCTGGCCTTTCGAGTCTGTTCTGGGCTGTGTGTGTGTGTGTTACAGAAAAAGGGAGGGAGGGAGGAAGAGAGAGCCTGTCTGTGTCTTCTTGGTGTGACAGGGTCTGAATCGCATGTGAACAGTGCCCTAGGCTGGAGGGCTCGGGCTGGCCTGAGCGGTCTGTCAGCCTCACTGCCTGTGAGATTTGACCCTGCAGACTTGGCCACTGCCTGGAGACTCTGATGCCGTACAGAGGAGGGTGTGAGTCCAGGAGCCAGGCTGGAGGGGAGGGGGTTTGATGTGGAAGTCCAGGCCTGCTTTCCCCCTGTCCTTACTCAGGCAGCTCCAGTCATTTCTTGAATTAGCATCCCCAATCGGCTCCAAGGACTCATTCAAAACTCTTGTCCACCCCTCAGGACAAACTTTCTGTTTGAGCTCCAAGTCCTAGGACTGAACAGTGGTGATCCCAGGCGAGGGGTATTAGTGGGTGAGAATTCAGGATGGGATAGGGAGATACCGAGCTGGAACCAAGGTTGGGGGCAGCAGTCTAGGGGTGAATGCAGAGTCAGGAAGAGAATACCCTGGGAACACCGCGCTGGCCTGGTACCGAACTGGAGAATCTTCCATATCCTCAGAGGCCTGGGCCTCACTGTACTTTGTCCTGCAGGATCCATGCTGACAGCTCAGAGCTCCGCCAGTCAGCGGGAGGCTCTTCAAGCAGCCAGATCAGCTTGGGGGAGGGGCTTAAAGCCTTTCTGGAGACCCCTCTTTCCCTTGACTCAAGTTCTCCATCCTCCCTACCTGAGTTTCTGTCTAGCCTACTTGCCTGTCTCTTCGACTTCAGACTCTCGTATCAGTAGCTTCTTCAAGGCTGGCCCAGAGAGGGTATCTTCTAAGCCCACCAGAGGGCGCCAGGAAGTCTTCATCCCCGCCGGTTGACTCCCCTTGACCTTGGGCAGGTGGGTGGGGTTTTGCTGTTGGAACCTCCTGCGCACTCCTCCACTCTAGCTGGCTCTAGACCTGGCTGGCCCTAGAGGGCCTGCTTGTCATCCGCTCATAGTGGGGAGCAGTTACCGCAAGCGCCACCCTGAAATCAGTGCCTGATGCTTCTGAACTCAGAGACCTGCCCTAAGCTCACAACCTGGCCACCTTGGCCTCTCTGTCCCCAGTCCTTTCATCATAACCCCAATTACCTGCCCAATTCCACACCCCAAGTGCAACTCCCAGGACAGACTCTGGGCCCTACCCTTCCCCCATCCTCAGAGATGCTCTCCCGCCCCCAGCAGCTTAGATCTCTGTTTCAAGGCTGGTGTGGTTTTCTGATCTGTGCTGTCTTCACCCTTGTCTTGCTCTCTGACTTCCCTGTGCTGCATCTGGGATGCTTCAAGACTGTCTGCCGAGCATGAATGCTGGGCTAGGAGCAGAGGTCAGAGGAGGGGAAATCAAGGTCCACTCCCTACCTTTGGCACTTCCATCCTTTCTCCCTCCTCTCCCCTTTTTCTTTCCCCAACTCCCTCTCTCCTTTCTGGAGGACATTTTCTTCCCATGTGTTCCCAGAGTGTGCCTTGCATAGTGCCCTCTCTTCACCCCGGCGACCTCCAGAGTGTTAGGTCTGGGCTCGAGCTGTTGACTACACAGATGTGTGGGTGCAGGCTCCTGTGTGAACATCTGCAGGTCCCTGGTCTGCAGTCCTGTGGGTCCTGACTTCTGAAAGATGTAGGGCAAATCTTTCCCATCCTAAGCAGCCAGCTGGAAAAGAGAAGAAACGAAACCTGGATTTGTGATTTACTAAGCACCTACTGAGTGCCAGACCTCATTCTGGTCACTAGAACCCAGAGGTGAGAGAAGAGAACAGGCTAAATGAGCCTTCTAGGGCCTTCCATGCCTTGAGGGAGGGTCTAGCTTCTTTGCTGAGGGCCTCAGGGAGACATAGTTGCAAGTCTCCATATCCTCTTGTGCTCTGGGAGTGAGAATTAGGCTGTGGATGACTTGTGGGGGTGCTGGACACATGGCAACTTGGGGCCTTAGAGCCAGTGTCTCTTCGGGGTTGAAATCAGAAGAGACCATTGTCTCTAGTGTCCTCCCTGGGCCAGCTGTCCCCTTCTGCTGGCGTTGGCTAATGATGCATCCTGAGATGGACATTTGGGCTCTTCTTCCATTTCCCTGCTGTGCACCCTGACCTACTGAGCAATAAGGGCTGGGTTAAGGCCTCAGTACCCCCACCCTAGCTTTTATCCCAGCCACGAGAGTAATAAGCAAGTCTGTGATCAGGGACTCGGAGGGGCAGGCCTCTCAGCATGGCGAGCTCAGCTTGTTGTAATTGGGCTAATGCTGCTTCCTTAAAGGATTTTTGGCGAGACTTAGAAGTGTCTCTGCAGTACCTAGCATGGGGCCTCGGAGGGGGAAGCTGTTTTTCTTTCATTAACGTACTTTCCCCATTTTGCTTCGTTTGTTATCTGCTTGGGGAGGGAGAGAGGCATCATCCTCCGTGTTTTTCACAGGTAGAAATGAAAAGGGATGTAGGGAAGGGATGCTGGGCCCGGCCGGGACTCTGGGACTCTCATCCAGTGTTCCTTTTCATGGGACCCACCTCACTCACATCAGGGACCACCCGTACCCGGAGTGAAGTGAGACCCAGAGCCCTAATGACTGCAGAGTGAGCAAACCGATCAGTAGAGACACCTGCTGGGAGATGAGCAGGCGCGGCGGGGATTCAGGTACGGCCTTACTTGCTCATTTTCATCATAGGACCAATGGCCACTGAAAACAAACACGGCAGTGTCTGGGGCTAGGTGGGCAGGTGCTCCAGTGGGGCAGGGGGACCTGGCCCACATTTTAACTCCTGACTCACAGGCTCCCAGCTCTTCCACTAAGTAGTCTTTGACCTTGGAAATACCCATTCCTCTCTCTGTGCCTCGGTTTCCTCCTTGCAGGAGAGAACACATATGCCGGCATCTTTGGGCTGTGAGTGTCCCCAAGCAATGGCGGCTGGGACACTGGTTAGTTGTCCCAGGAGGAGTTGCTGAGCCAGTTCTTTGAGTGTACTGTAAAGCTGTGAAGGCCCCGACAGGGCTGTCATGGCTCACACCTTTAATCCCAGCACTCGGGGCAGAGGCAGGCAGATTTCTGTAAATTCAAGGCCAGCCTGGTCTACAAGAGCTACCCAGAGAAACCCTGTCTTGAAAACAAACGAACAAAAATATCCTGGAAAGGCTAGCTGTTGAATTTCGTGGGGGAGCCAAGAGGAGTTTAGCATGTGGGCAGGCTCAGCTGGCCAGACCACAGCATGTTTAGGGTGAGTTCATGCACTTGGGGGCCAAAGGTAAGCCTTTCGCATTTGAACAACTGCACAGAAACTCAGAGATCCGAGGGGGTTCGTGGACCCCATGAAGCATAGGCGCTGGGGTCTGCATTGTGTTTGGGCTCTAGAGCTCCAGTCTGCTTTAGAGAGGCCTCTCCTGCAGCACTGGGCAGGCCACCCTGCTGCTTCAATGGGAATCTAGCCCTGTCCCTGCAGAGGACTTTGGGTAAGCTCAAGTTAGACCGAGAGGGGTTCTGGGAAGCAGGTGATCTGGAAATTGTCATCTGAGGAATGGTTGAGGGAGCTGGTGACAAGAGGCCTGGGGCAGATGAGGCTCAGGGGTGGGCGAGCCTGTCAGCACGCATCTGCAGGGCTGTCATGCGGAAGAGGGAGCAGACAGGATGCTAGGGGCTCTGAGATGGTGTCTGAAAGATTCTGGGAGGCAGTCTTCCCAAAGCCTTACCAGATTTCCCGGTGGCCCCCCAAATTCAGGCTTTGCCCTGGTTTGTATGTGTGAGGGCTGTGTATCTGTTTGAGGTCCTAAGTGTGCATGTATGTGTCTGTGATTTCTTTCTTTCTTTTTGGGTTGGTTTTTCAAGGCAGAGTTTCTCTGCATATCCCTGGCTGTCCCAGAACTCACTCTGTGGATCAGGCTGGCCTTGAATTCAGAGATCTGCCTGCTTCCACCTCCTGAGTGCTGGGATTAAAGGCATGTGCCACGACACCTGGTGTGCCTGTGATTTCTGTATGTGTATGTGAGCATGTCTCTGTGAGTGTGTGGTGTACTAGTTTGTGTGATCATATGGTGTGTGTGTTTCTGGTTATGATTATATGCATATGTTGTGTGTGCCTGTGAAGCTGCATGCCTGTGGTATACATAATGAATATATATTTATTATGTATGTTTTATGTATGTGTGTGATTGTGTGTATGTATCTGCATTTTATGGGGTGTTTGTATGCATCCGTATGCTACATATTATCCATGTCTGTGGTTGTATGTGAAGGTATGTGGTGTGTATAGTATTGTGTATTTGTCTTGTGTGTGACTGTATGTTATATGTGTGCCTGTTGCCACCTCTGTGTGTGTCCACATGGGAGTGTGTCTGGCTGTAACAGTGAGCATGATACTGTAGGTGTATATTTGTGTTTGGTGCTGTTTGTGTGTGTGGTAGTGGGTTGGGCCATTTTGAGGGTTCTGTTTGTTTCCAGAGTCCCCCATCTGTGAAGATCTGGAGACATGAAAATCTATGAAACCAGGCATGGTTTCCAGGACTCCAGACTCCCAGGACTGTAGAAATCTCGACAGATGCCACTGTGGGGTGTGGCAGAACAGCCTGGGGTCTCATTGTGTACAAGCCCTGTGCCTGGCGGGGTTACCCCAACTCACTGGGCAGTCATATCCTCATTTCATAGGTAGGAGGCACCTTCAGGCTGTCAGGTGCCAAGGTGGGCTGGTGTCAGGGCTGGGGCTTGAACACAGGTTGCCGTTCTCGGCTCCACACCCCAAACACCACACTGAAGGTCTTCATTCCATTGTAGCATTGTTTGCCTCTGGCTCTAAAGAGAGCAAGACACCCTGATTCTGGGATTCCTAGACTCATCATACTCTCTGAATGATTTTATTGCTTGCGTGAGCAGTGACATTGTTTGCTTTGTGACTGTTGACTGAAGAACAAACAGGTTTCTGGCCCCGTGAAAACACACACACACACACACACACACACTCACTCAAATCTGGATGGCTAGGCCAGGCCTCAGGTATCTACCAGGGCTGTGAATTATGGAGACATAAGGACATCAAGAACTCTTGGTGCTGGCTGGATATTCTGGAAGATAGGTAGATGGGTTTCCTACTGTCTTTGGGAGACTGAGGGTCTTATCTGGACCATCAGCTTTGTCTCCATTGCCTCTTGACTCAGCCTGGAGGGGAACCTGTTTTTAGGGTACCCACTAAGTTGTTGCCGAAATAGTTTGGTTTTTGGACTTGGGAATGGGCAGACTTGAGCTGGGACTCATCTTTTCCACCACTTTTCTATGTCAGCTGGGTGACACTGGGCACCGTGGAGCTCCTATGGGTCCCGATCTCTTCCTCCAAGAAGGAAAATGTTCATGGAATTGTGGGATTTATAGGGCCTTTGATCATTGTCTGATGGTGGTGATGGTGGTGGTGATGGTGGTTGTGGTGGTGATGGTGGTTGTGGTGGTGATGGTGATGGTGGTTGTGGTGGTGATGGTGATGGTGGTTGTGGTGGTGATGGTGGTTGTGGTGGTGATGGTGATGGTGGTGAAGATGATGGAGGTGGTGGAGGTGGTGATGGTGGAGGAGGTGGTGATGGTGGTGGAGGTGGTGAAGGCGGTGATGGTGGAGGAGGCGGTGATGGTGGAGGAGGCGGTGATGGTGGTGGAGGCGGTGATGGTGGTGGTGGTGGTGATGGTGGTGGAGGCGGTGATAGTGGTGATGGTGGTGGAAGAGGTGGTGATGGTGGTGGTGATGGTGGTGATGGTGGTGATGGTGGTGGTGATGGTGGAGGTGGTGATGGTGATGGTGGTGGAGGAGGTGGTGGTGGCGGTGGTGGTGGTGGTGGAGGTGGAGGTGGTGGTGGAGGTGGTGATGGTGGTGGTGGTGGTGGTGGAGGTGGTGATGGTGGTGGCGGTGGTGCTGGTGGTGGCGGTGGTGCTGGTGCTGCTGGTGGTGGTGGCGGGTGGTGCTGGTGGTGGCGGCGGTGGTGCTGGTGGGTGGCGGTGGTGCTTGTGGTGGTGGCGGTGGTGGTGCTGCTTGCGGTGCTGCTGGTG
The DNA here is from genome assembly GCF_903992535.2 of Arvicola amphibius. NCBI lineage: Eukaryota > Metazoa > Chordata > Mammalia > Rodentia > Cricetidae > Arvicola > Arvicola amphibius. Next base: position 37,471,660 of record NC_052055.2, on the reverse strand, counting down.
GCGCGTGTGCTGGTGGGTGGTGGTGCTGCTGCTCGTGGTGATGGTATTGGTGGTGATTGTGATGACAATGTTGATGATGGTGGTAATAGTTATGGCAGAGGGAGCACAGGGTTAGCAGCCCTTATGCATGGCCACAGGCATGCTCAGACCTTTTTCCCCATGGGTTTCACTGTGACTGCCACCCATAGCACTAGAAGAGGTGAGAGAAAGGCTGAGCTTTGTAGAGAGAAGAGATTCTCCAAGAGGCCAGCAGGACAAGGAATGGGGATGGGATTCCAGACCCAGTGGGCTTCTGCTATGCACTCCTTGTGGTTACCATACAACTACCTGGAAGGATGGTGGGGGAAAGAGTATCAGGATCAGATCCAGAGAGTGTCAAGATGGAGGTACTTCGGTGTTGTGGAGGAACTCTCTGAACCTACTGATGTCTTTTTGTCCTGGTGAGGGTTTATATGACGACAGTGTGGAGCTCAAGAGCTCAGCTGCTGATTCCTCCAAGGTTCTAGTCAGGGGAAAGGAGTCAGGCCTCGGGCAGGAAGGAGGGGATTTAGAGCTATACGTGGAAACTCTAAGGATGGAGAATGGAGGCAAAGCAGTCACTGGGGAGCAGGTTAGAGAGCAGAGACTGCGTGGGTGTTTGGGGCCAAGTCAAAGGAAGGAGGCTGGATGAATGAGCACTGAAATCAAGTCAAATGCAGACCCAACCTCTGCCAGAGGCCAGAGACTGGGAGGCAGCTAGGGATCAAGTTGAGGATGGAGGCTTAGGTGAGTGTGAGAAGCAGGCCAGGGGCCAGAAGCTGGGCTGTCATGGAGATGGTGGCCTTATAGTGGTAGCAATATCTAGGAGAGGTAGGAGGATGGAGGACGGTAACTTATTGTGGCTAAACAGGGGCTAGAGAACCAAACAGCAGGTGGCGGGAGGAGAAGGTGTGACCAGTTGTGTGAGACCTTGATGCCCCGGCAGCTTCCCCTCTGTGTGGCTGCATGGAGGGGTCCCATGATGGGGGTGCTAGACCCAGAGCCCTTCCTATGTTTCCCGTCCATTTACCCAGCCCTCTTTGCTCTCCATGTCCCACCTCTGACACCTCCGAAAGGGGATGCCATTAGACACGCTGCTCAGGGCACACCAGTCCCCTGCCTAAAGCCCTCCAGTGACTTAGGTTGCACTCGGAGCTCCTGCTGGAGCTCTCCGGTTTCCTTTCTCTGCTCCATTAGCCACACTGGCCTCATTCCTTTCCTCTGTTCCTTAAACGCGCTCAGCCATTTTCAGCCTCCTAGTCTTCGCGCATGCCGTTCCTTCTGCCTGGAGAGTCCTTTCCCCAGAGCGTCGCTGGCGGCGCCTTTGGATTCCTTCTCTTTTGCTCTTAAGTGGCTCTTCCTTTAGAAGGAAAAGGTGATTCATTGTGATTCCCACCATATCCCCCTTGTTTATTTACTTTTCAGTACTTTTGATTTATGTATCCAACAAATATTTATTGAGCATCTAGTATGTTCCAGGCACTCACTGTTCCAGGGGCTGGAGTCACAGCTGAAAAGGTAATAGGCAACAATCTGTGCTCTCAGTTACAGCCTTGTTAAAGGCTGGGGAGACGGGTCTGAAATCACAGAGATACAAAAGCAAAAACTGTACACTGCCTTGGCGGGAGACTAGGGTAGTGAAAAGCCAGAAAGAGACGCAGACTGAACGTGTGTGTATCCTTTTCTTAGGCTGTTGTGTGGGCTGAATGAGGGCAAGTATACCAGCATAGCCATGGAGGCTGTGCACACAGTAGGGGCTCAGGACAGTCAGGATGAGCAGGGATATGGAGGCCAAGGGAGTATGCTGTAGTAGGAGGGAGTAGCGTGAGTTGAGGCTTGGGAGAGGCAGTGCTGCCCTAGGGACCCAGGAGGTCCCTTTTGGCTACAGTGATGGTTGGTGGAGGAAGTGGCGGGTTCCAAAGCTGGCCTCTAGTGATGGGAAGACTGGAACCACCTCAGGGAGGGTGCCGTTCTACCTGGGTGGCTGAAGCGTGGCTAGCCAATGTGCTTATGTAAGGTTTGTGCTGTTTTTCTGGAAATGGGAGCAAAACTTGGAGCTCAGGAGAAAACACTGCGGCCCTGACCAGCCGGGCGAAGCGGCAGGAAGTACCGGCTCCTGTCGGTTGCTCATGGGAACAAAGAAGTGTCTGGACCCTTCAGTTCAAGGTGGCTCAGTCAATAGCCTTGCAGCTGCCAGCAGCAGCCAGGAGTGCAGGCCCTCTGACCTCCTCTTGCTGCAGAGTTTGGATAAGCCTTCAGGGATGTATATCCCCTAGGGGGAGGCTATAGGGCGCTGGGCTCTAGGGGTGCCTGCCCTTCATAGCCTGCTGGGAGCAAGTCAGGCCAGTGCCAGTTGCCGCTCGGAGGGCTGGAACTGGAATTCTGACTTCTCATCTACCCCTGGTTCTGTACAAGCCTTCCTTCTTCCTGGGCTTCAGTTTCCCTATGATAGCCCCCATGAACTGGCTGAGTGCATCAGAGTAAGACTAGCATGTGGAGCTGCCCCTGAGTGGAGTCAGGGCCAATGTGTGATTGGCAGGCCAAGGACACTTCAAATCGAGGCCCCTTGGGAAAGCACTAAGGATTTCAGAGAGGCAAGACAGACCCGGAAGTTATGTGACTAAGACTCAGCTCTTACCTGACTGTGTGTCTGTTCTGGGCCTCGGTTTCTCCACCTGTAAAGTGAAGAGATTAGTCTTGTAGAGCCCTGAGTTCTCATCCTGGTGTGTGTGTGTGTGTGTGTGTGTGTGTGTGTGTGTGTGTGTGTTGCCATGTTCCTGGCCCAAAAGCTCTTTGGAGGTCTCAAATGTCACTTCCTCAGGGATGCTGCTGCTATTCCCTCCTTGCTCTTCAGTCTCTGACTCCACCCAATTTCTCCTTTGTAACACATTGTTCTGGTAGCCGAGCCTGTGTTCATGGTAACATCCTTATTTCCCTAAAAATTTACTTCATTTTTTGATGATTTGATGAACAGATATCTCTACTCTTTTATGTGTTATTTTAGAAAGATTTATTTAGTATTTTAAAGTTATATGTGTGTGTATCACATGGATGGGTGTGCAGGTGCCCACGGTGTCCAGAAGAGGGCATCAGATCCCTTGCAGACAGTTGTGAACGTCCTAATGTGGTGCTGGGAACTGAACTAGGGTCCTTGCCAGAGCGGCATGCATTCTTAACTGCTCAGCCATCTCTCCTTCCCTTTTAAACTTATTTGAAATTTCAATAATTTTTGGAGACAGGTTCTCTAGCCTAGGTTGACCTCAAACAGCCCGTGTAGTTGAGGATGCCCTTATACTTCTGCTCCTTCTGCCTCTACCTCTCCTGTGCTAGGATTATAGGCATGCCACTGTGCCTGGTTTGTGTGATGCTAGAGACCGAATCTAGGACCTCGTGCATGCTGGGCAAGCACTCTACTAACTGGTCTACATCCTTAGCCCTAGACTTTAGTTAATTAATTAGTTATGACAGTTTTGGGAATACCCTCTACCACTGAGTCACACCCCCAACCAGAACTCTAGTTCAGCACTATGAGAATAAAAGAAAAAGACATCACTTACATTCTGAGGTTTTATTATTGATTTATTTATAGTTTTGATTTACTGAAACCCTCTCTAGCTTGGCTTGCCCAATGACCATCTGGCTGAGTGATTCTGACTTAAGTGCAGTGGTACAGTGAGGGGGAGGGGAGGAGGACCTGTAGCTAGGCTGTCTGAGCTGTGTCACCCACTGTCGGGGAGGTAGGCTGGGTTGTAGGTGCTAAACCAGTCCCCCCATGTGTCCTTATCTGCTCCCTAGGGCTCCCTGCTCCATGCTGACATGGCTGACAGCACCTTGCCACCCTCACCTGCAGCAGCCCCGGCCCCTGAGCCAGGAATCACTGAGCAGCCAGGGCCCCGGAGTCCCCCTCCGTCCCCTCCAGGCCTGGAGGAGCCACTGGATGGAACCAACCCTGATGTCCCACACCCAGACCTGGCACCTGTTGCCTTCTTCTGCCTGCGCCAGACCACGAGCCCCCGGAACTGGTGCATCAAGATGGTATGTAACCCATATCCTTTGGAGGCCTGTGTGTCTGTGCTCAGCCCAGGGGCCAGCATGGGAAGAGACAATGGGTAGCGCTATTTCCTAGACACTGGCTGCCCACATGGTCCTCTGGCCAGCAGAACTGAGGGCTGCAGTGAGCCTCTTGGGCCTTGGTGAGTGGGCACATAGCCATCTGGAGAGGTGTCAAGGGTAGAGGCTGGACCTGGGGTCTTGTTGAGGTGAAACTTCTGGAAGTTGCTGATGGCTGTTTTTGTGCCAGAAGACCAGCTCCCTCAGCAGTACTCTACTTGGGGCACTCAACCCATGAGCCCTTATTGCTTCTGTGGAACCTCCCTTCTTATCACTGTTGCATGGGGTTCTTAAACTTTGGGACACACGTTCGCGATCCTTTACAGGTTTCTATGACCCCAAGATTTCAGTGACATGCTAACCTAGCCCACCAGGCCCTCCATACCCTGACCCAGCCTCCTTCTTCACACTCTGCTCCCCTAGGCTTGTCCATGCTCCTGGGCTTCTCACATTCTGTTCCCTCTGGTTAAAATGCTTTTTCCTCCCTCTCCACCTGGCCAAATCCTTTGCGATTTGCCACCTTCAAATCACATCGCCAGTGTTGCCTTCTTAGGCAGCCCTCTGTGATTACCTGGGGCTCTTCATGCGACCTCATATCAAGTTGTGGAGTTTTCTTTCTTTCTTTTTTTTTTTTTTTTGAAGCAAGGCCTCTTATAGCCGAGATTAGCTGTGCAGCTAAGGATGACCTTAAACTTCTGATCCTTCTCCCTCCAGCACTTGGGAGGCAGACACAGGAAGAGCTCTGTGAGTTCAAAGCCAGCTTGTTCTACAGAGCAAGTCCCAGGACAGGCTCCAAAGCCACACAGAGAAACCCTGTCTTCAGAAACAAACAAAAAAGTATTGAGAACAATTTAGGGGTGTGGAGCACATGAGCAGACTGTGTCTAGGCTGAAGAAGAAGTGCTGCAGGAAGTTTGAGCTACCTTCCTTCCTCCCGTCCTTTTTGAGACAAGGTCTCTATGTGGCCCTGGTTGTCCTGGAACTCTTTCTTTCTTTCTTTCTTTCTTTCTTTCTTTCTTTCTTTCTTTCTTTCTTTCTTTCTTTCTTTCTTTCTTTCTTTCCTTTCTTTCTTTCTTTCTTTCTTTCTTTTTTTTTTTTTTTTTTTTTTGGTTTTTTCGAGACAGGGTTTCTTTGCGGCTTTGGAGCCTGTCCTGGAACTAGCTTTTGTAGACCAGGCTGGTCTCGAACTCACAGAGATCCGCCTGCCTCTGCCTCCCGAGTGCTGGGATTAAAGGCGTGCGCCACCACCGCCCGGCTTCTGGAACTCAGAGATCCTCCTGCCTCTGCCTGCCGAGTGCTGGGGTTAAAGGCATGCGCCACCACTGCCCAGGCCTGTGTTGGGTTTTCCAAGGAAGGAAAACCTTTGGTGTGGATCCCTCCATGCCTGGCTGAGGTTTGAGCTCTCAAGGAAGAGAAGGCTAGAGGACCAGGGAGACAGTGGGACAAGGTCAGAGGCCTATCTTGCCGGGTGACAGGAGAACATGTTGGGTGCTGTATGACATCACTGGACCTCTCTGAACTTCTGTTGGTTGGCTGCTCACCATGACTCTGGTCTGCAGAAGACCTTTGCTTGGGAATGTGACTATGATTGGCTCTGGCAGGGCCAACTGGGCTGACATGGCACATGCTGTCCCAAGTGCCGTGGAGAGGTCCCTGCTTGGGAGTCGGCCAGTGTCCTGTCTGCTGAGTGTGAGTGACTTTGTGCCGGTCCTTTTCTCTGAGTCCCAGTGCCTCCATCTGGAGAGAAGAGGCTGGTGAGCTGTCTCCCTCCAGCTTTGGGAGCCAGGGCCAGCCATGCTCATCAGTGGGACATGCCTAGCACTAGAACTCCGGTTGTCACCTGCTAGCCTGGGCAGCTACATTGCTGACCTGTTGGTTAATAGGGTCCTCCAGTCACTCTGCCCATTGACGTCACCCTCCCTGTCTCCTCTGCTCAGTGAGTCCAGTTGTGGGGGGACACAATGGGGCTGGCTTGGGAGGGAGAGAAGGGGCCTTTGGCGGAGCTGGGTGAAAGATTTGGAGCTGGAGAGAATGCTCAGTAGTTAGCAATGCGTGCTCTTCCAGAAGACCCACGGACAGCTCACAACCACTTGGACCTCCAGTTCTTCCTGATTAGAGTTTTGTCAACTTGACACAAGCTAGCTTTTGGGAAGAGTGGACCAGGCTGGCATTTAACTCTCAGAAATACACTCGCCTCTGCTTCCCACGTGCTGGGATTAAAAGTGTGTCCCACTATGCCTGATTAGCATTTTCTTGATTGGTGGTTGATGTGAGTGAGTATAGCTCACAGGGAGTGGTGTTATCACCCTGGGCTGGTGGTACTGAGCTGTATAAGAAAGCAGGCTGAGCAAGCCATGAGGCCCAAAACAGTAAGCAGCACTCCCCCATGGCCTCTGCTTCAGTTCCTGTCTTCTGGTTCCTTCCTTGACTTTCTATCTTGACTTCCCTTAGTGATGGAGTATGACCTGAGAGCTGTAAGTCAAACCCTTTCTTCCTCAAGTTGCTTTTGGTCATTGTGTTTAATGACAGTAATAGAAACCCTAACTAAGACAAGCTCTGAGGGATCTCTTCTGGCCTCTGTAGACCCCTGAAGACATATAGCACACATACAAAATAATAAATTTTAAAAAGAGAGATTTAACCAAAGGGACACGGATAAACCACACTTCTCCTTTTTCTCTGCCCTCTGCTACCCACCTGCATCCCACTCCTCCCTCCATCCTCCTGGTACACACCTGCACACCACTCCTCCCTCCATCCTCATCCTCCTGGTACATACCTGCACACCACTCCTCCCTCCATCCTCATCCTCCTGATACACACCTGGATCCCATTCCTCTCTCCATCATAATCCTCCTGGTACCCACCTGCATCCCCCTCCTCCCCCCATCCTCCTGATACACACCTAGATCCCATTCCTCTCTCCATCCTCATCCTCCTGGTACCCACATGCACACCACTCCTCCCTCCATCCTCATCCTCCTGGTACATACCTGGATCCCATTCCTCTCTACATCCTCATCCTCCTGGTACACACCTGGATCCCATTCCTCTCTCTATCCTCATCCTCCTGGTACAAACCTGCACCCCACTCCTCCCTCCTCCCACTTACCCTATCTTCTTTCCTCCACCATCCATCTTCCATCTTCTCCACTTCTCTTTCACCTCCTCCATCTCTCACCTCCTCCATCTTCTACCTCCTCCATCTTCCTTCTATTTCCCCTACCCCCTTTCTTCCACAATCCTCCCCTTCCTCCTATTTCCTTATCTGCACCCCACTTCTCCCTCCACCCTTCATTCTTCTGCCCCCTGTTCCTCCTTCACCTTCAAACCATCCTTCTTCCTCCTTCTATCCCCCTCACCCTTCATCCCTCCTCTGGCCTTCTTTCTCCATCTTTTCCTTTTCCTCCGTCCTCCACCCTCTTTCCTTCTTAACCCAATTTCCATTCTCCAAACTCCTTTTCTGTATTCCTTCCTCCACAGCAGTCTCGATTCTTCATTTCCATTCCTCTATTCTCCATCTTTTCTCCCTGCTCCTCCTTCCTTTCTCTATTCTTCATCCTCAGCCCTCTTCCCTTTCCTCCATCCTCTGGTTTCCACCTCTTTTCTCTTCCTCCATCTTGCTTTTCCTTCAATACTCCTCTTTTCTCACCCTTCATCCCTTCTTCCACCTTCTGTTTCCCCTTCTTCACCCTCCATTCCTCTTCCATCTCCTCCATCCTCCTTCATCTCCTCCATCCATCTCCATCTTCCTTCCACATCCTTCATTTTCTACCTCCTCCCTCCCTTCCTCCTGTCTTCTCCCCATCTTCCTCTGGAAAGTCTCCTCAACCCTGAATGTCTGGTGCTGTCCGTGGCAACAGCTGCTGTTTCTGTATTGGGGTTGGGATTCAGTTCTCAGCGGGAACATCAGATCACAGCTGGGGTGGTGCCGAAGCAGAGTGAGTTCAAGGATTCCAGGCTCAGAATCAATTAGTCTAGAAGCTTCTATGATGAAGTCTAAGAGTTTACATGTAAGATTTAAGGCTGGGCGAGAGGAAAACTGGACACTTCAATAATCCAAGCTCTAAAAAAATTCATGTTCCAGATGAGTGAACTTGGCAGCTGGGATGTTGTGTGCCTGGGGTCCAGGGACCTGGGACTTGGGGCTGTGATCACAGAGCTGAGGCTGAGGTCTCTTAGTAGAAAGGTAGGTGGGAGCCAGGAGACTGCTGCATCAACAGGGGACTCTGTGGTCGGGACTTGGGGGACCTCAGAATAGGCTTCAAGTTCTCAGAGAGCCTGTGTTAGAGAGGGGGCTCCTAGGAGGTGTCAAGGGTCAGCTCTCCTAGTTGGAAATGTCTCCCCAGCAATCAGTGGGAGCAGTGTCACGCAGTGTCTAACCTAGTCCTCAGTGGGAGGAAGTTAGGATAGTGTTTCAACTGGTGCTCCTTAGTGGGTATGTAGTACTCAACTTAGTTCTCCTTGTGGGAGGGCCCTGGGTAGGGTAACATTTAACCTCGTCCTCACAGTGTTAGGGGAGACTTGGAAGCACTTAATCTAATGCTCCTCCATAATGGAGCCCTGCTTGGATTTTGGGCTGTTGGCATTTGAGGGTCTGGACGGTCTTGAACATTATAGGATGTTGGTCTTTCCTGACCTTGGGCACAGAATGCTGAGCATCCCTAGGTTACTGTGACCACCAGATATGATCCTTTGCATGTGCAGTCTCTGCGGATGGTGGCTTAGCTCCTCGCTAAAATTGAGCCTGAATGGTAAAAGCCTGCAGTGTCAGGCCAGGCAAGGGAGAGCTGCCCCTCATTATTACCAGTTGCAGGCAGGGCAGGGTAATGGGGGTCAGCCCCCGACAATCCATTCTGAGCTCACCTTCCTGGTTCCTGGGGCCCAGGCCCAGGGTTCTTTGGAACTCGGTGCTCCTGACTCAGCTTCTTGTGCAGCTCAGAGCCAGCAAGGCCTGAGTCACTGCCTGACTCACTGTGAGCCACCAGGCTGTGGGGACCCTCGTAGGCGGGGACCCTGCTCACCCAAGCATCAGCCTACTCCCTGCCTGGCCTAGGTCTGGGGCACTCGCTAGCAACTGGGAGGCCTCTGGGTTTGCGATGCATAGACTGCGCTGCCGTTTGACTCACAGGGGAAACGAGTGTGACTTGTGGAAGTCGCTGGTTACCTGAGTCACACAGACTGGGGCTGGTTCTTCTGCTCATTGCTGGGCAACTGTGGCCAGTGTCAAAGCCCCTCCAAGCTTCAGTCCCCCTGTGGGTGGAAGAGGGCGGTGGTGTTCTCTTCACAGGGCATACTGAAGACCAGTGTCATAGAGGAGGGGGATGCAACAGCAGAGCTTCACAAAGGAGCAAGGCTGGCATGGTTACCACCGCATTGAGAGTCATGGGGTGAACAGGCTCTCATGCATGCACACGCGGCTCAGTAAACACTTTGCCTGCAGGAGATTCAATAAGATGCCAGGCAACAGGCCCTTAGATGGAACGTAATACCTTCAGAGGACATTGTTCCCGGGAAAAATCTGATTCCATCTCTGTTATTAACATGAATCACTGTGAGTCCGGCTGATCATGGTCAAGCCAGGGTCAGGGCAGATATCAATTGACCATGGCATCTGCCACGTGCCCCCCTCCCCAAGCTGTGTCTAATCTGGAAGCCCCCTTCCCACCCCCATTGGGCTTTCAAATCCCCACCTGGGGTACGTGGTTGCATGTGCTCACATTTGTTGCCCATCTTGGAGACTCACCTTTTCCATCTCTGTAATTGGGCCATGACACAGGGTTAAAGGTGGCTCACCTCAGGCCTCCAGCGTATGTCCACCTGCTGTGGTCTGGTTGGTGGGCTCTACCTGCAGCATCGTCTTTAACCATCCTAGCCATCCTTGGAGACAGGTGCCTTCATGACCCCGTTTTACAGATGAGGACAGTGAGGCTCACCAAGGTTAAGTTACTTTTATCCAGCCAGGTTATACTTTTGCTGGAAGTGGCAAAACTGGCCTGAACCCTCCACTTCCGTGTCCTCCCACCCTTAGCTTTATCCAGAACTCTGCTACTACCTGAACCCAGTTCTCCACACTCTGCCTGGGGGCCAGAAGTTTGCTTGGCAGCTTTAGGCAGTGGGGTAAGGTCAAAGGTCCCCAGCTCTTGGTGTGTTTACTCAGGAACCTCCTGACGGTGGCCAGCTGGGCATACCTCTGCGGCCCCTTCCTCTCCCGTGTGCTCCTCAGCCAGTCACAGCCAGTGCTGAGCAGTGAAAGGCCCAAGCGTGGTGGGGAAGCCAAATGGCTGAGAGAATCTCTCTTCTGCTTGTGATCAGGCAGGAGCCACCAGCTGCTCAGCGACCTTGGACCAGTCCCTTCTCTCTGGATTCCTTTGTCTCTCTCTGCTTGCAGAACGACAGGACAGGCAGCAGTTTGGAAGGGAGCCAGGCGTTGACTTCTTTGCTACCACCTTTGTGGAACTTCAGCCCACTGCCTGCTGGGGCTGATGAGGTGGCCAGTGGCTGTTCTGGTATTTACCCTGGCTGAACTGGCCCATCTCTGGATGGAAATGGGACAGGTCTTGTTGTGGTCACAGCCCTGGAGGGTTATGCTGGTCATGAGAGACTCGGAGTGTCTACTCATGGAGGAAATGGGAATGATGAGCCCAAGGGCAGCCACGGAGTGCCAGGTGTGTCATAGGCCACAGTGGCAGTCATTCTGTGGCCCTAGGAGTGAAGACTGTGAGACCTCCCAGAAAAAGGTGCTTGGGGACTCTGATGACAAGTGATAGATCCCGGAGCATGGTCCAGGGGTCTAGAGAGAGGGTTATGGGAGGAATGTTGCAACCTTTGGGGCTAGTATTGAACACAAGTGACTCGGTGAAGCCAGGGTGTCTGCATCTTGGTGTCCGAGGGAATGAAGGCCTGAGCCTGGTTTGATGCCGAGTGGCCTTGGGTGAGGACCTTCCCTTGCTGCACTTCTGCTTGTGTGTTTGTTTGTGTAACAGGGCCATGGTGAAAACTGGTTGGGAATATCAAGGTGGGATGAGAGTTCCAGGGCCAGCACTGGGCATGTTGCTAAGTGCTGAGTATGGCTGTGTGCATCCCTACATGGCTGGAAGAGCTAATAGGGCCTGCAGCAGCTGGGTAGCTGGGCACTGGTGATGGGCTCAGGAGCTCAGAGGATGCCAGTGGGAAGTGTTCTGCTCCAGGGTAAGAGCGGGCATAGTGTATGTATGTGTGTGCGTGCATGCCCATATGTGTGTGTTGTGTGAGTGTGTGTGCACGCGTGTGTGTGCGTGTATGCTCTTGAGTGTATGTACATGTATGATGTGTGCTGGGACACTGTAAATGTAGGAAGGAAAAGGCAGTCTAGCACTGCAAAAGACCCTGCCCTCATCACTGCTGCCCCTGTCTGGCCCTGTCTCTGGATTGGATTCTTCTCAGTTCTGCTCTATCAGACAGGACTCCAAGCTGCCAGATAAGAGAAGATCTTGGATCTCTCAGTGTGTGTGTGTGTGTGTGTGTGTGTGTGTGTGTGTGTGTGTGTGTGTGAGCTTTGGGTCACTGTGAAGTCCCTTCCCCCCTCCTCGCCATACCTAAACCTTTTTTTTTTTTTTTTTTTTTTTTTTTTTAAAGACAGGGTTTCTCTGTAGCTTTGGAGCCTGTCCTGGATAGCTCTTGTAGACCAGGCTGGCCTTGAACTCACAGAGATCCACCTGCCTCTGCCTGGGGTTAAAAGTGTGTGTCACCACCACTCAGCCACCTATAAACCTTTTCTTTTGGGGTGCAGAGGGTCTGGGGTTGAGCTTTTGCTGGTCTTTATCCCTCGTGCTCCATGTAGCAGCTGGTCTTGTCACCCTTTCTTTCTCCTAGAGCAGAGACAAGGGCAGCACCTTACCTGGATATGCTGTTCCCTCCCAAACTTTCCTTTCTCCTGCAGGCCTGGGGTTCCTGATCTTGTTGTCCTTCACAGATGCCTGGAGGATGCTGCTCCCTCCCTCCCTTCAACTCTCCCTTCCTCCCTCCGTCTGTCCTTCCCATCTTCCCTCTGTCTTCCTGACTCAGCTATGGGGTCCCCTGGTCTCTGCAATGGGCTCAGCATAGTGTAATGGCCTGGACTTGAGGTGTCTGCTGTTGACTCGATAGACTGCTGCCTTGCTTCCTGACGTCACTCTATGTTCTGCCCTAAAGCCCAGATCCCCCCATGCTTCCCCATGGGGTTTGTGTTCCTTGTTGTCTGTACTATTTTCCCTACTTCTTCAGTGCTATGAACCCTAGCAGCTCCACACAGTCCAGCTTCCCCAGACCCCAAAAAGCAGGGCTGGTGTCTCTGCTGTCCGGTCAAGCCTGGGGTTAATGTTGGGTCAGCATTCTGTCTCCAAGCTCATGTCTCTGCTGCTCTGTGGCTTTGTCACCTCCCAAGGGTGTGTGTGTGTGTGTGTGTGTGTGTGTGTGTGTGCTAACTCTATGTCTTTAGCTGGGGAGTGGGGTGAGACAGAGACCTAGGAGGCTTGTGTTCACCCAAGGTTACCTGTTGAATGTTAAGAGGTAGCACCTCTTATATATAATTATGTATTATATGTTATAAGCAGGTTGCTTAGTTAGAGCCCAGCACTGTGGACCCTCTCTTCAGGCTGCCTGGCTCAGCTCCCTCTGGGTAGGAGGGGCTCTCTGAAGGGAGCTGTCCCCTCCTCCTCCAGCCCTGGCCTAATGGGACAGTCCAGACGGTGGCAGGCACTGCTGGGAGAAGCAACACATGTCCGGGAAATTGTCCGTTTCCTCCATCTGGTGTGGATAAAGTTGTTTTTCTCAGAAATAAAAGTCAGAGTCAAGAACCATCCCCCAAGATGCAACTGGCGGCCAGAGCAGAGACTGCGTTCCAACTGGCCACCAGCGTCCCAAGAGCCACTGAAAGGAGCTTGGCCAGGCTGGGGAGATCCTAGAACTTCTGGGCAGCCTCGGGATCTATGCTGGAGAGTTCTGTGTAATTAGAGCCGTGGGGGGGAGAGGCTGCCTGTGACAGAGTCCTGGGGCACTGATGAGGCCTAACTGCAGGAAGCGGTCGTATCATCTGGGTCTCGCTGTATGAATAGGAGTTTCCAGAGAGGTAGAAGGAGTGTGATCTGGTAGCGGGAACGGTGGAGACTTGCGGGCCTGGGACAGTGAGGCAGGGACTGGAGAGCAGGCGGCCAGGCAAAGGCTGGTATGTGTAACACTGGGTGGTGGTGTGGGGACATGGCAGGTGACCAGCAGGGATGAGCTATGGACCCTCACTTTCTTCCCCTTTTATTTTTCTTTTAAATATTAACTAATTTATTATATACATATGTGTACGTGTGTATGTGTGCATGTGCCATGACGTGTGTGTGGAGGGGTTCTGAGAGAGAGAGACAGAGCCTGCATCTGGCCAAGAGGTTCCTATGGCGACATTGTTTGACTGCATCTGTTGTTCATCCAGCGGGACTTGGAACTTCCTGGCTCTGAATGGAGGCGCCCCAGGGTTCAGTCCTACCCCGTAGTCAGACATCCAAGGTATCTACAGCACTCCTGGTCAAAAGTTAGAGGCAGCCATGCTTCAACCCTTCTGAAGCAGGGTTGTGGAAAAACATGGAAGGGGAATCCTGGGAACACAACGACAAGATAGTGAGGTCAGTTTGTCCCAACGTGGGAGCCCACCAAAGCCTCACTATGTAGAATAGAAGGAGGCCTAGGATGAAGATGCTGAGTGGAGCTACCCAGCCTGGAGGTGAGGGTGACAGGAGGTGACAAGGGAGACACCCATGAACATGACACGGACTGACTGAAGACGTAAAGTGACTGAATTCTAGTTTGCTTTTATATTCTGCCCAGGGCCTCTAAGCTGACTTTGACTTGCTGTCTCCCTCAGACCATCAGGATGTTGTTGGGAGACAAATGACCCTGTTCGTTTCCCTCAGAGAGGAATCAATAGTCTTTTTAATCAGACAGAATGTCTTTCTGCTAATCTCCCCGCCAGTTGCTGCACCGTCATGATCTGCCATGTGGATCTGTGGGGTACTGGGTCAGACACCTTGGCCTCTCTGGGCTCCGTGTCCCTCTAGGGTAGAAGTCCCTCTGGGGATGAAGCTGCAGTGGGAGAGGTTCCTAGACCTACCATGGTCATTGCCAGCTTGTGGTGGTGATGGGGTCTGACTCAGATCTGTTCTCTGCAGGGTACAAACATGGTGACCTTGGGGCTGAGTCACACTTTCCCTGGGTGTCAGTTTCCTGACCCATACTATTGGGAGCTGGAGGTTGCTGTGAGGCTGATTTTGTCCCCATGGGAATATGACAATGTGCATGGGATAGCCCATTCAGATAACTGCCTGTCTCAAAGTCACCTGAGGGTGAGAACCCCAGGTCTGGGGGAAGGACAGGATCAGTATGAGCTGGGTCTGGGAGAGCCTGAGAGTCTTTCTCATGCAGGTGGGAGGAAACCCTGTACCACCCAGGCCTCATTCACTGCTGGAACTGCTATCACTTTCAGCATCATGTGTCTAGCACCTTCCAGGAACCCACCTGTCCATCTGTCTTCTGTCCACACATCTACCCATTAACTCATCATCTGTCCATTTAACCACTCACATATCATCCATCCATCCATCTATTCATTCATCCATCCACCCACCCATCCATCCATCCATCCATCCATCCATCTACCTATACATTTATCCATCCACCCATCCATCATCTATTATCCATCCATCCATCCATCCATCCATCCATCCATCCATCCATCCAACCAACCACAGGTCCATCCATCCACCCACCTATACATGCATCCATCCACCCATCCATCATCCGTCCATCCATAAACCATCCATCCATCCATCCATCCATCCATCCATCCATCCATCCACAGGTTCATTCATCCACCCACCTTTCCCTTACCTGTCTTCCATCTCTTCCCACATCCACTCAGAGACCCTCACATTTGTGCAGCATCTATTTGCTGTCTAACCATCTTTCACCTGTCTTTCATGAGGAGGCCCCTCCCTGCCTCCTGCCCATACATGCATCAGCCCCTCCACTCATCCGCTGGTTTATGTTTGGCACATGCTAGTTGGCTCCCCCATCCCCATTTTTAATGCCTCCTGTCATCTGCTCAGCGCCAAGACAAATCTCTGTTGGGCACTGTTTTTCTTCCCATGAAGCCTTTCCAGGGGCTTTGGTATGTAATGTATACTCCCCTTCTGCTTTTTAGAGAACTTCTTGTGCTCTAGCTCCATAGTCCATGGATGCATACCTCTTCCCCAGGCCTTGACCCCATCCCTGTGCAGAACAGACGTGTGGTAAGGCTTTCGATGGAGTGCCTCTTAGCAGGCAAAGCTGAAGTGGACAGTGACGAGGCTGGATGGCAGTGAAGACAAATGGCCTTGAATGGCAAGCAAGTGTTCAGGGCCAAGAAGAGGCTGGGGGTGGTGTGGTGCAGGGCATTCAAGCTTTTAGTTATGGGAGAGCTGCTGGGCTACATGTGGAGGATGCATTCCAGAAGGCAAGGCTGAGGGAGGGGACTGTCCAGTTAGGGATGTGGGGTGTGAGGAGAAGATGGAGAGGACGGTTCTGGTGGCGAAACAGACAGATCTCCAAGGTAGTTGTGGGGTGGAAGGTGGCTCCAGGGGGCTGTGGACAGGTCTCTAGGGTGGAAGAAGGTTCCTGGAGGTTGTGGATGATGAATTTGGGGTTGAGAGAGGATCTTTGGTGCAGAATCTGGGGGGCTCTTGCCTGGCTGCGAGTGAGTCCAGTCTTGGGACAACCTTGGACTCTGATCATCCCACAAAGGCCGTCATCAGTGGGGTCAGGGAGAGGAGAGGCAGGATCCCAGGGCTGGTGCCTGAGACCCAGTGTTGGAAGATTGAGTTCAGGAAGTGTGAGGACCAGACTGGGATTTGGGGTGACGGACTCCTCTCTGAGGAGTTCCTAGGACTGGTGTCTTAAACTGGGATTCTTGTGGGGACAAGTTGAGTTTCATGGCCCTGTGGCTCAAATTTAGCATTTCTTTTTAATGACAAAGGCAGACATACCCACAGATCACAGTAGTGGTTCTTGCCATAGGAGGGGAGAGTCTTGAGTACTTTCTGTCACCAGGGTCACTTGGATTAGCAGGCTCATCCTTCATAGTGTCAGATTGTCACCTAACCTCAGACTCATGGCTGGGCATTGCTACTTACTGTGTTGATAACAAAATGTGTACTTATATATTAAAAAAAATCTTTTTCTTGGTATGGTGATGCATACCTGCAATCCTATTCCTTGGAAGGCTGAGGCAAGAGGATTTCAAGTTCGAGGCTAGAGTCTGGGCACCTTTAACCCTAGCACTGAGGAGACAGAGTCAGCTGGATCTCTATAGGCTCAAAGCCAGTCAGGTCTATGTAGTGAGTTCTAGGATGACCAGGGTTACAGAGAGAGAGCCTGTCCCAGAAACAAAAACAAAAAAACAGAAAACATAACAAAACCCTTAAAAGTCTGAGGCCAGTCTAGTCTAATGAGTAAGACCCTGTCATATATTTTTTTGATATTTTTGATAACTATTTTAGTATGCCAAGTTCCCTTTCTATTCCTAAGTTTTTAGAAAACTTACACTAAAAATGGTTGTGGGCTGGTGAGATGGTTTGATCTATGAAGTTGCTTGCTGCCAAACCTGGCAACCCGAGTTCAATTCTTAGGACTCACACTGGTTGCAGGAGAGAATGAATTCCCATAGGTTGTCTTCTGACCACCACACATGTGCCGTATCACATATATATGAATAAATAAATAAAAGAATAAATTCATTATTTCTGTGTTTAAGACAGAAAAGATGAAGAACCTGTGTTTTCAAAGAAGAGGGCTTGGACAGTTCCAGTGCTGATGGCTGGGAGCGAGGGAAAGGTGGTTATGAGCATATTGTGTGTATCGTGTGTGTGTGTGTGTGTGCACATCGTGCATGCGTGCTGTGTGTTTCTATGGGAACACACAGGTGAACATGAACAGGTGTGTGTTCTGGAGCAAATATGGTAAAGGACAGGTTACTGGAGGAGAAGCAGCACTGTGTTCACCGGTTCTCTGGCATCAGGGACCAAGTGTCCTTCATTCTGATTTCTAAGCATCAGGCACAGAGGGAGGCCTCCGTGGAGGAGTGTTGCAAGAATAATGAGCAATCGATGTTGAATAAGGAGTAGTAGATGTGGAAACGGAGAGGAGAGGGCATTCAGGACAGGAAGCTGAGCGGCAAACCCCTCCCCAGCCTCCACAGTGCCTCCACACAATGGGAATCTCACCTCCTGAAAGCTGCAGACATCTTGTGTGGCTGTCCTAGGGAAGACTCCTGGAT
Organism: Arvicola amphibius; assembly: GCF_903992535.2. Taxonomy (NCBI): domain Eukaryota; kingdom Metazoa; phylum Chordata; class Mammalia; order Rodentia; family Cricetidae; genus Arvicola; species Arvicola amphibius. The sequence goes on along the minus strand of NC_052055.2, from coordinate 37,454,221 downwards.
TTGTTGAATGGCATGGTCATGTCATGGCGAGTTCTGTAGGTGCAGTTTCTTTGAGGTGGGCTCCCATGGCCGTGTCTGCTTCTGGATAGCTGTAGCCCTGGTGACTGCCCCACCCTCTCTTCTCCAGTGGCCAAGTGGTATGTCTGGCAAGTCTTCTTGGCCAGAGCCTCTTTCCTGGGGACCACCCACCCTAGGTTCTCTTCCAGGCTGGCATCTTTATCTGCTCTCTGTTGCCTCCTCCACTCTGACTGTCTGTGCCAGGCATCATAGCTTGCTGGGCATATGGGAATCAGAGACTGGACAAATCCACTGAATTCTCATATGGTGGGGACTCTGAGAGGGGGCTGGGGACAGGAAGGCAGAGAGGCAGAGAGGGAGAAAAGGGGGTGGATTTGTCTCTTGTCTTAATTTTAAGGGACTTCAGGGCTTGTGAGCAGAGCCAACAAGGCTTGGCTGTCTCTCCTCCAGGACACTTCTTGTCACTGGAGACAGGCGAGCCGAGTGGAACCTGTACCTTTGTGTGCCAGTTCACTTCCTGGAGCAGCTTTCTGCCCGACTCAACTGATGTGCTGTTTGGGGCTGGTTGTACAGTCTCTAGACCATCTTCTTCGTGACTGGGAGGTGAATGTAGTAGCATATGCTATGCCCATCTCCTTGGGGTGCAGTAGGAATGGTGAGGTAGATCAGAAGAGGGATTGATGGGACCCCATTCTGACTAGGACTTTCCTTAGCCATGCCTGCAGGTAAGTCACTGAGCCAGAGCGCAAGGGCTGCTGAGAACAGCAGTGGAGGCCAGAGCCAGTGGGGCCCCAACATGTTGCCTGTGTGTTTCATCTCTTCATTTTTGAGTCAGGGTTTTGTATAGCCCCGTCTGGCCTCACACTCACTATGTAGCCAATGAAGAGATTCTTCCTTCTGGTCTTCGCCCTGTTAGGATTACAGGAATATACACCGGGGATTGAATCCAGTCTTCGTGTATGCTAAACAGTCAGACACTCTGTCGTCTGAACCTCACACACCCCATCCCTACCCACACACCCTCGGATTTTTTAAAATAAGATTTGTTCATTTTTATTTTATATATATGAGTCTTTGTCTGCCTGTATGTCTGTGTACCATATGACTGATTGGTGCCCACACAGGCCAGAAGAGGGCATTGGATCCCCTGGGTCTGGAGTTACAGATGGCTGCAAACTTCCTTGTGGAATCTGGAAACAGAACCCAGGTCCTCTAGAAGAGCAGCCAGTGTTGAGTCATCTCGCCAACTTGTGTTTTAATTGTTGTATTTTTATTTTTCCCCAGAGAAGTTGTTCTGTACTCTTTCCCCCCCTTCCTCTCCCTCCCTTCCTCCCTCCCTCCCTTCCTCCCTCCCTCCCTTACTTTTTTCTTTATTTTATTAAGACAAAGTTTCAAATCCTCCTCCCTTAGCTTCCTGAGTGCTAGGATTGCAGGTGTGTGCCCCCCCCCCCTCGCTTCTGTTTTTTGCTTTTCAATGATGTAAAACACACAGGCAGGTGAGCTCACACGTGGCCGGGTCCATACAGTTCCCTACAATTTGTCTTCTGTGACCACCACTCAGTTTGAGACCATCTCAATCCTTGGAAGCAACTTGGTCCTCTTCTCCCATGGCAATTTCCCACCCTGCCGCTATTGGGAATGCTTTTGCCTGATTTTAGACTCCCTAGACCTGGATGCAGATGATCTCTGTGTGTTTGTCTTCTTCACCCAACAAAGATTCCTCTCTCCTGCTGTGAATATTGGTTGCTCGTTCTTTTTCCTGGTTGTGTAGTGTACACCATGGACATATCCGACGAAGTTTCTCAGTGTTGGCGTTGTTGACAATTTGAACCGACTGTTTCTTTGTGACAGGACTGTCCTGTGCAGTTTAGGTGTTTGGCAGCATCCCTGGTCTCTACCTACTGGATGTCAGTGCTCGCTTCCACCAGCCCCAGCCTGAGTCTGTGTTCAACTTGAGTAGACCCTGTTAAGCAGCTCTCCAGAATGACCGTTGTCCATAAGATGTTGAGTCGATGGATGAATGAATGGGTGAGTGGGTAGCCTTAATCCCCAGGCATTCAAACATGGTAGCCACTGTCCTGTGGCAGATGCAGTAGGACCACGTATCAGGAATGGTTTGGCAATGGGGCCACACTCTGGGGACCTCCAGGGAATGAACTGAACTAACTTTTCCTCAGTACTGATGAACTGAGCACACATCAACTACACAGCAAACACTCCATAGATGCTTGGAACCTGGCTGCAGGGAAACAGAACTGGTTCAAGACCTGGGCTGGGCAGCTCAGCCCTCTGAGGTCCCCTGGCCCGAGCTCTCCACTGTCCCGGAGGTAGATCGAGGAACTCTGGCAGGGAGACTGCTGTCACGTCTGTTCCCTGTCATGGAGAACTTGGCCCCAGCCCCTGTCCTCCACTTGACATATTAGACAACTGAGTAGAACCCTAGGAAACGGATCAGATTTCAATTTGACAAAAATAAAAACAAACTTGGCCACTCCTGCCTAGCCCAAGGCCCCCTCCAGCGCCCCCACCCCCAAGTACAGAAGGCTCACATCAGCTCTGAGGGAAGGAGGGTGGTGGTCGTCATGGTAACCATGCAGGCCTCTGGCTGCTCTCTGAGATGAGGCTGCCCTGGAGGGCCTGCTTAGGAGAGTGGCACTGTCCCTCTACCTGGTCACTATTCTGCCTGGGTCTGGCAGCCGTGTGTGTATGTGTCTGAGGTCCTTGCGTAGTGGAGCTCCTGGTGGCCCTGAGCCCACCCACCCTGGCCCACATTCTGGTCTTCTCAGGACTCGGTGCTGGGCTCTGGAGTTCCATATTGATTCAGCTTGGTCTTTTAAGGCTGGGGTGGCAAGCACAGCCTTGACTTTCTCTCTTGAAGCCGCCAGTCAGGTAGAGCAAAGCAGGGTCCCCTGAACACCAGCATCAGAGGAACCCAGGTCTAAGGTGCCGAGCCCAGTGTGGCCAGGGTGTGGTTGAGAACATGGTACCTGGAGTCAGCAAGAAGCAGTACAGATTCTATCATGTCACATGCCATAATGCTGGCTGCCTCAGTTTCCTTTTCTGTCACTTGGCAGCAGCAGTAGCGTCTGCCAGGGTGACAGACCAGATGCTGCGTCTCAAGCTTGGACTTTTGTGGGTTGCCCAGTTCTTTTATTGCCATTGTTTGTGAGGCAGGGTCACTGTAGTCCAGGGTGTCCTCTAACTAGTGATCCCCTTGTGGTAGTGGCATGTGTGTTCTACCATACCCAGCCAGGCGGACTCTCTTTGGAAGGCTGTGAGGCAGCTATCATCCAAAAGGCTTATAAAGACACCTTCAGCTTCCACCCAAGGCCATAGTGAGCAATGAGCAGAGAGCATCCAGGTGGGATCTCTGTCCTCTCCGTTATCTAGGAGACCCCTGGCTCTGCTGTCCTATTGATCCTGCTGGGCTGGCTCTGCACACTGGGAGGGACCTCCTGACTCCTTGCCGCGCATGCTGACATTCCAGGTTTGTTTAAGATAGGATCTATGTAGCCCAGGCTGGCCTCAAACTCAGACTCATCCTGTTTCTCCCTCCCGAGTGCAGGATCGCAGGCCTACGCCCGTACTCCCGGCTCGATGTTTGCCTCAAAAGCTCATTAGCAAATACTCCCAGTCACCCGGGGGTGTTTGTAATCAGCAGGCATTCACTAGGCACCTGGTATACAGCAGGTGCTTTGTATGTTCTCATTTTCTCTGTGAGGCCTTGAGGGAGGCAGTGAGACTTGGGAGGGCTGGTAAGGGTCCAGGCTTCTATTGGGTTCCTTTAAGTCTGGATGGCGGTGGGGCTGAGGTGTTAGAAGGTCCCTGCCACCAATGAGGGTGTTATTGTCATCTCTTGAGCCTGCTGAAAAGCCAGCTTTGCCACCAAGGAAACTGCATTGATTTGATGGGCATTGATTTATTCCGTAGGCTCCTCAGGGGTGGTCACCGGCTCTGGGACTGCTTAGGATGACAGGTAGTGCTTGGACAGGTGGAGAAGCTCGGGACTGGTGGGTTTCTAAGACCCCTGTGACTCAGGGATCCCCAGGGGTCAAGTTTCTCTTGTACTGTTTCTCTCTGGCTCTCTCTGTGCTCAGCCAAGTCTCTGCTCCCATTAGCTCTTCATGCAGTGGGTCCTTGGATCCCGTGCTGTCTCAGGACTGAAGGGGGCAGCTCTACTGTCACCCTTGAGAGTCCCCAGACAGTGAAGGTAGGGTGGTTGTGTCCCCATTGCACATCTTTAGATGCCAGTCCAGGGCTTTGTTTCTGACTGTGAGCTATTGATTTCTCCATTCTCTTGTGAGGACCTCATTCAAACCCCACCTGTTTTATAGCCCAAAATTCCCAGTCTACCCTCTTGGGGTCTGACATCTCTCCTTCCATTTCCCCAGAACTCAGCGTGGCTCGCTTGAGCTCTAAGCTTCTTGGTGCATGTGACCAATGGTGGGAAGGTAGTTACTGGACCAGGTCACCAAGCTGCCAAACCTGGAGGCGCTGACTCCCCTGACAGCTCCTCTCTCACTGCATCCTTGGCCTGCTTCGTCTTCCAATAGGCTTGGGGCCTTTCATCCTTGAGCCAGCGGGAATGTGTCAGGAGCAGTGGGCGGCCGTGCTGCACTGACCTGACTTCTGAGCCTTGGAGCGCTTGGATGAGTCCCAGGTCCTGCCATCTGGGATTCCCCCTTTTGCCTGAAGCCGGCAGGAGCAGAGGGACCCAGGGGTTAGACCTGCTCTGCTGACTAAAAGGCCTCTGTGCCCTGCTCAGGGTAGCAGAGCTACAAAGGAAGTGGTTGGTACTTGGAGTTGCTCAGCCTGACATGCAGTGTGACTTTGGGGAAATCACACTGGCCCTCCAGACCCACTTCCTGGGCTCTCCTGGATGGACCATAAATGATGGTTAAGGTCATGTCCCTAGGGAGCCTGGCATGAAACAGTCACAGTGACTGCCAAGTTCATCACTGTGGTATGTGCTAGACCGGGTGGGTGGAAGGCTGGGCACCAGCTGGGGAGGGCAAAAGGTGGAAGCTTTTGGAATGGGTGGCAGATGAGTGAGGTTGTGAAGGATGGGCAGGGGTTTGTCTCATAGAGAGGGTAAAGCCATGCAGTGGGTAGGCTCATAGGTAGCAAGAAGCTTAGTGTGCCCCGGGACCAGCAGGAGATTTAGCCATTGAATTCATTGAGCTCAGAATTCAGGAGGCCTTGGGTGTCAGGCTAAGGGAGTGACAGGGAGCCAGGGAAGACTTTAGCGCAAGAGAGAGACAGACATGTGTTGATTAACCAGTTCAGGAGCAGGAAAAGATAGGGATGGTTGTACACAGGCACTGCCTCTGCAGCTGGCTACTTGAAGTAAATCTGCTCTCCCCTCGCTACCAAGACAGGGCCTCAAATAGGCTAAACTGGCTTAAGACTCATCATGTAGCTGAGGAAGACCTTCAACTCTTGATCCTCCTGCCTCTGCCTTCTGAGTACTGCTGGGACCACAGGGATTGGCTACCATGTTACCATGCTTGGCTTTTATGTGGTTCTTGGGATGGAACCCAGGCCTGTGCATGCACTAGTGAAACACTACCAGCTGAGCCGTATCTCCAGCTCTTCCCCACTTTAGCTTGTTTTTGGTCTGAGCTTTGGAGACAAGGTACTTCTATGTAGCTCTAGCCAGCCTTGAACCTCCTGCTTCAGTCTCCCTAGTGCTGGCGTTACGGACGAGACCACTACGCCCGGCTAAATCTGTTTCCCTTTGTATCTTATTTAATTTCTTCTTTTCTATGTGGGCTTATTAAGGAGTCTGAGGATTCAGTGCCTGGCATCACATGGGACCCACCAGAGAGGCAGGGACCAGAGATGCAGCCCCAGGAGAGGCTGGGACTGGGTCAGGGATGTGCCCTGAATCCAGGGAGGCAGGGACAGCATTTCAGAGGCAGGACGCATGACCGGGAGGAGATACAGGCCAAGGAGCCCGGCAGGTCTGGTGTAAACAGATCCCTGCCATGTGACCCAGCAGAGGCCTTGAGTTTCCCCATCTGTAAATGGCCTGCCAGGCACACTTGGGTTTGGGTCTCCAGGATGGGCAGAGGCAGCAGAAACTGGGATGGGATGGGTGGGAGTGGGGCAGAGGATCAAGGGGAAATGGGGATGCTCCCTGGTAATTAGAACGTTTAAACTTCAAAAAAGTTAATTAACGATGAAGCTGCTTCTGGAGCCATGCTTAGGCTCAAAGGGGGCCTGGCAGCAACTGAAATTAATTACAGGCTATGGCGGGAGAGTGGCAGCCAGGCCAGGGACAGGAAGGAGCAGGGCAGGGATGGAGGCCTTGGAAGTAGCTTTCAAGGTGAGCAGGGTCTGGGAAGCAGAGGGGTCTGTTGCCATGGAAACTAGGCCAGCTCTCTTAGCAGGCAAAAAGGGCCCAGTTCACTATGGTCGGGATCTGGCTGTGGTGGGCTGGTGTGGCTTCATGGTGCTATGAGCTGGGATTGGGTTGGTGTGGTCAGGGCCCTGAGAGGAGATCATTTATTCATTCAGCAAGCCTTGGCTGAGCATCTACGTGCTATTATGGTTTGAACTAAGAGTGTGTATCTCAGATACCTGAACTCTGTCCTAGAAGTGGGCAGAGACAATGAGCATCATCTCTGTGGTCTAGAAATGCTTGAGAGAGATGTCAAGCTGGAGGGCTGTCAGGGAGGGGCTTCTGCGGTTGAATAGGTGGGTGGAACTCCTTACAGGAAGTGTCCATAAAGGATTAGCCCTGGGGAGTCTTGGTAAGTGTCTCCCCAGTGGAAGGGACAGTTCCTGCAGAGGTCCTGAGGTGGCATGTGCCTGAGACCAGACAGAATAAGCAGGAGGCCCCAGGTTGGAGGAAGGCAGTCAGGGGAAGGAGAAGAGCTTTGGGAGGGCTTCTGTATTTATCCCAGGAGAAGATGGAGTCATAGCAGGACTCTGAGCAGAGAAGGAAATATCTCCCTGATTTTTTTGTTTGTTTATTTGTTTTTTCAAGACAGAGTTTCTCTGTGTAATTCTGGTCCTCCTAGATCTCTCTCTGTAGACCAGTCTGACCTTGAACTCAGAGGTTTGGCTGCCTCTCTCTCTCCCAAGTGCCGGGATTAAAGGTGTTTTTAATGGCTCACTGATGCCATTAAAGAGGAGGGGTTGGGACAGCCTCTGTGGACCTGTGAAGTACCCCTAGACTCCAGTAAGGAACCTCTGGGAGCTTAGAATGGGAAGGGCTTGCTTGAGACTCCAGAGCCATGCTGGGACTGGAGTTTGCATGCAGGCCCTGGTCTCTCTGACAACAAACACATCACCACTCTGTACCCAGATGCTACGTGACGGGGTCAGGGATAGACGTGTGGAGACAGCTGGAGGCAGGGGCTGTCAGACTCCCTCCTAGTAGACAAGAAACCCCTCTGGGTCAGTCGTCACCTTCAAGGGAAGTCAGGCTCCTCAGTCTGGAGGTTCACCCCGAGTCTGACTTTAGTCATTTATGTTGTATATGGTTTAACTTCATTTTACCATGCTACACTTTCTGGGGGGTACAGATCTCCTTAGGCCCCATGGCTTGGACAAGAGAGAAGAGGCCATTTTGGGAGAAATGAGCAGACTCCAGGTCTCTCAGCTATATCATGACAACTGGGGGCTGTGAATGACACAGCCCCAGAAACTCTGAGTTTTGAGTGCCTGGTTAGATAGTTTGAGGTAGGCAAATGTGGGTGGAGTCAGCTGTGTCCTAAGAGGGGTTGTTAGCGGGGGAAGGGACACTTAGGAAGTTCTCCTCTGCTGGGGCTGTAGAATGCCTTATCCTGCTGGTGGCTTGTGGCTGAGTGAAGAACTAATCTTAGTCTGGCTCCAGGCAGCAGTTTCTGCTGGGCAGAGCCTGGGGAGACCAACTCTTTGGGTGGGGTTGACCTACGAGCGTCATCCAGAGGATGGGGAGACCGACCCTTTGGGTGGGGATGACCTACGGGCATCATCCAGAGGATGGGGAGACCGACCCTTTGGGTGGGGTTGACCTACGAGCGTCATCCAGAGGATGGGGAGACCGACCCTTTGGGTGGGGATGACCTACGAGCATCATCCAGAGGCGGACTACGGAGATGGGCAGGTCAGGAGAATATGTCCAGGAGGCCTCAGAAATGTAGTAGAACCCCTGAAACTGGAAGTAGGAGGCCTCTGCAGAGGGAGGGTGGGTGATGGGAGAAGGTGGTCAAAGAAGGGTTTAGGCATCAGAGCTATTGGGGCTTGGGACCTTTCTGGGAGCCACTCCTTCCTGCATGGGACTGGGGCGTCCTACACTGGAAGCTTTGGTGGTTTGGTTTGGTTCCTTGTAGGGTGTGGCCTTGGTCTCACTGCTGTGGTTGGGCAGGGCCAGCTGCACACTGCACACTGCCGTGGACCTGGGCCGCTGTGGGGTCCAAACGGGCGGGAGGGAGGGCAGAAATGGTCCATGTGTCTGATCCTGGGATGTCACATTCAGGAGAGTAGCACCTTAAGCCGCACTGCCACCAGTTTGTCCTTGACTCTGTGTACATGGTTCGAGTGTGTGAGCATGCTGGTCATCCTGCTGAACTGTGTGACCCTGGGCATGTACCAGCCATGTGACGACATGGAATGCTTGTCAGACCGCTGCAAGATCCTGCAGGTGAGCTTCTGAGTTGTCTCCTTCCTCCCTCCCATCTGGGGTGTCCTCTCTCAACCTCAGGGCTCCACTCTGGCACCTCCTACTTCTCCTACCTAACTGCCCCTCCAGCCCCCTTTGGTTCCTCACCCCATCCCACTCACACCACTGAAGTGCACTGGCTGACGCTCCTCTGCTTATAGCCTGCCTTGTTCCCTAGTCATCCCCTCCCCATGTCTTTTAGGAGTGTCCTCCTGGATTTCTCTTGTTTTTGCTTCTCAGATCCTGAGTGGGCCCTGATGTGGCATCTGCATGGGTGGGCAAGGTTTGAGGAACCATAGAACAGGGCTCTAGGGCTGCACCCATTTTTTGCAGAAGTAGAATATTTGAAGCCCATCCCTGGGAGCCAGACCTGAATTTCATTTTAATTCTGCTATGTAGTTGCTGTGTAAACCGGGGCAAGTTGCTTGACTTCTCTGGGTCTTGTTTATTTAGCTCTAAAGTGGGCTACCCAACATGTGCTATTGTGAGAATTAGGGGTAAGAATGTAGTTCCAAGTGTTTGACGATTAGCAGAGATAATGAGGGAGAGCCCGGTGTTCATCCCCTGACCCTTGTCATTGTCTAAGCTAAAACAATGGAGAAAATGGGCTGTGTAACCTTGGTAACTTTATCCCTTCTCTGGGCCCGAAGTGGTTGAGTGGACCGGGGCCTTGGAGGTTCTTTTCCTGCCCCACCTTTGATTTCACAGTGGCTCTGATTTCCACTCCTGCCCTGAGAGTTCACTCTGCCCTGTGCTGTCTTCCTTCCACCACACAGGTCTTTGATGACTTCATCTTCATCTTCTTCGCTATGGAGATGGTGCTTAAGATGGTGGCCCTGGGCATTTTTGGCAAGAAGTGCTACCTCGGGGACACGTGGAACCGCCTGGATTTCTTCATCGTCATGGCAGGGTAGGTAATGAGCTGTTGCTGATGCATGCCAGCTGCCACGTAGCTAGCCCGGGGGCTTCTGGGGGGTGATGGTGATGTTGTGTGAGGATGCGAGGCCTCTGGTCCAGGGGACGGAGAAACGGTGTGGACAGACAGCTGCCCGGTCCTTCGGCCACTGTGAACATCTGTTCTTCTAGATGGGCAGTGTAGACTGGGTGTTTTGTTGATTAATTGAATGCTTTTGAGAAAGTCACTTAACCTTGTGGAACCTCCATTTCCCCATCTGTAAAAAAGGAGGAAAGAGATTCACTTGGTCAAAATGAACACCAGGAAGTGTTGCTGCCATCAGCAGCAGCACCATCACCATCATAGCCATCACCATTATTATCATCCTTGTCACCTTCATCTCTGCCTTTGTCACCACATTGCTGTTATTAGTCATCACCACCACCATAACCGCTGTTACTGTTATCATCATCATTAGCCTCACCATCATTATGATCACTCACCAACATCTCATTTGTCATCTTCACCGCCACATCATCTTCTTACCGCAAACCGCCATCATCATAACCATTACCATCATCATTATCATAACCATCATCGTTATCCCCACCACTGCCATCATCATCATCACCGTAATCCTCACCACCATCGTCTCCACAGGTGTCATCACCACCACTGTTGTTAGCATCGTTGTCACCATCGTCATCGTCACCACCACATCACCATTCCTACCATCTTTACCAGCCCTGCCACCATCATCACCACCATCCTCACAGTCAGCATCTCCATCCTCACAGTCAGCATCACCATCCTCACAGTCATCATCACCATCCTCACAGTCATCATCACCATCCTCACAGTCAGCATCACCATCCTCACAGTCATCATCACCATCCTCACAGTCATCATCACCATCCTCACAGTCAGCATCACCATCCTCACAGTTAGCATCACCATCCTCACAGTCAGCATCACCATCATCACAGTCATCACCACCATCATCACAGTCAGCATCACCATCCTCACAGTCATCACCACCATCCTCACAGTCATCACCACCATCCTCACAGTCAGCATCACCATCATCACAGTCAGTATCACCATCATCACCACCATCCTCACAGTCAGCATCACCATCATCACAGTCAGCATCACCATCATCACAGTCAGCATCACCATCCTCACAGTCAGCATCACCATCATCACAGTCAGCATCACCGTCATCACCACCATCCTCACAGTCAGCATCACCATCCTCACAGTCAGCATCACCATCCTCACAGTTATCACCACCATCCTCACAGTCAGCATCACCATCCTCACAGTCAGCATCACCATCATCACAGTCAGCATCACCATCATTACAGTCAGCATCACCATCCTCACAGTCAGCATCACCATCCTCACAGTCAGCATCACCATCCTCACAGTCAGCATCACCATCCTCACAGTCAGCATCACCATCCTCACAGTCAGCATCACCATCCTCACAGTCAGCATCACCATCCTCACAGTCAGCATCACCATCCTCACAGTTATCACCACCATCCTCACAGTCAGCATCACCATCCTCACAGTCAGCATCACCATCATCACTATTATGGTCGCTCAGCAGTCTGGACAGAGGGCAGGTTTAGACGTCCTCTGACCCCATTTCTGGTCACTTCTAATGAAGCACGAATGGCTTTAGTGGGAGGATCACTTAACCCAGGAATTTAAGACCAGCCTGGGTCGTCAAATAAGACTTGATGGAAAAGAAAAAGCCACATGCTATAGTCAGAGAAGCCAGAGGAAACTAGGTCCCATTTTACCCACTTGGGGTGTCACTCAGGCTTCCTTCCTGCTTTCCTGGAGTCCTTAGAGCAGCCAGGATGCAGAGGATTCTGCTGAATGTGGGTGCTGCCTGGAGGCCAGGTGAGGGGGAGAGAAGGCCATGTGCAGGCCAGTCTTGCCAGGCTTACTGGCTAGGACAGTGCCACAGCTCTGCCGTGGTGAGGTCTGCCCACACTTGGACTAGGGCTCTGAGCAAGGTGCTGTGTTTTGCTGAGATCATTTAACCCAGGAGTCTCATGGAGCCAGGCTTGGGACACGGGGACTTGAATTTTATCCTGAGGAGGTAGCCTATGGGAGGCGAAAGGCAAACAGGTACTAACCATACTTAGCTAGGGCTCCACACGGCGGAAATCAGGAGAGAAGGCTGGTGACCAGGGATGTGTGCGCACCTGGTAGTGTGTGTATGAGCATATGTATGTGTTTGCACGTGAGTACTTTGCCATCCGTAAGGGACAGCGGAGTCACCTACAAATGACTGAGAGGGACACTAGAGACTAGCAGCCCAGGAGTTCTCAGGCTCTGTCCTGAAAAGCGACAGTTTGTGTCTCTACTCTGTTCCAAGCATCCCTTCCTGATGGTGCTCTTCAGACTCCAAGTTCCCTTGTCCCTAGGGATTTGGAGCCTGCCTGAAGACAGGTAGACATCAGATGGTTTCTTGGGTACCAGGTCATCACCTTTGTCAGGTGCGTTTTCCCTGGGGTTGACTGGAGAATACCCGTAAGTAGAGTTTCAAAGGAAAGGTTTTTGGAGAGTATCAGTTTTTAATATTGGCTCTGCAAGCTCATCCCTTTGATCTTGGAATGGGAAGGACGGAGTGTGTCTGCTCTTTCATAGGATTGTGATTTTACTCTCTTAGAACCAGTGACATTGTGCCACATGAATTGATAGCATGGGGCTGCACGGAGCCCAAACCACCTTGCTCTCCTTTCTTGCAAGGTGACAGCTTTGTCCAGCTGAGAAGCTGGCTGTTTTCCTCCTTGTCTTCAGAATTCAGGCTTTCTCTGGGGTGTTTAGAACTTGTGGTTCCAGCTTCAAGGGCCCCGTTGGCTCAGAGCACTTGCCCTGTTTCTTCTTTGATTTTCTAACTTGTTCTGCTCTGTCTTCCTCGAGTTCCTGCTAGCTGGACCGTCTCTCCCTTCTCTTGTCTCTGCGTCTGTCCTGTGTTCACCTGGCACAGGAGGGAGTTCCAGACTCAGCTTTGTGCGTCACCCCTGACTCAGCAGGGTCCACTCCCCCTTCCGTATGCTTGCTGGAACTGTCCCCTTCTCTGTCATTTTCATCTCCTGGATGTCTTCTTGCTGTTGTGTTGTCTGGGTTTCGGAACAGTTTGTACCCGGTTTTGTTTTGTGGTTGTGCTGTTCACTCACATCTCCTTGGAGTACTAATGTTGTTGCTCTAAAGTCCCTGATTCTGGAAGGAAACTTAGATCAGAGTATCATTTCCAAAAGTTGAAAAAAAAAAAAAACCAGACGTGAAGAAAGTGACCCTCGTACAGATACGAGAGTGCCGTGTTGTTCTGAGAGATGCCCCTGGTTATTCTGCTCACTGGGGGACAGGTGAGGTGGTGACGGCAGCCTCAGGGAGCAGGTGTAGAAGAGGAAGCACTCGAGCTGAGTGATGACGTGGTGACGGCCTCCCACAAAGACAGCGCAGGCTGGTGATAGGCAGAAGTCTTTTCTGTTGGGCAGAAATTGCATCCATCTTTGCCTGGTAAAAACCCACAAATCAGCTTGCAATTTCCCAGCGGCTACGCCTTTTAATTAGCAGGAAAGAATAAATCAAACAAAGGTATTGTCCCCTAGATACCGAAGAATCACCAGGTACATCTGTTAGCTCATGCTAACAAGGCCTCACTGTGCAGCCCTGACTAGCTTGGACCTCACTGTGTAGACTACGCTGGCTTTGGAGTCACAGAGATGGTCTGCCTTCAACTCTCCAGTGTTGATATTGAAGGTGTGTGGCACATTGGACAGCTTTTCCCAACTCTTGTCTCACAAATGTCATTTTGTTAGCTGGGTCTGTCCTTCCCATCACGAAGCTCTCCGGCCCCTGCCGCACAGACCTAAAGCTCAGCTCTGTTTCTTGTTCCACTCCTGTGTGCTGGCACACCGGGATCTCCAAGCTGAGCAGGGAGAGCACCTGGACCAGCCTCAACACCCAGTTCTTAGGACAAGTTGGGAGGTAGGATCTTCTGACCACCACCCTTAGTATCAGGAAAAGCTGGCACGGGGCTGATATGCAAAGCACGTTTTCACAGTCTTGTGTGTGTGTTGGGGGGGGGTCCTGTACTGACACCTCCATTGTGACCCACAGATGATGCAACTCATCCATCAGCTTCCCTGGAGACTTTCTCAGAGTCATGAACACCCGCAGGCCTACCCTGTACTAGATGCGGAAGCAGACCTACCGTTGTCTGTAGGGTCTTTACTATCCTAAGAATGGTGTGGGTGGAGAGGGCAGCGTGATGGTTATAGCTGGTACTCCAGAGCCCAGTTTCACCCTTCCCACCCCCACCTGGTTCTTACCACTTCCAGAGCTGCCTCCCCCCAAGTCCCACCAGTACTATAAACGTTGTTTCCAGAGTAACAGGCCTGACATCCCAAGGATATTTCTTCCCTTCCTGCCCCACCCCTTCCCCAAATTACCGGCTGCTTCTTCCAAGACACAGAGGGTGACACAGAACCTCTGAGTTGCAAGGTTCCTTAGAGGTCACAGCCGTTCGTCTCCAGCTCGGTGGAGCTGAATTGAGATTGGAGGCCCCATTTGTATGCTGCTCCTGCAGGGAGCTCACTATCATGCAAGGCAGCCAGTCTCAAATTGGAACATAAGAAAGAGCTAGGAAGTTCCTTCACTTCACTAAACTTTGCCTGTCTGTGGCTTCCACCTGTTAGTACCATTCATTCTCAACTTGGCATTTATTGATGTGCTATTGTATACCAAACTGTCCTGGGAAGTGGGGACACAAGGGAGACAAATGCCCTTCCTGATGTCATAGGCCTCAGAGTGTAGAAAAGAGATGCAAAACACACATCACAGACAGATTCTAAATGGCTCCACAATACTGCCTAGAAGGACCAGAGTGACCCAAGACGTGGGTCCAGTATCTACCAGGGGTGGGAATGTCCTCCAGACACAGAGTGGACATGGGAACAGTCCAGCAGAGAAAAGACGGTGGAATCTTAGGTGGAAGGCTAATATTCTGGAATGTGTAGAGCTGAGAGATGAGGCTAGGAGACAGATCTGGGGCCTCTCACATGGGGAAACTGAGGCCACAGGAAGGGTTTTATGTACAGACTCTCCACAGCCCTCCAGAAGTCTAGAGGTGGCTTCATTTTTCCCTTTAGGATGAAATATCCCGGGCCCTCCCACCACTTGTCCGAGGAGAGCGTTCTCAGAAAGCTCCACTTGCTGGATTTGAGTCATGCTGTCTCTAGTCTTTCCCAGAGAATAGTATCATAGCCTCCAATGACAATGGCTTTGGGGCGGATGGGAGAGGCTGTACCATCCCAGTTACGTGTTGGCTCAGGTAGCTTGTCTCGTGGTCACGCTTGCCCTCCAAGCCGGGTCCCCTACACCTTAGGACTGATAACAAGTGACTTTTAGACTCAACAACAAGCTTTACCCTGTGGCTGGTACTTTCATCACAGAGGGGTTTCTGGAGTAGGCATCCAGCTGTTGTCTGTTTTTCCTCAGTCTAGGCTGAGAGCCCTGTCTTTCTTTCCCACCCCGTGACAGGGCAGGCCGTCGCCATTGCTCTTCAGGTGTGGCTCAGCCACCCTACCACCTTCCACTTAAGCTGCTCTCTCCTGTCTTGTCTGTTAGGGGGTCATGAAATATTCAATCATTGTCTTGAACTTGAGATCTTCTTCGCCTGTAGACATCCCTTCTGACGTCATGTTGAATTCCATCTCATTCTCCACGCCCAGGCCTTTATGAAGTGACCACTGCCAGCAGCGAGGCGGGGGGGGGGGCAGGGTGGAGTGAGACACCTCTGTTAAAAGTTAAAAGCTTCCATAGGAATTTCGAAGCCCATCTTTGGGGGAGCAGGAGCCTGGGTGGGGCTGTGGGCTTTTTGGTGGATGAAGGGAGGGAGCAAGTGCCAGCACTTTGAATCTGAAAGCCCTTGAAACCTGAGGACTGTGACATCACAGGGAGGGCCTCCGTGCAGAAAAGAGCTGCTGACTGAGGGACAAGGCTTGCACTGCTAAAATTCTTTCCCAGAGGAGATGCGAGCAATGTCTACCCCTCTTCTTCTAAGGTCCCAGTGACAAACTGAGGATTATCCCAGCTGGCCTTGTCGCAAGACCCTCACCTGAGTATCCAGCACTCTCTCCTACTCTGCCTTAAATGCATGTGGCAGGCCAGAGAAGACTAAGGGGGAGGGGCTCTATCTACAGGTTATGGAGAAGCCCGCCTCCCTGCCCAGTAAAGGCATCCTGGGTAGGGCCCATTGAGGGAGGAGGATAGTCACGCACAGCAGTTGGGATGGGCATCTCCTCAACCTTCAAACACAGCCTTCCACCTCTCTCCATGTTTCAGAGAGCAGCAGAGTTATGGGGAGCCTCTATAGTTGCCAAGAGACTCAAGAGGCCCTGTGTGCTGTGTCACTGACCACTTTACTTTGGGACTTTACAGGTCTTCTCTCCGATGGCAGGTCCCCAGAGCCTGGCCTTGGGTCAAGGACATGGCTTCTGAGGCTCAGGCTGCATTGCTTTCTGATCTGTTGGGTGAGGTGCTAAAGAGTGGAGTGACGAGCTGTGATTGGGTGGGTGTGGACCTGGGAAGGTTCCAGACAGAATCTGAGTGTAAATGTTGGTTTCATTTGCATACAGGGCTGGTTGGAATAGGTGATGGTCACTGTGTGGGCCTGTTTCCATAGAAACAAGATGGTAGCCGCCATGAGGGATGGGTGAGTTGCCTGAGATCCTCAGACCTGCCTGGTGAGTCATACAGGTCAGGTGTGAGTCAGGCAGGAACCTCAAAATCACGTGGTGAAGGGATTCTCCCAGCTCCTTCACCGAGGAGCCTTGCCTTCCATCATGGCTGGTTCCGGACTCTGGATAGATGTCTTTGTATGTGCAGCCATCTCTGTTCTTTTGGAGCTAGCACTCCTCCATGGCGTTTGCTGATCTGTGCAGGATGGCATCCCTAGCTCTCCACAGTTACTCATCTTTCCTTTTCTGCTCAGCCATTGAGCCCCAGAATTGAGCCTTTTTGGCTCTGATTGGCTGGAGTGGGCTCTGTGTTCATTCCTGAGCCAGTCTTGGTGGGTGTCAGTTCCACCCATGCCTCATAGCTTGAGAATAAGGAGGATATCCCAGCAGGATATAGGGGGGTAGGAGGAATCCCTGGCCTTGGGTTCCTTGGAGTGCAGCCAGAAGCTTGGGCAGCAGGAGCTGGCTCATGGGTAGCTTGCTTGAGGGGTGGAATCTTTTACATCTACCATTATGTCTTCAGCCTCAGGATCCCAAGAGGTTCAGGTTGTTAAAGCTGCTTTGCCCGTGAGGAAATGGAGGCTCATAGAAGTTGGTGGCCCACTCCAGGTCACCACCGTGCACGGGGAACCTGGGATTGCTCACATCTGGCTGCCCTGGAGTCCATGTTCACCCCACGTGTGAGGGAGTGTCACCTTTTCAGAAGTCAAAATTATCCCACTGGCCTGTCCCAAGGTCTTGGGAAGTCTTACTGACACTCAGGAAGCTATGAAGGATGTTTGTTTCCTCCTGCTTGTGGCAGAGCTTATGGTGTCTTTCCCCTCCTTCCCAGGAGCATAGCCCACCTGGGGGGGGGGGTTTGCCAAGGCTAGCCTGAGCTCACTCAAGTGAGGCAGACACTGAAAGAGGTGGGAGGCACATAAACAAATCATGCATTGAGGATGCTCAGTGCCTACTGTGCTCACCCCACAAGCCTGATGATTAGAACTTGGAACTCTGGTACTCTCTTCGAAGCCAGGAGAGCATGGCAGCTCACCTCTAATTCCAAAGTTCTGAAGGCCAAGACAGGGAATCCCTGGCTAGACTACTGATATTGGTGAGCATTGGGTTCAGTTAAGAGAACTTGCCTTAACGAATAAAGGTGGAGAGCAATCAAGGAAGACTCCCACGTCCTCACACGTGGAGACATGAAAACACACTATACAAAGACACAGGAAAAACAAAACAATCAGGCATTCTTGAGCAGGGCATGGGGCTCAGCTCATCTATAAACCTAGCACTCACGAGTCTGAGGCAGAAAGGTTGCTGAGAGTTTGAGTCACAAAAGGAAGACTGTCTACAAAACAAAACAAACATACATATTTGCCTGAGCACTGTGCATTTCTTTCACGGCCCTGGGAAAGGGTAAGAGAGCGCTGAATGTAGGCCAGCAGTGGGAGCGTCTTGAGTCCCTTGATCCCTGAGTTCCTGGAGCCCCCTAGGTTCCCACCTTCCTGGGATCTGTCTTTGTCACCCATCCTGAGATTTTGTAGCCATCCTTGATCTGAGCCTAGCTCAGTTATGTTCACTGTCGTCAGAAGTGGGCTTAACCACTTCAGCCTCTTGGACTTGGAGACTTTGTGGGAGGAACTATGGGTATCTTAGCACTGGCATGCTGTAAGGGAACACCACAGACTGCCTGGGTACCGGGACCTATCATTATAGACAGCAGACATGTATTCCCGGTTCTGGAGGCTGGGATGCAGCAGAAGGGTTTGGAGCCTGGTGAGGATCTGCTACATCACAGATACGTTTCCTTGGTGCACCCTCATGGATAAGGGGTTGAACAGTTCTCTTTGGTTTAGTCTGTAAGGGCACCGATTTCACCCTGATGTACCCCAAGAACACCACCTCTTTGCTCCATGATTTTGGGCATTAGAATTCTAACCTATGACTTTGGAAGGGATATAAACTGATCATAGTCATGGGCAAAATCACGGTGACTGTGAAGGAACTGGCCTGAGCCAAGAGCCGTAATGTCATTCTTGTGGTGCCTCCTCCCTTTGCTTCTCATTCTTGCCGCATGTGCTCCACCAAGACCCCTACTGTGTGCTGGAGACCCCTACTGTGTTCTGGAGTCAGGCAAGTGACCCAGGGTGATGGTTTAGTTGTCAAGTGACATGTGCCGAGTCATCTCCAGCTGCCTGCCGACTGATCATCCGCCATCCCCAGCACCTCACCTTCTCTGCCACGAGCCCAGTCTTCTACTGCATCTTAAGAAAGCCCCCACAGGGTTCTCCCAGAAATCGAGGAAGCAAACATAGATACCAGCCCTGGGTGCATCTGGAAAGGTACTCTGTGTCACTTCTCAGTAGCTCCAAAGGCTCTTTGTTTTCCCCATCTTGTTCTTCAAGTTATTTATTTGACAAGCTCTCATGACTAGGGAGCCTGCATGCGCTCAGTGCTGGGGACCTAGCTGGGACCCTGAGGCATCTCTGAGAATCTGAGATATGCCGAGTAAGCAACAGTGAGATGCAAGGCAGGAGAGCTCAGCTCAGCTTGGGGGTGGGCCTGGGAAAGCCAAAAAGGACTCTTTAGATACGAAGACTGGACCGAAGGGGCTTGGAACTCTCTGAGAGCTGGGGTTGTCACCGGACATTGGAGTACAGTGGGCAGTGGGCAGTGCTGGGGATGAGGCCAAGGGGGTTCCAGAATTATAGCCTGGGCCTTCCTGGATCTTCCTGTCTGGGTGTATATGACCTCTTCCTTCAGGTACATGTGGATTGTGGGTGAGGATGAGCTGTAAAAGCTAAAAAAAGAACGCATGATGGCTCATACCTACTGTCCCTTCCTCATGCCAGGCCCTGTTCTAAGCCCTGAGTCTGTGTTAGAATCCTGCTCCGTTGAATGTCCTATTCAAAGTCACTGGTGTACCGATAGTGAGATGGGACTGAAACCCCATAACATGCTCTGACCACTGAACCATACCGCCTCCAAGGATGCTGGCCATCTTGCTGCTGTGTGTTGTGGTCCCTGGGTCAGCTGAGGGGGGAGCTTGTGAACTGTGATGAGATGGGGGTAGGGATAGGTTCTTCCACACCTGGCTGTGTCCCCTCAGTGTTCTCTCTGGGCCTCGACTTCCTCTTCTGCAGACAACAGGCGCAATAATCCGACCAAAGAGAGTTTACCTGGGGATGTGTGTGTCTGCTTGGTGCCTACTGAATGCTCAGGAGGCCCTTCCCAGCCTGCCAGGATCGAGTGGCAGGTGGCAGAAGCTCAAGGCACCCAGGCTCCCTGTCCCTCAAGGGAAGAAAGGAGGCAGCATGGAGAGCAGAGTCGCTCCATCCCTGGGCCCTATTCCCTCAGCTCTTTCCCAGCCTTCTGCGTTGGTGCAATCCTCAGGCCACACTGAGGCAAAGTGGTCCTCACGCCTCCGGTTTCCACGCCAC
The DNA here is from genome assembly GCF_903992535.2 of Arvicola amphibius. NCBI lineage: Eukaryota > Metazoa > Chordata > Mammalia > Rodentia > Cricetidae > Arvicola > Arvicola amphibius. The sequence goes on along the minus strand of NC_052055.2, from coordinate 37,434,463 downwards.
ATATTTAGGGAAGGGCATCTTCTCTCAGCTGGCCCAGCCCAAGGCCTGGATTACCCTCAAGGACAACCTGGGGCTGCATGCCCATTCTGACTCCATGACAGTGATCAAGTCAGGGGGGACATGTCTTTATCTGAGAAGTCCTGGGCCTCTCCCCGGAGCCAGGAGATTCAAGGTAGGGTTCTTTATCAGGAACACTATAAGATGCCTCATTCTATCTGCTTCCTTCTCACCTGGCCCCCACCTGAGCCTGGCCACTCAGGGAAAACAGTCCCTCTTCCCCTGGAGTGGTTCCTCGGTGGAAGTGCTTTCAAGCCAAATCGCTTTGCCCAATTAGGTGCTTGGGAGCTGGCAGGAGGCGGAGGGGGGTTGTTGACTTCTCTTTCCTTAAAGACTTTTAGCACCAAAACGTGTGATAAAAGTAACTGTGTAATTAGGAATTAATTTCTCACTCTTGAAAGCGATGTCTTACTTGGGGCCTGAGGGAAGTCAGCCCTGTGGTTATTTACCCACTCAGCAGCTCCATTTTCCTAGCTTGTTAGGAGCTAGGACCAGGGGCCCAGAGACCACTTTCCTGGTGACAGGAGGAGGGGATGGCTTTTGTCCTTGCAGGTGGCCTCCAGCACAGAGTGGGTGGGGTTATTCACAATAGGTTGAGTGTCTCCAGGGTGTAGGCAGCAGGTGAAGCTGGCCATGAAGGTCAGAGGCACGCCTAGTGCCACAGTGTGTTTGGGGGTGGCTGCAGGTGCTGTTGCTGTTGGCCCACCTCCGTGCACCACATGCTGGGGATAGAACCCAGGGCTTTGCACATGGTAGGCAGGCTCTCTGCCCCTGTGCTGCAGCCCAGTCTTACTGCTCCAGTTCCCTGGTGTCTCTGTGTTCTCTTGGGGCTCCTGGACCGCCCTGTTACTACTTTTCCCCCTCTTTTCATCTTTCCTGGATCACTTCTTGAGTGAATGAGCAGCCTGAGTCTTCGACTCAGAAGAGGGGACTCCATCCCTGCCAGGAAGTGTGGGCTGTGAGGAGGCAGAACAGGGGGTGATGGTGCTGAGCGAGAAGAGCCGTCATGAAAGAAGACAAAAAGGAGGGGAGTGAGGTGTTTGCCTTAGGTGTCCTTAAACCTGGCTTGGCACCTATGATACTGAAGGTAGGAGCAGGGAAGAGGGGCAAGGCCAGACTGGGGAGGGCCTTGAAGGCTGTGGTCAGGGATCTGGGCCTTTTTCTGAGCACAATGGGAGCTATGGAAGGTTTTAGGGAAGCACAGCTCCACTGGAGATTTAGATTTGCGATGTGGCTGGGCTAGGGGGAGGGGAAAGCAGGAGACAGGAGAACAGGAGGGAGGCTGTCACAGCTGTCAGGAGACAGGGACAGTGACGTAGTCTCAGCAGGGACGGTAGAGATGTCAGCAGCTGTCCCAGGTTGGACTTGCTTGTGCAAGAGTCTCTGTCAGGATGGTGAGATTCCTAGGGCAGAAACTTAAACTCATAGTCCGTGTTTCCCAGTCAAGTGTTCTTCCCTGTCTCTCCCACACATGTCCAGCATCCTTTTGGTCATGTTCCCCTCTGGGAAGAATGAAAGCCTCTAGGTTCTCCACTGTGCACCTAACCTGTGCTTCTTATCCCCAAATAAATTTGACTATACTCCTCTCTGAGACAGGAAACACAGCCATAGCAGAATGTCCCAGTGGGGTCATGGGGTATAGAAGTCTTGAGAGGAACTGTGCAAAGCTTTAGTGTTCTGTTCATGTTGTGAAGAACTTGGTAATATCACATTTTCAGTGGGCTGCCAGGAAGCTTGGAATTCAGATTTTGATATTAAACTCTACAAGAACTTTCGTGTGTGTGTGTGTGTGTGTGTGTGTGTGTGTGTGTGTGTGTGTAGGTTTCTTTGTTGTTTGTTTGTTTTGAGAGCCTGAGGGATGCATGGATGGGTCTCAGGAAATTTTGCAGCTCACTGTAGAGAGTGTGCTCCTACCTGAAGCCCTGGACGGTGAGGTCCAGGGTGGAGGGCAGGGGCTGGGCTAGTGCGCAGCGTCTGTCTAGGTTTGTTCCATATGAGCTTTGAGGGTTCCAATGTGCTTCTGGGCTGCAGCTGCTCTGGATCTTCTAGGGAGCCAGAGTGGAGGGGTTTGCTGAGTCTGAGGCCAAGCCTGTGCGTCTGATCAACTTCCCACTGTGAGGAGGTGTTCAGCCGCTGTTGTTTACTAACTGGGCCTTGGTGATACCCAGCTGCAGCCCACATGCCATCCAGCATCCAGGCAGCTTGTCTCTTCTCCCTGGTTGTGGAAGACAGTGTCAGAGAGCATCCCACCAATATGCTGAACCTCTCACAGCAGCCTTATCCCAGGCCCTGTGCTTTGCCCAGTGCTGATCATCCAGGTTGTGGCCCTGGGGGCTCTGGATGGGAAACAGTGGAGCACGTGACCTTATAGGGCCTGGAGTTGGGGACAGGCAGGGGGTGTCCTGAGGACTCCTTTGCCGAGGCTGCTCTAGAGCAGGATCTTCTCCAAGGTTGACAGAGGCAGGTTCAGAATAGTGACTGCACTCAAATTTGGGGATGGGAGGGGGCTCAGGCAGATGGATACAAGGAGTCAGCAGGATAGGGCCCAGACAGCCCTCAGACAGTCCCTGATTTTCTGCCTACCCCTACCTCTCAAACCTGCATTTTTTAAAATGTTTCACAGGGGCAGGAATGGCTCCATGTTCCCTCTGTCCTGAGCTAGGCAGGTGTGCCACCTAGGGTTTTGGGCACAGTCCATGGGAATCCTCTCTCCCACACCCCCAAGCAAAATGTACACAGCACTCCCTCACGACCAGATCCAGAGAACCTGCATCGGTGGGAAGAGGGTCTATGGAGTGGGTGAACGCTGCAGGGTGTCTCCCCCTTGCCCAGGGTGTGTATGTGTGTGTGCTCGTGTGCCAGAGCAAAAACATGCCAGGGTGAACACCCAAGAGTGTGTGCGTGTGTGTGTGCCAGCATGTGCCGCCCCCACAGTGCCTTCGTCACAAGCGTCCCCCAGCTGCTGGGAGAGCTCTTTCTACACAATATGAAAATGACAGTTTGGCTCACCCACGCATGGAATCCTCACGCGGCCTGCTCCCTACTGCCTGCTCAGGGCCGTTCTCGTTCTCTCCCACGGCCAGGTCTCAGCGTCACTCTCTCTGCTGGCCTTCCCTTCTTCTCCCTTCTTCTTCCTCTCCTCAAATTTTTGTCTGTGACTCTAATCTCTGTCATTGTTTTTGAGGTCACCCCTCTCTGAATTTAGGCTAAAGCAGGAGCGCGCGTGTCCGAGGGTGTCCATAAGTGAGTGTGTGTGTGGGTGAGCTCAGGTGTGCACATGTGGGGGTCATGCGCACAGAGTGGAGCCTGCCAGAGAGCTAGGTGTGGACAGGGGGATGGACTGGGGCATCTCAGGTGAGGCAGCTTTCGCTCAATTACTCCTCAAGCGACAGGAGGGGGCGGTGGCTCACAACAGTTGGACAGGTTTATTGGGTGTGTAGGAAAGCCTTCATTTCCCACCCACACTGGTGACATGTGGAGCCGGCAGCCATGCTGGAGCCAGGGTGAGACGAGGGAGACTCTACTGAGTGACACCTGAGGCCGGTTGTTGAGGGGATCTTTGAGTGAGGGGGAGGACAGCGGTGTCTCAGCAGGTGACATCTGACTGACTGTAGACCTCTGCGTGGGTCTTCAAGATCTGCTCTGTGTGAGATCTGGGAAGGCTCCCTGGAAGAGGCCACTGCCAGCCAAGCCCTGCAGGGCAAGTGGAATGAGGAGCAGTGTGGGGAGGAGGCTGAAGAGGGGTCTAGGGCAGTGTGACGCTCCAAGGCTGTCTCTGTGCGAGTCACTCTGCCCAGCAGGGTTTGAGACATTTTGGGTCCATAGTACTGACATTGGTCTGGCGCATTCTGGACTCAGTGTGGAAAAGCTTCTGAGGTTCCCGCGCTGTGTGCTGGAGAACTGCTAGCCCAAGCATGATCTCATCACAGAACATGGGGATGGCTCCTGCAGGCAGAAGAGACGCCTGAGAAAGGTTTTGGCTGGCCGAGGAGTGTCTGTGGCCTGAAGTGTGATCGACCTGTACAGTACTCCTCAGCACCCTAAGAATACAGAATACCTGTCCTGTCTTGGAGATGTGCCGCCAGATGCCTCTGACTGGTGTGACATGGGGCAGAGAGGAGGCTGGCCCCATGCAATGCTTGGCTCTAGCCTCGTCTCTCTTACCTTCTTGCTTTCTTACTAGGACTTTGTTTCCCGGTTTGGTGGGTCCCTCGTAGGCCCTTATCTATGATGGAGGCTTGATAAAGCTATTATTGATGTCGGTGACACCCAGTTTCCACGTGATACCAACCTGAGGTCCCTCAGCTCTCTAGGTTTAATCTGATGGCCAAGCATCCACTTTGGAAGAGAGGGCTGACATAAGTCAGGGGTCAGATGGATAGGGTCTAGAGGGTGGGGGGCCGCCTGGCATGGTGCTGACTCTATAGTGGGGACCTGTCTCTCTTCCTTCCACTTCCACTCCTGACTGTACCTGCAGCATCCCTGTGACAGGTGCGTTGCTGTTGCTAACCCTGCTTACAGAGGAGATTGGGACCCATCACAGCTGGATCTTGGTCCCTTTCCTCACTGTTCTAGGGAATCTGGGTGGCTGGGTGGTCCCACCCTGGGACCTGGTCCTGAGTATTTTCTATACTGTCCCTCATTCTCTCCTTTCTTCATAGGATGGTTGAATACTCTCTGGACCTTCAGAACATCAACCTGTCAGCTATCCGCACCGTGCGTGTCCTGAGGCCCCTCAAAGCCATCAACCGTGTACCCAGTGAGTTGGACCTCTCTGCCCACACATCACTGCCTGCCCAGCTTGCCCTATTTATTTTCTCAGAGAAGATAGATCAGTTCCTTCCTGGGCCAGATCTATGCTCACGGTGCTGGGCAGATGTCACTTTGTTCCCACTGAACTCATGGGCCAGCATGTGGTACCCAGAAGTGCTGGGGAGGGGGACTTGATGTCTCTGAGTTCTCAAATAACTTGGATTTCAGCACTTGGGAAGTCTGACTGTTCTGGGAGAAAAGGTTACTTGGGGGTGGTTCATACAGACTGTCAAAGGGGGCTTGTGTAAGAAAAGAAAGTGATTAGCCTGAGGGAGGATGAGTTTAGTGCTTCACCGGGAAGCCGGTCAAGGCCGGCTTAGAAATTGAATCTGTTACCTACTTACCCATAGGATTGTCTACTCATTTGCACACCCACCTTCCTATCCATTCACACATTTGTCTGTCCATCCACCCACACCCACCCACCCACCCATCCATCCATACACTCACCTTCTGTTCATCCATTCGCCCCTCTACTCACCTGTTCGTGCATGCATCCATCCACCTTCCCCCACTCACCTATGTATCCAACTGCTACCCATTCACTCATCTGTCTATACATTCATCCTTCTATATGTTCACCCAACCATGTACTCACTTGTCCATCCATCCATCCATCCATCCATCATCCATCCATCCATCCATCCATCCACCATTCATCCATCCATCCATCCATCATCCATCCGTCCGTCCATCCATCCATCCATCCATTATCCATCCATCCATCCATCCATCATCCATCCATCCATCCATCCATCCACCATTCATCCATCCATCCATCCATCATCCATCCGTCCGTCCATCCATCCATCCATCCATTATCCATCCATCCATCCATCCATCATCCATCCATCCATCCATCCATCCACCATTCATCCATCCATCCATCCATCCATCATCCATCCATCCATCCATCCATCCACCATTCATCCATCCATCCATCCATCATCCATCCGTCCGTCCATCCATCCATCCATCCATCCATCCACCATTCATCCATCCATCCATCCATCATCCATCCGTCCGTCCATCCATCCATCCATCCATCCATCCTCCCATCCACTCATCCACTCACCTATCCACTCATCGGTATCTATCTATCATTCTATCTATCTATCTATCTATCTATCTATCTATCTATCTATCTATCATCTATCTATCCATCCATCCATCAGCTCACACATAAACCTGTCTACACATTTGCCTCACTTCCCATCTATCCACCTAGTTATCTATTCACCTATTCATCTACCCGCCTACATATTCATATATCTGTCCATCCATTCCAAACCCAACTTAAACTGAGAGGTTGCCTGGGGTCTGCTCTATATTGCCCAGTCTGTATTCCCTTGATGTTTTTAACCTTACACTCACTCAAAGAGGAATCTGGTCTATTCTTATTTGGGGGATGAAGAAACAGCCTTGACGACCTGGTTCCCTGATCAAGGATGCTCTGCCAGCAAGTAGCAGATGTAGGATGCCTCCTCCACTGCCCTATGTTAGGAGTGGGAAGATAGGGAAGGGAAGGAGGAGGATGTAGACTTGGGACTTTCAGATCTGTTTGGGAAGGCCAGGAACTGTTCTTCCTCTCTCATGTCTGTGTGCTTAGTGTACATGTATGTATGTATGTGCATTTGTATGTGTGTGTGCATGCCTGCATGCGTGGAGGCCTGAGGTTGATGCCAAAGAATTTTCCTTGATGACTTTCTACCTTATTCTTTGAGACAATTTCTTAACTGAACCCAGAGCTCACCAGTTTGCTCTGTTTCTGCCTTCTGAGGGCCAGAATTGCAGGCAGGCTGTCAGGATAGCCTGACCTTTCCATGGATCCTGGGGATTGGAACTCTGGTTCTCATGCTTGAGAGGAAAGCACTTTACCCACTGAGCTGTCTCCTCAACCTGACACAGGGTAGATCTCAGCCATTTCATTCCTAGAACCGTGGAAGGAACCCCTCAAACATGTGGGAGATGCACATGCTCAGTAAACATATCTCTGTGTCCTCCCATGCTGCTAAGGCCCAGACAGTGGTGCCTTGGGCCCAGCCAAGCTCAGGATGCAGCATGGGGAAGAGCATCTGAGCTGAGACCCATGAAACCTGGGAATGAACTGCTAGTGGGAAAGACGGGCGAGGTGAGTGGGGCATGGTCAGAGCGAAAGTCTAGAAGTCACTAGCCTCTGCCTGTTGGGGATCCCAGGTACAGGCTGCTGCAGGAGCCAGATAAATATCAGGGAGTGGGGATGAGGATGTGGGGGATAGGAGAGGTCATCAGGAGGGTGTTTTAGACATAGCCCTGGCAGGAAGGTGGGGTGAGCTGGTCTGAGAAGCTGCTCCAGTGGCTAAGAAGCAATGGCTAATGCTGGGCAGGGCAGAGGGAGGGAGGAGGTACCCATGAGTCCAGGTCTGAGAGTCATCAGCATTAGCTTTAAACCACTGAGGGCCTCAGCACTGAGATCCCAGAGCAGGGGCCCTCTTTCCTGGCCTCACCTGCAATGTTTCTATTTCTGTCCCGGGGACAGCACTCGTAGCTGCTTTTGTCTACACTGTGTTTCTGGCATGGAGCCTACAGGCCTGGTTACTTCAGAGGCGAGGGGCATGTGGCAGGGTATTCGCATCCACAAGGGCATTAGTACAGGATCTCACGCCGTGGTCTCTGTCAGGCCTGCGATCTGACAAGGGTGGGGCAGCCATGTGAAGAAATGTTAGTGACTGGGAGAAGGCCCAAAGGGACAGGATAGACATACAGGGGTGGATCTTTCTCTTGCTGGATGTTTTCTGGACCTCTGTGTGTGGATATGGAGATCTGTATGTATTCCCAGGAGAACACGTATGCACACATGTGGGTGCATGTAAATGGGTGTGCATAGGAGGAAATGTGTATATGTTATGTCACGGTGTCTGTCCCTCAAGGGAGCATCCGTGGAACCTGGGCCACCCTGGATGGTCGTGTACAGAGCTTGTTAAGTGGCTTGGGACTAAGGTGGCTACTCCATGTCCCAAGCACCAGCTTGCCTGTTCTCTGGAGAAGGGCAGGGGTCAGTCTTACATTCCTGTGTTTCTGGAAGTTCCAATTACCAAGGCTCTGTGCACAGATAGCCAAGGGAGGCTGTAGGTCTTTCCACGGGACCTTCTAACAGCTAATGGCCCCCCCGGGAACCCTCAGAAGCCTGCTCAGCTGACAGTCACCTCTCCCAGAGTCCAGCATTGTGGAGATGCTGAGGGCATGAGCTCCCAGGATCCAAAATACCACCAGACTGAGCAAACAGCTATGTTCCTGGGAAAAGAACCTCAGGATAAACAACTCTCCCTGTCTTCCTTTCCTTCCCCCTCCTCTTTCCCCTCTCTTCCTCATCCTCTTCCTTCTCCTTCTCCTCATTCCCTCTCCTCTATCTCCTCCTCCTCCTCCCCCTCTTCCCCTTTCCTCTTCCTTCTCTTTTTCCTTCATCTCTGCCTCTTCCTTTTTGTTTTTATTTTGAAACGGGATTTCTCTACATAGTCCTGGCTTTCCTGGAACTTAGTAGACCAGGCTGTCCTTGATTCACAGAGTTCCTTCTGCCCCTGCCTCCTGAGTTCTGGGATCAAAGGTGTGTACCACCACGCCTGGCTTGAACTCACCTTAAGTAAATAAACTCCAGGGGTGCATGGCGGTCAGAAAATGGAGATCCCTGAAGTCCAACAACTGAGCCCCTCTTTCTGCAGGAAAGCCTTATTTGTCCCTGGTTGCCATGTGTTGCACGAGGAGTCACCAGGTAATGTGTGACCTGGAGGGGCCTGGACTCATTAGCTGTGTCCACCTTGGTATGTGTTCAGCCGTAGCCTGCAGCTCTCTATTTCACCACTAGATGGCAAGCTAGAGAGCTAGAGAGCTGGGCAGTCAAATGATTAGTGATTAATTGGGAAATCAGGGAGGGAGGTTACCAGAACCTTTCTAAATGTAGTGGAGAATAGAGTCCCAACATGCTCCCAGAAAGACTCAACTGGAGATTAGAGAGTGCCAGTCCTGTTCTCCACTCTGCTGTGATGTGGGCCTCAGTTTCCCTGCAGGCACAGAGCAGAAGAGCTGAATTAACTGTATGGTTCTCAGCTCTGCACAGGGTTGGTAGAGGACCCAGAAGTCAGGGCTCTCCTCACAGAGTCTTTCAGTATGTCCCTTAGCCCACCCCTGCAGCTTTTTCTTAGCTCCAGCCCTGGACAGATATGGGTAAGGAGACAGAGGAGGGGACAAGGTGGAGGAGAGAGGCCCTGCCTCTGTCTGTGCCTCACCTCAGTAACCACAGTGTTTCCCTGGGCCCCCTTGGTTGAGTCCTTTCAAAAAGAAAGATTGTTTTTACCTCCAGTTAGAAGCTCGGGCAGTCACCAGAGAGCATGGAGTCAGTCCATGCTGCAGCTCAATGTTGCATTCCAAGCGAGGCTGTTGCAAGGGAGTCTGCTTGGAGGACTTTGAGCAACCTCCAGGGTCCTGAGCCGTACCTGGGCTGGCAGTTGCTGGCTCTGTCATAACTTACCTCCCCACAAGGGATTCTGAGTTGGCCTGGGCTGTCTGAGCAGAATGAAGAAGATGCTTCAAGATGCCCTTGGATGCGGAGAGAGAAACGTCTGCAGTGCTGCAGGGACTTGAGCTGCAGGTCTCTCCACTGTACTGTCAGCCCCTGGTTCCGGTTCAGCAAACCCTAGCCCCGTTGTCTTGGAATCCTCCGACTAGAAAGCCGAGTTCATCCTACCAACATCTGTCTTGTTGTGTGGCTGAAATGGCACGGGGTGCTTGGAGAACTTCCTGCAGAATGTCGGGTGTCAGAAGTGATGGGCAGCTTCTGTGATGAGGACCAGGGGGTCTTGGGGACATCTTAGCAGAGGCTCGTCTTAGAAGAGTCCATCCGGGACTCAGAGGTCTCAGGACGTGGGCGGGCGTTCCTGCAGACAGAGTGTGATTCTGCGACATCCCAGGACTGCTGTGGTAGCTCAGGGAGGGGCATGCTGGGAGGGGCGAGAACTCGCCTCTTATCACCCCCTACACTGACTTGTGTTGTTGCTGTCACCCACCTCCTCACATGGCTCTCCATGCACACCACGCCACTTTGCCCAAACGACAGGATGGAAACTGGCACAGTTATCTCCACTCCCTTGTTGGCGGATTCAAAGACAGGAACATAGCAGGAGGGGGTGGCTTACATCTGGAATTTAAAGATAAATGGTTGGAGTACATCAAGTGTTGGGCTGAGCCCCTCACAGTCTCACGGGGCTGTTACTCCATCCTCTGATAAATTATAGGATGTTGGGATGTATAGGTGGGGAATGGGAGACTCACTTTATGGGGTGCTGAGCTCTCTGTTGACTGACATGAGGCAGTAGCAAGTACAGAGAACATACCTGCCCTGGTATCCAGGGCTGCTTTGGCCCTTCCTATCCAGATAGGGTCTCAGATGGATCTCTGTCAGGCCGACTGTGTTGAGAAGGGACAGGAAGACCCAGGGGTCCTTTTTGGAAGAACTTAGGGAGTTTTATTTGGGACAGGGTCTGGGAGAAAGAAAAATTGTGGGTCAGAGCTGACATGGACATTTTGTTTCTTTCTCTGGAATGTGTGATTCCTTGGACTCGAGGGAAGGCAGGAAGGATGCTGTGAGCAGACCATCTCTGGGTACATCTGGGATTCCAAGGTTTCCTGTCCTTGGTCCATATGAACTCTCTCCTCTTGGGGTACAAAAGCCTGTGGGAGGGAGGAGTAGGAAGGGAGAGAGATGAGGCAGTGGCCCTACTGCCAAGACCTGCTGTCTTCTTTGAAGAGGAGGGTGGAGAACATTTGGCCAGATGTCTGGTGGGAGCCCAAAGGGATCATAGGACATGCCGGGGTGGGGCCAGGGCAGTCAGTTCAGGGTCAAGGGCTGAGTTGTGCTCTAGGAATCCTGAAGAGGGTTGGGTAGGTTGGGTAGGTTGGGTAGGAATCGGTCAGTGTATTGGCCTCTTGACTGCTCTTCATCTGAAGTACGATTGCCTGGGGTTGCTACACCAGGCTCCAAGCTAGGGACAGGCTTAAAGCAAAGATTCATGCCTAACCCCTCACTGCTGGCTGACACCTGAGCCCCAGGTGCTGGGCCAGGGTCCAGGGTCAGGGCTAAGGCACTGCAGATGCTTTGAGGAAATTCATAGGGGAAGGGCGACTGGACCTCAGAATGATGAGGGTTGTTTGGGACACTGTTGGTGGGCACACACTGCTCTAGGGGAGGGACTTGGGGCCTGTGGGATGAAGAAGGCAGGGTGCTCTGTGACTTGGTGTCTGCCTTCAACCCACAGGCCCCTTCCAGGCCGGGCTGGTGCCAGCAATTGTGACACTGGCAGTCCGACCGTCTGCTGCCTGGCCCGGCCTCCTAGCCCCTGTTGTGCCTCTGATTAGTTGGCTTGGCAATGGTGGGGCAGCAGACGGCTTCTCCTTGCGCTCAGCACCTTCCTCTCCTGGCTGCTCGGTGCTCTCGGCCAACATGGCCAGATCAGAAAGTATGCAGCCTTGGGGGCCAGGCCACAGCCGTGGCACACCTTTCTCCCTCTTCTGTCCCTCCCCCCCAGCAATGGGTTGTGCCCCTGGCTGAGGCTGGCACATGTCCTGTGATTTCTGCTTGAACTGGCCTGGCAGAGTGGCTGAGCTAATCTGGCCTGACAGCCCCTGTCTGTGGAGCACCTTGGGCCTGGAGAGGAGATGCCAGCTAGGAAGTGATCCTCCCTTTGCCATCTCTTCCATGGCCACCAAGGGACCTTCCAGATTCTCTTGCGGCAGAGGACCTGCTCCGGGGTCTCCATCTCTTAGGGTTGGGGTGGAGCTCTTGTAGTCATTTCCCTGCCTGGAATTTGCCACTATGGTACCAGTTTTGATGCCATCTAGACCATCTACCCTGAAGCTACTCACATCACACTCCTGGACTAGACCCTTCTCTCCTGAGCCCAGTGGGGGAGGTGGAGGGGGAGGACAGGGAGGAAGTGGGCGTGGCTTGTCTCTTAAAGGGACAGAGCAGAACATTACACAGGGAGCTTTGTCTTTTTAAAAATTTTATTTTATTTTAGTTAATTAGTTAATTAACTTTTGACAGGGTTTTTCTGTAGCTTTGGAGCCTGTCCTGGGACTAGCTCTTGTAGACCAGCCTGGCCTCGAACTCACAGAGATCTGCCTGCCTCTGCCTCCCAAGAGTGCTGGGATTAAAAGCATGCACCACTGCCACCTGGCTTAGTTAATTAACTTTTGAGATTGGGTTTTCCTCTGTAGCTCAGGGCAGCCTAAAATTTGAGGTACTCTTCTTCCCCTCAGTTACCCTAAGCAGAGGAATTACAAATATTTTTTACCAATCCAACCTCATCTGGTTTGATATTTTTTTTTTTTTTTAAAGCTGATGAGTCCATGGGGCCCAGAGCAGTGTATGGTGGTGGCAGGCTTCCTGTGTAGTAGCTGTGGAGGGGGAACATCCGTTTACCTATCGTTCTTTTTAAAATATCTGTTTACTTTTATCTGTATGGGCCTTTTGTCTGTGCACTGTGTGTATGCCGGATGCCTAGAAAGGCCAGACTGGGTATCAGATCCCGTGGAACATGAGTTTCAGATGGTTCTGACCTGCTGTGTGGGTTCCGGGTCTTCTGAAAGAGCAGTCAGTATCCTTAACTGCTGAGTCATCTCTCCAGCCCCCACCATTAATCTTTCATTCTTTGCCCTGTTGTCTCCCTGAGGGGCTGTTGCTCTGGGCAAGATCCAGGCAGGACTGGGGAATGTGGGCCTTGCATGTAGACTTGCCTGGATCCCGAAGCTAGATTCAGAGCAGAGGAGGGCTGAACCTAGAGAAGTCATTCAGGGTGGTAAGCGTTTTGAAGGAGGAAGAGCAGGTTCAAGTCAGGTATCCCAGGACAGAGAGAACCGGAGGAATGAGACGCCCTTTTGAGTATGTGCTGGCCAGGAGGGAAGCAGGAAACTGGGGTCTGTAGTGGCATGGGCCAGGCCTGCCTCCAGGAGTGGACCCACAGCCATTCTAATAGGAACGTTTGAAATGGGCTGTGGGCTGAGCTGTAGATGTGTGCGCCTCTGTGTGTGTGTGCGCGCGCGCGTGTACATGTGTGTATGTATGTATATATACAAGCTCTCAAATCAAATATATGTGCACATATGGGACTGGCCTGCCTATAAATGAGGCTCCTACAGCCATTGTGGCCCCAGAGGCATATACCCAGCTGGGACTAGAACTCCACTCTTCGTCTGGTCTGTGCTGGGTGCCACCAGGGATGATCTACATCAGATGTCCTGTATCCTCTAACTCTTACCGATTGGGGAACAGGTCCTTAGCTACACTCTTGGGGCCATTGACACCCTGTCTTCATCAAGGGCCACCAGGCTCCTGATCCAGGCTGATGGCGCCCAAAGTAAGCCCAACCTAAGAGAGGGAGATTGTGATTGGGAGGGGGCAGCAATGCTAGAGGATGCCACTTTTGACCAGGTATGGCAAGAACCCAGGAAGGCTGCCTGGAGGAGGAGAAAGCAAGTCGAGAGAGAAGTCCCATGCACCTACCCTTCCCTCTGATCCCCTTTCCCATGTCTTCTTTCCCAGGTCCCCCTTCTCCGTCTTCATTTCTTTCTGCTCTCCTGTTTGTGCCTCTGATTTCGTCTCTTCCCACCTCTTCTTTCTCATGTGCCTGGCACTAGGGCACTGGAGAAAGAGCGTCAGTGTCCTGCCAGTCTTGGCTATTTACTACACCGACTGTGTAAAAGAAGGCTTATCCAGGCTCCTCAGGGCCTTGCCTGACTCCTAATCCTGTAGTCTCAATTCCCTGGGCAGCCATGGATGAATTCAATTTGTGCTAAATCCATAATTACCTAATTACACCTTGCCTCTGTAGCCCTGGGACTCCCCAGGCCCTGGAGAACCCTGGAAGGGAAGCTGGGCCCCTGGGCAGAGGGGAACGGAGGGAAAGGGCTGCTTTTCCGGGAACGGAACCGGCAGCTCAGAATCTCAATATCCTGGAGAACAAGGGAAATGTAATTAATTGAGCAACAAAGGCCACCCTTGGGAGCAGCCAGGAGTAGTCAGGCTGGGGTGGTGCTAGTGAGTCGCGGAGTGAGGGGAGCCTGCGGCCTCCTCAGGGTAGTTCTGGTCCAGCCTTCTCTGCACCAGCTGCCTCTGCCTGGACCCTAGGACTGCATTTCCCAGAGCCCAGAGCCACTCTCAAGGGCTGTGCCTGCTCAGAGATCTGCTGATGACAGTGGCCCAGGCCTTTGACTAGCCACGCCTCGACAGTAACCCCAGGCCTGTCTCCAGACAGCTCTGCGTGTTCACAAGCTATACTTCCTCTCAGCCCTGCTGGCAGATTCTTCACATCCTGTAGGGCCCAGCCCTACCTCATCCTCCCTACAAACATGTCCTTGGCAGTGGTCCTTTTGCTCAGTACTGCTGTCCCTGACCCCTGCTGCTGGGCTGTGAGCTCTGAGGGGAATTCTCAGCATTGCGGTGACAATCTACTGCTTGATAAATGCATGCCTTCATGCATGCATGGATGAGTGATTGCAGTCCCAGAAAGGCCTGAAGTTGGCTGACGTGAGTCCTTTGGCCCATTTTGGGGAGCATGCGGTAACCTGTTTTGTTTTTTTTTTTTTTGGTCTCCCCCAGTATGTACCCCTTGTTCCCAAGTTGGGGGATGGATGTAAAGCAATGGGGTGCTGAGCCTTGGCCCTAGCTGTTCTCAGCTTGATGATGCAGCCTGCCAGGGAGTCCCATTGCTTTTCCTGAGTGGACTCTGACCTAGTTTTGTGGGGAGGAAAGATGGGGGTGGACATTAATTATTGATTGGAAATTACTCCACGCTGAGTGTGATATGCAAATCCACGATAATTATCCTCATTAATAACCACCTCAGCATCACACTGGGGTAAATCACAATCCAACAGGACCAGCTCTGCTACTTGTCGTCATTCTTTATTCCTCCCCCTCCAACCTTCCTCTCTTTTCCAGTCTTGTTCATGAGCAGGCATCCAACAAACATTGATGGCGCTTATCTTGCGGGTGAGGCCCTGATGGCTTCTGGGAATACTGAGGCGTTTAGGCACAGACCCTGTCCCCAGGAATTTACAGCCCAGTAGACAGGACAGGAAGGCAGTCAGATAAATATTCCTTAGGGCTAGATGTTGATTCAGATAAGCCCTCTCAGGGTTGTGTAGCGTACAAACTTAACTGTGCAAGGCAGCCTAGGCTAGGAGCTGCAGAGATTGCCTGGAGCAGGGGAGTGGTGGGTTGGGCGAGAAAAGGTCTGGACAGCTCTGCAGAATGAGATGTCACAGGGCTGGCTATGGCGGATGAATAGGTGTTTGATAGGGTGCTTCAAGAAGAGCCATCAACAGAGGTAAGAGGATTAGTCATAGGAAGAGGGCTAGACTCAGTTTTAGGCAACAGTTTGAATTCACATCTTTCTGTTTCTTAGTGATGGGTCTCCAGCCGGTTCTTTGAACCTCCTGTATGAAGCAGAGACACTACTGCCAGCCGCAGGCGGTTACTGTGAAGGCTGAAGGAGAGCCTAAACAGGCTCTCTATGTGCTCTAAATGTGCTAAATGTGCTCTCGTGCACATCCCCACGAGAGCACTCATCACCTGAAAGAGGGCTCCATAAATGTCTGCTGTTTCACCCAGGATCTCATGGAAGTGCGTCAGGGCCCAGAGCCATTTTCCTAGCTTTGTGGGTGCTGGGGTAGATATGCATGAGTGAGGTTCTCTGGTAATCCCAGCAGGAGACTCAATCTCTCCTCCAGCCACCCCTCAGCTTTCCGACCTGTTCTCTTGGCTTCTCTGATGCCTCCTTCTCTGCTGTTCCTCTCCCAGGCATGCGGATCCTGGTGAACCTCTTGCTCGACACGCTGCCCATGCTGGGAAATGTGCTCCTGCTCTGTTTCTTCGTCTTCTTCATCTTCGGCATCATTGGTGTGCAGCTGTGGGCGGGCTTGCTGCGGAACCGCTGCTTCCTGGAGGAGAACTTCACCATGTGAGTTCCCTGCCCTGTTTGGATCAGGCTTCCTACTGCTGTGATCAAACACTGATCTGGGAGAGGAAAGGGTTTGTCTCATCTTACAGCGCGTAGTCCATCATCAGGACAGGAAGTAGGGTAGGAACCTCAGGCAGGAGCTGATGCAGAGGCCATGGAGGGCTGCTGCTTACTGGCTTGCTCCTCATGGCTTGCTCAGCCTGCTTTCTAATAGAATTCAGTACCACCAGCCCAGGAGTGGTAGGCTCCACACTGAGTCCTCCAACATCAGTCATCAGTAGACAATGTCCTACAGATCTGCCGACAAGCCAGTCCAATGGAAATATTTCCTCATTAAGATTCCCTCTTCTCAGAAGACCCTAGCTTGTGTCAAGGTGATATAAAAAACTAGCCAGCACCCTACTGGCTATCCTCACCCCCAACCTGCTCTGCTCCTATTGACTCTGACCTACCTCTTCCTAACTCATTTGCTAACTAAGAATCAGGCCAGCAAAATAGGAGTGGCCAGTTTGAGAAGGCTGGATAGGAAGAGAGAGGGAGGTCTGGATATTGAAAAGGATAGAAAGTTGCAGAACCCAGGGAGGTGTGTGTGTGTGTGTGTGTGTGTGTGTGTGTGTGTGTGTGTGTGTGTTGTGTGCCATCACAGGATCAGCTCGCATCCTGCTGCTGGGTCCAGAGTGGGAGCCAGGTGTCCCTCAAGGCAGAATGTCAATATCTGCTTAAAAGACGGGTTTAATTTCTGAAAACGATGTCTTTAGAATCCCTTCTTTCTAAGTGATGAGGCTACCCAGTGCATGTGCACGCTCTATGTGATTGGAAGAAAGTTTTCCACAAGTCATTGGGCTGCTGCTGCGTGCCAGGCTCCAGGGAGGTTGAAATGAAATAACAATCATGTCTGTTTTAACCTAGCAGATGTACCCTGGCAGCTAGGGCACCCATGGGGAGCACCAGGCTAGGGTTTGGTTGCCAAGGCTGAGTGCCTCTTCTGGAAGTGTGGTGTAGGGACACCGCCTGAGTTGGGATCAGTCTCCCTTTTCAGGGTTTGGAATGTTAGGTATAATGTGATGTAATGGGAGGTAAAAGTTGGGTAGGGATATTGCTGTGCTGTAGGGAATGGTGTGGGGTACCTGGATAGGCCAGGGAAGGGACACCTTGCTGGGTGAGGGCCCCTTGGATAGTAGAAGAGGGCCTATTCCACTTCTGTGAGCGCTCAGCAGAAACTGGTAGTCAGGGGCAGGAAGCAGGGAAGGCCTTCAAAGAGTAGCATGCGTGTGAGCTCTTGGCGTTGAGTGTTGCTAACACATCCATGCCCCCTCCTGTCCCATGTGGATCTTTTTTGTAGCATTCTGTGACTGGCCCTGTGATGCCACAGACATGCTCAGCCTTCATGTCACCTTCTGCTGGAGGATCGCTTTCTCGTCCCCAAACAGTGGACACACTCTCTGCTAAACTTCCTTGTTGGCTGATCTTCTCCTACATCCATCCCATTTGTCAGCTTGAGGATTTGGGAAGTCTCTGGAGCAGTTGCATACTTGGTCTTGGGGGGACCCTAGGATGTTAGTTCTCCCCAAGATCAGGAATCTTTGGTCCTCACTGTTTTCTCAGGACCTGGAACAGAGCCCTAATTTCTTCACTGTGAATGAATGAGGGACTAATTAAGATGATAGCATAAATGAGATCGTGAATGAATGAATGGATGGATGGAGAGTGAATGAGTGGATGTGAATACTGCACAGTGGTGGGCTGGGAAGAAGGCTGGTTCTCCTTGGCTTTGCAGCAGGAGAGTCTATGTGCTGGTTGGAGGTTGGCTGTTTCCTTGTCCTGTCCAGACCCTGAGAGGTGGCTTCAGCCCTGCTTTGGCTATGATGGGGGAAGACGGGGGCACAGAGCTGTGGACGTGCCTGGGTCTCAGTGTTAAAGGGGCCCAGTGTGTAGCTGGTCCACCTGGAAGAGGAGCTCCAAATATGAGAGGAGCGAGGGGACCGTAGGGCAAGGCTGGGGGACTCTCCTGAGCTCTGAGAGCTCATGCTCTCACGACAGGTGGCCTTGACTTACAGGCCTCACTGGTAGAGGTTGACCATACTTCAGGCTTGGGAAGAGAGCAAGGCCAAGGTTGTGACAGAGCCTCCCACCGCTGCTATGCAGGTGGGGACTGAAGCAATGGAGTCGGGACTTCAGGGTCAAATTCTGCTTCTGCCACCTGCTAGCCATGTGGCTTCGGCAACTTCGTACCTCAGTGTCTCTACCGCAGAGTTGTTTTGGGGAATGTCTCAAATTAGAAAATGTGGAACGTTAGGACAGTGTCTGACCTCACGAAGCACTGAGTAGGAGTGAGCCATTGTATGACGCCATGTGTGTTCCTCCAGCCTGGGAAGTTCCGTGTGTGTGTGTGTG
This sequence comes from Arvicola amphibius, assembly GCF_903992535.2. NCBI lineage: Eukaryota > Metazoa > Chordata > Mammalia > Rodentia > Cricetidae > Arvicola > Arvicola amphibius. The sequence continues at coordinate 37,416,209 of NC_052055.2, read as the reverse complement.
TGTGTGTGTGTGTGTGTGTGTGTAGGTGCGTGTGTGCATGCATGTGCATGTGTGTGACCATTTATTTATTGGGAAGGCACTGGAATGGCACCTGCAATCCTGGGTGTGTGAGTGTGAGCTCACCTCAGTCTGGTGCCACAGATGATGGATGGCAGCCCTAACTAAATGAGCACTGAGTGGCAGGGTGGGCCCGGATCTGGTCTTGGAGAAAGACAGTGGGTATTCACAGGTTTCTTGGTCCACGATGGACACTGTCCTCAGCAGGACCAGTTCGGTTTCCTTCCAACATCCTGTGCAGGAAGCAGATTATCCTTATCTGCTGGTTTGTGGGAACGTGTTTATGGGCCAGTGCATACATGTGTACATGTGTATAGAGGCCAGAGGCCAATGTTTGGGGGTCATCCTTGATTGTGCTCCACCTTATTCTATTTTATTTTGAGACAGCGTCTCTCACTGAAACTAGAATCGATTGATTTGGCCGGATGAGCTGGCCCGCAGACTCTGGGACCCTCATGTCTAACCTCCCTGGCACTGGGGTTATAGGCACATATCACCACGACTGGTTTATATGAAGGCGGTGGGGATCTGTACTCAGGTCCTTATGCAAAGCAAGTGCTTGACCAAATAAGGCTGGCAGTAGCAGCTCCCTGAGAACCCCAGGGGAGGGGCTCAGCCACACTACAGAGGACGGAGGGCTGGGGGTGGGCAAGTGTGGGATCGGGGCTGGGCTGTCCATGCTATTGACTGGTCATCTGAACTGGTATCTGGGTGTAGGCTGGCCTCTGGCACAGCTGCCCTGGGGTTTCTGAATTCATGGAGTAGGGCTGGCAGAAGAGCACCAGGGAGAAGGCTGGCAGGAGGGTCTCCAGTAATGGCAAGCGGTCATCACCTACCAGACAGGGGTGAGCTCATCACCCCTCAATGCTAGCTGCACTGACCCCTGAGTCCCAGACCTCCTGAGTCTCTCCATCCGTCACTTGTAGAGCTAGGGACACCACCTCCCACGGGGTTGATGTCCACAGTGAACTGGAAACCTTGAAGAACTGTGACTTTAAGATGTCTGTAGGTTTGCAGGAGTTGATTGAAACAAAAACTTTGCTATACACACATCTACCGGAGAACTCAAATCCAGGACATAGAAAGAATGACTATACACCGCTAAGAAAGCAAAGAGGATCCAATTAAAAATGGCCCAAAAGACCTTACCAGAGCCCTCTCAAGGGGCTGCAGGAGTGGCGGATGAGTAGTTGGAGAGGCCCTTCTCCTTCCAGGTCTTAAGGGGGTTGTAATTGAAATGACAGTGAGGTACCATGGCACCCCACCAGGATGGTTTAAATGAGAAGGACCATTATTGCCACAGACACAGAGCAAGCGATGGATGTTCTGCTGTGTTCAGGGAGCTCTCAGTGGATCGTCAGGGTGGTTTCAGGATGCATTGTGAAACGCTGGACAGACCCACTGCTAAACACACCCTTGGCTTGCCAGGTGGTACCCTGGGGCTTTGCTCAGAAGAAAGGCTTGCTGGATAGGGCCAATGGGGTAGCTCTACTGGCAGAGCATTCTCTTAGCGTGAATGAGGCTCCGGGGTTCAGCCTTCAGCACTACAAGGAAAAAAGAAAATTACAGCCATTGAGCGTTAGCTGGGAGTGGTAGCTCACACCTGCAGTTCCTGTGTTCATGATGCTTTGGCAGAAAGACCTTAGGAAGTCAGTCACCTTTGGTTACAAAAACAAATACCACCACCCCCTTGTACATACATACATACATACATACACACACACACACACACACACACACACACACAGAGAGAGAGAGAGAGAGAGAGAGAGAGAGAGAGAGAGAGAGAGAGAGAGAGAGAGGTGACTTGTGCCCACTCAAGCATGTGGACAAGAGTAGTTCTGAATCATAAGGGCCCCATACCCAGAAATGACCCAGATTGACAGTTAGGTAAGTAATAGCAGTGCACTTGCTCACGCAGTGAACACACTCATAGGTAAGAGTCCCAAGGAGCGGCTGTTTAACTCTGTCTGCTAATGGTGTTTTTGAGCAGCAAAAACTTGGCCCCCAATCCCCTTCAGTTTTCTAATGTATTGAACTAATCTCAGAGCCTGAGGTCAGAAAAAACATTCTCAAAAGATTTCTGGCTTCATCTTTCAGTCTGGCCTACTCTATCACAAAGAATTTTGCTTGTGGCGCATGATGGGTGCAGTGACGTCAAGGTTGATTTGTTTAACGTGTATTCAGCCTTCCCAGAATCACGTGGGGCATGGTCCGGCCTTTCTGCATGGGATCAAAGTGATGTTTGTATTGGAAGCAGGTGGTCGTGAGCCTTTGGGGGGGGGGGGGGGGGGGGGGGGGGGTTGGTTGTGACGTTTTGATTGTTAAAGGACGTTGATGAATCGCCTTCCGCGGGGGTGGTGCAGTTTGCGCTCCACCAACAGTGTGAGTGCCTGTTCACACCCATGCTTTCCACATTCGGTACAGAACCTTGGGGTGTTCATTTGTAGGAGAGGAGGCAATGCTGGTGTCCTTTCTCTCGGTTTTTTGCTTTCACTTTTGTCTTATGAGACAGGGTGTCTCTGTATCCTTGGCTGTCCTGGAACTTGCTATGTTGACCAAACCAGCCTTGAACTTACATAGATCCTCCTGCCTCTGCCTCCTGAGTGCTGAGATTAAAGGCATGCGCCACCACTGCCCTAAACTTGATTGCTTTTTTCTCCCTCCTTCCTCCCTCCCTCCTTCCCTCCCTCCCTGCCTTCATTCCCTCCCTTTTGTCTTTAATTAAATTAGAGTAATATTTTTTGACACAGCATTTCGAAACAGGTGTACTGACATGTACCTATGAAGTCAGTACCCAGGAGGCAGAAGTCACAGGATCTAGAGTTTAAAGTTATTGTTGGCTGTACAGAAAGTTCAAGGATAGCCTGGGCTACACGAGACCTGTCTCAAGCAACCAGCCAATCAAGAAAGGAAAGCATCTTGTCATTCAGTTCAGGCTGACCATGAACTTAACACTTATCCTAGACTAACCCCAAACTCATAATCCTCCTGCCTCAGCCTCCTGAGTGTTGACTTTTGTGTTTGCCTTAAGACACATCTCTGTCTCTGGGTATTATGGTCTCCACTAAGGCCCCTGTCCTATAGAACAGCACATTAAGCTCATTACTTGTCTCAGAGTCCTCTAGTTTCCACTTACCTTTTTACTTTTAAGCCCTGCCTGGATGGTTTTTCCTTGAACCGTCTAGCTGGGTTCCATAGCTAAGATCACAATGGGATATCATTTGTGATTGTGTGGTGGGCCGAGCTTATGACCAAGTATCATAGATGAGTTAATCCATGCCCAGGGATGGAAGAAACCAGTCTAGGGCCACACACTCCGTCATCTGCTGGTCAGCAAAATGCAGTGGCTGCTAACTGAGTTCTTTCTCTTTCCTTTCCAAACACAGTGGCCTGGGCCAGCCAGGAAGCTGGGTGGCATCTGTTCCAGGACACTGTGTAGCTCAGGGAGCCTTGACTTAGCTCTGTGGAGGGGAGGATCCTCTGGGGAAGGTTCCTCAGAGGAGAGAATCGTGGAAAGGGATCACAATAGACCCATAGAAACTTTTGTGATTGTAACAGAAGAGGGAGGCCGGGCGGTGGTGGCGCACACCTTTAATCCCAGCACTCTGGAGGCAGAGACAGGCGGATCTCTGGGAGTCTGAGGCCAGCCTGGTCTACAGAGCGAGTTCCAGGACAGGCTCCAAAGTTACAGAGAAACCCTGTCTCTAAAAACAAACAAACAAACAAAAAGTGAGAAAGAGTATCTCAGGAAGGGACTGCATGTTCTGCTTGTTCCTGGGCCTGGAAGCGGTGATCGGGCCTTATATCAGTCTTGCTACAGCATGGCCTTTCTTTACCTGGTACACCTGGCAGTGACTCTCCCCTGTCGTTCTTTGATTGCTCTTTTCTATGGCAGACAAGGGGATGTGGCTCTACCCCCTTATTACCAGCCCGAGGAGGATGACGAGATGCCCTTTATCTGCTCCCTGTCGGGGGACAACGGCATCATGGGCTGTCACGAGATTCCCCCACTGAAGGAGCAGGGCCGAGAATGCTGCCTGTCCAAAGATGATGTGTATGACTTTGGGGCGGGGCGCCAAGACCTAAACGCCAGTGGCCTCTGCGTCAACTGGAACCGCTACTACAACGTCTGCCGCACAGGGAATGCCAACCCGCACAAGGGCGCCATCAACTTTGACAACATCGGCTATGCCTGGATTGTGATCTTCCAGGTGAGAAAATTCAGGCCCAGGACTGGTCAGCCAGCAGTGGGTGACCTGGCTGGCAGCCTTACTCAGCAGGTAAAGTCTTGAGCTGGTCTTGGTCATCTACTACTTGAGATCTGTCCAACATGCTGGTGGTCTAAGCTTCATCCTGTTCACTTTGAGGGCAGGAAACTCAAGGTTTGAAGGAGGAAACCATGCCTGTTGGCCAAGGAGTCTGCAGTGGCTAAATAGCAAATCAAGATTTCTATCCACTTGGGCTCCCCTCTAAACCTTTGCTCCTTACAGATGCCCAAGTGGGTTGGGGTCAGAGCAGGGAGTTCTGTTCACAGAGGGCAGAGGCAGGGCATGACTCTGTTGGAAGGGCTGAGCTGAGCCAAAGCAAGGCCCACCGTGCTAAGGGAAGTCATTGCAAGAGCGGTGGCAACTGGGGCCAGGCCTGGGCGGAGCCTGACTGGCTGGCATAGAAGATGCATGGGGGCCATCGCACCCATGCAGCCATTGTGCAGACCATTGTGGCTCCTGTACCAGCTCCGTCTCTTGAGGGAACTAGGCATGGTTCGTTCAGGAAACAGGGGCTGCAGGACATTGGGGGGGTCTTGGCTCTGCCTCGGTCTTCTCCTATTCATACTGAACGTACTCTTTATGTGGGTGCACTGTGCTAACAAACCCCTTCCCTTGGGTGCCTGACAACAAGGCAGTGCCGTGAGTGGGGATGCCAGCCCCTGTGCCGTGAGGCTCTGCTGTCCTCAGAAGGAAGAGGAGAAGGAGAAGAGAGGAGGGCAGGGGGCTCCCACTCTGCTCTGGGAAGGGTCATATCAGAGATTCAGAGCTGGGCAGCAGCCGAACTCATGCTCAGTCACTGTGTTTTGGGTCTCTTGGTTGGTCAGCCCAGAGGGTGGAGGCTGCTCAGTGCTTTGCCACAAGCAAAGCTGAGGCTGAGTCAGGGAGGCCCCAGTGCTTAGCTTGTCTCTCCCTAGGTGGCTCATTGTCTCTGAATGGCATTCAGATGACCTGCCACGTCTCGGCCCGCTGGGAACTCTGCTGTCAGTGTACAGAAAAAGTCAGTGGGCTTAAGTCCAGGGTTCTCTGCTTCTCCATCGTGTGGGAGTCCCTGCTCCCCTCCTGCCTGGCAGTGTGATGTTGTAACACCAGTGTCTCTTTGAACCTTGGTTTCTGTATCCATGCTGCCCCCTACCCCAGCCCTTGGGGTGCACAGGAGGGCCCAGTGTCTTAGTCTCCGCCCTCTCCTCGTGCTGGCTGCAGGTGATCACGCTGGAAGGCTGGGTGGAGATCATGTACTACGTGATGGATGCACACTCTTTCTACAACTTCATCTACTTCATCCTGCTCATCATAGTAAGTATCAGGGCAAGTTCAGGACTGTGGACCATAGCACTAGGTCTGGGTGGGAGGGAGAAGAGGGGTGGGCAGTCCCAGGGAGCCCTCTGGGCTAGGTGAGCCTGGTGAGACAGGAGAGGCTGCCAGAGGAGTAGGCAATCGGTCTCCAAGGAGGGAATATTTTAAATGCAGCCAAGCAGCCGGTGATTGAAGGGGCTCCTCAGGGCTGTGGCTGGGAGCATTCATCACATCCCCTTGCCTTCGCTTCTCATCTCTCTACATTAACTTCTGCCCCATTGATTCTGCTTGTCTTTCTCTGCCCCTATCTCCAGGAATACATTCTTCCAGGGCCTTAGCCAGGGGTATAGTTCCAAAATGGAGCAATCCAGGGGTACTATCTGGTCCCCATTTTTCCTGGGGAAGTCAAGATGTTTTGACCGGTTGCATGGACCTTGTTCCTGGACAAGACATAGGGTGGGAGGTTGGCCTTGGTGGAGCTCTGGGAAAGTTTTTGAACTCTGGATTCTCTGCAGCTCTGTCTGTGGCCAGGTGATGGAGGCAGGGGTCTCTGTGCCCTTCTAGGTTAGCACTTCCTGTCCCTGCTTTCCAATGTCCATCTTGTCCTTCCTGCCCGTGGCTTCTCCCTTAGCATAATCCGCGGAGGCCAGGCCTCTGGGAGAGCTGTGTTCGCTCCCCAGCATGAAGGCTGAGTTCTCCAGCTTACTGGTGGTTGGGGAAGGCAAGCTTGGCTCCCATGAAAAACACCCTGACTGAGGCGTTTGGAGAGACTGGCTGCTGACCAGAGACACACCTGCTGTGATGTAGCTCCAGGGGTTTCCTCGGGATCCTGGGGCCTTGGACTCAGGAGAAACCGCAGATGAAAGAAAGAAGGGCCAAGATTTCATTCTGCTTCACTGGCTACTCAGAACCATTTTTAACAGAACATCCCGGAGAGATGGGCTGAGTTCCAGGGACAGAGCAGGGATCCAGGCCCTGCCCCACTCCAAGGAGCTCATAGTCTGGGAAGGAAGGGCTGACAGGTGACAATGACATATAGAACCTTAGGTAGCATGATAGAAAGATGCCCATAAAGGCTGGAGGGATGCAGGTGACTTCTTGGAGGAAGGCAGGATGCTCTGTCCTCTCCCACAGGAAGCCATTGATTCATGGTATGATTTGAGGCAGGCCACTCACAGACTCTTAGTACCCAGGTGATGGGGAGGGTTAGCTGGGACACAGCTGGAATCCTGTATACCCTTGGTATCCAGTAACTGATCAGTAAATATACCCTGATGTTATTGGGGTCCCTTGAGTCCCAAGTGCCCTGTCTCTGGACAGAGGGTACCATCAGCAGGCTGATGGGGGGGTCTTCCATCTTCACAACTCCCAGCATTCCTCTGGTTAGGAAAGTCCTGCCCCCACTTTGCTCAGTTTCAGAGAGAACAAGGGCTCCCTGAGTCACCCAGGGAAACCACTGCTGGGCAAAGGCTAGGTGGTGACCATACAGGGGGTAGAGTGTAATCTCTCTGGTTCCTGTGTCCCTAACCAGTCCAGGTGTGGCAATGCACCTCTCTGGGAAATGCTATGGAGAAGACAATGGAGCCAAGGACTGCTGGCCATCTTTTTGTCTAAGAGGCAGTCTGTTTTCCAGAGTCTTCTGGGCCAGGAAGTCCTCTTTGCCTTTAGCTCTTTCAGTTGTGTGTAACGGGGAGAGGAAAGAAGGATAAACCAGTGACTGGGGCAGCCATCTGCTGTACCTGTGGGTGATGTCCCAGAAGGCTGGAGACCACATCTCTCCTGCCAGGCCAGAGGTGCTCATTCGGGGTTAGTGAGTACCAGGAGAGATGGCCAGTACCAAATTAGTTAGATGGGCTATAGTGGGGCTATCAGGTTCTATCTCCCTCCTCCAAGCAAACAGCCGAAGTCCGTGCTGGTGAGCAGGACTCAAGAGTTTTTGCTACTTGAAGGATTGTGTCTTTCCTCTTGGCTTCAGCATCTCTGCCCTACATGGGTGGATAGGGAGGCCAGGCCTTGGTCCTAATGGGGCCTGGGCTTGGATGTAGTCTTAGTCTGACCTGGGAAGTCACCTAGGCTGTGTCTTCCCCTGCAAGAACTCAGTGATCTTTTCCTGTCCCATCTGTGTGTGTGTTTCTGTCTCTCTGGGCCCCTCCATCTTCCCTGAACCTCTGTCTGTCTGTTTCTACCCCCAACTCTGCCTTCTCCATGTGCCCCATGCTGCTGTCTCTCTCCCTTCCTCCCTCTCTCTGTCTTCCTCTCCCCATCTCCTATCTTTTCTCTCTCTTCTCCCCTTTCCCCTCTCCCTCCCATTCTTCCCCCCTTTCTGTCTTTGATGCTCTGTGCTCTGGCTGACCCTGTCTTGCTGTCTCTCTGCTATGTATTCTGTCCTCTCTTCTGTGCCTCTGGTCTGTTCCCTCTCCCCTTCCTCATTTTTGCTGTCTCTGGTTTCCTTCTCTGTCTCCTGCTCTTGCTAACCCATTCTCTATCTCTGTCCTTTTATCCTGTGTCCTCTTGCTGGCTCTACTCCTCTCTTTACTTCCTTGGCCCCACTGTTCCCTCTGTCCCCTGTTCCTGTCCTTTCCTCCTGTTGGTCACAGGTGGGCTCCTTCTTCATGATCAACCTGTGCCTCGTTGTCATAGCGACCCAGTTCTCGGAGACCAAGCAACGGGAGCACCGGCTGATGCTGGAGCAGCGCCAGCGCTACCTGTCCTCCAGCACGGTGGCCAGTTACGCCGAGCCTGGCGATTGCTATGAGGAGATCTTCCAATATGTCTGTCACATTCTTCGCAAGGCCAAGCGCCGTGCCTTGGGCCTCTACCAGGCCCTGCAGAACCGGCGCCAGGCCATGGGCCCGGGGACACAGGCCCCTGCTAAGCCTGGGCCCCATGCCAAGGAGCCCAGCCACCGCAGTAAGTGGCCTTGCCCCTGCAGTTCATGTAGTATGACCTGGGGAGGGGTCTCAGAATGGCAATATTACAAGCAGGTGATGCCTCTTGGAGCAAGAGGTGTCCATATCAGATGTGGGATCCCAAGGATTTATTTTAGACTCTGGTGTTTCCCTTAGGGCCTATCCAGGACTCATCTGCTCTCCTCATCCCTTGCCCTATTCCCTGTCTGGCCTGTGTAGGGTAGTCCTCTCCCTGGAGAAATTCTTCCAAGTTCTTCAGGCAAACCTGGGCGCCACTCCCTTGAACTGAACCTACACTTGAAAGTCAAGTGCATAGTGATTAGTTCACAGCCTTGTAAGACTAGCCTCCCTCCTGTCACCTCCCACATCATCTTCCCCTGTGGCTCCCATGGTTGTTCCCTGCTTACCAGCACACCTGAGTAATGACGTCAGGCTCCTGGCACATGGGCAGTGCAGGTCATGACACTCGGGGCCCCTTGCCCCCATCCTCTGCTCCTGCCTCATGCTTGAGCGACGCTGGACTATCTGTGTAAGTCTGGTGTTCAGCTTAGAAAGGATAGTCTCGGCTGGGTATGTAGTGCAGTGGCTATAGTGTGCTTGCTAAGCACGTGTGAAAGAAAACTCGAGATTCAAGCCCCATGGGTCATGGTGGTAATCCTGGTGCTCAGGTCATAGAACTGGAGGACCAGAAGTTCAAGGGCATCCTTAGCTACATGGTGAATTCAAGATCAGGTTGGTCTACATGAGACCCTGCTGCAAGGAGAGAGAGAGAGAGAGAGAGAGAGAGAGAGAGAGAGAGAGAGAGAGAGACCTGAGAAGGGGGCAGATAAAAAGATAAAAATGGTGTCTCCAGTTCTGAGAGGGGAAAACCAAGGTCCAGGAGATGAGGACGACACTTAAGTGGACTGGGCTGTCAACGAAAGGCCCAGCCCCATGGAGTGTCAGAGTTGCTGGGCCTTGCTGAGTGTCTGTCTCCAGCTGCAAATGCACCCAACCCTAAGTGGAGGCCACCCAGGCTACCAGGGGACTCCAGGTTTGGTCCACTTTCTCCCAGCTGGTGCTGAGAAGTTGGCAGGCCCCAGGACTGTTCCTTGGAGCAGCTGTGGGGCATGGCATGTCCTGTTCCCCTTATGAACTTGAACACCATGGGGGCTACCCATCTCCTTCTCCAGAACAGCGCTCAAAGGGATCTCCTAGCTTGTGCCTGTGAGTGGGAGCAATTACTGCCCACGGCCCTGGCTCCATGCTCCCAGCTCTCTCACCCTGCCAGTTAGAGACCAGCGGAGACCAGACAGTTGCCCACTGCCCTCAGACACTAGCCATCTAGATGTGGTTCCAGGTGACCCGTGGGCTAGACTAGCAAGTGGAGAGGGGAGCTGGGGTCTGGGCGAGGCTCTTACCTTCCTGGGGTGTGAGTATTAGGAGGGCTTCTTGCTGTTGCACCACCCTCACCCTGGAACTCTGTGGGGGGAAGCTCTTCACATTTTTAGTTCCTCCACCCCTCGGGCCTCCAGACCTTCTCCCTTCCTGAGTCTAGTAGTGATGTGGCTGAGCAGGGCTTTGGTTCTCCAAGGCTGGACAGAGTGGCTCGGGCATCTGGTTGCTTTGCAGTATTTGGAAGCCGGTGTGGAAAAATGCAGGAGTTCCTGCTTTTCTTTCCCATTAGTGCTTTTTTCTTTGTCTTATTCAAGCAAAATGTGCTTATGTCACTACGATATAGGAAAGCATAAATAAGAAGCCAGCCAGGCATGGTGGCACATGCCTTTAATCCTAGTATTTGGGAGGTAGAGGCAGGTAGATCTCTGAGTTTGAGGCCAGCCTGGTCTACAGAATGAGTTCTAGGACAGCCAGGGCTAAACAGAGAAAAAAAAAAAGAAATAAAAAGAAACCAAACCAGCTGGAGGGAAGCCTCCCGACATCTCTTTGAATTGGCTTACAGATCCAAGGCTAGCCCAGGCGATTCAAGGCTAGCCCAGCATTGAAAGCCTCAGACACTGTCTTAGTCAAGGTTTCTGTTGGAGTGAAGAGACACCATGGGCACAGCGGCAACTCTTATAAGGAAAACATTTAATGGGGGTGACTTACTTACAGTTTAGAGGTTCAGTCCATTCTCATCATGGTGAGGAGCATGGTTGGGAGCACGGCAGACATGCTGCTGGCTACAGCTTTATCAGAAGGCATCAGGAAGTTGACTGAGACACTAGCATAGGAAACCTCAAAGCTCACCTCCACAGTGACACACTTCCTCTAACAAGGCCATTCCCACTCCAACAAAGCCACACCTTGTAATAGTGCCACTCCCTATAAGATTATGGGGGCCACAGACCCCATCTGCTGTGATCCTTCCTGCCCATGTCCCCATGTAGCCTGACTTTTGTATGAAGGGAAGTCCTGGGAGCCCAGAGTACGAGGTTGCCTCTGTCTGGGGCTGTGCCTCCTCCCTGAGAACTTCACACAGATGAGCAAAGTGGGGGCCAAAGCTACCATAGCTTCCTCTGAGCGGCGTCCACTTTCCACGCAGACCTGTGGTCTCCAGATCCCTATAACTGTGCCTGGGAAGGTCTGTTGAGTGACTGGCCCAAAGTTAAGGTCAAAGATGACCAAGAGTTAGCACGGACTGAGGTGCCAGGCACTGTGGTGAGCCTGCCACATGTTTCGTGAAGACAATCCTCTTGCAACTTTGGCAGGTGGGTGCTCCATCCCTGCTTCTGTACAGGGACAAAGCCCAGATGGAAATAAAATAAAATGTTTTCCCACCAGGCCCACCAGGTGGACTTCACTTGCTTCAGGTAGTGTCCCTCGGGCAGCTGGGGACCTGGTTTGGACACTAATGCTGCTCCCTGTCTGTTTTTCAGAGCTGTGCCCACGACACAGTCCCCTGGACCCTACGCCCCACACTCTGGTGCAGCCCATCTCTGCTCTTCTGACCTCTGACCCTAGCAGTTGCCCACGCTGCCAGCATGAGGCAGGCAGGCGGCCCTCAGGCCTGGGCAGCACAGACTCAGGCCAGGAAGGCTCGGGCTCTGGTGACTCCGCGGAGGCTGAAGCCGACGGGGATGGACCCCAGAGCAGTGAGGATGGGGCCTCCTCAGGCTTGGGGAAGGAGGAGAAGCAGGAGGATGGGGCAGCCCGACTGTGTGGTGATGTGTGGAGAGAGACACGAGCCAAGCTGCGGGGCATCGTGGACAGCAAGTACTTCAACAGAGGCATCATGATGGCCATCCTGGTCAACACTGTCAGCATGGGCATCGAGCACCATGAACAGGCCAGTGAGGGTACAGGGCTTGGGCCAGGTGGGGAATAGGGAGAAGCATGCCAGTGTGGAGCATTGGGTTCAGGTTGGCTGGAGGGGCACACCCAGACCAGACTGAGCCCACCACATGTATCTCCTTGACCCTGGCTAGGGTAGTCTAATTCTTCTATATGGCTTCAAAGCCTTGCCCAAGGCAACACTCAGGGGTAGATGCTCTTGGGTATCTTTAGAATGACTGGATGATGAATGTGGTTCACAGGTAGGATAAGACTTCATGGGGTTGGAACTCAACTCAGAGGCTGCCTGCTTCTTTTCCTCCTATTCTGCCCGGAAGTCTGCAGCCCATAGGGCACTCCTGGGGTAACAGCCTGTCAAATGCTGGCTCCATTTGGAGTAACCCTATTTCCTGGCTCCTGTCCACTAGTCCTTTTTGGAGGGTGTGGCTTCCTTGGCCTGCTCCTCAGCTTGGTGGGGCACCCCCATTTCCCAGCTGGCAATGCCAGGCTTACTGACCTGAGGTCCCAGAGATAGCTAGCAGCCGGCTCGAACCCACCTACCGTGGCAAGATTGACACCCCGGCAGGAATTGGATTCGGAGCCCCCTTGGCTGTGGTGTCATCGTCATCCTGCAGAGCCCTCCCCTGTGCCTAGAGGGGCTACACACTCTTCATTTCTCTGCTCATCAGCTCACCAAGCACAGGCTTCATTCAATTTAGTTAAATGTGGCCCCTGGGGCTGCCACCCGACACTCGGTTGGTACTGCAGGTTTGCCAGCTATTCTGACTTAATTAAGAAGATCTTTGGGGAGGGCTGCTGGGTGGGATCTCTGCAGGGAGAAGCTGGTGAGAGGAGAGGACTATACTTTGCCTCAAGGCCCTAGACTTTCAGAGTGCAGGGGACCCAGCTGGGCTTACGCTCCTGGGGAAGGTGCTGGGGGAAGAGCTCTCTGGCGCCTGGCTCTGGTGTCTACGCCCTGCTCTCCCAGAGTGGGCGCTGTCTCTGGCTTGCTGGAATCAGCTGGTGAGCACCAGTTTTCTCACACCTGGGAATGTAGCAAGCAGTTGTCAAATAGTTGCTTGTTTGAGATGGATTCCGGGGAAAGAATTTATACCATGGAACTTGGCAGATGCCACAAATCAGGGTTCTTTCTCGCTGGTGGGTTTATTTGAACCCCACTGGCCTCTGATTTTTGAAGCCCCTCTAAGGCAGCACGACAGCAGAGGCAGCTCTTCCTTTGCCCCCCTGCTTGACCTCAGACCAGTCACGGTCTCTACATGAGTATGCTCATGGTCTTTTCTGGCTCACCTCTTGACCCTGCCATATCTCATTTGAGCAGGCTTATTTCCTTTAAAAAATTGTTTTGAGCTGGCCACAATAGCACATGCCTTTAATCCCCGCACTTGGGACGCAGAGGCAGGAGGATCTCTGAATTTGAGACCATCCTAGTCTTGAGAGCTTGTTCTAGGACAACCAGGGCTACTCAAAAAACCCTGCCTCGAAAAAAAAATTCAACCATTTGTTGATCTTTATCTGTGGAACTACCTTGTTGGGCCCCAAACTTTCTAACTCTGCTGGAGCTTTTCCCATTGGTACAGCAGAAGTCACGTGGTGTGCAGTTGCCTCCTACCTGGAGTCCCCACATGGCTGGAAGAGGCTCCTCCCAAGTGTAGGGTCTACCCTGTCTCCCTCCGAGGCAGATCATGTACTGGGAATTTAGTAAGCTCTAGGCCTAGAGAGAGCAAGGTGTCCCCGAGTCCTCACAAATATTTTCCAGGCTAGCGTCATGGCTTCCTGTTTTCACACTTGGAAGGCCGCTACTCGGGGGCCATATCCTTCATTCATGGTCCGGATTTCAACCGTGGTTCTGCTGCTGATGGACAGGTGGTCCTGGGAAAGTCACATGCTTACCTAGCTAGGGTCTCTATCTACAGAAAAGCCAGACACCCCTCCCTCCACACACACACCCAATACACACACATACACACCCAACACACATACCCAACACACACACCCAACACACATACCCAACACACACACCCAACACACACACCCAACACACACACACCCAACACACACACACATACACAACACCCCCAACACACACACCCAACACACACACACACACACACTCAACACACACACACCCGACACACACCCCCAACACACACACCCAATACACACACAACACACACACAACACACACCCAACACACACCCAACACCCCCCCATACATGCCCAACACACACCCACACCCAATACACCCATACCCAACACACACATATCCAACACACACATACACACACACACACGACCGGGAAGGGCAAACGTGTGAATTCTGGTTCTCTAGTAGGCATTCATGACTCCATGACTACTAGCAGGCCTTTTGTCTAAGCCTTCTGCCACCAGCCTGGGTGAGTTTCCCATCCACTGTCTGGAGCCTCAAAAATTAATTAAAGAAGAAGCGAGGAGGAGGAAGTGTTTTTAAACCATGCTTTTTAAAGCAGTACCGAGTGGCAGCCATTGTTCAGCTGAGCTCTGTGCAGAGCCCGCTGGTATTTTTGTTCCTCGCCCTGGGCTCTCAGACATCTCTCTGCGGGAAACTGATCCGCCCCCAGGTTTATTTCGAGCATCCCCCACTGAGGTGGCCCCACAGTGAGAGGTGGCCCAGGACTGCAGATGGCATACAATGAAAAAGGGGAGAGGGTCATGGGTTCTTTTCCCCTGCCTCCACTGGGCCCTGCACCCCACCCAGGCCTGCAGAGAACTCTGGGTACCACTTGCAAGGGGACAGGCGCTGAGGTCCTGGCTTGTCACCCCTGCCTCTCTAATTATAGGGAGCTCAGTACAGATGCTCATGGGCTATAGTATGGCCACTGCTGCTCAAATAATGGCTGGCCAGCACCATGAGCAATTTATTTGTTCAGGCTCTGTATAGCATGGATATTCCGTGTAGGGCCTGGCCTGGAAGGAGTTCACAGGTGAAAGGATGTCAGCCAGTTATGGACCTGCCTGTGTTTCATGAAGACAGAGAGAATGACCAACAAGGACAGGGTATCTTGATGGCAGAGCACTTGCCTAGCATGTGCTGGGTTCAATTCCCAGCACTGAAAAAAAAAAAAAAAAAGAAATCCAAGTCCAAGGAGACCCGGGAGACCTGAGAAGCCCACACCCTTGGGTAACCTCTGGTTGAGTTGTGGAACCATAAGGAGAGTCAGGTTGACTTGAATTCCAGGCTTCATCTTCACAGAAGCCCTGGAGGGCGAGCTGGGGATGTGTTTCATCTCTCCTGGGAAGATGGGGGCAATTGGGGAAACTGAGGAAGGTGAATAGGCTGCCCAGGTGACTTGGCAAGCAGCCAGCAGGACTGGCTCTGGGGTGCAGAGGGCAGCTGTGGATGAGCACTACAAATGTGGGGCACATGCCAGGAAGACACTCAGAGGCTTTGGGGTGACCCTGCCTTAATGTCTCTCTGACTAGACCTGGGCCTCCTCTCAAGCTGGGCAGGGCCACCCCAAAGCCTCATCCTGGCCTCAGTGAAGGCTGGTCAAGGCAGAGTGAAAAGCAGAGGCTTCAATGGAATGGGCACCAGGAAGGGGTCCCCCCCAGCTTAGGGCTGCCCCATTCTAGGATGTAGGATCGTTTTGGTTTTAGCTCCCACGGGAATGTGTTCAAGACCTCCCCACCAGCTGTGGGTGACTCAAAGCTCATTGGGTAGCTCCTGTGAAGGAAACATAAACCAGGCTTAGGGTGACTCTGGGAAGAGAATTATGGGATGGTTTGGTGCCTGAAGTTTTAACTCTGTGAGGACCTCATGAGGGAGAGAGAGAGAGAGAGAGAGAGAGAGAGAGAGAGAGAGAGAGAGAGAGAGAGAGAGAGGGAGGCACTAACATGGGCTGCAGCCAGGGAGGGCGTCCTGGAAGAGATGGCGTTGAGTTGGACAGCCTGTGGGGCAAGCAGGGCTGCTTGTCCACCGAGGGCCTCAAGGACACTTCTACCCTGTGCAGTGGGGATCCAGGGAAGGCTTTAAGCAGGGGAATAACCTGTGTGCTGAACGGAGTTCTTCTAAAACGTGTCCAGGTGATGGCACTCGGTTCACAGGAGAGGGAAGAGGCACGACTCCAGAGTGGACTCCATCTTGGCCTGGCCATGACCCTGACTCTGACCCTGAGCCTTCACCTCTGTCTGAGCCATGTGTTTCCTAACTACTAAATGGGCTCAGTGTGGGCAAGATTGGAGTTTAGATGATAGGCACTTAGAAAGTGCTTCGCACACCTGCCCCCAGGAGGAACTTAGCTGACACCTGCTGCCATTGTCACCATGGTGCTAGACTGGGCTTGAGGGTTCCTGGATGGTTCAAAGACCCTTGTATGTCCTTTTATCTACCCCTATAGAGGTGGCCAGGGACTGGACAGCCAGGGACTGTTAAAGCCCAGCGCTGGGCCAGAATGAGCCCCCTATATGTTCTGTTACATGTACGCTGGTGTTTTCTGCCTGGACCACCTGCTTTCACAGGGAGCGTGTTAGACATTAGACTTCTCATTATCTGTTGTTCTGTCTGCCTGTCCGTCTGTCTGTGATTTTTGTGTTGTCTCTCCTGGCGTGTCTCTGATTTCTACCTTATCGCTGTGTTTCAATCCACCCCTTTCCTCCCCACTCCCTCGAAATAGGATATCAGGTAGCCCAGGTTGGCCTTGAACTCAATATATAGTCAACAATGACCTTGAACTTCTGATCCTCCTGCTACCAACCTCTGCCGTGCTAAGATTACAGTTATTGGGTGTGGTGATTGCACTTAGGACCTCGTGCATGTTAGGCAAGCACTCCACCGACTGAGCCAGGTCCCAAGACCACCTTCCTTACATCTTCACCAGGGCTTTCGCCTCTGCTCTGTGCTCTCCATATTCCTGTCTGTCTGTCCATCCACCCGGCTTCCATCTCTCTGCATCTCTGCCTCGTCCCTTCCATCCCCCGCTTGGCCTCCCACTGGTGGTGTCTATATTCATCTGTCTGCCTCTCTCTTAGCCTGCCTCTCTCCCAGAAAAATGCTCTTGGGAGTGATAGATGGTCCATTAGAGAGAGATTAACAGGTGTGCGCTGCCTGGAGACAAGGCTGTTGCGGGGGCGGAGGGAGGCGAGAGAGTGACCTTTCTGAAGCGCCGTGGCGCGAGCACAGTTGGAGGGAACATGTACACATTGTGTGCGGCTGAGAGCCAGCGGATGGCCATCACGGACCCGTCAGCAGCCACCCTTCTCATCTCCAAAGATATGGTTTGGGTGGAGGCTGAGTAAACAGCATCAGAGTCCTTCCGTCCCACGGCCTTCTCAGGGTCCTGCTCATCTTGCGCTTTGCGAGTCAAATGTAATTGTGGATTGAAATAGGTCCCTCTCCTTTTATCTGGACTTGAGAGGAACTGGCAGTTTTATTGGATTTCCTGGGCACTAGATGGGAAGCTGGTGGCTGCATAAATTTTTCTTTCTTCTTGTAAATCATATGGAATCAAAGTTGGGCCCCTGGGGTTCCCTGCTGCTCGGTGGAAGGCCTGAGCTTGGAGTTAGGTGCCGGCAGGGTGGGGGATGGCTTGCTGTCATTGCACCTGCCTGCCTCCCAGCCCTTGCCCTGGCTGGGAGTTTGGCTTGGTTAGCCTGCTCTGTTCTCCATGTCACTGGCTCTCTTCTTTGACTTCCTCCAGGAGACTGCCTGACTCCCCAGCACTGTCTCCCAAGCTTAGCTTTGCCAGCGTTGGTGGCTATTGGCTTGCTTTGTTTTGGGGTGATTTGTGGGACTCTACCAATGAGAGTGGGCATCCCCTGGCCCCCCACAGGAACATAAAGGTCCAGCACAGAGTGGGCTCTTGGAAGACCTATGTGATGCACCCAGGAGGAACCAAATGAATGAATGAGTGGATGGGCTGGTTCAGGCAGAGTTTCTGTGTGCTGCAACGGAGTCCAGTCTGCTATTCCTGCTGGGTGGTTCCGTGTAAGCCAGTCCCCAGCACTCAGCCAGTTCCCTTACTTCTCAAATGGAAAGGTCAGCGGTGGCCTATCAGGCTTTGAGGTTCAGTGATGGAGGAATAAGTGGCCCATTCTTTTTCTAGGATTCAGGCAGGAGCCATTGGTGTCCCCTTGAGCACGAGGCCCTTCACTATGGAGAGGAGAGCCTCTTTGCTTCACCCTTAGCCATAGGCTGTGTCTTCTACACCTTGCTCGTGGATAAGGACGGGGGGTCAGAGGCAGGGGCCATGCCTGGGTCCATCCTTCTTATCCCCATGGCACTATCTGTTTCAAAGCAGGGTCCTCAGTGGTTCCATTTTAAGCTGCTACCCGTCTCTTAAAACCCTGAGAGAAATAGCTCCAGGGGTAGAGCGAGGCCTGTGGTTGAAGAATGGGGGTCCACTGCCACCAGCTAGTGACTCTGGACACTTCCCTTGATCTTCTTGGTGTTCCCCGAGAGCCACTGTGGAGATGTCCTGTGCCTAGGGTTGTGCCTGGCATGCAGTAGGTACCCTGTCTTTTGATTTCTACTTCCTGGCAGTGGGTGAGCGGCTGGCCCATCTGTAGCATGGGTAGCGTAATGCCTCCCGGTGCACAGCACCAGCACCGCTTGTGGGCTGCCTCACTCCTTAGCAGACACCACCCCAGGATCCAAAGGTAGTACAGCTAAGAAGCCCTGAAGACTACGGTGCAATGACAGGCATGCGCCAGGGTCACACGTTCTTCACCCTACATCCCACAGCCCGAGGAGCTGACCAACATTCTGGAGATCTGTAATGTCGTCTTCACCAGCATGTTTGCCCTGGAGATGATCCTGAAGCTGGCTGCCTTTGGGCTCTTCGACTACCTGCGAAACCCTTACAACATCTTTGACAGCATCATTGTCATCATCAGGTAACCACACTACTGCCACCTCAAAGCAGAGGAGCGGGAGTGAGAGCCCCAAGCCCTGATAGCACAGGAAGCCTCTGAATGACAAAGGAAACTATTACTGACAAATACCGAATAAGCTGGTCATTTAGTAATATATGCCTCCGCATTAATGCGCTCAATCGGGGTCGCAGTGAGTCTGAGGCCACCGAGTTCCAAACAGGGGTTGGAAATACAGAAATGGCTACATCAATCACTATGCCACCTGAAGATATTAGCTATTCTGATTGCCCATAAAATTTGTTGTTGATGTTCATAATCAAAAGAAGCACGCAACCTCAAAGAGAGGACAGTGACGTCCAGAGCCTTGTGAGGCTTTAGACAAAGACTGCTGCCTTCTCGATGTCTTTTTTTTTTTTAATTTTTTTTGAGACAGGGTTTCTCTGTGCAGCTTTGGAGCCTGTTCTGGAACTCACTCTGTAGACAGGCTGGCCTCGAACTCACAGAGATCCATCTATATCTGCCTCCCGAGTGCTGGGATTAAAGGCGTGCACCACCACCACCTGGCCTCTTTGTCCTTCTTCACAAGTGTGCATATGCACGTGTGTATGTGTGCGTGTGCGTGTGTGTGTGTGTGCGTGTGCGTGTGTGTGTGCAGGTCAGAGGACAACTTGGCAGGAGTCACTGCTCTCCTACTATGTGGGTCCTAAGGATTGAACTCAGGTCATCAAGCTTGGTTCCAAGCTTCTTGACCTGCTCAGGTATCTCACCAATTCGAGAGCCACAAGCTTCTTGATGTAGGACCCATGGGCTCCTAGCTAAGAAACCCTGATTTAAGGGGTGCTGTGGAGTAGCACCCAGCACCATTTATTAGATGGATGGATGGATGATGCAAGCTGTTTCTCTGTCCTCCTTGCCCTGTCTACCTCTTCCATCTTCCCGTTCTCTTGGCCTCCCACTGACCCCTCTGCCTCCCCCCAACACTGGCTGCAGCATCTGGGAAATCGTGGGGCAGGCGGATGGAGGCCTGTCGGTGCTGCGCACCTTCCGGCTGCTGCGGGTGCTGAAGCTGGTGCGCTTCATGCCGGCGCTGCGGCGCCAGCTCGTGGTGCTCATGAAGACCATGGACAACGTGGCCACCTTCTGCATGCTGCTCATGCTCTTCATCTTCATCTTCAGGTGCGCCCTGCCCAGCCAGGACTTATCACTGGGGAACCTGATAGGGGCTGTGGCATGAGCCTGGGATGTGGTGACTGATGGAGGGAGGATCTGGCTGTGAACCCAGCCCCATCACTCAACCCTGAGGGCTCTGGGCAGGTCCTTCACCTGAACCTCAACATTCCCCTCTATTAACATGGACTTGAGATCGCCCTCTCTTCTGGCTCTGGGTGATCTCGGCAGTTGCAGAGAGCTCAGTGTGCTAAGTCTCACGAGCCACTTCCTTCTCTTGCACAGCATCCTTGGGATGCATATCTTCGGCTGCAAATTCAGCCTCCGCACAGACACAGGAGACACAGTCCCTGACAGGAAGAACTTTGATTCCTTACTGTGGGCCATTGTCACAGTGTTCCAGGTGAGTAATAGCTGACAGCTCATGGATTTCAGGGGTTCGTAGGGAGAAACATCTAGATGGCAGGTCCTGGAGGGTCTTAGGCTAACAGCCTGGGCTTGGGAAGATTCCAGGGCTGAATTGTATCCTTCTCGACAGATCCTCACGCAGGAGGACTGGAACGTTGTCCTCTATAATGGCATGGCCTCCACCACTCCATGGGCCTCCCTCTACTTTGTTGCTCTTATGACCTTTGGCAATTATGTACTCTTCAATCTCTTGGTGGCCATTCTGGTAGAGGGCTTCCAGGCTGAGGTAACTATCGCCCTGGGCAGGTCACTCACTGGGCAGGGGACAGGGAGCCTGGTTGGGGGGATAAGTACCAGCTCATAATTTTAGCAAGTAATGTCCCCCTGAAGTAGAGCTGTCTGAGGCAGCAAGCTTCCCATTCTGATCCTGGAAGCAAATGGAAGCTGCATCCAGGATTCCCACTTCTCCTCCAGGAGCCTTCTCTACCTCAGATTCTAAAGCCCCCAAGACCTGGCTTTCCAGAGCCTGCCTCTCCCTCCATCTGTGAGGCTTTGGGGAGTCCTGGAGGTCAGGAAGACTGGGCTTTGTGGCTTATGTCCTCACTAACCTCACAGGTCCCTGTTCTGAACCAGTTTCCCCATCTGTAAAAGGAGGGTGGAAGCACCCATTGAAAAATCCCAAGGGTAGGGTAGGAAAAGGCAGAGCCGACCTGTGCCAATGTGAGCTGATTTCCCAGGGTGATGCTAATCGCTCTTACTCTGACGAGGACCAGAGTTCATCCAACATGGAGGAATTTGACAAGCTCACAGAGGGCCTGGACAGTAGTGGGGGTAAGCACACGTCCACTTTCCACTCAGGGTCAGGAGCCTTCCGTAGATTCCCGGGTGGGCATAGGGTACGATGGCTTCCCCATGAAGCCTAGGCTCAGGGATTGCCACTGGTCTGTTTTTTACAATTTTATCTAAAAGAGATGCGTGGTTTCAGAAATGGACATTCACAGACCTCCTGAGTTCCCCTAGAAAGCCCACCTGCTGCCCTTCCCACATGGGACCCTGAGTTAAAGCCCCAGTGTTTTAGGATGTAGCCTGTGTTCTGGTTATGTCTGCTACCACTGGGGTAGCCTTCTCCAACCAAGCCCAGTGGCCAGGGTAACCCAAGAAGACAGTGTCTGCCTGTGAGCACGGGAGTGAGGTTCTCCTGCTGGGTAGAGGTCTAGGCTGGCCCCAGAACAGAAGGAAGGGTTCATGAAGAAGTAAATAAACAGCCTTGCAAGGAGGATGGAGGAAGGCATGTGAAGTAGGTGGCAACCTCCAGGATTTCCTGGTCAAGGATGTCTCCCCAGAAAAAGCTCTCCATCTACATACATCTCCTTCTGGTTGGCTTATGTCTGTCTGTCTGTCTGCTGTCTTCATCTCACACCTCCAGATCTCAAGCTCTGCCCGATACCTATGACACCCAATGGACATCTGGACCCTAGCCTCCCCCTGGGTGGGCATCTGGGTCCTGCTGGTGCCATGGGCCCTGCCCCCCGCCTCTCACTGCAGCCAGACCCGGTACTGGTGGCCCTCGACTCCCGCAAAAGCAGTGTCATGTCACTGGGCAGGATGAGCTACGACCAGCGTTCCTTGGTGAGTCTTGTGGGTGCTGTGATGGATGTTTCCTGCTGGAGGTGGAAGGCCCTGAGGGACCGTGGTAGGAAGTGCCCTGGCTAGGGTACCCTACTATCTAGTCTAAACCAGGCAGGGTCTGTGTTTATGGCAGTTCTGGGTGCTCTGTGCCAGAACAGGTCTTGGTAGCTGGAATGAAAAAGGCTGTGGTCTGGTGGAGAGACCTGGGATTTCATCTTGGCAACAGTGTATTGACTGGAGGTGAGGCCAACTGGAAATTTAATCTGGCCTCTGCCACCTCTGAGCTGTGTAAAAGCAAGCAAATTATCACCTTTTCCCGAGCCTCAGTTTCCTTACCTGTAAAGCAGACCCTTATTTACTATATGCTTTCCTCAAAGAAGGAGGGGGTTTAATGCCAGTCGTACCCTGGCGTGGGTGGGCTCACTCTAGCATGGCTTGCAGGAGGTTCGGGCCTTGGTGCTAGATTACGGTGTGGGTGACTGCTGATCCAAGCCTGGGCCTCTCCGCAGTCCAGCTCCCGGAGCTCCTACTATGGGCCCTGGGGACGTAGCGGGACCTGGGCCAGCCGCCGCTCCAGCTGGAACAGCCTGAAGCACAAGCCACCCTCAGCTGAGCACGAGTCCCTGCTGTCGGGGGAGCATGGTGGCAGCTGCGCCAGGACCTGTGAGGGAGCCCGGGAGGAGGCGCCATGCCGCACTGCACCTTTGCATGCCCCGCATGCCCACCATGCTCACCATGGACCCCACCTTGCACACCGTCATCGCCACCACCGCCGGACGCTGTCCCTCGATACCAGAGACTCGGTGGATCTGGCAGAGCTGGTGCCCGTAGTGGGCGCTCACTCACGGACTGTTTGGAGGGCAGCGGGGCAGGCTCCAGGGCATGAAGATTGCAATGGCAGAATGCCGAACATCGCCAAGGATGTCTTTACCAAGATGGATGACCGCCGCGACCGTGGGGAAGACGAGGAGGAGATCGACTACGTGAGTTGGGACTGGGCAGGACTCTTGAGAAACTGGATTGTAAAAGCAGCCTGCAGGGCTGGAAGAGGCAGATTCAAGGGACATGGTTTTGGGTTGACCTGGAATGGTGGGTGGGGCTGGAGGGCGGAGCTGGAGGGCGGGGCTAGAACTGCCCACCCTGGACCTACTTTTGAAATCCTTTGGTTGGGGTCTGGGGTAAGAGTTCAGAGTTCATCCCCTGTGCCCCCTGCCCCTTTGGTGGCTGGCAGAGTGGGAAGAGATGGGCCGCTCTGCGCACCACCAACCCTGGCACCCAGTTCCTTGCCTTGCCAGACCCTGTGTTTCCGGGTCCGCAAGATGATCGATGTCTACAAGCCTGACTGGTGTGAAGTCCGTGAGGATTGGTCTGTCTACCTCTTCTCCCCTGAGAACAAGTGAGTGGTGGCTGGCTGGGGTGAGGACCAGAGGTCGAGGGTGACATGTTTGGAAGGGTGCCTACATATGCTAGAGAGAGAAGGGTCTTCAAGGGAAGGGAGGGTCCAGATGGCCCTCCTGGACGGCTTTCCTGAGCATCTCCTGTGTTGGGCACAAACCTGGGCAGATGCATAATCCAGCCTGAAAGCTCAGATGGAGCCCTTCCCGTAAGAGGCCTTTGTGTTGGTTGTTGGAGGCAGCTGGTTGACCTCATTACATAGGTATATGGTTGGGGAGGAGGCTCCAGTTGGGCACCTTTGGCAGATGTAAAGTTGGCACCTGTTGAATGGCTACAGGAAGGGAGAGGGATCCCTTCCTCTCAGCCATTCTGGTCTGAGAGTGTGTATTGGTCCTGTCTTCCTTCTGGTCAGAGAACTGACCCTCCAGGGGTTTCTTGACTTCCTCTTAGGTTCCGGATCCTCTGTCAGACCATCATTGCTCACAAGCTCTTCGACTACGTGGTCTTGGCCTTCATCTTCCTCAACTGCATCACCATTGCCCTGGAGAGGCCCCAGATTGAGGCGGGGAGCACTGTGAGTGGCTGCCGCCCTGGGGCTGGGAAGAGGGTCTCAACACTGGGCATGGCCAAGGTGGGGGAGCCCAGGAAGCCAGACACTTAGCGGTAGCTATCGCAGCTGCTCCTGGCTGAAGCAGAGGCTGATTAGGCACACGGATAGTGGTGGAAGACGTGGACTCATGGCTTCTCCACTCTTTCAGGAGCGCATCTTCCTCACGGTGTCTAACTACATCTTCACAGCCATCTTCGTGGGCGAGATGACACTGAAGGTGGTGGACTTCACCAGCATTCTTCCCACTCCCACCTGGAGCCCCTGGCTTAGGCCTCACCCCTCCTGCTGGCCTGGTGCTCAACAACATTCCACAGGCCCCAGAGGGCCACTCCTGTTGGGCTCTAGACCCTGGGCGGAGCTCTGGGATGAGAGGGGATCAGTGCCCCTCTCTTCTCCAATTATTAAACCCAGTTAGAAGGGCACATTTGGGTAGAAGCATTACCCTGGGGGGCTCCCAGTGTGGGTGGCTTTGGATTGAAAGCTCATTGTCATGCTCTGAGACCATAGCTTGGAACCTTCCCTGGGCCCAGACCTGCTCCTTCCTGCCCATCACCAGCCTTCAGAAGAACCATCATGAGCCACACCCCACCCATCACCTCTTTACAGGAAGTGGACCTGACCTCCCGTTGTCCTGCCCCTTGGGGGAGTCTTCTGGACCCCTCCAGTTCCCAGGGCTTGACCCTTACCCTGTTCCCAGGTGGTTTCTCTGGGCCTGTACTTCGGCGAGCAGGCATACTTACGCAGCAGCTGGAATGTGCTGGACGGCTTCCTGGTCTTTGTGTCCATCATTGACATCGTGGTGTCTGTGGCCTCCGCGGGGGGAGCCAAGATCCTGGGAGTCCTCCGCGTCCTGCGACTCCTGCGCACCTTACGTCCTTTGAGGTAAAGACCCTGCCACAATGCGTGGGGGTAAGTGTAGGACAAGGTGGCTGCGCCGTGTAGGGAAATTACCCAAGTCTAAGTGGGTCGTCACTCTGGCTTGGCAATGCAGCTCCAAGCATACCACACTGCTTGGGGAGGAACCAGAGAGCCTAGGGCAGGGGCTCAAATGGCTTCCATAGTGTTACCTCCTCTGTGTTCCTGAGTGGCTCACTACCATCTCTCGGGTGTAATGTGTACCGTATGGGTACTGGGTGAGGGGTCAAGTGTCCTTCTGTGTGTTGACCTAGGTAGAGATCGCTGCTCACCCCCATTCTAGGTAACCTGGCAACTGTCTCTTCATTTCCTTGTTGGAACCTCACCTCTCAGGAGGCCTGGTGGCTATAAACTGAGTTGGGACTGTCTCTCTGTTGGCTCAGTGCCCTGTCCTTCCTTGTCTGCCTGCAGGGTCATTAGCCGGGCCCCTGGCTTGAAGCTGGTGGTAGAGACGCTCATCTCCTCCCTTAAGCCCATCGGCAACATTGTGCTCATCTGCTGTGCCTTCTTCATCATCTTCGGCATCCTGGGGGTGCAGGTGAGGGGGTGCCCACTTGGCGGGGTGACAAAGAGCCCAGCCTATTCATACCTACCCCCACTCAGTGCGCTCTGCCCCCGCACCTGTATTCACTCACTTGGGGACTCAGGTGGTCTTGAGGGAGCCAGGTGTAGGAGGCAGAGCCAACCTGGGTTGACTGAGCAAGGGGCGGGTTGCGTGGGTCAGTTCCTGGGGAAGCTTCCCCTCCTCTGATTGTGCCTCCTTCACCCCGAGCAACCAGCCCTCCCCTCCTTGCGCACAGCTGTTCAAGGGGAAGTTCTACCACTGTCTGGGAGTGGACACCCGCAACATCACCAACCGATCTGACTGTGTGGCCGCCAACTATCGCTGGGTGCATCACAAGTACAACTTTGACAACCTGGGCCAGGTGAGCACTTCGGGGGTCACGGGTCCGGCTTGGGCCCTGCATTGTTGCCACAGACCCTTTTCCCTTTCCGAGCAGGAGTTTCCCATCCTGCAAAGTGGGTAGAGGTGGAGCTCTGTTCCCGGGAGGTGTGAGGTTGGGATCCTGAGTGCAGAATCTGCCCGCACGTGAAACTTGGCTAGTACTTCATGAACACTGGCTCTGGTCTTACCTTCCCACCCAAGGGTTGGTAATGGGGGCTTTAGAGCCATCCACACCTGGCCATACACCCCAGCTGTTTGTTTTGTTTTGTTTTGGTACGGATATTCTTCTTGAGCTTCAGTTTCTTCTTCTGTCAAATGGGAATATGACCGTCCAGTAGACAAACTCAGCTGGTGACTAGTCCATTAGGTCTCTTGGCCTGGCGTCTTCTCTTTTCTAATAATTCAGTCAGCTTGCAGGGTCCTGCTTTGCCTTTGGTCCCCTCCTGGGGATGGTTCCAGGTGAGAGCTGCCTCCTAAGGGCCTCATTTCCCAGCCCCACAAAGACTCCGGCAGCTAGGCATTTCCAGAGAGGGGGCTGTTTGTTCTCCCGGGATGTAAGAAGAAGCAGGGTCCAGGCTGGTGCCTTCTCGCTGGTGTCCCCCTCACTGGTGTCCCCCTCGCTGGTGTCCCCCTCGCTGGTGTCCCCCTCGCTGGTGTCCCCCTCACTGGTGTCCCCTCACTGGTGTCCCCTCACTGGTGTCTCTCCTGGTGTCCCCCTCGCTGGTGTCCCCTCACTGGTGTCCCCCTCACTGGTGTCCCTCTCACTGGTGTCTCTCCTGGTGTCCCCTCACTGGTGTCCCCCTCACTGGTGTCCCCCTCACTGGTGTCCCCTCACTGGTGTCCCCTCACTGGTGTCCCTCTCACTGGTGTCCCTCTCATTGGTGTCCCCTCACTGGTGTCCCCCTCACTGGTGTCCCTCTCACTGGTGTCTCTCCTGGTGTCCCCTCACTGGTGTCCCCTCACTGGTGTCCCCCTCACTGGTGTCCCCCTCACTGGTGTCCCCCTCACTGGTGTCCCCTCACTGGTGTCCCCCTCACTGGTGTCCCCCTCACTAGTGTCCCTCACTGGTGTCTCCCCTGGTGGCCCCCGCTGGTGACCCTGTGGTAGATCCCCTGATGCTCACTCACAGGTCCACACTCTCATACCTGAGTTAACACCAGAGGCTGGGTTGAGGCCCAGGGCTCCTGAGCTTCTGATTCAGGTGCTGGGGACTCCTGGGGTGACAATGGCACAGCCCCCAGGCTTGCCAGGAAGCGTCTCATCTAAAGACTCAGTGCCCCCTCACAGGATCCTGTGCTCTTGCTGTGGGCCGGAGCATGGGAGTTCGTGGACTCTCTTGCTGGACGTCTCTCAGCCAGTTACTACTAGAACTGAGAGGGTGGCTCAGGACTCTGGCTCCAGTTCACCTTCTACCCCACAATAGCAGCCGTGGGCGCACAGTGGGCACACAGGAGGTGCTCACAGAGGCCTCATCCATCAAGGGCACAGCTCGACCACTCAGGGAGACCTCTTTGTTTTTGGTCTCCTAGAGGCAGAACAGCAGAGGCCTGATGTACCCACATCTGTCACCCCTACCCCTTTCTTTATCTTCCAGGCTCTGATGTCCCTCTTTGTCTTGGCCTCCAAGGATGGCTGGGTGAACATCATGTATAATGGGTTGGATGCTGTTGCCGTGGACCAGCAGGTGGGCATGTCTTGGGCCACAACTGATGAGGGTGGCAGGGAGGGACCTGAAGTCACCTCTGGCTCTTGGTCCTCTAGAACCCACCAGGTTAGGTCTGGAGCTAGAGGAGGTGAGGAGGGTCAGTGGTGATGAGTAAGCCTGTAAGTGTTCCTTTGCCCTTGACTGCCTCTCTCCTCTTCCTAGCGATGGACTCCACTCACCATTCTGAGCTGTCTGCTTCCTGCTCAGTTTTCTGCTTTGTTTATGGATAAGTGGGTGGGTGGGTGGTAGAGTGCAAGTTGAGTGTATGGAAGGCTGGTGGATAGATGGATGGTAGATGGATAGATAGATGGATAAGTGGGTGGGCTGGTGGGTGGATGGGGGATGGGTGAGTGGATAGTTGGATGTGAGTGTGGGTGGGAAGGTAGATGAATAGATGGATGGACAGGTGCATAGATGAGTCCATGAGTGGGTGAATGGATAGATGGATAGATGAATGATAGATAGATAGATAGATAGATAGATAGATAGATAGATAGATAAGGGGCTAGGCAGTGGTGGCGCATACCTTTAATTCCAGCACTCAGGAGGCAGAGACAGGCAGATCTCTGAGTTTGAGGCCAGCCTGGACTACAGGACGAATTTCAGGACAGCCAGAGCTATACAGAGAAAGTCACTTTTGAAAAACAAGCAAAACAAACAAACAAAAACCCAAACCAACAACAACAACAACAAAAAAGATGTATGAGTGGCTGGGTAGATAGATGGATAGCTGATTGGGTTTATGGATGGAGAGATGTGTGGGTAGACAGATGGATGGATGAGGGGGTGGGATGATGGGCAGATATAAATAGGTTGGATAGATAATGAATGGATGAGTGGGTAGATGGGTAGGTAATGGAATGATGGATTGGATATATGGATGGGTGAGTGGCTAGATGGGTGGGTGGGTGGATTAATGGATGGATGGGTGAGTGGCTAGATGGGTGGGTGGGTGGATTAATGGATGGATGGGTGAGTGGCTAGATGGGTGGATGAGTGAGTGGGTAGGTGGGTGGGTGATAGATGATTTGGGTATATGGTAGATGAATGCTTGTATGGGTGAATATGTGGAAGGTCAATGAAAAGACAGAAGACCAATGTATGCAGAAAACAAGCACAGGAGCAGGGAAGGGGGACCGTTTGTTGACCTCCTTACTCATGTCAGGCCCAGGCCAGACATTTCCCATGCTGTGTTGTTTTCACCTTACCCTTTGGAGGCAAGCTGCCCTAACTCCCCCGTCACACCGAGGCTTGGTGAAGTCAAGCACACATCTGTGGCCTTGTGCAGATCAGCCTCCTCAGCCCTCATTCTGCCTCCCCTGCAGCCTGTGACCAACCACAACCCCTGGATGCTGCTGTACTTCATCTCCTTCCTGCTCATCGTCAGCTTCTTCGTGCTCAACATGTTCGTGGGCGTGGTTGTGGAGAACTTCCACAAGTGCCGTCAGCACCAGGAGGCCGAAGAGGCCCGGAGGCGCGAGGAGAAGCGGCTAAGGCGCCTGGAGAAGAAGCGCCGTAGTGAGCAGCTGGTGGATGCTGGGATGGGCAGGGTCTCTCTACTCACTGCCGTGCCTACTGGGCAGTGTCCTAGCGGGGACCTGATTGAGGCCTGTTGAGTCTTTGGAACTGGAAGGGAACAGAGATTTAATCTATCTTCTGCCCATGGCCTGGCCCCTTTCCCTGGCATCTACTTGTGCAGGTGACCTGAGGCCATCAGTAATGACACCATTGTCTACCTGAGTGAAGCCCCAGGTTGTCCAGTGCAGGCAGAAACAGAGGAGGCCTTCCTTGAGGGCATCACTGAGTGGGAGCTTTCAGAACACACCTCCCCTCATGTTCTCCCTCATGCAAATTGTGTATAGTTTTGGGACAGTCATCCACCCCTGGATAGCCAGCCTTAGGACCCTTGTCTCTGCCTATCAGACCTAGCGTCTTTATCATGGGCCTTTTGGGTATTTAGAAGTAATGTGTGCCCTAACATCTCTGCTACTTGCCCCCGATATCTCCTGGTTTCCCTCTTGGTGGGTGCCCTGGCTGGTAGAGGAACACTAACTCTCATCTGGGACCTGGTATGAGCCAGCGTGCTTCTCTCTTGCTTTCTCCCTCCTTTGTGCTCCTCTCTCTGCTTGGTCCAACCCTGTATGGTCTGTGCTGCTCTCCCATGCTCCTTGCAGAGGCCCAGAGGCTGCCCTACTATGCCACCTACTGTCCCACAAGGCTGCTCATCCACTCCATGTGTACCAGCCACTACCTGGACATCTTCATCACCTTCATCATCTGCCTCAACGTCGTCACCATGTCCCTGGAGCACTACAACCAGCCTACAGTGAGTCTTGGGGTCACCATCTAGTCTAAGGTCACATGGTAAGAACCAGCCTTAACAGGATCCCACCTCAGGGACAGGGTTGGGTAGAGGGCTAGCTGACTGTAGCATCCATGATGTCCCTCCAAGATGTGCTTATGCCAGGCACTTGTGGGGAGGAGATGCTGGTGAATTAGAAGTTTGAAAGAAAATGGCCATTCCTTCCAGGAGTGAGGGGGAGGTGGCATTGGTGAGCGGCCTAGAGCACAAGTGGTTATGGTGTGTTAATATGGACTGTGCAAGGCATGGTGTGCATTTTAATCCTCACAGTAATGTCAATGCTGGGAGAACCTGTGTCTGGGGTTTCCAGATGAAGAGGTTGAGCCTCAGAGAGTAGATAGCAGAGATAGAATTGGAACTTAGATTATGTTCAAAGTTTACTGGGTCCTCCACTGCCCGCTGAGTACCCTGGGTCTAGGGGATGACTTTCTGGGGGCAGGTCCATGGCAAGCATCCTTGAGGTGGTTGTCAAACAGCATGCCTGAGAAGAGTTTAAGGGGAAGGAGCTTTCTAAAAGACTCCTCTTGGCAGAGTTGGCAGGAAAGGTGGAACCGAGTCTCCAAGTGAAGATTTAGCATTGTATTTCAGTGGACAGAGAAGACTGTTATGAAGTCAAAAGGAAGGGAACCATGGCAGAGTGAACAGTGATTATAGAATTTCCAAATTAATGTGAAGAAATGGGATTATTTCAGTTTACAACGACCAATCATTTGTCCCAGCATTGAATTGTTAGCTCATTTAATCATCACAGCAGCTTTCTGATAGGCAACTGGGATTTTCTAAATTTTTAATTGAAGAAACTAAGTGTCAGAGAGGTCAAGCACTTTCCCAGGTCACAGATTAAATAATGAGCAAGTGTTAAACCAGTATTCAAATCTATGCAGCCTGGTTTGGGGATCCTTAACCACTATCCCATACTGTCACCAGAGAGAAGCAACTGGGTCAGGCCAACACAAATAAGGAAATAATGTGAAATGAATATCACACATAAAGATATAAGGGATGAAAAGGAATATAAATAAATAAAAAGGAACAAAGCATTATATTAAATGTAAATAGACTAAACTCTCCACTTAAAAGACAGAGACTCTTTGGTTGTAGAAAAGTTCTGGGGCAGATCATAATCCTGGACCATGCTTCTCTTTTTCCCATAGTCCCTAGAGACAGCCCTCAAATACTGCAACTACATGTTTACCACTGTCTTTGTGCTGGAGGCTGTGCTGAAGCTGGTGGCATTTGGCCTAAGGCGTTTCTTCAAGGACCGGTGAGTGGCTGAGCCATACTAGGGCAAAGCAGGGTGGAGAAGGAGTCCAGATCTTTGAAACAACCTGAAGGGGCCAGTAACATTTGGTTATTTATGGTCACAGACTCCTAGTTGCTGACTAGATCTCTGGACAGGAAGCAATTAAATCTCATTGGATGGATACAGGTTGTCTCAGTTCATCTCCTAGGGGTCCTCTGTAACCTGAAGATAGAGAATGATCTGTTTCATACTAATTTTTCAGAGGAAGCAGCCAAGGCTCAGAGAGCTCCACAGATTGGTCAAATGCTACCTGAAGGTAGTTTAGGATATTTAGATATTTTAAGATTTAGACTTAAAAGTCAGAGTCCATGCCTCCTTCCCTATGATAGATAGGCCAGAGATGTTTCTTCAGCTCAGGCAGCTCCCTGTTTAGGAAGGAAGAAAAAAGCATGTGTGTAGGGGGAGGCAGACTCACTGGTACCACAGAGGATGGGGAGAAGCAAGGGTATTCACACATTGTAGGAGGCCCCACAGGAGTGTGAAGTGCTGGGAGAAGACCCTGCACTCACCGGTGCCTGAGCCCCTGTGCTTTCCTCCCCATTCCCACTGCCCTGCTGTACAGATGGAACCAGCTGGACCTGGCCATTGTGCTGCTGTCCGTCATGGGCATTACACTGGAGGAGATTGAGATCAATGCAGCTCTGCCCATCAACCCCACCATCATCCGTATCATGCGTGTTCTGCGCATCGCCCGGGGTAAGTGCGAGACAGGACAGGACAGAGACAAGCAGGTTCAGGAAGGGGATTCCCCATTGCCTAGGGGAGAGCATGTAGGAACAGGGTGAGAGACAGAGCGTGTGAGCAAGAGGGGCTCCCGTGTCACCCATATGTGTGCACAGCCTCCTGCACACTGAGCTGCCCACCCCCACATACTTGTGTGCACCTCTGCTTCCTCGTGGTAACAATCTGTGTGGTCGAGTCTCAGGCTGTACCACGAGGACTCAGTTCCAGGTTCGTGTGCTACCTGGCACTTCTCCAGCACCATAGCAGGGCACAGCCCTCAACGTGTCTTGTAATCCTCTTTCCCCACCCAGAATCCCTTCTCTCATCCCCAAATTTTCCCTACTTTTTCAAAATCTTATTGCCACAGTGATGGCTGGATGCTTCTTGATCCTCTGCCCACCTCCCTCTGCCCACCTCCTGCCCATTTTGCCTTCATGTTCTACAGAGAGAGACGTACAGAAACTCTGTGGGTGACACCAGAGTCCTTTTTAGCCTGGAGGGACAGGAAGGGATGTGGACCCTTGTGTCAGCCATCTTTGACACAGCAGTTACTGGCTCGTCCATCCACATACCCGTGTGCCCCTCACTCCACTGTCTGTGTTGTGGTCTTGGACTTCTCTGTACCCATTTTGTGTTCTGTTTTGTTCATAATCCCCTTACTCTGCAGCTGTAGCTTTTAAAAAATATTTAAAAAATATTTTTAAATAAATTTTAAAATAGTTTTAAAAAACTATTTTAAAAAATGGTTATCTGTGTACTTTGTGTAAATGAGTATTTTGTCTACCGATACATTTACACACCAGAAGAGGGCATTGGATCCCATGGGACTACGTTATAGACAACTGTGAGCCACCGTGTGGGTGCTGGGAATTGAACTCAGGACCTCTGGAAGAGCAACCAGTGCTCTGAACCACTGGGCCATCTCTCCAGACCCTGCACCCATATTCCTGTGTGGTGCCCAAGAGGGAACTCTGGTCACATGCTGCTCTGTGTCCTCTCTCTTCCCCGAGTTCACACACTTGCATGTATACAATTGTGTATACACACTCATAGCCTGAACTAACAGTAAGGGCTGAATGTCACCCGCAGTGTTGAAGCTGTTGAAGATGGCCACAGGAATGCGGGCCCTACTGGATACGGTGGTACAGGCTCTGCCCCAGGTAAGAGCCACACCCTCCTGGAACCCTGCCCTAAGATCGAGGGTTTATTGTGTGGGACTGGGCCTGGAGGGATGCGGGGTTCAATTTTCCTCCTCTCCAGGCCTGCCAAGACCCAGGGCAGAGTCTGCTCCCTGGTAAGTTATTTGAGCCTCTCCTGCTTCTCTTTGGGAACTCTTAACATGGTTACCAGCATCTACTCTATGTCCAGCTGTATGAGGACTCTGAGGCGTTCTACAGTACTTTTAGGAGCCCCTAGGTTTGTAGGGGTGCTAGGCACCTCAGGGTCTTATGGGAAGAGACCTGTGTTCTGTTCCCAGAAGGGAGGAGGCACAGGTTACCCCCTAGGAAATCAGGGAAGGTAACTTTGGAGCTGAGCCTAGAAAAGTGGCTTTATGGAAAGATGTCATTCAATG
Organism: Arvicola amphibius; assembly: GCF_903992535.2. NCBI lineage: Eukaryota > Metazoa > Chordata > Mammalia > Rodentia > Cricetidae > Arvicola > Arvicola amphibius. The sequence goes on along the minus strand of NC_052055.2, from coordinate 37,382,827 downwards.
GACAGTGAGGTTTCCATACAGCCTTCCAGGGGCAGAAGCACAAGCCTCAGGCTGAGTGAGAGGACCGTGTCCCTGTCCAGAGGAAGGTGAGCTGGGATCTGGCTCATAGAGCAGGACATTTGTCTTCTCCCTGGTACTGGTGCTTGGGCAGCTATAGTCCCCTCCCACTGCACGCAATCATGCCGAGTGCCTGTGCTGAGCTGACCCTTGCACACATAATACACACATAATGCACACATAATGCACACATAATGCACACATCGCTCATTATGATGCACATAGGGAACTTTATGCCTTGAGAACTGATCTTGAGTTTGGTGTGAACTTCCCAATGTCACAGGTAAGCCCACCAGAGACCACCACACAGGCACTCTTAAAGCTGGAAATATAACGTCCTTATCGCTGTCCAGCGATGCATGGGGAACTCGCCCAAACAGTGCAACCCTAAGCTCTTGTATTTTTGTTTTTGTTTTTTCAAGACAGGGCTTCTCTGTGTAGCCCTGGCTGTCCTGGAGCTTGCTTTGCAGACCAGACTGGCTTCAAACTCACAGAGATCCACCTGCCTCCGCCTCCTGAAGGACTGAGATTAAAAGACTTGCTACCTGGCAGCTCTTCGATTTTTATGCAGAAAAAGCACATTCTGGTTGGCACACTTCAGGTAGCAAGAAGCGTAACTCAGAAGAAAAAAGAAAGCAAGATTTGTGCAGTTAGAGACTTCCTTAGAGTTATGGATCAGGTCTTTGATGGATTAGGAGTTTGTTCCCATGTTGGCAGGTGCTGGGGCCTATGTGCTGGGTTTAGGGTCAGGATGGTGCCTATAACATGGTCTCAGTGTGCCAAGGTCTGGAAGCCTGTTACATTCCCTACTGGTTCTATGGGCATGAGTCAAACTGGTGTCATCTTGGGGCATGGGGTTACGTTGTCCCCTCAACACTAAGAAATTTAACAGGATTTATTCTTTGCTTTACATAGTTGAGTAGACAGTTGAGCAAGCAGGGTCCTCCAGTGCAGGCTAAGGGAGAAAGGATTACTGGCCTAACACCGGCTGTAGGTGGAATGGCTAACCAGGGGACCAGGAGAACGAGAATTGATCCCAGTTGTTAGATCCTTGATGTCCTTTTCTCTTTCTTCCGTGTTATTTCTGATCATGGCTAAGCTCTCTCTAATCACCCTGACTTGTTGGCACAGAAGCAGCAGGTTTCTCCCGGTGCCCTGCAGAGACCTCCTTGTTTTGCTGTACAACCTCCACTAAGGAATCCACCTGAGTTTCCAGATGGGGACCAGAATTTCCCAGATGGCCTAGGTCTCACTCACTGAGTTCCTTAAAGCTTTTATTCCCTACAATTAAGGCTGAAGTTCCAACTCCAGCGGAGCCTGTGATTGCATTCCTCCACCAATAGGGGAATGAAAATGGGGATGGCTTGCCATGTACAGGGCAGCCCACCGTCTAGATTTAAGTCAGTCCTGCCCAGTTCTTCATCACAGACGAGCACCTGTGGAATGGCACATGTAAGGACTCAAGGAGTGGGGTCTCCTCCAGTGCAAACCGTTCAGAAGATACACACTTGGTTAAGCTGTTCATGCGTGCAAGCCAAGTAGTGGTTGGGGCCTGGAAATACACTTGCTTGCTGTTCTTGGAGTTACCCTACCGTGTATGGCTACAGGAATCTGCAAAGGGGGAGCTACCTTGGGGGGATCTTAGTGTCATTGAGCAGTCTTTTCTTGGTGGTCTCCCAGGATGAGCTTAGGTTGGTCCCATTTACAGTTTTCAGGAATGGAAGTAGAGCATACTGTTTGACTAGTTCCTATCCCAACATAGTATGGGGTTTGGGATGCAGAGATAGCCAGCAGGCATCACCTGTCTTGTTGAGAATGGCTCGGGAACCAATACACTCCTTCCAGCATCCCAAACACTGAGGGGCTGGCTTCTGCTGCTTCCTGGACCTTTACCCTCCATGATCACCGAAGGAATTCCTGCAGCTATTGGAATTTTGGGGCTTGCCACCTTAGGGAGCTCATATTACAGGGGTACCAAGATGGGCCAGTTTGGGGCACATGGGCCAGATGACCCTAGGTAGAGGTTCTGTTTGGATAGTAAATTTGCCGCTTGGGTCTTGACTCCTCACATACAACCTGAGTCCACAGGTTCTGCCAGTTTCCCAATAATGACCTTCAGTTTTCTGCCAGGCCCTAATCTTTATGGATATGGGATTGCATTGCCCAAGGCTAGTGAAATTACAGGCAGACCATGATGATTTTCTTTTTAGGACCATGAAAGGGTCAGTGTGCCCTTAGGAGGACTTGGGTCCATAACCCCACTGAACACAGTGGCATTCGCCTGGCTCTTGGCAGTTTGGGGGGCCATCAGTAGAGCACACATAGTATTGGGTAGATTGGAGCCCCATCTCCTCAAAAGTGGATCAACAGCCCCAGGAGCATACTCCTTTGCAGCCTGTCCTTCTAGTTGCCTCTGGATGTCTTATTTTACAGAAACCCACCCAGAAGGTGAGTTGATCTCAGTGTATATATCGACTGGCTGTCAGCTCTCCAGTTCCGTTCTTTCTTAGTTCTCTTACGCAAGGTCCTGGCTCTTGGGGATTTTGAGGATTTCCCATAGGGACACAAAGAAGACAAAATAGGACAATCATAATCTTACGGCCCGTGTCAGTCTTATCTTTACTGGGTTGGAGGACATGGTGACAGCCCATCCATCTTTGTCCTCTGTAGCCTCAACTGGGTTTGGTGAAGTCATAGGACAACACTGCAATGTTGTAGTGTAGGAGTAGTGAGGACCACAGGGTGCACTTTCCATGTTAGCTCCAGGCTCTGGGTCAGGATCCCCTTTACCCACACAAGGTCAACAGGCTGTAACTTGTTGGGAGGCTCAGATGTGAACAGGGTCATGGCCTCTTGAACCATCTGATGAATAGTCCTCTGGGCTTGTTGCAAGGCCTGTAAGGACTTGAGGGAGTGGTTAGAAATTTCTGCCTGATGAGCATCTCTTAGCTTAGGGAGGAGACAGAGAGGCTTCCTAAACACAATTTCAAGTGGGGTGATATCCTCAATATGGGGTGCGCTTGGCCTTTAGAAAGGCAAGTGGTAGGAGGTTGGCCCTTTTTTATTTTTGCCAGTCTCAAGGACATTTAGTTCAAGTTTCCTTCAAGGTCCCATTCATTTTTTATCTGACCTGGGTTCTGTGGCCCTATAGGCACAATGTAGTTTCCAGTCAACATTTAGGACCTTTGCTAGATTTTGGGAAAGTTTGGCCATGAAGGCCTGGACCCCAGGGAGAGGGGCAATCTGAATCTGAGTCAACTCTTAGGGGAATTTCTTGGTGACCACTGAGGCCGTCTCTGTTCAGGTAGGATAATTTTCTACTCATCTAGAGAAGGTGTCTATGAAAACTCACAAATATTTAAACCCATGAATCGTAGGTTTTATAAAGTCTGCTTTCCATGGTTCCCTGCTTCTTCAGGCATGGATTCCTTCTGGGCTTTTTTTCCTCCTTTGGGATTCATTCGTGCTTAAGTAATGCTTCTGGACACAGTGTCTTTGACAAGATTGTCTATTGGAAGGATGTCATATCTGGACCTGAGTAACTTAGCAGTTACTGACACCAGCTACTTAAGCAGTTTTGGATGCCCCCAGGTGGGTGGCCTGGTAGAGTTTGGTGACCATTTGTCTCCTGATAGCATGAGGGAGTACAGGTCTCCTGTCTGGCATGTCCCACCGTGCATTTGCCTCCCATTTGACATCTTACATCTTTGACCACTTAGTTTTATCCTGTGCGTAGTTTGGGCACTTGAGAAATGTGGGTTCGGTCAGGGTAAGATCTGGAGAGGCCCTACTGGTTCCCTTGGGCCTTTAGGGAATTCCTTTTTTAAATGCCTGTCACAGTGGACAATGGGTACTGGTTTTGGCAGCCATATGGCTTCTAGTAGAGCCAGGATGTTTTTGCTTTTTGTTTTTTTATTTCCTTTCCAGTCAAGGTGAGGAGTCCCCTTTCTTGATCGAGGGGTCCCATGGACAAGGACTATGAAAAATAATAGCTTTGTCCATCCCCCAGTGTAGTTAGTGCCAGAGGCTGAGCCCTTTGTGCTGAGGTCCCTCAACACCATCCTGTCCAAGGTGACAACTGCATCCCAGCATACGTGATTCTGTCTTGAACAAAACTGCTTCCATCAGGGTACATTACCGCTCCAGCTTCTCTCAGTGGGACATCTGGTAGGTCAGGTGTGGCAGATTGGATCTCATCAGTCACTTCCAGGCCGTCATGGAGGGGCTCTGTTGGGTTATCATCTGGCAACAGGCTGGCAAGGCTGATGACTTTTACAGAATCAGATATGGGCCTGGTCCAGAACTGCCTGATAGGGCATTATCGGGGTATCGGAATCCACCCTTTTGGGATTCCCCTTCAGCAAGGCCTCTGCAGAGGAACAGGGTGGTTAGGAACAGTTCCTGGCCCAAGTTCAGCTTGTTGGCTTTTCACTAACACGGCTGTAGAGACAACTGTTCACAAACTGGCCAACAGGCAGAAACAGGATCCAGTCTTTTGGACAGGTGGGCTGCTGACTTCTTCCAGGGTCCAAGTGCCTAGGCCTCATTCACATACAAGTTGAAGGACTTAGAGACATCCACGAGGGCTAGGTTGGTGCAGAAATGAGGGTCTTCTTCAAGGCCTCAGAAGCTCCTCATTCAGGATCAGTCCATTGTAGTGACTGGGTGCCACCATAGCAGTACTGGTATACAGTGGCTTAGGTACCTTCCAGATCTCGGGTATCCACAAGTGGCAGTACCTGACCTTTTCAGAAATTCCTGCACTTGTTTCTTTGTTTGAGGTGTGTGTGTGTGTGTCGGGGGGGGGGGGGGTTAGTAGGATTGTCTAGGTTTGGCTCTGGGAAAGTGCTCATATGCCTCCTTCCAATTTGTACCCCAGTAGGTGACCTGGGGTGGGCGCACATAATTGGGTCTTCTTGGCTGAGAGCCAGTATCCTGGGACCTTTATTGTCTATCAGGCCCCCACTGGCCTTCTTACATTTTCCCTGTTTCTGAGGCCATCAGGAGGTCATCCACATAACATAACAGGGTGCTCTTTGGAACCCTCTGCCAAAAAGTCAGGAGGTCTTCACTTACGGCCTGATTGAAGAGTTTGGGCTAAGTTTTGACAACCTAGTCCAGGTCAATTGGCTGTAATCGGCTGTAAACCCTCTCTTGGGATCAGTTTATTCAAAGGCAACAATGAACTGGCATATAGGTGTCAAAATGAGGCAAAAGAAGGCATCTTTTAAGCCCAGAACAATACATCCTTGTTTTTCTGGTGGCAGGGGACTCAGGAGGGCGTAGGGGTCAGGAACCATGGGTTGGGCTGTATACACCTTTTGTTTATCTCTCTGGGATACTTCATAGTTCTGTAGTCCCTAGTGCCTGGTTTTGGACCCGGAGCAGCGAGTGTTCCAAGGGGAATGGCAGGGGATGAGGATCCCTGCTTTCTGTAGCCTGGTATTGAGTTTAACAACCCCGTTTGGTTTCCTGGTTCACAGGGTACTGTTTGACCCATACTGGGCAGTAGCACTTAGTAATTGGATGATAATTGGTGCTCAGTGGATGGCCAGTCCTGGTGGATTATTCTCAGTCCATACTCCAGGGTACTGCTGCTACACATTCTGCAGGTATCCCAAAGTTTGAGTATCATTTCTGGGTACCAAACTTGATTGGAGGAGGTATTCCTCTGACAGAGGGCACAAGAATACGGCGTGGGGATAAGTAGAATTCTAAGTAAGGTGGGTAGGGGACATGGGGGCCTGTAATTTTTGTAATAAGTCTCTCCCAATAGGGGGATGAGACAACCAGGCATGACTAAGAAGGAATGGGTCACAGTACCTTGTCCCAAGTCCACTGTCCGAGAAGTCCAGGAAGAGAGTAGTCTGTCCAGTTTCAAAAGGAAAGCAATAGTCTGGCTGAAGGCAAGGACATTTGCTGAGAGATATAAGGTTTCTCCTAATGCATGTTCTGAGTGCAAACAGGAAGTAAGTTGAAGCCTGAACTTGAACACCCTGCCTGGGACCCTCGGGTGACATAATGTCTCCTGCCTTGGCCTCTTCACCTGTGAATGAGGGTGTGACAGTCTTTCAAGGCTGGAGATGTCAGACAGCTAAAGCTCCAGCGTTCTTAGTAGGATTTGGCTCGTGGGTCAAAGAGTCCGCTACAACTGGGAATGAGGGTGTGTTGGTGATGGGTGTGTGTCCAGCCTCCCTGACCCCTGAGCATCCTGTCAGGGCTCTGTAGGCCAGTGCTAAGTTGACACAGGGTACCTGGAGATAGTGGGGGAAGCCCCCAGCTCAAGTTGGAGCCACATGATGGTAATTACAATGACATAAGCCTGTGCCAAGTGACATGTGGCTGTGGGAGAGGGGCTTGTCCCCCCCCCAAAAAAAATCTGCCAGCATACATTCATGCTGTTAAATGGTGTGTTTTCTGCTTTTCCTGCTACTTCTACAAAGTCCCCAGCCAAAGAGGCTTACAGAGGGACAGGTGTATTTCGGCTCCCAGTTCAAGGGTACAGTCCATCAGAGCAGAAAAGACATCGCGGCAGGAGCTTGAGGGAGCTGGTCACATGGCATCTGCACTCAGGAAGCAGAGACAGACCAACAATGGTGTTCAGCTCACTTCCTTCTTTTTAGTCAATCCAGGACCTCAGCTGCTCACATTCAGGGTGTTTCCTCCCATCTCCCTTAGCCCAGTCTAGAAACTCCCTCGCAGACATGCCCAGAGGCTCATGTCCTGTATGACTTTAGCTTCTGTCAGTTGACAATATAAGTCGCCACAAACGGACACTGTAGAGTGCTGTGAAAATGGAACTTCAGCCCCTTCCTACAGACTTTGCCCAGTACAGAAGGAGAAGCCATCAGGAAAGGCTCCTCAGGCGAGGCGGCCTGGACTAGGCTTTGAGAGATGAGGCTGAGGGGCAAAGCATCTGCCCTGCAGCGGAACACGGCACATAGATACCCAGCCATCCATTTCCACATGGTTGGAATCAAGGAGTAGGGAGATCATCCTGGGAAGGGAGTGGGCGGGGGATGCCATAGCAGGCTTTCAACTCTGGGACAAAACACATGGAGGCATTGTGCTGTGGACTCTGTATGCCATAGGAGTATCTGGACAAGGGGGCTTCAAGCAGAGCTGCCTTTGTGAGGGGACTGGAGGAAAGGCTGGAGGCAAGGAGGCAGATGAGGAGGCTGCTGGGGCTCTCAGACCCCGAGGGCCTGAGGGTGAAGGTAGGGGACTGATGGGAATGATGAGGACCGGCTTCTGGTTAGGAAACACGGCCGGCCAAGTCCGAGCAGGGCAGAAGATGAGCTCTGTGGGCCTTGGTGAGACGGAGTCTTCCTTGGCTGTCAGGGCCACACACTGTGGCTTGCAGTATCCACTAAGTGCTTGCGTCCTTAATGAGGAGGATATTATTAATTAGTCTGCATGCAGTGTGGAGTGGCTGGGAAGGAAGGCCTCCTCTAGAGCAGTCTGTGATCCACAGGGGTTTTCTTTATAGTGATTACCTCAACCACCTCCTGGCTCAATTTACGAGAGCCTTTCCAGGACCAGGAGGGATTTTCTTTGTAGGGCAGGAATGCCTTTTGGCTCATCCGTAGCATGAGGTAAAGTCAGTCTCTCACTGATGCATGGGTTTGAACCAGGCTCGGAATCTGGGGCATTCTGTCCTGTAGGAGCCATGGGACAGGGGTGACTACATTTGCAGGAGGCTCCTGGGACCACGGGTGTGTGTGATTCCTCTCCTAATTCCTTTTTGTGACCAGCTTTGTGCTGGCCTGTGGAGGCAAGTCTGACTTCATCCAGTTGTTCCCAGGCTAACAAAGGGCTTGAATCTCTGATCATTTACTTGAGATCCATGTAATTAAACAGGTCCTTCAGCTCTCAGTCTGTCTCATTTTCACCTGAGATGGCATGTAGATTCATTTGAGGGTGGGTGGATGGTGTATGTGTGTGTATACACATGTGTGTGAGGGTGTGGCATCTAGTATCTTCTATTATTTTTCTACCTTGCTTTCTTTTCTTTTTCTCATTCTTCCTTTCTTTTTTCTTTTTTCCTTCCTTCCTCTTCTTTCTTTTTTCTTTTCTTTTATCTCTTTCTTTTCCTCCCTCCCTCCCTCCCTCCCTCCCTCCCTCCCTCCCACCCTCCTTCCTTCCTTCTTTTTCTTTCAAGGCAGTGTCTCTTCCTAGCCTGGAGCTCATGAATACCTGGTCCATGAACTCCAGAGACTCCTGTCAATCTCTGTCATCAGCAGGGCAGATGCACACCGCTGTGCCCAGCTTCTGCGTGGCTGCTGACTGTAGCCAGGTCCCCTGCTTGCTCACTTCACCCACTGAGTCATCCCTACTCCCTCATAGGTTTCTGGAACAAGCGATATTCTCATGGCACAGACTTTAAACATTCAGTTCTTGTTCAGTTACCTATGATTCATTAGTCTTGTCCTTCAGGAGGTTACAAGGAGACAACAGACATGGATACTCAGCCCGGTGTAACAATACAGCTGCCCCGAGCCTGGCCCTGCCTCTGTCACCCTGACCTGAGGTCCTTCATCTCTACCCCCCTGCTCCAGGGATCCCCCACCTTCACTGCCTTCCTCCAGACCTAGGACTCCTCTTCCCCACTCCGCATTCTCCCTCAGGCCTCCCCCTTCTCCCCTTGAATACCCCTAGGCCTCTGGTCCCAGTCCAGCCGTCTCTCTCCACAGGTGGGCAACCTGGGCCTCCTGTTCATGCTTCTCTTCTTCATCTATGCTGCCTTGGGAGTGGAGCTCTTTGGGAAGCTGGGTGAGTGATGCCTAAGGCAGGCTCCTCAGCCTGCCACCCAAGGCCCTTGTGTGGGGGAGATAACTTACTAGCAGGACTCCTCACCCAAACCCCATCTTAGCATGGGGTATTTTCTGAGGCCTGGCTCATGAAAGTACATCAGACCTGTGTGGTGGAGTTCTGGACTCAAGCAGTCTGGTCCTCTGGGGAACCTCCTTCCTCTGCTTCCAGCCTTTGCCTGTCTGGAACCAGGGCTACCCCCAAAACAGAGCCCAGTCCTGTATACAAAGTCAGTTCCAGAAATCAGGGCTCCCTGAGGGGCTGATCCTCATCTCACCCCACTACCTCTCTCAGGAGCTGACTATTGGATAGAAGAGCCACATGCTCCTAAGACTGAGACCCCAGCCAGACACCACTTCCTTGAGCCTCAGTTGTCCCATTTGTAGGCTGGGCACAGTCCACATACACATGGCTGCAGGGGATAGTTTGAGAGGATGCTGAGGGGTGGCGGCTTGGGGTGCTGGTGGTGGACAAGCTGACCACCTCTCCCTCTCAGTCTGCAATGATGAGAACCCGTGTGAGGGCATGAGCCGGCACGCTACCTTCGAGAACTTCGGCATGGCGTTCCTCACACTCTTCCAGGTCTCCACGGGCGATAACTGGAATGGAATCATGAAGGTATTCATGGGCTAGCAGGGCCGTTCCATCTACAAGGGGGGGGGGGATCAGCTAGTTTCAAGTCCTGGATGCATGGTGGTATGACTGATCCAGACACCCAGTATGCTACTGTGCACGGGAGGAGAGTCAGGGTCCAGAGACATCCCGGACCTCCTGATGCCAGTGAAACAGAGTCCTGCTGAGGTCAGGCAGGACCTTCCCGGGCTGGCCTGAAAAGCAGCAATGGGTGCCTGAGGAACCCCATGCTTCTTCTCAGATTTGCTAGGGGCTCTAAGAGGTGGGATCAGCCCCAGTAGGGCATGAAGAGGGCCAGGTTAGGGCCCTAGAGACTTGGCTGAAGCTAAGGGAAGCTCAGGCTCCTATGGGCATGAAGTCGATAAAGGCTGCTAGAAGGGGGATTAATCTAGGCCCTTTGGTGTGCATGCGTGCGTGCGTGCGTGAGTGTGTGCGTGTATGTGTGTATGCGTGCACGCATGTGGGCATGTGTGTGTGTGTGTGTGTGTGTGTGTGTGCGTGTGTGCCTGAGCTCTGGTAGCCTTGTGGGTCCTCTGTGCTATGGAGGTGGGGTGTGTGGCAGGGCAGGTGTGGTAGGTGGCATTGACCCTGTGTGTGGCATCCCTGTGGCAGGACACTCTGAGAGACTGCACCCATGATGAGCGCAGCTGCCTCAGCAGCCTGCAGTTCGTGTCGCCGCTGTACTTCGTGAGCTTTGTGCTCACGGCTCAGTTCGTGCTCATCAACGTGGTGGTAGCTGTGCTCATGAAACATCTGGACGATAGCAACAAGGAGGCCCAGGAGGACGCGGAGATGGATGCTGAAATCGAGCTGGAGATGGCCCATGGCCTGGGCCCTGGCCCCAGCCCCGGCCCTGGCCCGTGTCCCTGTCCTGGCCCGAGGCTGCCCACTAACTCACCAGGAGCCCCCAGTAGTGGATCAGGAGGGCCGGGCGTTGGGGGTGACACCGAGGGTCACCTGTGCCGACACTGCTACTCTCCAGCCCAGGTGGGCAGGGGCTGAGAGGTGAATGGGGCTCAAAGGGCAGGCGCCACGGGGCCAGCTGGGCAGCTGGGTTTGGAGGTGCCCTATCTTTTGGGTCCCTCTGTGTTCAGCTCTAAGATAGGGTGACCCTGTGGTGAGAGGCTCCATCCCAGGCTGTGGGCACAGAGAACGGGAGGGCAGCTCTGCTTTACCCACCCCAAAGTACAGGGACCCAGCCGATAATCCCACCTGTCCCCACCCTGCCCCGTCCGCCTAGGAGACCCTGTGGCTGGACAGCGTCTCTTTAATCATCAAGGACTCCTTGGAGGGGGAGCTGACCGTCATTGACAACCTGTCCGGCTCCGTCTTCCACCACTACTCCTCGCCTGCTGGCTGTGACAAGTGTCACCATGACAAGTGTCACCATGACAAGCAAGAGGTACTGGCAGCTAGAGAGGAGCTGGCTCCCGGGAGTCACCTGGGAGTGAGGTGTTGAGGGACCCGGTGGCTCTAGGCCCCTAGCAACATACTGGTCCCACTGGTCATAGTGGTTTGTCTGTGAAGTGTGGCCCTGTGGTGTCGCCTAGAGAACCCGCCTTAGCACCTTGGGTATAAAAGGTGTTCAGAAGCATCTGCTGCTCGTCCTTGTGTCCCCTCTGGGGCATTTTGTCCTTTGTGATCCATGAAAGGGTCCCTGGTTCCTCTTCTTCCCTAGTGGCTATGGTCCCCCTGAGTGTTTCAATACTTCTCTTGGGCCTCCTCTCAGAGGCAGCTCATCCCCACCCTGCTCAGGGGCCATCTCCCAGGCTATTCCCAAGAGCTCCTCCTATATACCTCCTCCCCCTCACGTGTGCTCCTGGGCTCAGCCCATGGTGTTCTATAGGATCAGTGGCTGTGAGGTCATCCCTTGGGCAGGAGCTGAACATGGAGGTTACTCAATTTTCATGCCCCATGACTTAAAACGGATTCCTCAGGCTAGCAAGTCTTGCAGGGACATGCAGTACATGTAGCCCTCACAGCCCTCACACGCCCAGCCCAGCTCTAAGGACTCTTGGTCTGGTGCAAGTGGACAACAGAGTTCTGTAGCTCGCTGTACCATGTCTTCTTTTGTGTTCAGACACCAAGGTGGGCCACTCAGACCTGGTTTCCATTGGAGTGGCCCCTGTGCCATCATGTGTCACCCAGGCTGGGATCCTACACAGAGTGTGCCCACCATCCATGCCCAGCAGGCCTGCGAACCACTCTGACCACTGCCCCATGTCCTTTCAGGGACCTGTTGCTCAGCGCTCCAGGCCCAGGCTGTCCCATCCCAGCCCCAGGGTGACTCGAGGCCACCACCTCCCCCTGCAGGTGCAGCTGGCTGAGACAGAGGCCTTCTCCCTGAACTCAGACAGGTCCTCGTCCATCCTGCTGGGGGATGACCTGAGTCTTGAGGACCCCACAGCCTGCCCACAGGGCCCCAAGGAGAGCAAGGTAAGTGGCTAGGAGTTCCTTACATTTTTCTCCATGTGTGGTGCCAGTTTATCTGGCCAGATTGGGTTCAGGTGTGTACAATCTAGGTAATTGAGGCCACATCTTCTGTCAGACATAAGCAAGTTGCAGGTTGGGATAGCATGAGCCCATCTGCCTCAGAGTGGACATTGGGTGGCTCTCAAGGAACTTGCAGAACTGAGAAAGTCGGCAAAGAGATGCTATAACCCTCTGCTCCATGTACAAGACCCCGGCAGCTGCCAGAGATGAACTCCTCTCCCTAAGTATGAATGTGGAAACGGAGTTCTGGCAAAGGCAGGGGTTCACTTAATGTTCTGCTCTGATGCCTTCAGCCTGAGCGACCACTACATTGAGTTAGCATTTGGTTATAGGTGTGAAGAAGAGCTGGTACTGTCTCAAGGCCGTTAGAGTCAGGAAGGGAGGAGCCAGGGGAACCACAGCTGCCCGGGAGCATCCAAGAGGGCTTCCTAGAGGTCAGGACCTTCCACTTGAGGACTGGAAGGTGGTGACTGCTGGTCAGGTGGAGGAGGCGAGAGGAAGGACTTCCGAGGTAGGGATGGGGATAGCTATGCAGGAACCCTGCCTCTGTCTCCCTCAATACTACCTACCTCCCTTGCCTGCAGGGTGAGCTAGAGCCTCCGGAGGAGCCCTTGCAGGCAGGAGATCTGGATGAATGCTTTTTCCCCTTTGCCAGTGCACCAGTGTCTGCAGGCCCAGAGAGCCTGCAGTGCGAGATGGAGGCCATCCCGTTCAATCCCGTCCAGTCCTGGCTCAAACACGAGAGCAGCCAAGGTGAGGGTTTCAGCCCTGTCAGCTCCCCACATCCTGATCCTAAGCATCTGCTTCATGAGGGAGGCGGTGGAGGTTCCCCCACCATAAAGAAGCTAGTGGGGTTCAGGCCTGCTACACTGGTAGTAAAGGAGCAGTCAGTGAGCTAATGCTAGCTGAAGCCCGGGCTGAAGGAAGCGACACGCTGAGCTTCCTGTGGTCAGTGATGAAAAGGGAGCTAGTTTGCCGCACACAGCCTTTATTATCAAGCAGAAGGAAGGTTTACAGATTATTGAGGTGGAATAGAGAATAATCTGAGGGGGACACAATGACAGGAAGACTGGTGTTTTCAACGGCCCTTTGATAAAGAACTCTACCCCAAGCCTTCTTCCACAGCTGGTTTGTGTTTTGGGATATAGCAAGGGACTGAGCTGGCTTGCCTGTCATTTGTGCTCCCTCTTGGAGGATGACAAGAATCTGGGTGGCATCACTGGTTGGTTGGGGAGAAAGGGAGACAGTCTAACACAAGAGTGACCCCAGAGACCCCAAACTCACCCCAAGATGTCTTCTGGGATGTCTGGGTGACCGGCTTTTCCATGGACCCTCTGTAAAGCCAGTGACTTCTACTGGGCATGATGGCTGGGGTGCCAGGACCCCAAATTTCCTGATCTCAAAACCTGAGCCCAGGGTCTGATCCCAGGCTTGTTCTGATGGAGTATTCAATTAACTGTTTATTTGCACATTCCTTCAGTATGTCGGCAACCTACCAGGACACAGCCTATATGGCAGCCTGTGAATATTCATATATTCTGAAGCCCACATTCTTTCTTCATTCTGTGAGGTTCAGAGGGGACCGTAGGCAGAGCTGCTGGCACTGGCATACAGAAGTCTGTCCTGCCTCAGGCTCCTCCAACCTGGCCTTGTCCCTTTCTATCCATAGTGGAGCAGACCAGGCCCAGTGGCTTCTATATCATCAGCACAGGGCCTGACACAGACCTGAGACTCTACCGTGCATTGTCCAGGAGGAGGCCCCAGGCCTGACTTAGCCATGTGGAGTTGTCAGGGCCCAAAGGATAATGAGTTTTAGTGATTGAATACTTTCTGTGTGCATGGTGCTGGGCTAGGTGTTCCATACCTGCTGATATTCCCCACGTCCCTCCTTTTGTGTTAGTTACTGTTCTCACTACTATGACCAGGTGCCTGGTGAAATCAACTTAAGGAAGTGCTTATTTTGGCCCATAGTTCAAGGGTCCAGTCCATCATGACGAGGAAGGCAGTGACAGCAGGAACAGGGCAGCAGGTCACATGGCATCCACAGGCAGGAAGCAGAGCGAGAGATGTATGCTGGCGCTCAGCTCACTTTCTCCCTTGCATTCATCCCAGGACCCCAGCCTGTGGGATGGCGCCACCCACGGCTAGGGTGGGTCTTCTCGCCTCAACCCAATCTAGACACTTCTTCACAGACATGCTCAGAGTGAAACCGAGGCTTCGATTTGGAGACTTGCCCAGAGTCTTCTCACAGCCATTGTTGAGTTGCTCACGTGAGGGCTAGTGCTCTGTGCCTACCTTCTGGGCCGTTCCCAGCACCTCCTCTTCCTTCCCTGCAGCGTCGAGTCCCTTCTGCCCCGATGCTTCCAGCCCTCTCCTGCAGATGCCTGCTGAGTTCTTCCACCCTGCTGTGTCTGCCAGCCAGAAGGGACAGGAACCGGGCATGAGTGCAGGGACCCTGCCCAAGATCGCCCTTCAGGGCTCCTGGGCATCCCTGAGGTCTCCAAGTGTCAATTGCACCCTCTTGCGTCAGGTACAGGCACCTCCTGGACTCTGAAGAGCCACGGGTGATGCGTGGGGAGGGGAAGGAAAAGAACAGAAAAAAGCCACAGCAGCTGAGTCTGGGAAGTTGGGGAACCTCCGAGACTTGAGAGGTGACACCAAAGATGTGTATGAGTAGGACCAGCTCCTGAGGAGCCCCCAGGTTGTCGAGATGACTGAATCAGGGGTCCTAGCTTGAGATGAGGGAAAGAATGGCATTGAGGACGCTTTGTGGGGTAACACAGTGCTGGGGTCAGGGACCTTGCCTTGAGTGCTCTTGGTGGGTGGTAGGGGTGTCCTTGCTAGACTGCTTGTAGACTGTAAATTGCTTGATTGCAGAGGGGCAGGTTGGGAAGTGGGAAGTCTTGGCTGTATGGTCGTCTGTATCAGGATGGCTGGAACCACAGCTCACATGCCAGCTGGGCACAGAGGACCTCTGGAGCATGAAACCAAAATCCACCAGCACATTTGGTGGGCCATGTGTGATCTCATACAACAGTAGAGACTGGCCTGCAGGCTTCCTAATAATCACTTAGTGAGACACAGTTAATCTCCAGGTTCACCAGGCTGTGCTCTGCAGCAGGCAATGGACTGGGGTTTAAGAGTGTGTGTGTGTGTGCGCGTGTGTGTATGTGCAGAAGGAGAGGTGTCAGAGCAAATGAGTGCTGGAGTATATACTGTGGGGAGGTGAAGGGTGGCTGGGAGAGCGAGCAAAGGCTGGAGGCTTACCTAGGAGAGAGGATGAAGCAGCTGGTACGAGCAGGGCTGGTAGAAGGGCTTGTGAAGAAGGGACAGGTGGCGGAAGTGATGCTGGACATGTGGGTGGCTGGGAGTCAGCTGGGAACTATAAGAGGGAAGGTCTTGTCATTGGACACTGGGACTAGGAAAGATGGCTCAGGCTGCCCAGAGGGGACAGAGAGCCTGTTTGACATTTGTTGTAACTGCCCTGAGAGGTCTCAGGGACTGCTGATGTGGCAGAAGAGATGCTGTGGGATCCTGGATACGTTGAGAAGGGAAGCATCCTGGGTCCCCATCATCAGACTGTCCACTAAAGACCAGGGGAAGATGATTCAGGGAGCCTCATCCCTGCTTACCTCCTTGCAGGCGACTGTGAGTGACACATCACTGGATGCCAGCCCTAGCAGCTCAGCGGGCAGCCTGCAGACCACATTGGAGGACAGTCTGACACTGAGCGACAGTCCCCGGCATGCCCTGGGACCGCCGGTCCAGGTGCCAGGGCCATGTGCTGGCCTGTCACCGGCCACCCGGCGCCGTCTCAGCCTAAGGGGCCGTGGCTTGTTTAGTCTGCGTGGGCTGAGAGCCCATCAGCGCAGCCACAGCAGCGGGGGCTCCACCAGTCCCGGGTGCACCCACCACGACTCCATGGACCCCTCTGATGAGGAGGGCCGCGGGGGTGCAGGCGGCGGGGGTGCAGGCAGTGAGCACTCCGAGACCCTCAGCAGCCTGTCGCTCACGTCTCTCTTCTGTCTACCACCCACGCTGCCACCCCCGGGCCTCACCCCCGCCAGGAAGTTCAGCAGTACCAGCAGCCTAGCGGCTGGACCTGGCATCACAGTCTCAGCCCGCGGCCTGGCCAGGAGCCCATCATGGGCTGCAGACCGCAGCAAGGACCCACCAGGTCAGGCCCAGCTGGCCTCAGGCTTGGGTTCCTCAGCACCTGAGCCACAGCCACCTCCTGGGGAGCTGGAGTCAACCGATGCTGCAAGCAAGAGGAAAAGATGAGGGGCCGCAGGGGCTGCGGGGGACCTGCCAGCTGCTGTCCGCCCGCCTGCCCCATCTTGCCTTCTTTTACCTCAGGAGCCAGGGAGCAGACAGCAATACTTTGCCCACACCTGGGAGTGGCATAGGGGCCAGCCAGCGCCGGGCCACTGGGCAGGCGACTGAGGAGGGTCTGGGTTAGCTGAGGCTCAGATGCGGCCCCGTCCGTGGCCCTTCCAGTGTATATGCAGATATATACATATATATATAGAGAGACAGACATATATTTATTTATTTTTTTTACGGAGAGCTTATGAATTCCAGAAAGTGCTAAAGTTGAGGGTGCAGGCCAGGGCCCAGATGGGGTCTCGTCTGTTGATTAGGACACAGGCCTGCACAGCACAGACGCTCCTGCTGTGGCTTCGGTGGCTGTAGTTTCGGGTATCTCCCTCAGTTGAGAGCAGCTTGGGAGGACGTTCAGGGCCCAGGAGTCAGAAGAGAAGCAATTCAGGGTGCACTTTTTTTCCCTTTTAAAGAGGAGACGCTGCTAAGATCCCCAGCCTCTACCCACATGTCGGGGTGTCAGTCTTGTTCCTCTGACTGTCATGTTGTTGTGAAGTCTTTTGTAGACACTCTTGACACACAGACTTTCTTAGTTAGCCAGTTAGACGTTCTCTTTAGAAAAAACGGGGGGGGGGGATTTTAGTCTTATTTCTTAGAGCAGGGTTGGGGAACAGGGCATTTCTGAAGCTGGGCAGGGGCCTCAGAATTTGGGTCAAATTTTGACTTCTATGAGTACTTGAGGGGGGGATCAACCCCTCAGGAAGGCAGCAAACAGGAATAATTCATGCAAGAGAGAGGACAGGTGAAGGGGTCTCTGGACTGGCTTGGCCCACACAGATTCCCTGAGCTTGGGTTGTCAGTTACATGAGAACTTTCTATTTTTTGTCCTCCATGAAGGCCTCAAATTGCAGCAGTTCCTGGGGATTACGGTCACTCACCCTAAACAACCCCACCCCTGCCTCAGGAGTGTTTGGGGTAACAACAAATCTAAAGGGGTCTCTGAGCACCTGCCTAAAGCCTGGCTCCAGCCTTTCCCCACCCCAGCACCCTTAGCTCCACCCAGTTACCCAGACATTCACATCCTCCGACTCCCGCTTACCCTTGAATATGTCTCGCTGTTTCAAGCTACATGTCGGGTCTCCCGATGGTAGTGCTTTCCGAAGTTCAGGATGGGTGGTGTTTTTTTTTATTGGAATGGTTACCCATTTATTTAAAAAACTTACTCTGTATCGAGCCCTTGACTTTCACAGGCTCAGCTCTTAAGTGGGTGAGTTTACTATCAGCCTGAAGAAGAGGGGGGCCCGCTGCTGCAGGTGGCCTACTGACAAGGGCGGTGATGTGGGGTGCTCAGCCACATCGCTGAGGGTTGCTGTGGGTCCTGCTAAGAGCATGTGCATCTCTTGTCCCTGCTCCCGGATTCTGACTTCACAGAAGTGGGCTTCTAGCCAGGCTAGTGAGCAGCAGCTGTGTTTGTAGGCTCTGGGGTGTCCCGATCTGGCACAGGGACCCTGGGATCAGGGCGCTGTGAGGAAGCCAAGAGAAGAGGATTGTTGAGGGGTACTGCCTGCCAAGTGCTTAGAGGTGAGGAGTGGGAGGGTGGTTGTTAAACTCACTTTACACATGGGTAAACTGAGGCTCTGGGTGAGTGCAGCAGCCATTCAGCCCTGGCAGCAAAGAGCCCGAGTCACCTGTGAAGGGCACTAGCCTGAACACTTGGACTGTGCACACACAGCTGTGGTTGAAGGGAGGGTGACTCCAAGGGCCCAGTGTGGAGTTGACTGGGGTAGAGAGGGCTGGGCCAGGCTCATGGTCTTCAGGCTTTACAACAGTGGTGTTTGATAGCACCTTCCGCCCTCTGCTTTCTGGGTACAACGTCAATCATCTAGCTCAATCTTCAGGCTGCCCCTGTGTGTGTGTGTGCTTATGCGGCTCTTCATAGCCAGCTTTCTCCCTGTCGTGCCTCTGGGGCTAGGTGGAGGTGTTCAGGCATCTATACCTTCACGCTGAACTGTGTGACACGACCCCAGAGCAGGCAGATGTGTTGAAGGCTGTTTTAGGGAAATGGGCAAGGTCTAAGCAAGGGCTGTAGCTAGGTACGGCAGGGCATCTAGAGAGAAAGATTTGCTGAGCCCAGAAGCACAGAAACTACCTGGGGTGGGTTTTCTAGGATCAATCCCAGGTATCTGGCCTTGTGTCTGTGAGTGGGGAGTCAGGGGCCAGGAAAGGTGTGAGCTGCTGGCAAGATGGGTTGTAATGGGCAAGGATTGGGCGGGCAACCCTTCTTCAACACTGTGGCTTGAGGCTGCGGGCTCAGGCTAAGCCTGTCCATCACCAAAGCACAAACTCTCCCAATCCACACAGGCCTAGATGTGAGGAGAATGGGAACGCAGGTGCCAGTACCCGAAAGCTGTCAATTCGCCAGGCTGTGTGGTGTGGGGGCTGGAGGGCACACAACATCTGTAGACAAGCCTCTGGAGCCAGACGGAGCCTGCCCTGCCTTCTTGCTATCTCCTGCTCTGGTCCAGGCAGTCCCGCTGAGGAGGATGAATCGTGAGCAGTACTCACCCATCTGCTTGTCCCCGATATTTCTCCTAGAGCTCACAGCTCCCAGGGTCACCTCCAGCCCCTTTTGCTACTCTGTGTAAGGGCTTGGGGTCTTAGAAGCTGCTGTTTAACCCAGACACACATACTCTTCCCTTTTTCTTTTTGTCATTGTGCAATAATCAGTGTCCCTGGCAGAGCTGGGGCCTGAGGGGAGGCAGAGGCCACCTTGTCCTGCAAGCCCCCAGCCCAGCTCTGCTGCTGTGACTCTAACTTCCGGTCACTGTACAGTTTCTACAGTGTGAATGAACTTCCCTCATAGTTGCTGAAGGCGCTGGTCCCTGCTGGCCCAGATGGCCCGGGCATAGAGAAACCAAGCCGTACCGCCAGCCAGCGTTGTTTTGAATAAAACCCCAGAAACTTATTGCGAACTTTCTTCACGTCTCTGCTCTTCCTTCCCTGCAGAGTTGGGATCGTGCTGGTCCTCTACCTCCCTAACCCTGCCAAGGGAAGCATGATAATGTCTTCATCTTGCAGCTGTGGGGTCTGGGTTTGGGGGAATTCAGAGACCCTGTGGAAGGATCCCCTTGCAATCAGGGTCTGGGTGGGGCTTCAGGGCTGGGAATGAGTCTAGGAGAGGTCAAGCTGCTTACCCTTGACACTAGAGCCTGAATTCATAGAACTGGTACTACGAGGGCTCATGGCTATAAAGCACAAAAACCCAACTCAAATGGTACAAAGCAAAAGATGGGGGCTGGAACGATGGCTCAGAGGGAAGGAGTGCCTGCTGCTTGTCTTGGTCACTATTGGTCACTTGGTCCTATTGCTGTGACCATGGCAACTCTTACAAAGGAGAGGGTTTAACTGGGGCTGGCTTACAGTTCAGAGGGTTAGCTCATTGTTTTCATGGTGGGTAGCCTGGCAGCATGCAGGCAGACATGGTGCTGGAGAAGGAGCTGAGAGCTCTACATCTGGATATTCAGGCAGCAGAAAAAGAGAGTGACCCTTGGGCCTGGTTTGGGGTTTTTGAAACCTCAAAGCCCACCCCCAGTGACACACTTCCTCCAATAAGACCACAGCCCCTAATCATTCTCAAGTATCTTCCCAATGATCAATCATTCAAATACATGAGCCTATGGGGCCATTCTTATCCGGACCACTACACTGCTCTTGTAGAAGTCTGCGGCTCAGTTCCCAGCATGCCTGTCAGGTGGCTCACACTGCCTATGACTCCAGTTCCAGGGGATCCACCACCTCCTTCTGGCGTGCGTAGGTTCCTGCATGCTTGTGGTGCACAGAAACTCATGCAGTCACACATACATACACATGAAAACATCTTTAGGAAGAATAAAAGAGTAGAAGAGGAGAAGCAAGAAGAACACAGGTGGAAATAACTTAGTGGTTCAAAGTGTTAAGAATTCCAGATGTCGTGTTGGCTTCAGGCATTGCTGGATCAAAGGCTCCGGTCGAGTCTCTAGGACATGGCCTTTCTGCCTCCTGACTTTGCTGTGTCTGTGTTTGTTTCTTCCTCTCTGAAGGCCACCAGCAGTCCCAGGCTTGGGCTGCCCCATCCCTCTAGCGCCTCTCTCTGGGAATTCTGGCAACATGCTAGGGCAAGATCCCTGTTCAGCTTTCCTCATAGTTGACTAAGGAACACGCCATGCCACAGAGACAATGTGCTGGTACTAGCCAGGTCTGACCACGCACTCACTCCGGGATGCAGGGCAGAGTTGGCTGCTGAACCATAGCTATGAAGGAATATCTACGTCCTGCCCTCCTGATGAGCTTCTGGGAGCAGTGGCTTCTAATCTTTACCTTCAATAGGAGGTCATGGGGACCTCTGATGGACTGGTCAGATATTGCCAGCTGGGGACACAGGAACAGCCAAGCTGGCAGGTAGAGGCCAGGGTGGACACCTGGCTCTTTTGAGTGTTCCCTATCTCAGTATATGTCCTTTCCTTAGGGACTGATCAAGGCCTGGGGGGCATCAGGATGGCTGACTTGGACTCTTACAAGGCATCCCCTTCCCGGAGGACTCTGTAGGTAGGGGTGACCTGGGCCAGAACTCCTGATCCATTCTACTTCGTTAGCACCCTTGGTCTCTGCACCCCTGGAGTTCCCCACTCACTGGCTCTAGCGACTTTTAGAAACAACAGACACTAGTTCACCGTGACAGGACTGGGAGGCAACGGCTGAGCTGTGTGGCTGCAGCGCCACCCAGACCACCAGACTTCCTCTCAAACCAGTGAGGACGTTGGAGCCCCTTTAAAGGCTTTCCCTGCCTCAGGCATCTGGCTCATTGCAGGGGCAGGGCTGATATGTGTGCAGGTAAGCGTGTGTTTGCCTGTTTGAATATCTGTGTATATATGTGGTGGCGGACAGTTTTATGTGGGCCTGTGCGTGTGTACGCAGACACAAACACCTGCTCCAATGTCTCAGGTTAACAGGCCCAGCTTTAGCTTGGTCCAGAAGGAACTCTATCTCTTATTTATAGATGAAACAAAGCAAGGCACTCTTTAGAGCAGGCTGGGCTCTGAGTCCATGTCTGAGCTCGTGGGATGTGTGATTCAGGACCAGTATCCCCATGCTGAGCCTTGTTCCTGGGGCACCTACCTGATATAGGTACCACAGCTGGGAGAAGCACCCAACAGGCCTTTCTCCAACTGCTTCTCTTGGACCATAATCGTGGGCCTGCCGATGACTCCCCTGGATCCTCTCCAGGGGCCTCTGACCAGCTTTTCCTTCACACTCCTGCCCCTCTTGGGTCCTCAGCTTCAGAAAGCACACCTGTTGGTGAGGCTCCTGGGACTCTGAGTATGGCCTTAACGCTTTCCTCCACCTCCTTGGACATTAGCCCACGACCAAGCCAGCATCTCTCCAGAGTAGCTTTTCCCCTCCTCTCATCATGGCCACCCACTCGGGCCCCATTATCCCAGATGGCCTTGGGTTGTCACACCATTCCCCAGCCCTGCTCCACCAAGACCCCCTGCCAACCTGGCCTGTCGCAGCTCTGAGATAATACCCTGGCTCCTTTCTTCCTTGTCCCCTGCTGCCCTTCTTCCAGCTCTTCTCTCTTGGTAGTCCTCTCTGCCACTTGAGTTCCGTGTTCCAGACTTCAGGGAGAGAAGGGAGTGCAGGGCTTTCTGATTCTTGGCTGTCTGATTTGCGTGGGTGCTACCATGTTACAATAGCATCTCGAGTGTTGGGGATTCACTTCCAAGGTTTTCTCCTCTGTTTGTTTCTGTGCCCTGGAGGACAGCTCTGGGCTGGGTCAGGTGAGAGTCATAGATGGAGTCTGTATGGGTAGATGGATGATGGATGACGTGATGAAGGAAGGAAGAAGAAGCAGGGACAAGGGGATGTGGCTGTCTGCTGGGGGTGTGGTGGTGGCAACATACCTAGCTTTAGGGCCAGAACTTCAGGCAGCAATGGCAGTGCGGATGGAGGGGAGACTGAGGAACTGGCTAGGTGAAGCAGACCAGCGGCTAGGCTGAGTGGGCAGTAGACCTGCAGGAGAGCCTGCCGTGGCTTCTTTTGTTGAGGTCCCAGAGTGGGGTCGGGGAGAGAGAGGATCACTGTGTGTCATTGGCCACACTATCACTCTGCCTGCCCCCTCCCATGCTCCTTTTGGCTCCATATCATCTCCAGGCCTCCACTGTTTGCCTTGGCAGCTCCAGCTCTGCCTGCTCCCTCCCTTTGCAGGTGGCAGGTACAGAAAGGCAGCTACGAGCACAGGGCCAGCCCGTTGAGCTGCCAGGGCAAGAGCACACTCCATGTCTTCCATTACACATTTACTGGCCAGTGGGCAAAAAAGGGACAGTGGGAGAACACCAGCAGGTCCTGCTTTGGCTGCACCCACCCCTGCAAGGAGACTGACAGGCAGGGGTGTGTGACTCCACCCGCTGTGGCAGAGGTGAGCAGCCTGGGAAGGTCTAGCGCCTGGCTGAGTGTCCACTTCACCTTGTCCCAACTCGGTGTCCCTGCCTACCCATTAGCAATGAGATTAGAAGCCAGTAGCTGCCGAGGAGAGATTGGACTAAGACGACCCTCCAAGAACGTTTTCAGGGAGTGACAAACTTCAGCTATCAGCAATTTTTTATTTAGACCCGCATTCATGAATTCTAACCAAATAAACACAGGCGTGTTAGGTATATGTACCATTATGCAAAACCAGTATTATGGCTGTAATGAAAATTAGATTCGGCCTCGGTGATGGTGTTCCAGGAGGGCAGGCATCCTCTGGTTTACAGCGTTGTGACCTCTGGTTGCTATTGCCATGGTAACCATGCTGCCACGGGAATGTGTGGACCAGAGGCAGGGCTTGTGGTGTGGAGTGAGGGCAGACCTGTATTCCAGCCCCCCTTGTCAACCCTGAACATCAAGAAAGGTGGGGAGTAGTGGCTAGTGTGAGAGGCTGGAGGAGGGTAGACAGTAAAACAGGGGTAGAGCACACCCCCTCACGCTCACCTCCCTTCTCCACTCTGCACTAGGTAGCTCTTTCATAGAGCCAGTCTTGGCATCTTTCTGTCCTAAGTGCCTATTGTGTGTCAGACCTGTGCCAGGCTCTGGGGGTATAGCAACAGGTGCCCATGCTAATGGAAGCCGCCATGTCAGAGGGAGGGACAGATGCAGCCTGCCTCTCAGAGCAAGAGGCAGATAATAGAAGCAGAAGCGAGGTCTTCTTAGATCATGGGTCAGAGGTGTGACTGTTGGTACATCTTTCTGCCATCATGGTCTGGGGAGGGCAAGATGGGGATACCTGCTAGGCGAGAGAGGGGTGTGGAAGGCAGCGGCCACCCCTTCCAAATAAGGGGCAGGGGAACAAAGCCAGAATACCCTACTCCAAGTGGATTTCAAATAGGGGCTGGAGGTGAGCTCAGTCATAGAATGCTTGCCTGGCATCCATAGGGCTCCGGGTTCCAACTTCAGCACCGGAAAAGAAAACAAGCCACACCCCACACTCCGATTAACCACAAAGAATTGCTTATGGCAAGTGTGCCTCATGCAGTCAGGGACACACACTGGCAAGCCATTTGTTGCCACCTGAGTTTCACTGGCTGTCCTGTATTCTTTTCTAAATCCAGCCAGCCTTGAGAGAACGGAAGTGATGTGCCCAGGTACTGAGCTGCAGAGGTGTCCATCTCTGTTCACGTGGCCCAGGTCCTGCTGCAGGCTGCTCATTATCCTACCAGCCCTTCTCGGTCTGAGCCTGGGGTGCATGACATCTAGGTGACATGCCATCTTCTCTCATCCTTGTCACTCTGTAGTTGGATGGCATGGCTCTGGTGGCTCCCAGGACCTGTGTGACACTTGCCAGCCCTGGGGACACTGTTCCTTACCCAGTCAACAAGATTTCACCTGGAGCCGTTCTGTTCCCCACCCCGCTTCTCCTGCTGGGCTCTCCTGAGCTGGTCCCCCCTTGCCAAGCCTTTAAGGCCCAGTCAGGCATTGCCATCTTTAGGAACGTCCCCACAGCTCCAGCTTGATGCCACGCTGCGCTGATCCTCAGCGCCTTGCTTTACAAAAATTCAGTCATATCTTCAATCCCCAGCATCGCAAAGACCAAGGGTGGGAGCACACATCTGTAATCCTAGCACTTGAGCGGTGCTGACACGAGAATTAAGAGTTCAAGACTCATCTTTAACTATATAATGACTTTGAGACCATGTTGGCCATTTTAATCACCTTAATCATTGCATCAAATATATCCACGGTGTTGTGTAGCCTTTGCTACCATCCACGCAAAACCATTTTTCCAAATGGAAGTTCTGCACCCCCTCAAACACTAGCTACTCATTTCCTCCCGCAGTGCTGTGTGACACCATTCCTGGAGACTAGAACAAATGTCGACTTAGCCCAGACGAGGAACCCCCTGCCAGTCCAAAGTCCAAGTGGCTGAGTTGGTTCCTTGGGGTTATTTACAGGAGCGTGACAGTTGAAAGGCAGTCACATCATCAAAAACCACCAGCTCACCACAGCTGGAACTCCAGAGCTCTCTGCGGGACAGGTAAGCAACTTGACAGGTCCAAGAATCTCCTCCCCACCACCGTCCCAGCAGCCCCTACAGCTTATATAGTCTTGGGGCGGGTCCCCTACTCTTGTGCATCTGATAAGTTTCTAGGGCTCATAAGTTATTGACTTCTGAGCCTTACATAGTTTCCCTCCAGACAGAATTCAATTCTGGTGAGCCAGCTACACAGCACCCAGCCCCCGAGGACGCTCCCTTCTACTTTTTCAAAGCACTTCCTCTGAGTGCTTCACAAGGTAGAATCACAGTGTTCGCCCTTTTTGGCACCCTACCCTGAGGCTGACGGAGACGGAGGACCATCTCTGTGTATATGAGCACCCACTAATTACCCATCATTGGTAGGCACCCTGTTTGCAGCCACCTTTTGCCTGTGGCAAGCCGAGCTGCTGCAAATGTACACATCTCTGGTCAGTTTCTACTTTTGCCTCTCCTTCGTGTATCACCCAAGTGGGATTATGGGGCCAGTGGCAAAAACCCTGCTGCGCCTTTCATGAGGGCCACTGTGCCAGGCTCCATGGTGCTGGCTTCCCTGCTGGTCACAACACCTTGCCTTTCCCCACTTGAGCAGGTCGTGTGTGTGTGTGTGTGTGTGTGTGCGCGCGCGCACGCGCGCGCATGCACACACATGTGTTTCTCCTTCCCTCTCCCTCCACTCTCTTTAGCCGGCATCTGCCTGCTTGCCTCAGGGAGGTGAGTGACTTTCTCAAGACTTCCCAACTTTTGTTTCCAAAGGTCAGAAGGAACCCTGGAATTTGCAGAGGAGGGAGAGTCTGCCTGCTACCCCTAGAGGAGAGGAAGAGCACAGTGGACATCCACTTAGCAAAGATCTCTGGGGCTATGTGTACCCTGCAAGGAGTCTGGCAGCAGAGTTGCCGTGGACTCGCGCCCCGGGACCTGAGGGTCCTGGTGAGTCAGTGGCTCAGCTTCTGAGGCACACACTCTTGAGGAGCAGCTGTCTCTGGGAACAGATAAGTGGGTTCATGCCTCTCCGAGTTTCCTCAAGAGAAAACTGAAGGTACCTGGAGACACCCCACAGCACACAGCCCTGGGTGTGTCACAGCTCTCCAGGCGTGGTGGGGTCTGGTCTCCTCAGGGCCACAGGGCCAGGCTGGGCCACACCTTGTTCTGGCCTGCTTGGCAGAGGCTCCTTATCTTCAGGACTGGGTCTGAACACCTGAGAACGAAGCCTTTGTGCTCCTCCTCGCAGATGCAGGGGTGGGCAGAGCGAGGAGCCCTGCTGGTGTTGTTGATATTCTGATTTGTTCCACTGTGGCCGCCAGCCTCCCCTGACCTTTCTGTGTTTACCCTGTTGCATTCCAGAATCTAGCCAGCCCGCGGCCTCCCCTCTGTCTGACTCTCTGCCCACTCCTGACAACCCTCTTACGGCTGACTGCAGTGTGCCATCTTGGCTGTTACAACACCTTAGGGCAGTCCCCCTGTTTGGCCACGCCCTGGACTTTCATGTTCCTGGGCTGGACCAGGACCTCGGTCTGGGCTCTGAAACCAGCCAGAGTGGCATGCCAGCATCTCTTTGCTTCCCAGGGCCTGGCTTCTGAGCCTTTGTTGATTGGCCAGGTGGAGTCAGGTATCCCTCCTGCTGACTCCCATGGCTTTCCCTTGACTGACGTCATCTGAACTCTCACAGTTTCTCCCATCTCCAGCTGCTGTTACAACAGGCCATGGATGGGGCACTGATGGGGTGATCGGGAGATATTACGGTTTAGGCAGCAGGGTTTTTTTTTTCTCTTTTCCCCCCTTCACTTTTGGGAGGCAAAGGTAACGGGCAGATCTGCTCCCAATACTTGGTGAGATACTCATCATCCTTGTTTACAGACTCAGTCCCTCCAGGCTTTATGACCTTAGCCTAAATGGACCACTCCTTGAGAGAAACCACTGTTCCCTGTGGGTCCTCACACCTCCTCCTTTGTGCCTGTGAGGAGACAGCCAGCCCTAATCTCCTTGTAAGGACACATTCCTGTTGTGGCGGCTCTACCCTCATCTAATCCAAATAACCCCTCAGAGGCTCCACCTAGAGAACCTTTGCTTGAGATTTGGGGTCTCAATGTGAAGTTGGGGGTTAGGGAATAAACATTTAGTCCAAAGCAGAAATCAACCATGAACTCCTGGAGAGACAGGTGTGCTGGGGTCTGACACAGGGAACTGCAGTGGAGAGAGAAGGATGGTAGTGTGTCACCCAGGAGTTCCCATGGGAATAGGACACGTTAAGGTTTGTATCTGAAATGTCTCCTTGTAATTGGAGATCACGCCTTGTTTTCCTGACTGCCCAGGCCCAAATAATCACATAGAAACTATAATAATTACAACACTGTTTGGCTAATGGCTTAGGTGTATTCCTGGCTAGCTCTTACATCTTCAATTAACCCATTTCTATCAATCTGTGTATCACCATGGGGCTGTGGCCTACTGGTAAGGTTCTGGCGTCTTTCTCCTTCCGCAGCTACATGACGACATCTCCTTGACTCCACCTACTCTCTATATCTCTGTTCAGATTTCCCACTTGGCTTTATTCTGTCCTGCCACAAGCCAAAGCAGCGTCTTTATTAACCAATGATAATAAAACAAATTCACAGCATACAGTGGGGAATCCCACATGCTCTCCTACTGGCTCATGTTTTGAACCACTTGCCCCATAGTTGGTTACCCTGTTTTGGGAGGCCATGGAATCTTTAGGAGGCAGGGTCTATCTGGTGGAAACAGGTCAGTAGGGGAAGGCCTTTGGTTCCAGCCCCCTACCTCACTTCTTGGGTCCACCATGATGTGAGGAGTATTCAGCATACATTCCCACAGATGGCTAGGCACACAGGGCCACAGTGGACTGAAACTGAGTCAGATAAACCCTCTCCTTGCCTTGGTTCTGTCAGATATTTTAGTTAAAGTAACATAAAAGCAGCAATAAAACACATGTATGCCCCGTGCCACCCAACAATTGTCTAGTCCATGATGGACCACATGCATGATGGTGGTTGTACCACATAGACTGAGTATGTAGTTATCTGTGCCACCCAGCTCTGGGCAAGTAGATGCTGTAATATTTGCACAATGGCAGAATCTCCTAAATAATGCATTTGTCAGAATGGATCCTCATTATCAGTCAATATGGTTTAACCTTGGTGCTAGATTGGCTGACATGATTGTGGGGATGGTAACTCCAAACACCAAGGGGCAGGGCATGGCAGGCTGGAACTGCCCTGTCACAACCTTAAGCAGACTCCCCATGTAAGTGATGGGATGTGGTCATTCACGTCACCAAGGACCCTCTCCATTTCTTCTAGGAAACTCATTGAAGATGAAGGCATCTACAGAGCACTGCTAAGAAACACCTAGATTCTGTTTGATTAAACAATCTGGCTCAGTAACCCACCTGTGTTGCCTTGGAACCAACTATCACCGCTTGGCTCAGATTTCAACTCCAGCCTTGCTAGTAGCAAGCCATTCAGCATATTTGAATCTCATCCCTCTCAGGAGGCCGCTGAGAAGGGCAATGGAAGGCATGAGTGTCAGGTCCTAACTGCATCTCCTCCTGCTTGCCTGTCACCGCAGACACTGTTCAGGAATGTATGTCACCAGCAGCTGGAAGGCAGTCCAAACCGCCACAGTGATCAAGGGATTGATGGTCTCTTGACATGTTTGCACAGAAGGCTCTGACCACTGCCAGGCAAGCTGTCACTAAACACTGGGGATTGAAGTTTTGCTAGCATAGATCAGGCCTGCCAGCTCCAGGCCCCAAGACGGTCACCACGGCACGCCCACACCCTTCCCAGGGAGTAGCCAGGCTACTCTCAAGGGTTCCATATACTCCAGCCTAGGCAGGGCCCTGCCTGGTACTCTGTTTCCAATGCTCTGGCCACAGGGATCCTCTGTCAGGCACAGTCCCACCCAGGCCTTGGGACCTCAGCTTGAATAGGTCATCATCTCCTTGAGGGACAGTGTCTATCCTTAGAGCCACAACAGCCATCACCCCTTTGTCTCAGGTCGCCTGTGTGTTCATTCATGTCCTGACCTACCGAGGAATTCCTTGAAAGTAAAAATCCCTGTGGACCAACCAAGGGCTTAAGGTAGGGCTCTAAGATGCTGGGAGGTACGGAAGCCTTTCTCAGTTGGATCTCTCCATTTGCAGTGGGGTAGCCCCCCCAGGCTCTGTGTCCCAGTTCTGTCTCTGGATCTTGTAAAGATTTAGAGCACAGCACTAATGCACAGGCTCATTGCACAGGGTATGTGAATTCTGGCAACAAATTGGACTGATGTTGGCTAAGGTGTGCTCGCTGTTATGTCAAGTCCACCACTGGCTAGTTCTGCTCAAGCGATGTCCAGCACGGTGGGTGTCTCTCCTCTAAGCAGGATCAGTGGCCTAGGGAACACTTACTCCCAGCATGGGGAACTCTCTGTGGGAGGCATTTGTAGGGAGAGCCTGGGAATAGCAGCCATCACTTGTACTACATTGGCCATGCTTAGCTGCAAGGGAAGCTGAAAATGCAGTCCAACTGGGAGCATCTCTCTACCTTTCTTCCTCTTCTTCCCTCCTCCTCCTTCTTTGAGACAGGATCTTAATACATAACTCTGGCTGGCCTTGCCCTCAGAGATCCATCTGCCTCTGCCTCTGGGCGTTGGATTTAAAGGTGTAGCCACCAATCTGATTACAGTAGATGGCTAGTTCAGGCACCCTTTCCACTATTGCTAGTGCCCAACCTTCTACCTTACTTTTTGAGACAGGGTCTCTCAGTGAACCTGGAGTCCATCAGTGCAGCAAGGGTCCAGGGATCTTCCTGTCATTGCCTCCCCTGCATTGTTGCTACAGGCACTTACCACCACACCTGGGTTTTTGCAGGGGTGACGAGGAGCTGAAGCCAAGTCCCAGCGCTTGTGCAGCAAATGTTTGACTGAGTCATCTCTTCAGCTCTTGTTTTGTGAATCTTAAAGAGACTTTGGTTGGAGATGGAGGTTAAAGGCACCTCTGGGCCTCCCCATCTACAAAGAAACGATGTACACAAACATATGTATATGCATGCATACACACACACACACACACACACACACACACACACACTGTACATAAACACACATCTCTACTCTTTACTAGTTCCCCTCTCCTCTTCTCTAGTTGGAAGTTTCTGCGGCTTTTTAGTTGTTTCTTGATTCCCACCCAATGCCAACCCTGGCACTGACTCGGGATGGTTCTGCCGCCCTTTGTTTTGGGCTTTTTCTTTTTTTAAAATTTACTTAATTAACATTTTTTCATTTATTTTACATACCAACTATAGTTTTCCCTCCCATCTATCCCCTTCCCTATTCACTCCTTCTTCAGCTTCATTCAGAAAGGGCCAGGCCTCCCATGGGCTTGAATAACCCATGACACATCAAGTTGAAGCAGGACTGAGCTCCACCCCCTGCATCATCGCTGGGCGAGGTACTCCAACATGGTTCCCAAAAGCCAGCTAAGAGTCAGGGACAGGTCCTGATCTCACTGCTAGGAGCCTTACAAACAGACCAAGGTATACAACTGTCACACACATGCAGAGGGCCTACGTTGATCCCATGCAGGCTCCCTAACTGTTGGTCCATAAACTCCCATGAGCTCAGGTCAGCTGTCTCTGTGGGTTCCCCTGTCATGACCTTCACCCCCTGGCTCCTTCAATTCCCCCTCCTTTTCTTCAGCAGGACTCTCAGAGCTCAGCCCAGTGCTTGACTGTGGATCTCTGCTTCTGCTTCCGTCAGTTACAGGATGACGGTGCTCTGATGACAATTAGGGTAGACACCAATCTGATTAAAATAGATGGCTACTTCAGGCACCCTTTCCCCTATTGCTAGGATTTTAGCTGGGGTCACCCTTGTGGATTCCTGGGAGCTTCCCTGGCACTAGGTTTCTCCCTAACCCCAAAATGAGCTTCATTATCAAGACATCCCTTTCCTTACTCCCCTCCCCCATTCCAACCCAACCTACCTCCTTCACGCAGCCTGGCTCACCTGCTCCCTCAAGTTCCCATCCTCCCATCCTCCCTATACCACTCTCCAGTTTACCCAGGAGATCTGTTCTATTTCCCCTTTCAAAGAAAACCCGTCCATCCCTCTTTGGGCCCTCCTTGTTATCCAGCCTCTCTGGGGCTGTGGATTGTAGGCTGGTTATCCTATACTTTACTTCTAATATCCACTTATGAATAAGTACATACCATGTTTGTCTTTCTGGGTTACCTCACTCAGAATGATTTTTTTCAAGTTCAATTCATTTGCCTGCAAATTTCATAAGGTTATGGTTTTTACAGCTGAGTAACACTCCATTGTATAAATGTACCACATTTTTGTTATCCATTCTTTGGTTGAGGGACACCTAGGTTGTTTCCAGGTTCTGGCTGTTATGAATAATGCTGCTATGAACATACTTGAGCAAATGGTCTTGTGGTAGGATTGAGCATCCTTTGTATATATGCCCAAGAGTGATATAGCTGAGTCTTGAGGTAGATTGATTCCTGATTTTCTGAGAAACTGCCATATTGATTTTTCAAAGTGGCTGTACAAGTTTTCACTCCCTCCAGCAGCGGAGGCGTGTTCCCCTTACTCCACATCCTCTCCAACATAAGTTGTCATCAGTGGTTTTGATCTTAGCCATTCTGACATGGGTAAGATGCTATCTCAGAGCTGTTTGGTTTGCATTTTGTTTTGGTGTTTTTCTACAGAGCAGGTCACTGCCCAGCGAAACACCTTTGAGCCCCTCCCATGCCTTCGACTCCACTCCTTCTTCCTCCACTTTCTACCCCAAGGCCATTGTCCCTTAGATCTGTTCAGGGTCCCAACAAATTCTTTCTTCTTTCCCCTCTCTGTCGGAGCTGTCAGCCACCTGGCAGGGGCCTTAATCAGAACACCATGGGCAATTGATCCCAACAAGCTTAAGACATCCCGTTCCAGGAGAAGGCCCCGCTGACAGCAGAAGCAGCTGCTGTGGCTGCTGGCAAGCCTCCTGTAGAGGCATCTGCCAGGCCCGCACCTTGTCATGTGTGGTGAGCTCAGGTAGAAAGGCTTGCTGGGTGACCTGGGGACACGACTATGCCTCCACAAAGAACTGGGGCCTAGGGGCTTCCCTGAGAGGTATCCAGAGGATTGGAGAGTTCTGGGGAAGCTGAGGTGGGCAGCCTGAGGTGCTCAGGTGGTTGATTTATGAGGGCAGATTAAGAAGATGGATGGCCTGTCCCTTAGCCAAGAAATGAGTCCTGTTGTAGTCCTTTGCAGGGCACGGAGGTGGAGGAGGGAGATGCTTGAGAAGTAATGAGGAAGAATGGTTTGAAACAGAGCTGAATACCAGGATGATGTCTTGGCTGTGACACCTGTAAGGGATGGCCGTGACTCCAGCAGCAGGAGCAGCGCCTACCTTCTTGGATCATGGATGCTGATGGCTCAGCCTTGGGAGGCCCATGGAGGAGGCAGAATCCGACTCCGCCAACAGCATCATCTGCAGCCTCTGCTGGCACTATCGACATCCTCTTCTCTGAATCCTGAAATGGGCCCGGCCCAGCCGGCAGCCCCGTCAGCTGTCTGTGTGGGGAGACCGTGAGGGCTCCCAAGAGTGAGAGTCCTGGGAGGAGAAAAGTTGCCACTGTGGCTTGGGTCTCAGCTATACTTGCTGATTGTCTTTAATCTGGATCCTGTGGGTTGGGCCAGCAGGCATGGGCACCCATGATAGAGACCACCTGAGGCTTGGGTGAATGTTAATTGGAGAATGCAGGCACCATGAAGGTCCATTCCAGAGCTCAGCTTTCTGCTGAGAAGTCCTCTGAGGGACCCCTAAACAAGCTGCAATAGGGACCTCCTTCCCGCTTGGCGAATGCCCAAGGAGAAGGTACCAGAAGGCTAGGAGAGCTTCCCTGGCCACTTCGCTGTGTTCGTGGAAAGGATTTTGTGAGCTGCCTGAGACACATTCTGGAAAAGAGGAGCCGGATCATTTTTGGAGGAGTAGGGTGCATC
This sequence comes from Arvicola amphibius, assembly GCF_903992535.2. Taxonomy (NCBI): domain Eukaryota; kingdom Metazoa; phylum Chordata; class Mammalia; order Rodentia; family Cricetidae; genus Arvicola; species Arvicola amphibius. Next base: position 37,349,973 of record NC_052055.2, on the reverse strand, counting down.
TTGGAAGCCCTTGCAGCCACCATGAATAGGTAGTTGAACTTTCTCAAACTAACAGCCAGACAGCAGCAGCTCTTGCACCTTCCTTGGGCGCAGATGCCACCCCCGTCCCCCGTCACTATCCATCTCTGACTAATTGGTCCATGTATGCCAAGGCCGGTCCCTGCCCAGGAAATGACTGTGACTGAGTTCTGACTCAATGCCCAGCCTGTGGGCGTGGGCTGTGCTGGTTGAGGTACCTTCCCTGGAGATTTGGGACCCTCGGAAGTGTGGGCTGAAGGGTATGGCCCCACCACGCATGCCTAGCTCTGCAGCCCATGTTGACTGAGTGTTTACTTGGGCGTGGGCTGCCTTGGAAGACAGAAGTGCGTCCTCACAGCAGGGAAAGTACAAGGCAAACTATGTGGTTGTTATGTGGGCTTGAGCCCTGGCTGATCTAATCCCAGGGCTCATTCTCTTGTTCATCTCCTTCTGCTGCTTCTCAAACCTCGGGGGTGCAGACCTCACCAGGAGAGAGGCAGATCTGACTTGATTACCTGCCTTGTGGTTAATCATGAGCCCTTATGGGAATGGCTTCACTGCTCCCAGCCTCGTCAGAGGAGAGAAAGACCCCCTCTAGGAATATCTGTCTACATAGATGGGGTCCATATCCCCATATCCTTAGTGATAGTCACATGTGCCTCTTCCCTTCTGAGGACCCATGTGTTTCCCTGAGTCCTTCTGAGGTCACCGTGCTGCAACCAGGGACCCATGAGCCCATCGTGGAAAGTCCACCCCCTGCACAATGGCAGTGTCCCCCAAGCAGGTCCAGAAGGCCCTCCCCGTTCCCACACTTAGGTGCTCCACTCTGTACTTGGTTCCTTTCTGGATGGCAGAGAACAGCAGCTGGGAGCACCATCAGCACACCTGCCGGCTTTTGATTCCCTGTGGAAGGTAGAGCCTGACAGACTAGAGGAGTGTGGATAGCCAAGGCACAAGTGTCCGGTCCCACAAGCCCCAGCATAAGAGGCTTAGCCCTGCTTCTCAGGGTGACCCTCTGGCTCTTTGGAGCTTGAACGGGGCCAGGATGAAACGTTCAGCCGCAAGTGCGCTGGGCACATGGGGGAAAGTAGTAATAATAATGACACCAGGAGAAGGCAGGAGCAGCCCAGCACGCCCAAACAAGATTTCTCATTAGTTTGAAGGATGAACTAGGAGTCTAGCTCATAATGAAGAAAATAGATTGAGTCCTGATTAGTTTTCTAGAGACTTGACGCCATGCCGCAGTTCCAGCTCTGACCTTCACAGAGGTCCACAAACACATCCAGCTTTCAACTCAGAGAGGCTCTGCCCAGGGTGAGTGTCTTTAAAGTCCCCACATTGTCTACCAAAGATCTGTATTTGATCCTCCAGCCTCACAGATGATGTGGGTAGGGGCGTGTTCTTGTGGCTGCAGCCCTTTGAGGTCACAGTGGTACTGTCTTTTGGGAACTTCTGTGTCCTAACTGCTGAATGAGCCTGCTCGGCAGTCTCAGAAATGCTCAACGTGAGCTGTTCAGGCTCTTTCTGAAGCCCAGTGTCTTCTGTCCCACCTGGGCAGTCGGTGACAGAGGCCTACTTCCTTGAGACCAGTTGTCAAGCCAAGCTGTCGATTGATCCAGGCCACTTGCTCCCCGATGGGACACTATGGGGTGGAAGCAGGGACTGCAGCCAAGGACAGCCTAGCTCAAGGACTCTCCCCACATCCCCCTGAAGTGCGTGCGTGCGTGCGTGCGTTCTTGCGTGCGTGCGTGCGTTCTTGCGTGCGTGCGTGTGTGTGTGTGTGTGTGTGTGTGTGTGTGTGTGTGTGTATGTGTGTGTGTGTGATGCTTGTGTCCATGTGTGAATATATAGAGATCAGAAGTGGATGCTGAGTATCTTCCGCTATTGCGCTCCACCTAACTTTTTTGTGACAGGCTCTCTTACTGACCCGGAGCTTGCCATTTTGTCTAGGCTGGCTAGCCAGTGAGGCCTTAGGATCATCCCCTCTCCACTTCCCACTCAGAGTTCAGATGTGTGCTACAATGTCTGGCTTCTGTGGAGGTGCTGAGGACAGACACTCTGGTCCTCATGCTGGCGCAGCAAACACTTTACCCACGGAACTGTCTCCTCACCTCTCCCCTGCATCTTTAATTGGGATTTCAAGGTCTTCCCATGGGTCCCACAGAGATGGAGTTGGTTAAATGAGACCTGTGTGAGTAACCCAGCTCCAACGTGGGCAGAACCATTTCTCAATTCAGGTGCATCTTCTTGGTGGAGAACGATTTTGATGTGCCTAATAAGACACACACACACACACACACCCTTCACAAAAGCTTCTGCAGTGACATTAGTGTCATAAAAGTGATCAGGGCCATTTATCCTCTGTCTTCAGAACATAAAAGCCGAGTCCCAGGGCTGAGACTGTAATATGCTAATGCCACTTTGGCTATGTGGAGCTGATAAGCAGCACCCAGCCTCCCAGAAGCCTCTGGGGACAGACGGCCCATGGCTATCATTAGGGAAGGTTCCACTCTTTAAATTAATGACTGGGTTTAATAGCCCCGGGAGGCATCTCCCTCTCCCCGGCTCTGCTTAATGATTTTGGCCTGCTGCCTCCTCAGGCCTCTTCCCTTGACTGTCTTTGCCTCTCCAGTGCCACCAACAGGATGATGTCTCCCTGGGCTCTGGGACCAGGTCGGCCCTGGCATGTGGTTGTGTTCAGGCCCAAGCCAAAGGAATCTGGATGTTAAGCTCCGAGAACGTCAGAGCTTCACCTCCTCCGTGGCAGGGGGCTTGCCGACGGAGTGGGGAAGTGCGTGCCCCCGGTCCATTCCCACCCAGGATCTAGGGTGGACACAAATGGCCTGCTTTACCTGTCCTTCACCTTCGGCAGATCTTGGTGCCATCAGAAGGTGCCTAGCATCTTAACCCTATGTGTTCCAGTCCTAGTCCAGTCAGGGTGTCCTCTATTGTTCCCCACTCCTCTCCTTAAGGAGCCAAATGTTCTACTTCTCTGTGCTCTGAGCTTTGCTAAAATAATAATAATAATAATAATAATAATAATAATAATAATAATTCCTGTGAGTTTTATTTTTATTTATTTATTTATTTATTTACAAGGTCTCATGTAACCCATGCTGCCCTTGAACTCTATACAGTCTCCGATCCTCCTGCCTCCACGTCCAGAATGCTGGGATACGGTGGATACGGTGTGTACTACTATGCCTGGTTTATTTAGTGTTGGGCCCTAGAACTTCAGGTACATCAGACAAGAACTCTACCAACTTGGCCACTTCCAAGCTCTGACACTAGTTTTTATAAGATGCATCTGCAGTGTTTCCTCATCCAGAAAGCTCTCCTTGAGCTACAAACTCCCCCCACACTACACTCCATGAATTCGTTGCCTGTTTGGCTATTTGGGAGTTGTCACTTGTGTCCTGTCTCTCCAGAATTCTAGCTCTCCTCCAAATTCTAGCCTGTATGCTTCATTGACTACCTCTCCCGTGGCCTGAATTGCAGGCTACAACCTGATTCTACCTGGATGGAACACTCCAAATAATGAACCAGTCCCTAAACAAGCTGGCTGCCATGCTAGTGCCTGGGGGGACCCCAAAAGAAGATTGTCAGCTGTGCCGAGGAGCATCTCAGTTCTTGGAACCTGCTTCTGCGAGACCAGTTGCCCTACTCTAAGGGGTCCCCATCCCCACTGAGTTCTCTAGTAAAGAACAAGAAGGTCTGAGAGTCCAGCCAGCAGCCTGCCCCACATCCTGCTGGGTACTGCTGACATCAGTGGATCACATCTGTGGATATCATGCAACTCAGAGCCCCTATTCACTCCCAAGAGAATGACATCATCTTGGTCTGATCGTGTTGTCTCAGCGGTAAGGTTGGAGTCGGACCTCAAGGTGCCAGGGTGCCAAGCAGCTGGGAAGCGCTCAAGTGACTGGACAAGTGTGGACTCCACATTCCAGGAGTCCACGAGGACATGACAGGGGTGCAGATGGCCCTGTCAATTTGAGGATGAGGGTCATCGAGGGCTCCTCTTCCCTGACCATGCCCCTGCTCATCAGGGTGACAGGGTGGAGCAGGGAATCCAGCAGGCTGTGCAGTGTCATCGTGGGGGGAAACCTTCCTACTGCCTAACTTATGTAAGCCTCAGCCACAGTGTGCTTGGTGAGGCATTGTGTTCCTGTCCCCTGCTGTAGGAGCCTCATAAGGACAGTAAACTTGTGCTGGATATAGAGTGAAGTGTCTCTTCAACACCCATGGCCTCCAGGGCCCAGCAGAAGGCTCGGTTGACAGTAAAGGAGCCCATAGAAAGGCGGCTTCTTAGGTCTGGGACGGCTGGCTCAGCTCACACGGAGCTTGCTGGGTGGTATGCCCATGTGGCTGCCCTGTTCCGGGGTTTTCGGTGCCTTCCCTTTCTCCGTCATGTTCCTGTGCAGACCTACTCTCTTAGATGCCTGAGAAACAGGGAGCAAGACTCCCTGTCTTGAGGTTTTGAAACTTTGTAACTCAGGCCTCATTCATCCCCATCCTCCCCTCCGCTCACTGTCTTCCATTACTGAGGTTACACTTATGTGCGGCCAGGCTTGTCTAGGTCACAGGCTTGAAAACCACATCAGGGATTTGGGACACAGCTTTGGGAACTTTCTAGAAATGAAGACCATGTAAGATTCAAGTCAGTGGTGTTGGAAGCAGCTCTACTGGGAAGAGGGTGCACAGTGCCACTTCCTGGCGAGGACCGCGTGACATACTCAGCTCTCGCTTGGCACTGGTGAGGGTCTCCTGCACACCAGGATGGGAGCAGGGGAGTGAGAGCTCTAAACTGAGTTGGAGGGGTCTTATGCTGGGGTGGGGATCAGAAGGAGTGAGAATGAATAAGACAGGTTTGTGGATAGGGTTCAGGGAACTCGGGGTGGTGGTGGTGGTGGCAGCTCATGGGCCTTTCTCTAGGGCTTTTGTTTCTGACATTGACTTTTTTTCTGAGGTTATCTCATTCTCTAAGCTGTGGACTTGCTTCCCTGCTGTGACTCTCATAGCTGACCCACACAGCATCTTCTGGCGTATGAGCCTAGGCTGTCTTACTCCCACCTCTGTATCTCCCAGGCCCAGCAACCTCTGCCTGACATCTCAGCCTTTCCAAATGCCTTCCACTGGGGGTGGACAGGAGTGTAGACAAAAGTTTCTGTCCCACCTGGTCGTGCAGCCATTCAGTCCCAAATAAACACACAGGGGCTTATATTAATTATAAACTATTTGGCCTATTGTTCAGGCTTATTACTAACTAACTCTTATAACTTAAATTAATAACTACAAGTTAATAATTCTTTTATCTATGTTTAGCCATGTGGCTTGGTACCTTTTCTCAGTAAGGCATTCTCATTTTTCTTCCTCTGCATCTGGCTTGCAGCTGTGTCTCTGCCTTTCCTCTTCCCAGAATTCTTCTACTCTGCTTGCCCCGCCTATATTTCCTGTCTGGCTACTGGTCAATCGGTGTTTTATTCAAGCAATACTAGTGACAAATCTTTACCGTGTACAAGAGCATTACCTCACAGCACAAGGGTGGTCTCTGGAATGGAGAGAGGGTTCTGTGTCTCTGGTTGTAGAACAGATCTCTTCGGAAGGCTCCTCTTTGTGTCTCAACCCAGGTGAAGATGTGTAGATTATTTGTAGATGACTTTGTAGGGCTTGGAGAGGAGACTGGAGGCCTGAATAGGGAGCTCAGCAGATCTCCTGGAAGAAGATGATCCAGTTCTATGCTGAATGCTCTGAAGAGTAGGTGTGGCAGCCAGGATCTGGACCAGAGAGAAGAAAGGATGAATGAGTGAATGAATGAGTGAATGAATGAATGAGTGAAAGAGCCGCTGTCAAAGCCTGAATAGGGTTGGCTATGAGGCCTGTCCTGAAGTTTATAGGAAATGGGGAGGTGGTTGGGGCTGGCAGGACACTCAGCAGGTTGAGGAGCTGAGCCAGTAGGTGGTGTTCAGGGAACCCTGTGATCTTTGATTTAGCAATTGTATTCCCAGGAACTTATTGAACAGATACACAAAGATACTTAAAGAAGTATGGAGACAACCTAAACTTTCATCAAGATGGGATTGAAACGGATAACAAGGCACAGCTGCCAATTGTGATAAAAACCCTCTGCTCAAAGCAACTTAGGGAAACGCCTGCTTCCAGGTCACAGGTCACAGAAGAAAGTCAGGGCAGGAATTTACTCAAGAACTAAAGCAGAAACCACAGAGGAAGGCTGCTTCCTGGCTCATGCTCAGCATCTGCCTAAGGAGTGGTGCTGCCCACAGTGGACTGGGCCCTCCCACATCAATCATCTATAGCTACAAATATTCTCCATCCCACTGGTCCCCCTGGACCAGGTTTTCTCCTCCTACCTTTTCCTGAAGCTGCTTATAAAATAGTCACTCTGAGGCTTAATATTAGTTACATTCTTTTTGGCATATTAGCTCAGGCTTCTTATTAACTAACTCTTACGTCTTAAATTAACCCATTTCTCTTATTTTATATTTTACCACAAGTCTTGTGGTTTGTTACCTCACATCTTGCTTCTTGGGTGGCTACATGGTGTCTCTGACTCCGCCTTCTTTCTCCTAGCATTCTCCTAGTTTAGTTTTCCCTGCTTAGCTATATTCTGCCTGCCTTAGGCCAAAGCAGCTTCTTTATTAACCAGTGGCAATAAAACATAATCACAGCATACAGAGGGAAATCCCACATCAATCATCAGTCAAGATAATCTCACAAAGACATGGCCACAGGCCAATCTGATCAAAGCAATTCTTCAATTGAGATTCCTTCTTCCCAGGTAACTCTAGGTTGTGTCTTGTCAATAAAAACTAACCAGCATAACTAGTTTAACCACCAGCTTACAGGGGAGAAAAAGCAGCCCTGATTTGTAGAGCTAAGCTAGTTGCCATGGTGTAAACTGTTCCAGCATTGCTGCTATAGCCATACATACCATGAGGATGTGGAGTCCACACGAACTTACTCAAGAATGCCATCGTGTCTCTTCTTTTCTTAGAAATGTGTGCAATTGGAACATGACCTCTTGATGCAGAGGGTGGCTATATGGCATGCCCTTGTGTATCATATTTTATGTCTATATTTATTTTCCTCTTGGTACTTAGCCCAGGCTTTAGGATAGCTGGCATTTGCCCAGCTCTTACCAGACCATTAAAAGGGGAACATGTACTTCTCAGAGCATTTGTGACCATGGCAACAGGGTTGAGCAGGCCATCCCCAAGGTGAACTATGAAGAAGAGTTGTCCTACAGGGATGAGTGTGGGACCCTCTTCATTGTCCTCCTACCTCCTTAAAAGATCTAGGTTTTATTGTCTTTGAGGAAAGCAATTTTCTTACAGAAATCAATGCTCAGAGAGCTTGCGAGCTCCCTTAAGGTCACACAGCTAGCATAAGGAGTCAGGCTTGGAAGTCCCTTCAAAGTATGGCACTCAGAAAGGACTTGTTTCACGTGATAGCAAGAACCTGTATTGATGGAAGGGAGACAATGGCAAAGGTTCCAGGTAGCCTGAAGAACTCCCCAGGACTCGCTCAGTGGACTGGACCAGACCAGCCAAGCATTTCGGGTTCATTCAAAAGCCCAACCCACCCCATGTCCCCACCACATGGGGACAAGAAGCCAGCCCCCAACTGTTGGTGGGTATGATGCCTCCTCCATCCAGGTCTGTGGTAACACATCTGCTGTTCTGAGGGCCTATGGGGCTAGGGACACATCTGTTCCCTGAAGTACTTCCTGCCAATCTTCTCTCTACTCCAGTCAATTAAGTTTAGCATTCCCACGGCTTCCAGCTGCTGCCCCTGGCTTCACCTTCCCCTGTCCCTTATGGTCACCCAGCGGGGGTTGATACCCTGATTCATTTCTCAAACTCTCTGTTTCCATTGCTGCTTGCAAGCCCAAATTTAAACTCCTGAACACGCTGTCCTCCAGGGTCTTGCAGATGGTGGCACCTGCCTACTTTTTAAAACATCTCCTGCTATTTACCAGCTGGCCGGTCCCCAAGGGCATCCTGTTTGGCCCTGCACAACCCATCCCCTGTGCTAGCTGTGTCTCCCTTCCTTCCTGCCTGGAGAGCTTGTCCCTGAAGGCCAGACTTCCTGGGTGTGCCAGCTTCTACCTTGGGAAGACGTGTCTCCTGACCTCCCATACGTAGGCCCTGGGAACAATCTGTATGGCAGCAGGGTGGGCCCTTTTCTAGTCTGCGGTCAGGACCACAACCAGGTCTCCTTTCCCTTGGCGTCATCAGGGGCCATTAGGCTCCAGCGGAGAACTCCCACAGCTTGAGACTGCCACCACCAGCTTCTTCCCTGACAGCTGTCCGGACTGGAGCATGGAGAATGACATTCTGGGTATAGACTCTGAGGAAGGGTCCCCAAGCCCACTGTGATGCCAAGACCCTCTACCCTGAAGCTGGGCTGCTGCTGTGTCTCAGGTCTTCTCTCATCTTGCCTCTGCATCCCACACAGTCCTGACTCCTGGGAGGTGAAAGGAACTGCGAACTTCAGAATCAGATGCCTGCACACCATTCAGATGTAAGAGCGAGAGAAACACCCCTCTCTGGTCCCAGTAGGTGACCCTCACCCCTATGACCTCAGTGGGGTGATGACAGTCCTGCCTGTGTCAAGGTTAATCATGAGTGACTTCTGCTGTGTCCCTTTGAAGATCATTCCATGCCACAAGGAAGAGGGGAAGGAGGTGACTGAGGGTCCTGGGGGGTGGTGAAGACTGAGGTAGAGCTTTCTCGTTTTCTTCCAGAGGCCTATAAGAGGGTGCACAGTGCTCTGAGCTCAGCAGGCCTCCAGCGGTGGCCTCTGGCGAAGGTGCAGATGGGTCATTAACTAGAGTGAAATTGACCCCCGGCCAAGGTGGAGCTAGTTCTGCTCTCAGTAAGGCGGTCGTGGGTGGCAGAGTGGGCTCTTGGTGGCTTTGAGATCAGGCTATGCTGTCTTCTAACTTATTCCACAGGCTGTAAAACAGTGATATTTTTTAGTCTGTACCTTGTCCCACAGATTCCATTTTACAGGCAGCTTTCGACTTTGTTTTAAAGATGGAGGACACTGCACCCAGTGGCCGTGTGAATGGCGCCATCGGTCCAGAGCCACCCGTGTGGCATGGAGTGCGCATGGCTTCTTCTTGGGAGCAGAAAGAGTCCCTGTAGAAATTCATCAAGGTGAACTGGAAGTGTAGGGGCTCATATTTAAATAATGTCAGGGAAACCAGGAACTTCTTGAACATGCCAGGGAAAGAGTATGTCTCCATTTCCTGTACCCCTAAAGAAGAGGATACCCAATACTGTGGTGACAACCGTCCCCAGGTCATCTGACCACCTGGTTTATATTAAAGGACCAATAGGCAAAGAACTCCATATGTCCTAGGTCTTCAGTTTGGCTCTATCCCTGGTCTTGATGTGATCTATTCAACTGCTGCCTGTTCATCCATCCGTCTGTCCATCCATCCACCCATCCATCCATCCATCCATCCATCCATCCATCCATCCATCCATCCATCCATCCATCTGTCTGACTGGACCCTTCCCTTCCCTTCACTCAGTCCAACTGGCTCTGCAGCCTGACTATGGCTGACAGCCTCAGCAGCCCTCATTGGTGAGTTAACTCACTCTGCTTTCCATAGAGACTCCATTTGTATCTCCATCAATTTCCCTGTTTCTCAGACCTCTGAAATCTCTGGAATTCTGCTGTGGCTACTTAAAACTCTACAGCACGCATGCGCGCGCGCGTGCGTGCGTGCGTGCGTGCGTGCGTGCGTGTGTGTGTGTGTGTGTGTGTGTGTGTGCGCTCGCGTGCACGTGCACACACAGAGATTTACATACAGATGTGTGTGTGTGTGTGTGTGTGTGTGTGGTGTGTAATGTGTGATTTGAGAGTTAATATTAGTAATTAAGGTTGTAATGGAGGGATCTGTGTTTGCCTCAGCTGGGGCCACCAAGGAACACAGAATTCTGGTAAATTGTTGCCAGTGAGGACATCATACTTTGTGAGTGTATTGTGATTTAGTACATTCTGACACTGTGGAAAGACACAAATGTGTCCAACTGGGTTTGTGACTCATTGTGCTCAGGACAGCGGTCATGGAGGGAAGATGTGAAATCTCTGGGTCTTGTGGGGGATCTGGCAAAAGGGATGAGTGGAGAAAACCTTCTAAACAAAGCAGTGGGTGCTGCTGGCAGCTTGGGATCTCCCGTCACGGTTCACACGTGAGGGGTCCTAGTCACTTCAGAGAAGAAGGAAATTGGAACAGAGACAAGCTGACCTTGAGGACAGACGCAGAGTGAGACAATCCAGTCACCAGAACTACGTGCTGGGCAGGAGCAATGATTCAGCTGTTAAGAGCAGTGGCTGCTTCTCCAGTGGACCCGGGTTTGATCCAGCATGAGGTGGTTCCTAACTGTCTGCACCTCCAGCCTTGCTGCTGTGAGCTACTAAAGGAATCCAAATCTCAGGAGTGGGGGGGGGGGTCGGGGTGGAGGGAGAGAGAGAGAGAGAGAGAGAGAGAGAGAGAGAGAGAGACAGAGAGAGAGAGAGACAGAGAGAGACAGAGACAGAGTGTTTTGAGTGGGTGTGTCCAGGACTGGGGCATTACAGTTTCTCAGCATGGTAAAAGGGAATGGTTCTTTGGGTCGTGATGGAAATGGTTCCATGAAAATCTGAATTTGAACCTGTAAGGGAGGGCAGCCCCCTCAGAGTCTGTAATGGACATAGCCAGACCCCATATTCTCAACACATAGGAGATTTATTACCCCAAAGGAACAAGCATGAAATGGCAGACAGCAAGCAGCAAGCAGGTGCTGGTTTTTGTTTTGTTTTCTTTCTTTGTTTGTTTTGTTTTGTTTTTTTTAAATCCCGATTGGACAGGTTAGCCAAAGAATGAATTTTGATTGTTGTACCTTAGTATTTTGTCTCTGGATTGAGTCAGTGGCTAAATTAAGGGAACGGAACATGGGGGCTACCTTTAGGAATGGAATCTAATGGTTTCTAGCAAGGGGGAGAAAGGTAAAAGGCAAAACCTGTTGGGGCCATGTTTGCCATGCTCTGGCCCTCAGAACCTCAGAACCAACCTAAGAAAACTGGGCGTGGCAGGGAATGGTTGCGCATGTCATTAATCCCAGCACTAGGGAGGCTGGAGTAAGTATATTGTGAGTTTGAGGCCAGCCTGGTCTACAGAGCGAGCTTCGGGACAGCCAGAACTACACAGAGAGACTCTGTCTCAACAAACAAAACAAACAGAAAGAGAGAAAGAAAGGAGAAAAAGAGAGAAAGGGGATTGGGCTGGTGCATGCTTGTGACCCATGCTAGGAGAATGGGCATTGCATTCACAGGCAGGATCCTGGGGCTTGATGGACAGAGCTAGTCTAGCCTAACGTGTGAGTTCCTGATCAGTGGGGAAGGTGGATGACATCCAAAGAAATGGGACCCGAAGCTGTCCTCTGGCATCTGCATGCCCATGCGAACACAGGTGCACAAAAACACAATGGCTAAGAAGAGGAAGGGATTAAAGAACATCTCATTCTGTGCTGGAGAGATGGCTCAGAGGTTAAGAAAACTGACTGCTGTCCTGGAGGTCCTGAGTTCAATTCCCAGCAACCACATGGCGGCTCACACCCATCTATAATGAGATCTGATGCCCAGAATACTATATATGTAATAAATAATTTTTTTAAAAAAGAACATCTCATTCTAGAAAAATAAAAGGTATAGGCATGAGGGTTTCTTTTATATAGAAGGCAGGCGAAGTAAAAGGGACTGAGGGGAACCGGTGGGGACGGCCGCCCACCTCCATGCCGCTGTTTTCACCGTCTCTGGGTCAGTGCCCTTCGCACAGGAGAAAAACTGATATTGCTTGTAACATTTTGAAAGGTCAGAATCACTTGGAAGTTTGGGCTGCTGCCTAAATGCATGATAATGGCAAATTTAAAAATTAATTACCAGGCCCTCTCCTGCTGACACCAAGAGCAGGCAGTCCTGAGGATGGGAGAGAGACTGCCACTGACAGATGCCCAGGTGTTTGGGGGGGCTTTTCACAGTCGTCTTCTATTCTTGGGAGCCAGCGAGGCTCTGCTTTATGCCATTGTCCAGGACAACAATACGTTTGAAATGAAGAATGTTCCAGGCGGACACAAAAGGAATGCCTTCTGGACTCCAAGCCCGGGCAGGGATAAAAGCCCCATTTAACAATAGAAGAGTTACCCTAGCTGGAGCCCCGGGTTGGGGGGGGGGGGACCTGAGTCACCTTTGAACTTCCTGAGCTGTATGGAAACCCCTGGGAACAGAACTAGCTTAGTGACTAGAACACGGGTCAGTAGAGACAAATGCGAATTGAGCTCTTGTTAGAGCCAAATGTGCCACACGCGTCAGGCCGTGCCAGCATCTCTAACTACTCTGTAGAGTGGTACCCTCGCGTGGTCCCCAGATGGCTTACTCATGGCCTCAAGCTACAAGAGGCAGAGCTTCTCTGGATTCGGAGTCCACTATGGCTAACTGGTCAAGTCCTTCCTGGTTCATGCCTAGGTATGCTGCCCAGGTAGCCGAGGCTTGGATTCCCCTCCAAGTTCATGTCTAGGAGGCCTTGGGCTAAGTGCGAGGCTTCACCCTGAGATGGGAACCGTTTCTGTGCTACAGTATGGCTGTGGTCTGCTGCAGCGCTAAACTTCCATGCGTGCTACACCGAGTACTGGAAAATCGGGCATTCCTCCCGAGTCTCCCTCAGAAGCCCAGTCATACCAGAGGAGGGGACATGGGACTTGCAGAGGAAAGGGCCTATTTACATTTTAAAATATTTATTATTTACATATTTATGAGTGTGTGTGCACCTGTGTGTGTTTATATTCAGTCCAGGTGCCCAGAGAGGCCAGGAAAGGGCATCAGATCCCCTGAAACTGGATTTGCAGGCGGTCGTGATGAACCAAACCTGGATCCATCAGTGCTCTTAACCACAGAGCCATCTCTCCAGTCCCGTTCACCCACATTTTTAAAATGACTTAGCCGCAGCCAACCTCTGGGGGTGGGGAGTACTATTTTGCTTGGTGCCTGGGAGGAGGGGATCGTGTGTACGTGATGACAGCATTCACGCTTACACAGGGTTTTTCCTGCTTGCTTCACTAGCTTGTCAGGATGAAGGGAAAGGATTGTGTATGACACAATTTGAAAAACCCCAGGCCCTCTGCAGACGTAAATTATGGATGTAAAACACAAAGCAAAATATTAATGTAGGGCTTGGGATATGGCTGTCAGGAAAGAGCTTCCCGTGTGAGCTTGAAGACCCGAGATTGAAGCCTGGAACTTCTACAAAAATAGGGTGTGGTGGTGTGTGCCTGCAGCCCCAGGGCTAGGAGGTACAGGCAGGCAGATTCTAGGGGCCAGCCAGTCAGTCTAGCAGAAATTGGGAACTACAGGGTCAGTGAGAAACCTTTTCTCAAAAAAAAAAAAAAAAAAAAAAAAAAGCGGAGAGAGATTGAGATAAATACCACTGTCACTCTTGACTTCTATATACATCATACCAATACTTACACCCATATAAAATGTATTGTATTTGCTATTGCTACTGGTAATAATGAGTTTTATCATATCGCTCCAACAATGGGCTGTGACCCCACCCCAAGGCATGGGGTGGGCTGGGTGGTAACCTCTCCTAGGCAGGCCAAGGTCAGAGAGCAGCCCCCTGCCCTTAGGCATCCTCTCTGCATTTGACTTCTGTGGTGTGACTGTTGGCAGAGTTTTTTTTTTCTCTCCCTGCCGTTCCTATCATTTTCTGTTCCCACAGCCGCAGAAGCATCAGAATTTTAATAGACTTGGGCCCAAAAGCCCAACAGCCAAGCCTTGCAATGCACATGCGCATGGGAGGTGCATCGCCTCCCGACGGTGGTGAGAGCATGGGGTCTGTGAGCCGCGTTCGTGGGCTGTGGGGAGGTTTCTGGCGAGATTCTGGATCTTGGGGCACCTCTTTAACTGCCTCTGTTTTCCTGTTCCTGGACCTGCCCCAAAGTTAGGTTGGGCACCAGCACTTATAACTACCTCATCAAGAAAGGGGTTTTTATCTCTCTAGAAGTTCCCTAGTGTCAGTCTCTGAGGTTGACATTTCTGGATGCTCTTCTTGCCTCTCGCAGCCCTTTCGCTTTGGCCTGTGCAGCCATTTCCCCTCTTTCCTTCCTGTAGATCTCTTGTAAGCTCTCATGGCTCTCCGTCCCTCTTCTCTGGTAGGGTATAGAGAATGATGTAGCTTTAGATCACGCCTGTGACTTCAGGCGACCCCAAGATCAGCTTCTGACTCTTACTGCCTGCATGCTCTTGGGCCATACTTTAACCACTTTGAGTCTGGTTCCGTCTTAAAGCCCAGGGGAAGGTAGTGCCTGATCGATAGAGTTAGAAACAAGCCTCCTGTGAGGCTTTATTTCTGTCCGTCTGTCCCTCCATCCCATCAGTCCGTCATCTTCACCACCACCTGCCCCCCACAGCAACCCTGGCTTAGTCTGTTCCCCAGGGTTTTCCCAAGTTGCTGTGACAGCGCCCCCCTCCCCCACATTGTGTCCAGTATGTCATCTCTGTTCCATGGAGGGGTGGGTGGAGATGGAGGCTGAGACTGGATAAAGTATGGATGGAGGAAGGTAATGGGGAGGGGGTGGCAGGGCTTTGGTGACAAAGCAGCCCAGAGCAGGGTGCAGGGTGAGAAAGTACAGCACCAGCTGGCTCTGTAAGACCAGGATTCTCTGAACCTTCTAGAGCAGTGGTTCTTAGCCTTCCTGATGCTGCAGTTCCTCGTGTTGTGGTGACCCCCCCACCATAAAAGTATTTTTATTGCTACTTCATAAGTTAATTCTGCTGCTGTTATGAATCGTAATGTAAATATCTGTGTTTTCTGATGGTCTTAGAAGACCTCTGTGAAGGGATCACTTGACGCCCCCACCCCCAAGGGGTTCATAACCCACAGGTTGAGAACCACTCTTAGACAACTGGATCTGCTTGGCCACGGGAGAAGTAACGCCCGCACCACGAGGGAGTGCTGGGCCACTCTTTCCAGCTTGACTTTGTGGTGAAGTCGGGCAAACCTTCCTCCACTTCAGTTCTCCGTTTCTCATGGCTTGAAGCTTCTACTGTGGGAGTCTCCGCTGTTTGTGGAGAGTGGACCTCAAGTCATCCTGAGACCCAGGACAAGGTGACCGCTGTCGTGGCCTGTTGGCTGAGCTGGAGGCCAGCAGTGCGTGGGCACAGGACTTGCTCTCCCCTGGCCTGCACTGTGACCAGAAAGCAGCTGATCCGCAGGGATGAAGACTATTTCTGGGTCGCCAGCAAGCAGCCACTGTGAAATGTAATATGAAATCAGCTGCAGTTGTGGCACTTGTAACCTGTCGTGGGGTGATGCTGCCATCCAGAGAAGTTTCCAGAAGCCAGTGAAGAATCAAGAAGGAGAATTAAAAAGAGAGCTACTGCAGTTGCCTCCGGGGAGTGGGGAGCTTCCAGGCCCGTGGCTCTCTTTCTCTGACAGGTGTTCTTGGCTTCTGCACGGATCCAGGAATTCAGGCTTGAAGAGACCAACTCTCTAGAAAGGGAAGCACGGGGACTGCAGGTGCAGCTCAGTGGATAGAGCTCTTTTTTGCCTGGCATGCACAAAGCCCTGGGTTCGATCCCTACCACTGCATGAAGCCGGTGTGGCAGTGCCTGTAATTCTAGTATTTGGGAGGTAGAGAGGGGAGGACCAGAAATTCAGGGTCATCCTTGGCTACATATTGAGTTCGAGGCCAGCCTGGACTTAAAAAAAATATTTACCTGAGATCAGAAGAGGGCACTAGATCCCTTGGAACTGGAGTTACAGACAGTTGTGAGCTGCCATGTGTGTACTGGAACTTGAACCTGGATTTTCTGGCTGATCAGGCTTCTCCAGGCTTAGGGTCAGTTGGCTTCTTTGTACAGCCTTATCTCCCTCTAGCTTATCCTCGGCTTTGGGGGTCATTGCTACCCCTCTGCTCTGCCCACCAGAGAAGCAGGCACATGGGAAAACCATGCCAATCTTTCTAGCCTGGGCTTAAAGAATGAACTCTACCAGGGCTGATAAAACTGGAGTTCCAGAGCCTGCAAAATTGAGGCAGCCGGGATCCAGTGAGGCGCAGCCTCACAGGAGTGTCCACAGCCAGGGGTCGAGGAGTGATAACCCGCTCTTTCCTACGAGCAGAGTGACACCTACTCTCGTGTGTCTGTCCCTGCTGAATGCCGCTCCTTGGGACAGAGGCTCTCAGGCACAGTGGGATTGATTTCTGGAGGACAGACACAAAGGCTTGCACACGGAGGAACCTGGAGACACTGTACCTGTCAATCAATTCTAGCCATGGCATTTGGGTTGCATCCTTTTCAAAGGAGGCAGCCCGGCAGTTGGCTTGGTATCCCTCTGTGGCTTCTGAAAGCTCAGGCACTGAGCAGTGTTTTACCTTGTTAACTGAGTGAAGCACAGACCCAGCTGAGGAGTATCGGCAGAGGAGCGTGGTCTAAACAACAAGGTCAGGTTAGCAACAAATCCCAGGACCGTGCAAGGCATGAGGGAGATTCCACGATGGAGCGAGGGTTTCCCGAGTATCTGCTGCATCCAGCCTTGTGTACACATGATATCATTTGAGTCTCATGATTAGGAGAGGAAGCTGATGTAAGGACCTCCCAATGTTCAGAAAGAAAGGAAGGTTTAGAAAGGGTGAGTTCAGACTGAGTTCAGGGAGGGGTGGAGCCAGATCCAAATCTGCCTTGGCCGATCCCATCTCCAGGGCTCCAGCTCTGCCTGCAAACAACGAAAAGAGATGGAAGAAGTTCTGCTGGAGTTCAGGACTGGAGAGAGCCAGGCGGCGGCTTTTACGGGTGAACAAGAGAGACCACAGGTGGGAACTGGGAACCGCTATGGGTGGTTCCATTTCTATTGCGGTGACAGAATGCCCTGACCAAAAGTAGTTTACAGGAGAAAGGGTTTATTTGGTCCATCACCGTGGGACAGTCAAGGCAGGAACTCAAACAGCTAGTCACGTTCCTTCCTCAGTGAGCTGGATAAGGCAGACTGGTGAGCTGCGCTTCTTCATAGTCTCTGCTTCAGTTCTCGCTCCGAGTTCCTGCCGCGACTGATCTGGGAGCAGCAAGGCGAAATAAACCCTTTCGTCTCCAAGTTGGTTTTGGCCATGGTGTTTATCACGACAACAGACGGCACATTAGGACAGGTGCCACTCACTTCCTGGTGGGTATTGCCTCCATTAAAGCAATCAAGTTCTCTCCACCCCAGCTGTGCCCACCAGCAGACCTGATCGAGACAACCGGTGCTAAGTACGCTCCCCAGGCTGTAGCAAGACGGCAATCAAAACTCGCCATCACTCCCCTTTTCCACAGGACTGCTTGCTGGGATCTGGCTTATCTGTGGTTCCTCTCAACCCAAAGGGACTGACATTTGTCTTGATGCTTTTGAAAGTGGCCCCACAGTTGCATGGCTTTCATATCACGTGTTGCTGTAGCTTTCTGTCTTTTTGGTTATTGTTTCCTCCTGTGTGTAACTGACAACCCTCATCATGGGTGGACTGCGTCGGGAAAACAGCGTATCTGATGTTCGGTGTTTTCCATGGCTCCAGGCATCTACTGGGAATCTTGGAACCTGGCCCCTGTGATGAGGGGACTACTGAGCCCCTTCCAAAAGGCACCTTCTGTTCCTAATTCCAGGTATCCCGATGTGGGATCTCGTTTGGAAACAGTGTTTGGAGAGGTGATGGAATGTGGCCATCTGTGTGAATGCACCTGACTCTTGTTCTCACAAGGAGGAGAAACGTGGGGACGGAAGTTGCCACGAATAAACAGGGAATCAGGAGACGCACAGGGAGGTCATTCAAGGGTAGCGGGAGCTTGGGGAAGACCATCCGTACACCTAGGACTGACGGACATCAGGGTTAAGCACAGAGGCTGGGCATGCAGAAACTGCTTTGTCCCCAGTCTCCCAGTCTCAGAGGACACCAGCCCTGCCCACAGCGTGGCTCTGACCTCAGACTCCGCGATTTCAGAACACTGAGGCTGAGGCGACACCTCTGGTATGAGGTCGTTCAGCTCATGGTCTTTTTCGTTTCTGAACGACTAGTTCAAGTACTGCGCTGGCCTCAGTTTCCTCCTTTGTTGGAGGGGGTCCACCTCTGTTTCCTTGGAAAATTCAGAGCCCCCAGCCCAAGCTCACCCTCCTCTGACGGCCTTACCATTGGCTCTGGAAATACAAGTGTTCCTAAGGGAGGTCCCCTGCCTCTACCCTGGAGGAGCGGCGGCAAGGATGCTACACATTCACCACGGCACAGGGACGCTTAGTACAGATAAGACACGTGGGCATACTGCCGGCGGGCCCTGCTCACTCTAGCCGTGAAGACAGAAGAGAGATACGTGCTGCTCTCAGCATTGTCCCAAGACTATTTTCACTTCCTTTAAGAGTCACAACTTGAGCTGGGTGCAGTGGAGCG
The DNA here is from genome assembly GCF_903992535.2 of Arvicola amphibius. Taxonomy (NCBI): domain Eukaryota; kingdom Metazoa; phylum Chordata; class Mammalia; order Rodentia; family Cricetidae; genus Arvicola; species Arvicola amphibius. The sequence continues at coordinate 37,331,476 of NC_052055.2, read as the reverse complement.
CACCCATAATCTCAGCACTTAGGAGGCAGAGGCAGGAGGATTGCTGCAGGTATGAGGCTAGTCTGGGCTACTTAGCAAGTTCCAGGCTAGACTGGGCTATGTAATGAAGTCCCATCTTAGAAATATCCCCAGTTTTTAAAACCATGCAACTTGAGCTAACTATTTAAGCATCTGACTTGACTCTCTCTGTGTTAATAATGATGTATGTACCAAGGCTGGTGAATGTCACCATGTTCTAACGTCAGGCAGTATAAACAGGCAGGTAAGTCACTGAAATTCACCTCTGACTGCTGCTCCCTTTAGCTCATCTGAGCCTATGGGGTGCTCTCTCACCTTCTCTAAGACTGTTCCAGTAATTTCAGTCACTGTAGAGTGGGAGCAGAGATCAATGAGCCATATAAAAACACCAATTTCTGTGTATTAGACACCATGAAATGTGTTAATGACCTAAGTGAGGCTGGTCTAGGAGATTAAGAACATGGAAGCCGGTTTTAAGGGCAGAGCTCTTGGTTGAGTTTGGAGGAGACAGGAATCCAGGTATTTCCCTGTGATTGAGGGGAAAGTGCTAGAAACCCTGGGGGCAGGAGTCCTCGTGTAGTGTTGGCACCTCCCAAACTCCGTTCAGACGCTGAAGTCCTGTACCCCTGGTGTGATGATGTTAGTGATGGTGTTGGCGTGAAGAGGAGACTGTCAGGAGGTGTGTTAGCCAGTCTTGCATAGCTGCAACAAAATAATCAAGGCTTTTTTTGTTGTTGTTTTCTAAGGTTGTTTGTGCTCTGATTCTGGAAGTTTATGTCTAAGATCGAGTGGCTCCATATATTTGGGCCTTTAACAAAGCAGACGTTCACTGCAGAAGAATGTGGTAGAGTAAACCACATGCTTTGTGAGCCAGGATACAGGAGTGGAGAAGAGACTAAATTCCCACAATTCCCCACGAAGGCAAGTTCCTCCCACTAGGCTCCACCTCTGTCTAATCAGCATCTCCCTGGTGACCAGGCCTGTGACACAAGGCCAAAGCATGGGTGTGACCCTACTTATTCAAACCATAGCTGGAGGTTGTGAGGCTACTGTGAGTCAAGATCTTCTGTGAAAGACATCCAGAGGGTTCTCTTGTCCTTGCAGGGGTAGAAGCATATGACCCTTCCTCTCCATTGCATGTGTCAGCAGACACCCCTGTAATAAGAGAAATATGTGTCATTTTATTAGCTAATCAAAATTTCATGTGGCATGGGAGGCCGAAGACCCAGGGATTTCGTTTGTTTGTTTTGTTTGGACTGGATCTGACTTGTCCAGTTTGTATAGAAACTGCACTGGATGGGTAAGGTACAGTGTGATGGGACCAGAATGCCCACGCTCATTTTTCTTGTCATTTCTGGTTGTTGTTCCTTCTCCCACAGGATGAGGGTCTGATGACCAGACACTCCAAAGACTTTCTAAAAGATTTTTTTTGTGTGTGTGTGTGTATGTGCATATTGGTATTTCACCTGCCTATATACACGTAAGTACACCACATGCACGCAGTGCCAATAGAGTCTGGAAGAGGGGTAACAGACAGTTGTGAGCTGTCAGGAGGCTGCTGGGAATTGAACCCAGGTCCTCTGAAAGAACAGCCAGTGCTCTTAAACACTGTGCCATCTCTCCAGCCCCCAGGTTAGAGACTGTTTACAGCCAGTTCCTTTGCAGAAAAGTGGGAGAGGAGGTTTGCATATCTAGTTCTCTGACATGTCCCTGGGGAACGGGAGTTCTGGGTTCTACAGTTTGCTTTGTAGGGGAGAAGTGGGCGGGAGACAGGACAGTTGAAGGTTGGGGAGAGACTTTCCCTCAGAGGCCTTCAATGTCCTCACCTCCAAATTCTCAGCATATCAAAGAGCCACACTTTAGGCTCTTTAAGGACCTTGATATTGTCTCTGCCAATGCGTGGATAGAGTCTGGATTATTCCAGAACCAGGAGGAACACAGTTCAGTCGCTCATCAGCCACCCAGTTCATGGTCCATTTTATGGCAGCCAGAACAGACTAAGTCACCTCCAGCACCAGAAATCCTGGTATGTGGGGGGGGGGGACGGGGGCAATCCCAGCAGACTCTACAGCTGTGTGACCCTGAGCCAGTGACCCCACCTCCCTGAGACTCCCATTCCTCATCTGCCAAGCTCTCCAAAGAGCTGTGGGAAGAAGCCTGCTGGGTTTCTAGACTTTTCCCATTGCAAACTGTGCTGCCAGTGGTCTGGGGTGGGGCCCTGGGGACAGTGTGGATTGAGCAGGGGACAGCTTCTGAGAGAAGCATGTCAGCACAGCTAGCCCAAGTGATGAGAGCTTCCTTCCATAGCTTCCTAAAATACTGTAAATGAGATCTTTGCAGCCCTGGGGTGAGATGCCATTATCTCCCATCTCCACAGCAGGTTAAACAGCCTTGGGACCCTTTCTTCCCAAGCTGCATGCCATTGCTGTCCCTTATGGGGGACCATGACCTATGAGGTATCTTCCTAGATAGAGCAATGACAATTCAGAAAGAAGTCGGTGCAGGAAAACAGACGCTTCTGAAATGGAGAGCCTGTCCCAAGGGCCACACTACGGAAATCTGGATGGATACTGTCTCTGTAAGACGCCTGTCCCTCCTGGACGTGCTGACGCCAGAGACTTTTGGCTTCATCCTTTCTGACAGTCACATGGAGACTGTTCCTCCAAGATGGGGAGGGCCCTATGTTTCTGTCACAGTGTGGGTCCTGTGTACCCCTGGAGATCCCAGTTGCTCACTCCCTGTCCGCAAGCCCTGCTACCTGTCTGCTCGGAGCCAGACGGTCCCTCCCCTGAGGGATTCCGGATGGCAGCAGAGGCCAAATGCAGTGGTGTTATTTATGTCTACTTGCTGTAACTAGAAACGGACAGAGCGGTGCCGCCTGCCTTGCCTGGATGTGCGCCCCCGTGAGAACGGTGCTCATCCCGTGCGGCGCTGGTTTATTTTCTTCGCTCTGTGAGTCCTCTCTCTCCTTTAAGGCTGTGCTTTTCAAGCAGCATCTTTGTTCTCCTACACGTGCTTCCAGCTCCGCCTCTGTGAGTTGCTTGGGATGTGAGGGGAAGGGATACAGGAGCGGCAGAATAAAAGGCAGCTTTGGAGTGGGTGGCCCTCCTTGGGACTCCTGTAGTTTGGGGGTGTGAAGGGAAAGCAAACATCCCTTCAGTAGTGTAGAGCTGGGGAGCCAGCCCCTCGGGGGTCAGGCCTAAGGGCCACTGCTTTGTTTTCAGAAATAAGGAAGGACACACCGTGGCTTTGTGGAACTGGCTCCAAACCATTTTCCCTTTGCTCTGTTGGCTATTTCTGGGTTGTTCTGTGTGGTTTTTCAAGAGTTCCTCATCACACGCTCAGGAGCAGAGACCCGTCAGAGCAAGCCGGCGTTCTCTGCAGCTAGGGCGAGCCCTGCGCACAGGCCCCAATTAAAATCAAACTGTGTGTGTGTGGCTACATGACATTCCTGAGGCTTTTAATTAGGTGGAAAAGAGAGAGCTTGGGCCAGCCCCTTCATTTCCGAGCCTGTTCTTAAAGCACCCCCACGTCTGCCCAGGCCTCTCTAATTTGGGTCTTGATAAGAAAGGGCCAAGGGAGGCGGTGGGGGTGCTGGGGTGAATGGGTGGGGACAGAAAGCTCCTTAGAATCGGAGGTGGGGGGGACTGTGACGGAAGATCTTGAGGGTGTAGCAGGACGGTATGGGAGGCCCTGCCTGCCAGCCGTGTTCAACGTGAGGCTTGGAGAGGCTGCACTGGAAGGCTGGCCAAGGTCAAGAGCTGGTCACGTGAGACCGTGAAAGCATCCTTCAGCTCTTAACTTTGCCAGAGGGACACGGGGACACCCACCCCTTCCTGGCATGCCTGCGGAGGATAGATGAAAGGACTCAGGGCTCTGCTGGTCATTCTCAATTGTCAGCGTGATCACTAAGCCAGCACGCCAGAGCCCAACCTCAGCCATGCCTCCCCCAGTCTCCAGTTTCAACTAATCAGTTACACTTGGTGTAGAAAGTCTCTCTCTTTACATGTCATATGTCTCCCCAGCAGGCGAGACTGGCTGCTGAGCAATCAGATCACAAAGGTTCCGACCCAGTCATCCACTGATAAGATTCACAATGGATGACATCGTTAGGAGGTGATGGGAACTGTTGGACATGGGGTCTCCTGGAGGAAATAGGTCAGTGGGGGGCTACATCTCTACCCAGGGACCTCCATCCACCATGATATTCTATTTCACTGCACATAAAGCCAGAAACAATGGAGTGTGAAGTGACTGTGGACTCAAAATTCTGGACTATGAACCAACATAAACCTTCCCGCACTTACGTTGTTCCTCTCAGGAACTTGTGACAGTGTGAAAACATGTGAAGACACGATCAGCCGTGGAATTCTAGACCACCGGCCTTGCACATTTCCCTCCCTCCTGGCGACTTTTTCCTGCTCTCCTCTCTACTCCCGACGCTCTGTCTTGGCCTTGGCTGCTGGGGGAGGTCCAGAGTGTCACCTATGATTCTGATCAGTGTCCTAGAAAGGTCTAGAGGTATTCAGGGAGTTAGAAGTGGGAGGGAGGGGATGCCGAGTGTGTACAAAAGAGAGGACAAAGGACAATGGAAGCAAGGAACAATCTGGCCGTGTTGGGAGAAGAGGGGAGCCCACAGCCAGCTCTGGAGCTTCCATGCTGTGGCCAAAAGCAGAGAGTGAGAGAGGTGGAGGAAGAGGACAAAGCCCTGATCTAATGCAAGGTTCAAAACAGAAAGCAGTTGCCAAGCTGATCCTTGTGAGTTGCTATGTGAACTCCGGTTGTCCTTTTGATAGTTGGATGATAATACAGTCCTCTGTTGATGATAAACTGGGTGATGACACAGGTCTTTGGGATTGATAGCCATCAGGTAGGTCCCACGAGGAGCTGAACAAAGCAGTCATCCATCCATGGCAGTGACTGGGTGGCCCAGGGGCAGAATGCAGGTTTCTTACCCACCTCAGGGTCTGGCTTAAGCCCTTTCAGCCCAGCCCCTGAGCAATTCTTTCTGCACTTACTCCTGTCCTGTCTCCCATGCTGCAGTGGTGAAGAGGGCAGCTCTAGCTTAGAGTCCCGCCTTTGTCACTTAAGAGCTAGGTGGCCCTTATGAAAGCTGCTTAGACACTCTGTGTCTTGAGTTCCTCATTTGTGAAGGACCTGGGTGAAGACTGAGATCACACACACACACACACACACACACACACACACACACACACACACAGGATGCTTTCAAGACAATGCATGGAGCTGGGGAGATGGCTACATCAGTAAGGTACTTGCCATGCAAGTATGAAGACCTGAGCTCAACACTTAGCATGGGCGTATACACACACATAATCCCAGTACTGGGGAGGTAGAAACAGGAAGTTCCCCAGCACTCAATGGCCAGCCAGGCTAGCCTATTTGTGAACTCCAAGTCAGTGTCCTCCACATGTGTGTGCTCACATGTTGTAGCCCCACATTTGGCACCATCTGTTGTAGCCCCATGTTGGGCACCATCTGTCATAGTCATACATTGGGCAACATCTGTTGGGGTCCAGCCTCAATGGGTTCTATGTACCATTGTGACATATGATGGGTATGGGTGTGAACATTAGGAAAAGGAATAGAAATACGAAAGAAATATAGACATAGGATAGTACCAGGAGGGCAATCCAGTGAATACTGAATGTACCCATGTTTATTTCTTATGATCTTTAAATATCCCAATCCAAAAAGGGAAGAAAGCAAAATACTCTTTTTTAAATCACGATACAAGGAACAAAGTGATTAGCATCTTAATACCCAAATACCAAGTAACTATACCCTAGGTCAAGATATCCTAATAGTAGCCACACCTTAAGTTAAATATCCTGTCAATAGCCTTGCAGGAGCAAAACTAGGTCTGAGATCTCTGACCTTTAGTCAAGGTGAAGTGGATTCACTTCTGTGGTCTCCCACACTCACAGAAGCAATGTCCCAATGCACATGTGGACCTGTATACACACACACACACACACACACACACACACACTGCACTGTTCAAGAGTTTCCTAGCTGCTGTCTTTGCTCTTCCCCTGTTCTTAATGACATCTAAAGGGTTCTTTTGAACCCTATATCAGTTACTTTCCTCACTGATGTGCCAAATGCATGGTGGAGGTTTGCTTTGGCCTATGATTTCAGCTCATCATGGGAGGATGCCTGGAGCATCTTGGTCTGAGATGGTGGTAATGTGGTGTGCTACCTGTCACATGTGGTTGGCCAAGAAGCAAAGGGCTAGACCCGAATGGAGGTGGGACTAGCCTTCAAAGGCCTGCCCTTCCTGGCCTGTATCCACCAGCTCAGCTCCATGTTCCAAATGTTCTGTAACCTTCAGGCATAACATCACCATCTGGAACCAAGTGTTCCGGCACAGGGGCCCATGGGGACATTGCAGTGTCAACCCAAGTCAGAGATGCTTCTCTGCTCAAGCTCCCATGAACCCCTTCCTCTTTAAAATGAGGCAGTAGTGTTCTTGTGGCCTCCAGGACTACTGCTGGCTACTGCTCCATTGTCTTTTCCACAAACACCAGTGGTAGCCAGGACTTGATACTGGCTGAACCTGACACCAGGAAGGCATGTCCCAGAGGCTCTGCTGGTGGTCCCCATGCTTCCTTTAAGTCAAATCTTTGCCCAAATGTCACCAAACTGAAACCTTTGCTAGTCGTCCAGGCGAAGGGAATTCTCTGTGCCCCAGTTTTGCTGATCTTTACACTGCATGTGCTCCTGTCTAGAGTGCAGCAGCTTTCACCTCCATTGTGGAATGCTTCTGCTCTTCCTACGATAACACAGGCTGCCCAGAGCAGGACTGGCGGATCTATCTATTTATTAAGCATGCATGGTGTCTGTGTGTGTCTGTGTGGATGTGAGTGTGTGTAGAGGCCAGAGGTCCATGTCAAGTGTCTTTCTCTATTGCTCTCCATCTTAATTCCCCTCTCACTGAAGCTGGAGCTCACTGACTGGCTGGTGAGCTTCCGATCCTGCCTCTGGGATACAAGCGTGAGACATCACGCTTGACTTTCTACATGGCTGCTGGGGATTTGAACTTATGTCCTCATGCTTGAGTGACAAGTATTTTATCCACCGAGCCATCTCCCCAGCCCCATGGTGGTGGTGGTTTAAATGTATTTGCTGATGTGTGTTGTCCATCAACACTGACAGACAGGCCATATCTGTACATGTTCAGTACCTGCCCCATTTATTCTTTTCTTTTGAGACAGGATCCCATTATGTAGCCCTGTCTGGCTTTGAACTTAAAGAGATCTGCCTTCTTCTACTTCCCGAATGCTAGGATTGAAGGTGGGAGCCACCATGCCTGGTGCCACCACTTGTTCATTTTTAGGAGTTGAGATGCAATCCTTTGATTCAAAGCTCCCCAGACAGCATCCCCCGAGGCAGCTGTGACAGGTACACTTCCCCTTTTCCAGGCCTGCTGTCATTCCACCTGGAACTGCATGGTGTTTCCCTTTGGGAAGGACAGTCCTTCCGCTGCCAGGTACGCTCTGGGCCTGCTCATGCACATTCGGCTTCTCTTCCTCCGAAGCTTCCCATTGTCCAGCTTCCCTGCATGGGGCCCAATCCTGAGAGTCAGAGCAGTTCTTTACGATGACCACACCTTTGAAAACAGCTTTCCCGCCAGTCTTCTTCACCTCTGCACTCATGCCGAATGATGGCGTTCCAAGTCTACTATGGAGATGACGGAGCCAATGACAGTCACTAGAAGATGCTTGTGCTACCCACAGACCAGCTGAGTCTTCCCTCTGCTAATCATGGCTTTAACCACTTTGGGATGTGCTAAAAGCTTTTCAGTTAGTAAAGCGACTATTAGATACATGACCGTTAAGAGTATAATTTATTAGATTTCTGACCAGGTAATTAATTTGAGAACTTCAAGTGGACCCAATACTATATATATATAAAATACATAATATACAATCATATAACTATATCTAGTGCATGGGTATAACCTAATGTCTTTGATTCACCAGGGGATGTGTGTCACTTCTGATAATCCTGCCATCCTAGCAGGCTGAGGTTGAAGGTCAGGGCTATCTCTTCCTCCAGGCTGCAGAGTTCAGGCTATAAAAATCTGTAGGAGAGCCTACATTCAGTCCCCAGAACCAAGGAAAAGAATCACGGGAATACTGGGGGTGGAAAGGTTTAACTGAGGACGGGACAGATGTGACTAGGGGCTGGGGGTGGGGAGTAACCAAAATGAAGGAGATGTGGAAAAGCCATATGGGGACTTACTCTCTTGGAACTAAATTTTAAAAAATATGATTTATTAGAACATTTTTAAAGTCTGAAGGGAGACACATTTCAGTGTGTGAAAAAAACTGCTCTAAGAAGCCATGCATTATCAGCTTTCATTGTTCCAAAAGGTGCTACCTAGGCTATTGGGAGAGAAAGGACATCAATTATGTTACCCAGCTGTGACCCCTATGCACTATAAGACCAGGCAAGGTATGTTCATTGGCGATAGAGGCACTATGATTATAGGGATAACCCACTACTCTCTGATTGGACTTGAGACCTGTTCCATACGAATAGATCCATGCTTGTTAACATTAACTGACCAAAAACCCAAGGATGGGGGAAATCATAGGCCCCAGGGGGAAACTGAACACTGTTGTTTATCTAAATTGGCAGCTGTCAAATTGCCTGCCGAATGTTTGTGTTTATACCCACAGACAAATGCTACCCTCAGCCTTACCTAGAGCAGCCTCTCTGTAGTGAGCAATTGTGAATGCAATGTGAATTATTACATCTCGGCTGTATGAGATGCTGAGAACAGGTGATCAGTGAGCGCTCATCTCTGAATAAGATAGTCTCACCATCTCCTGGAAAGCCCAGGGAGCTTCACAAAGGTGGAGTGGGAAGAATGTAGGAGCCAGAGCTTAGAAGAAGGTTGTTAAATGCCATCTCCTGGGCTAGACAGCCATTGCAACCAGGACCTCAGCAGCTGAGGTCTGAACTGGGCCTGCACTGGGTCTGAACAGAGGGGCTGGTCGACAGTCATGCATGGAAGGAGGGACTCAGGAGACCCCACAGCTCCCTGCTGAACTATTGCCTATTATAGGTTCTGGGGGTGGGCGATGCCTTAGTTACTTTTCTACTGATAGAACTCCACGACCAAGGCAAGCTCTAGAAGGGAAAGTTTACTTGGGCTCCGGTTGTAGAGGGTTCGAGTCCATCACCTCAGAGCTTCAGGCATGGCAGCAGAAGGGAGAAGGGGAAGCTGAGAGATCAGGGTTTTTCCACAAGCAGAAAGAAGGGAGGGTGCCGGGTGGTGGTGGCGCACGCCTTTAATCCCAGCACTCGGGAGGCAGAGGCAGGCGGATCTCTGTGAGTTCGAGGCCAGCCTGGTCTACAAGAGCTAGTTCCAGGACAGGCTCTAAAAAAGCTGCAGAGAAACCCTGTCTCGAAAAACCAAAATAAGAAAAAAAAAGAAAGAAGGGAGGGAGGGAGGGAGGGAGGGAGGGAGGGAGGGAGGGAGGGAGGGAGAGAGAGAGAGAGAGAGAGAGAAGAGGAGAGGGTATTTGGAGAATAGGCAGGATGTATTATATATTTGTATAAAACTGTCAAATAACATTCAGAGCTTGGTGTAACAGTGTGCACCTCAGGGAGGCAGGAGGATACCTGGGGTTCACTGGCCAGAAATTCTATCTGAAAAAACAAGATGGAGGGTGTTCTGAGGAACATCTGAGGATGATCTTTGGCCTCCACGTGCCTCCACATGTGCATACGTATACCCCTACCCCCACACACCCATGCACGCACAAACAGATAAATCTATAGGAAATGGTATAGGGAACACGTGCTGAACTGCAACATCATCGAACACATAGATTGTGGTATTTTATAATGGAATTTTACTGTTTGAATAGCTGCAAATGCCGGCAGCCGTATTTCTGCAGTAATTACCATATCTTTGGGAACTTTCTGCACCATCAGTGAGAAAACAGAATTCGAAATTACCAAACAAAATCATGTTGAAAACCCAGCTTCTTCAGAGCCAATTTACTCTTCCCGGGTCTGCCTGCTGATAAGAGGTGGCACATATGTCTGCCATAACATCAATGCGCTTGGCCTCGTCAAATTCCGTGGTATTTGCAAGAAATAAAAACCTCTCAATTCCACACCTCTAAACCCATTTTATCACATCTCAGAATCCACTTTATTGAAAATACAGTACGACCTTGACAAGCGTACCCGGAATACTAAACACATTACAGAGTCTCCGAGACGTTCCGGACAATCCCTGGGTTTCTAAGTGAGGTCCCACATACCACAGTCACGGTGAGTTCATTTGGTGGGAAGGCACCTAGCAAGGACTCTGCAAACATTCAGAGCCATTTTGTCAGCGAGAAGGGGTCTTAGAAACCTACTTGTCCCCGAGTTTCTGTGACATCTTCAATATGATCCCTTCACAGGTTACTTGGTCCTTTTCTAAGTGTGTAAAGGTCAAACCAACTTTGGTGTCACCAACAGTGCTGCCACCGTGAAAGTGCTCAAACTCCTGACCTTCCTATTGGTACATCCTCCATACAGGCTCGTATCATGTGTTGTGCCCACCCAGATAAAATGCCCCTTTCCCTTCTACTCAGAAAGTTGTCTCCCCCACACCCTCTGCTTGTTGCCTTCCTGCATCCATGTGGACTACAGCTCTTCCAGGTGACATTCCCAAACTCCCTCGTGCTGCCTGTGCCCTGTGCCCTGTGCCAAGCCCTACCTCACCACTCTGTGCCATGCAAGTGCACAGGTGCCACACTTTGTATGGCAACTACCAACTCACCCATTCGCGTGGCCACAGAGCTGAAAGTCTGACAGGGACTCATCCGTCTTCTTCGCTATTGTGTCCTGACGTCTGGCAAACTGCCTACGCCTAACGGTGCTTTATAAATATTTAAAGAATGAACACATGAGTAATTTGACAGTAAGCAAACTGTAAAATATGTTTATAGCCGCTTTGTAATACCGTCCTCAGTTCAGACTAAAACAGTATGAGAATAACATCTCAAGTATTTTTAATATGAGATAATTGCAAAGTCAATCAGAATAGACCCTCTCTTGATTTAAGCCAAGTTTTTTCTACTGGTTTAATAGAGTTGGCTAAATAGAAACTCACATAAGTGCTTATTAATTATACTAATTAGCAAATGGTTGTATCGAATATATGAGCTACGTAGAACCTAGCTATAATCAGAAGTGTCAACATGCATGTAGTAAGCATGTGATAAGCAAGGAAGTTTCACATAGAGACAGTTTTTGTTGTAGTTAAACTCCCTACTTGTGGGGTCCCATGGTCAACATCCTGATGCAGCAGCAGCTTTTGGGGATATGAATGAGGAAGAGGGGAATGATGTGTCTTGGAAGATTTTTATTGTCTACTATTTTTAAAAATATTTATTTCATTTTTATTTTATGCGTATGAGTGTTTGCCTGCCTGCATGTTTGTGTATTATGTGTTTGCAGTGCCTGCAGAGTCCAGGAGCGGGTGCTAGATCCTCTGAAGCTGAAGTTGTGGATGATCAAGTGGGTGCTAGGAACAAAACCTGGGTCCTCTGCAAGAGCAGCAAGTCCTTTTAACCACTGAGCCACCTCTCCAGCCCTATTCTCTCCCTCTTAACAGTATATAACTGAGAAGTGTTTGAGCTACCACAAAAAGGAGCAATGTACTTGCCAAAGTCTAATGGTGCGGTTCCCAGATGAAGAAAGCCAGGTCTTCTGATGACTTCTTGGCAACCTATTTTAACGTACAAAGAACTCGATGTGCTCAACATGTTCTTAGAGCATTTGTTTTAATAGCCCTGGAGTTTCATATTTCAGCTCTGAGGTTACTTCCATAAGTAAAATTTCCCCCAATTCCTCAGAATCTGTAATGTCCTATTGCATTTGGGCAGAGGCCTTGATGATCTGGCAAACTCCTTCCAATCTTCAGAACTCAAACTGAGGACAGGTGCTATGTCTGGTTTTCCTGAGTATTCATTCCCAGGGTCTGGTAAACAGGTTCTCAAAGGCAACTAAGTGCCAGGTAAATGCTCACTCTCCCCTTTCCTTTGTGTGTGCACATAGGCGTGTGTGTGTGTGGGTGCATGCATGTGTGTGTGCATGTGTGTTTGAGATTGGGTCTCACTATGGAGCAACAACTAGCCTGGAACTCACTTATGTAGAGCAGGTCAGCCTCCATGACTTGAGATTCTCCTGCCTCAGTCTTCTAAGCACTGGGACTACTCCCCAGAAGCCGCTCCTCCTTAAGGGAAGCTATAGAGTCTAACAACTTCCTACTTCCACCGGATGGCTGTCAGAGTGGGAAGTCTAGCGTGGCTGGTCCTTCCAATAAAGTGACACCCAGTAGCTACACAGTCAGGGTGGGAAATGACCATCTCCATTGAGAAAGCTAAGTCTGAGATTAACCTGGGTTTTTTTTTTTTTTTTTTTTGGAGACTTCAATTTGATTTACCCAACCAGTGTGATGGTGTCTTCTGACCCAGCAATTATACTCGGTGGTATAAGAGAATCCGCGATGGCTCCTTTTGTCAATTTGATTTAACCTAGAATCAGCTGGGAAGGGATTCTCCATGAGGGACTAATCAGGTTGGCTCGGAAGCAAGCCTTTGGGGGGAACCACCTTCATTATCTTAATTAATGTGGGAAGACCTAGCCTAAAAATTTCTTGGGTTTGGATCCCGGACTGTGTCAGTGTAGAGAGGGGGTGAGCACATGTCTGCATTCTATCTCTGCTCTTGTCTGGGATGTGAACAGCCACTTCAAATTCCTGCCTTGACTTCCCTACATTGACGGACTGGTATGAGCCAAAGAAACTTTTATCTCTTCGTGTTAAAGCATTTCATCACAGCAGCAGAAAGGAAACCACGCCAGGACCTGAATCATATGTTCACACAGTGTGTGCAGCAGCACCATTCACAGCAGCAAGAAAGTGTAAGCAACACAAACCAGATGACTAATGGCCAGGCAACATGTGGTATCTACATATGATACTTTATCATACAAACAGATGAGGTGTTGACCTGGGCTCCGACGTGGATGAATGCCCAGATAGTGCTGTATGATGGAAATCACAGACCCTCCTGTTTTATGATTCCTCCCTAAGCTGGGGATGCAGTGCAGTTGGCTGAGTAGATGCCTGTATGATTCTGTTGACATAAGTATCATTTATATGAAATATCATGAAGGTAGACAATACATTTTGGTTGCCTAGAACTTGGAAGAGTAGGTGTTGTGTGATGTTATTCCTGGGGAGACCTGAAGAAACATCTACTAACCTCAGACAAGTACCTAACAACAGACCAAACTAACTAAAGTCTAACTCGGTGAACCATGAGTTTTATTGGATTACTTATAGAGGCAGACATGACTCAAAGACAGTTGCAAGGCCAAGGCCCACTGCAGCATGGGTGACAACTCACAAAACTTGAACCTGGAATACACTGCACAGTCTGCGGGTAGCTTGTATGGTCAGGGTGTCCTTTCCAGCCATCCCTGCTGGTCTGTGTCTATTTTGGGCCACTCAGCATGTGCGGGGTGAATCTGGTCAGTTTCAGGGACTTCGTGAGCTTAGTGAACTTCCTTGAGGATGGAAGGTTTTACTGCTCCCTAAAACATCCTGGGTGATAAGAAGCTTCCCTACAAGGTGAAGATTTATCTAGGAGGAAGCGGCTACTGCTATGCAATAGAAGGGTGTTGGGGTTTGAACACCTGGTCCATGGTAGGGCCATTTGGGAAGGTTGGAACCTTCAGGAGGTGGAGCCTTGCTGAAGGAAGTAGGCCACTGGGGGTAAGGTGGGGGGTGCGCCTTGAGGCTTTCCAGCTGGACTCCACTTCCTGTTTGCACCGACACAATGTGAACAGCCGTCCCGCCACCCCCGAACTGAACCCCTTGAACTGTAAGCCAGAATAAGCCCTCCCTTTCTTTAAACTGCTTCTTTTCCAAACAGTGTGGAAAGTGAAGGACACGGGCGAGCAGAGCATCTGCCGCGGGCCTCGCGTGGGGTTCGGTTGTGAGGAAAATGTTCTAGAAGTATGTGATACCCATTTAGCCTTGTTAAGTTGTAGCCCTTAAACGGCAAAATCTGTTTTTTTTTTTTTTTTTTTTTTTCAGATGTAAAACACGTATCTCAATGCTTTAAACTTCGTGGGATGCAGACTTACTGGCTCATCAGCATATGTCCCAGTTAACTTGTTATTCTTACTGTAACCGAAAAAAAAAAAGGCCGCGCTTGTTAGTGAGGATATCTGCTTACTGCTCTTCTTAGTGCAGAAAAGCTTGAAGATACCTGCAAGAGGGCCAGTGAGCTGGTTCAGTGGGGAGACGGGCTTGCAGCCAAGCCTGACAATGCAAGTTCAATTCCTGGAACCCATATAGTGGGAGGAGATAACTCAGTCTTGTAAGTTGTCCTCTGACCTTCACATGTGCTATGCACACCCCCATGCAAATAAATAAAAATGTAAAAAAAAAAATCTTCAAGAAGCATTTCGTTAACAATGAAGAAAACTAGGAAGCAGAGTTTCCATGAGCCGTCTCCCTGGTCCCTTTAAAAGCTTCTTTTCCTTGTGTCTGTGAGTGAGCACACACCACAATGGGCACGGAGTGGTTGAAGGACAGTTCCAAGTTTCCCTTTCCCACCTTTGAGGCACCCCACTGCTGTAACCCCAGCATTCTGTGGTGAGATGGGAGGTAGAGAGGGAGAGTCACCCAGAATCCTTCAGGCCAGCTAACCTGGGCACAGCAGACCCTACCTTAAACAAGGTGGCAGAGCACTGGCCTGGCATGGGTGAGCCTCAGGGTTCAACGATAAACTAAACAAACGACGAAGTAAACTGTACTGATCCCAGCATGCATCTGGGTGGGAAGCACTGGTCTGTAATAGTCAAACAAGGTCACTCTTGTCTACAAAGTAAACATGACATTTTTTTTTTTTGCTTGAAAAGTTAATGAATTAGAAAAAGATACAGTGAGTTGAAAATATTGAATTTATTTATGAACTACAGGAGAAGGGAATGCACCTGAATTCTCTGAAAAAAAAAAATCAACATAAAAACATGTGCTCCACATCCTGCCTCCCTTCTCTTCACCCCTGACCCTGTGGCAGCAGAGAGACTTCCGGCTCCTGATCTGTGGGACCTCAGCTTGAAAGAGTATGAGCAGGCAGAGGTCTGTTAGCAGCCCTGGGGGTGGGGCACCCAGGGTTTCCCTTGCTTACTCAAAAGCCCTCCGACAGCTATTTGCACTTTAAAGGCTCCCACAGCTCTCACTGAGGCTCACCCCTCTGGGGATTAGGTACTGAAATGCAAAAAATGGGAGAAATGCTCCTCAGTTTCAAAGGAACTACTATCTAAACCTGAAATGCTCAAAAGTGACTTCTTTCTCTTGAGAAAGAAAAAAAAAAAAGCACAGCACCCAAATGACTTTGTCGGTTTGAAAGATGCGCTCATAAACTTGAAAATGAAAGATTAAGTCATTGCCTTTCTGTCCCCGCAGCAATGGGGACCTCTGAAGTTTGGACCTCCAGGTCTGTGGGCAGTGGAACCACTGTGTTCCAGAAAAAAGGCTCTGCTGCTAGACAGGACCTGAGCTCCCCATGGAAGCCTGGGGGTCCTGCAGAGTCTCGCTGGCTGCTTGGCTGCTGCCACTCAGGTTGCCTAGGTGACTGTTGATGACACCAAGTTCCTGGATCACCAGGCTCAGGTCCTCATGGAGTCTGAGCACAGCACCCCTCACCTCGCCTAGAAGTCCACGGAGAGAGCTCGACTCGGAGGATTCCCTGGGCAAGCCTTCGCTTGTCTGAAAACTAGCCTGGGACAGGCTAACCGAGGGTAAGCAGGTTCTAGCCGGGGAGGAAAATGCTACCTGATTGCCGCTAGGAGTGTGAGCTGGCCTCTCCGTAGCTGAGTCGGAGTTATCTTGGCCACTGGGGTATTCTTCGTCATCTGAAGATGCCGTACCCCTGGGAGCAAAGGGGTGGCGAACCCTGGCTGCCTCATCTTTGTTTGTGAAGGGGGCAGACGATGGGTGTGGACGGGGCTGAGTCAAGAAGGAAGGGCTGGTGAAAGCCGGGGGAAAGTGATGGGCTGACTTCTCTGGATGGGCCGAGTCAGGAGACGACACGGACAAGGTCGAAAAAGAAGATGTGACCTCAGAGGCGGTGGAAACTAAAATAGAAGGAAGAGAGAGAGAGAGAGATTTATATAACATACAAACAAGAGTAATGGCTACAATAATTGTGTCACGTAAACACCTATCTGGAAGGCCTCAATATAAACCAGTCTGAATTTTAAAAGTTTAAAAATTCACAAACCTGAAAAAGCCAAAGCCAGAAAACAGACAAATCTACAGATGTAGTATTATATAGCAATAATGCCATGGAAATGAACCTAAAATAGAATGATCAATATTCACCATGACATCTAAACCCTACCCAGCATATTTTTACGCTACTGTAGGCCTCATCCCTGAGAGGAAGGTATTAAATCTTCTGCCTGCTGGGGTTTTATGTAGGCGTTTCAAGTAAGAAGGCCGAGAAAGTTCTAACTTAGTCTTTCACCTTTTCCCCCATACGGATATTATTATAACAGAATAAACTCCAGTGACTCCAGTATAATGAATCTTTTCCTCTCTGCGGTCAAATATAATTAAGACTAAGCCCAGCCCAGCTCAGATCCAGAGCACTGTAGCACACGGACCCACTTTTCTTACCAAGCGGCATAAAAACGTACTTGAAACCCATTTCATAAAACTAAAGACTTGAGAACAATCTCATTTCCCTTCATGTAAAAAAGCATACTCAATGTCTTCTATCTATTCCATTCTAGTTTCCCAAGCTGTTATGAGTGTGTTCCTTAAGAGAGCAGATGCCTTTCCTGGGTGGAAACGGAAGAGGAGGGGCCTGGGGGTTGGAGGGGAGAATGGGGGGAGAGGGGCTGGGAGGGGAAGATGGGGGGTGGAGGCTGCAGCTAGGATGTAAAATAAATAGATGAGTAAAAATAAAATAAGACAAAAGAGCAGATACTGGGGCTGGAGAGATGGCTCAGAGGTTCTTGCTGCTCTTGAAGAGGACCTGGGTTCGGTTCCCAGCACCTACATGGCAGCTCACAGCCATTAGTAACTTTGGTTCCAAGGTATCTGACACCATCTTCTGACCTCTGTGGACACCAGGCATATATGGGGTGTACATACACATAAATATTGAGGCAAAACACCTACACAAAATAAATAAATCTTAAAAAAATAAAATGAAGGGGCTGGAGAGATGGCTCAATGGTTAAGAGCATTGCCTGCTCTTCCAAAGGTTCTGAGTTCAATTCCCAGCAACCACATGGTGGCTCACAACCATCTGTAATGAGGTCTGGTGCCCTCTTCTGGTGTGCAGACATACACACAGACAGAATATTGTATGCATAATAAATAAATAAATATTAAAGAATTTAAAAAAATAAAATGAAACAGCTGGTGTTTTGTAAAAACAGCTCTTCAGTCACTGCATACTGCCCCTCCCATTAGGACTGACTGCATCATCACATTTAAAATGATGAGGAATCTATAATACTTTCCTTTACAGGGTCCCATGAAGCCCAGGACGGCCCCACACTCACTATGGAGCAGAGGATGACCTTGAACTCGTGATCCTCTTGCCTCTGTTTCCCAAGTGCTGGGGTCACAAGTGTGTCACGACACTAGGTTCATGTGCTGGACCAAACCAAGAGCTTCATGCATTCTCGGCGAGCCCTCTGCCCACTGAGCTAGACCCCCAGCCCTAAAGCATCTTATCTGACTCTTTCCCAAACTTCTCTGGACACGGCTTCTTTTTTACTCTTGGAATACCTACGCGGATTTATTTTTGGGTATACGGCATAAATTGGTGAAATCTATCCTCGGGTGTGTGTGATGTGCTCTGAACTTGTTACTTTAAAGATTTACTCGGCCAGGCACACAGCAGGGAAGCTGAAGCCTGCCACTCAGCACTCAGGGACTTTGCTTTGTCGGGAGATTCTACTACATATTCATGTCCCTTCTGAACTAAACTGGAACTCATAAAAATGGCCAGGGCAGGTGGCCACTCTCTATTTTTTGCCTCTAAGCTCTTCAGGGCCTATCTACAGTTCCCAGGGAAGGGTCGAGTCATAAAACTTGTTTTTGGATGCCAAGAGTATTCTCAGCTGATGTGGCAACAGGGATGGAAGGAAAGGGGGACTCAGCTGCGCGTGGCCAAGACCAGCCAGACTCCCTGGGAGAATCTGGGTCAGGCTAATCCAGTCACTCTTTCCTGACTCTGGGAGGGTGGTGCCATGCTAGTGGGCACGTGGATGATGAAAGCCACGTGTTCACATGCTCCATGATGCATCCCACTGTCATCTGCTGCATCCTTCACCTCCTGGGCTGGCTCTCTGTTCTTCAGCGTCCATGCCCCCCTTTCTTGTTTTGCTGTCATTTGTGAGTAGTGCAATCTCCAGCAGGCCCAAGAGGCGCTGGAATACACATGTCTGAAAATGCTCTTTCTACCCTTGGGCTTAGAGATAGTTTTCATGAAGAATTCTAGGCAGAAAGTCTTTTCCTTTGGACTTTGAAAAACGTATGAGAGTGTGTGTACAAACACACACACCTGTAAGAGCATCATGCTGCAGGCGGAAGTCAGAGGACAATGTGGGGCATCGGTTCTCATCTTTCCACCTTGTTTGAGGCAGATTCTCTTGTTCGCAGTTGCGCACACCAGGCTAGCCGGCCTGAGAGATTCTGGGATTCTCCTGTGTCTGTCCCCTATCTCTGCCCAGGAGCACAAAGATTGCAATGCTCACTGCCATGCATGACCTATGTGAGCCCTGTGGATCCAAACACAGGTCTCCAGGAGAGCATGACACCTGCTTGACCACTGACTCTCGAAGGCCATCTTCCACCACCCTCCTATTTCCAGTATTTTAAGTGCTAAGTCACAGCCATTCTACTTTTTTTAAAAAAAAAGATTTATTTATTTTCATTTTGGGTGTGTAGGTGGTTTACCTGTATGCAGGTCTATGTAACAGGTGCATACCTGTCTGTGGAGCCCAGAAGAGAGCACTGATCCCTTGGAACTGGAGTTATAGATGGTTGTGAGCCACCATGTGGGTGCGGGGAATTAAGTCCAGGCCCTTGGGAAGAGCAGCCATCTTAACTGATGAGTCCCTCTCCAGACCCGCTGTTCTAATTCTTACTCATGGCACAGAGCCTGCTGCACCTCTGAGGTATTAGCAGTTTCCCTCTTCATCCCCAGTACTCTGGAATCCTCGATGCTGTTCGCTGAAGCGGGGCAATCTTCATTGACTGAGGTCGAGTGAAAGCGAGTTTGAATCAGGCAACTCATTTCCTTCAGATTCAAATGTTTTCTCAAGGCTTCGATCAGGGAGCATATGGCCCATGGTGTCTCTGCTCACTCTCTGAACTCCTGTATTGCACATAAGAGCAGCTGAGCTATCTTCCGACTCCTAGCTTTCTAATGTGTGCAATGTGTGTGTGCACACACTCATGTGTGTAGGTGCACGTGCATGTGTGCCACAACAGTCATATGGAGGTCAGAGGACACTCTTGGTCGTGGGTCCTCTCCTTCCACTGTGACACAGGGCTTCTTGCTGACCACTGTGTTCGGCCTAGCTGGTCTGTGAACTTGCCAGGGTGTCCTTCTGCATCTCCCTCTCAATAGGACACACCAGGACCGCAGATGTGGGCTACCACACCCTGTTCTGGGGCCCGAACTCAGGTCCTCAGGCTTGAGCAGCACTTTACTGAGCCTCTCTCCAGTCCTAGTTTTCAAGTATGTTTAGCATGTGTGAGCTCAGTACAGCACACTTGTGGAGGTCAGAGGGCACTTGGCAGAATCGGTTCTCTCCTACTTTCACGTGGGTTCAGGGAATTGGCTTCTGGCTGTCAGGTGTGCTCAGCAAGCGTCTAAGCGTCTACCCACTGAGCCACATTACCAGCCCCTTCCTACTTTCTCCTCCCCCTCTCTCTCTCTCTCTCTCTCTCTCTCTCTCTCTCTCTCTCTCTCTCTCTCTCTCTCTCATTGTCTCTTTGCCCTACTTCTTGGAGGTTTCATCAGTCTTAGCTTGCAATCCTTCTGGTGAATTTCTTGTTTCTGCTGGCTGATTTTAATTTTGAAGAGGTTTTTTTTGTTGTTGTTGTTGTTCTCAGAAATTTTCCAAACAGCCTGTTCTTGTTTTATAGACACGTCATATTTTCTTGTCTTTTGGAGAGTTTTTAAAGTGTTTTCTTCTCCTTTCACAGTGTAATGCCCTCCATTATGTTCCCACACTGTTCCTTACGAGAGGCCCTTCCAGGAGGCTCCAGCTCCGTGTCTGCTTGTGGCTAAGAACAGAGGGTGAAAGCTGGCAGAAGCTTCAAAACTGAGCATGAGGCGCCAACTCTGGGGCCCAGTGAAGAGTGGCAAGGGCGGGTTGTTTGACTGAAGCCGCAGATGTCAGTGAAGCAGTTCTCCTTCTGAGGCAGGTTAGCATCTCAGCACAGTCTTGTGTTTGCTGCCAGGAGAGGAAAGGGTTGGCCACCAGCCTTCCTGCAGCCATCAGGGGAAGGGTGCCGGCTGGCTCTGTTCGCCCACTCCTGACAGCTGCTCTGGTCACAGTCCACACGAGCTGACCACCTTCTAGAGCTCTCATTTCAGAGACCCACCAAGTGCTCCCTCCTGATTTCCAGACCCCCTCCCCCACCAAGTGCTCCCTCCTGATTTCCAGACCCCCTCCCCCACCAAGTGCTCCCTCCTGATTTCCAAACCCCCCCCCCCCCCACCAAGTGCTCCCTCCTGATTTCCAGACCCCCTCCCCCACCAAGTGCTCCCTCCTGATTTCCAGACCCCTCCCCCCAGGAGTTATAGGGGTGGGTGGCTATTCAAGGTAAACGGATTGCCTCAATGTGAAGTCCAAGGATAGAACTCATTTTTAATTTATTCTTTTTTTAAAAAAAACTTTATTTAATTTTATGTATGGGTGTTCTGCATGTACACCTCCTCATGCTGGGAGAGGGCATCAGATCCCATTGTAGATCATCGTGAGCCACCATGTGGGTGCTGGGAATTGAACTCAGGACCTCTGGAAGAGTAGCCAGTACTCTTAACCACTGAGCCATCTCTCCAGCCCTTATTTTATTCTTTTATATGATAATAGTAGTGATGTTTTTTGTTTGTTTGTATTTTTCTTAGAAAGAGTCTATGTATCCTTGGCTGTCCTGGAACTCATTATGTACATCAGACTAGCCTCAAACTCACAGATACCTACCTGCCGCTGTGCCCTGGGTGCTGGGACTATAGAACCCATTTTTAAATAGCTGCTTCCTGGTTCTCTTTAGCACGTGCCTCGGTTTACATGTGGTCTGCCCCCACACGTTCATGTGTTGGAAGTATGCTTCCCAATGTGGCCATGTGAGGTGGTGGACGCATTAAGGGCTTGGGTCTGGTAGGAGGTCACCAGGTCATCAGGGATACTGCCCTTGGACAGGATTGTTGAATTTCTTACAGAACTCAGGTTAGTTCCTGTGAAAGTGGCTTATTATAAAACGCAAGCCTGACCCTCACATCCTTCTCTGGCTTCTTATTATGTGACCTTTCTCTCACATGATGCTGTCACTCACCAGAGCTGAGCAGATGCTCGTAGACATTCAAAACGTAGAGCAAAGTAAACCTTTTATTGACAAAGTATCTAGCCTCCAGTGTTGTGTTACAATAACAGAACACTGACTACATAGGTTTGATAACCTCATTTTAAACATGATGCAAAGGAATTCAGTGGCTAGAAATCTCTCCCAGATCAGAAAGTTAAAAAGAGGATGGGATGGGGCTCAGATTCAAGTACCTCTGACGTCCCAGACTGTGAGCTCAGCCAGCTCACTGCAGCACACACCGCTCCACTGTGCTGGAGCTATTGCAGAAGTTCACTCTATTACAGAATTACGTTAAATCGCGGTTATAAAGTTCAGAAAAAAATCATCAGGATGGTGAGGTGACGTGTCAGCCACAGGAGCAACTGACAGAGATACCGATCTTTACCCAGAAGATAATAAAGAAAGAAAGAAACCATATTTCATTATTTGAAGATTCCACTTCTTACTGTGCATGAGTCAGAACTGTGGTCGGTATGTGGGAATTATAGGAGAACTCAGGAAATAGCCCAGTCACTGAAAAAGGCTAGTATGGTTGGGAGCGGAAAGGTCCCCCAGGCTCACGTTCTGAATGCTTACTCCCCAGGCTGCAGTACTATTTTAGAAGGTAGGGCATCTTTTGGAGGTGGGGCCTCACTAGGATAGGGTCCTGGGGAAGGGGAGGTGTTATCCCTGCCTGCTTCCTGTTTTACTATCTCTTGGTCATCATAGATTGAGCCTCCTCCACAGGTCTGCACTCTGCCGAGCTGTCCTGCCACGCTTCCCCCCTCCACGGCCGAATCCTCGGAAACCATCAGCCAGAATAAATGTCTTCTCCCATAAGATGGTTCTGGCGGGCTTCGTGGCTGTGGCAATACAACAGTGACCAGTAGTTAACTTACTAATACTAATGGTGTTCCACACGAGCTGTGCATTCCCGAGGAAACTGCGGGCTTCCTGACATTCAGAGAGCTTGCTACCGATTCCCTGTCAGAGACCAGTCATCCGATGGTAGAAAAATATGTTCCTGATGAAATTCGGAGATGCTGGAGCCCACAGTGTATTTGCTAGAGAACTAAAGAACTGTTTCAGAAACAGTATTGGCAGGAAGAGTGGAAGGGCCAGAGGTGGCAGACGACTCCAAGGAAACTGTCTCTGGACACACGGACAGCTTTGCGAATATGAACTCACAGTGGCTGTGACAGTATGGGCAAGGCCCGTGCCAGCCGAAGTCACACCAGACCCCAGTGTGGGGAGGGAGCTGGCATGAAGTCCCACCCCTAAGGGTAATTCTCAACTGCTGGGAGAGGGAGGGTCAGTTTTCTCTAAGAGTGGAGACTGATAAGTCATCCACACCCCAGTGGAGGGTCACACAACACATCCAAGAATATTTGGGCAGCATAAACTGCCCTTGATGGGGGCGGGGGTAGGGAAGAACACAAAATTAGGTGGGAAGGAAAGGGGGACTTAGGGTGAATATGGGCAAAAAGGGACTAGGAGACTTTGAGCCTGCAGTGTTTAGAAAGAAGGTGCTCAGAGGAACCCTAAGGAGCCGAGAGGAAAACGAACTCAGGAATCAACCATTAGTGTGGAGCCAGCCCCACACAAGGACACAGGTAGGTGCACACATACATGAGGCCACTAAATCCCCTCCCCCGTACTTAGCTTTGTGTTTTTGGCAGCAACGTTGGGGACTTGCTAGAGTGTGGGTCTTAGGCCTTCCCGAGACGTGGTGAACCAGAGGCAAGGCTGGGTCCAGAAAAGCTGAGCTTCCAGGTTATAGGTGTTTCTAAAGTAGGAACCAGAAAATCCTCCCCGGCCACCTTCTTTTGGCTTTGTGCCACCACTGCTGAGTGACATGTGGTGTGGGCTCCAGCTCTGATCTGCAGGCTCAGCGCTGCGAAAAGCCACTCAGTGCTAATTGCTGCGCACCAATTTCCTTTTGTTTCCAAACACTGTGCAGCTGTGCTGCACCCTTCAATCTACTCCTGGGGCATCCTGCACTGCCCCTTCTCTTCCCCTGTGCTGGCTCCCCGCAGAAGCGATGTGGGCACCGATCCCCTTTGTGCAGGGACTACCGCAGTAAGATAGAGGAAGTGGCTGTGTTTTAAATGCTCGTCGTGTGGTACACACAGGCCAGTTGTCAGCTGCTCAAGGACAGCACTGACAAACTCATTCCAAATGCTGATGAGTTATCTTTAACATTTCTACTGCAAACGCAGAAGGCCTGCTAATTAAGATACAATAGCTTTCGATTTAAATGGCATTTAGAACTATGTCGCAAAGATGAAAAAGGTACATTTCCGGGAATACTGCAGTCTTCCTTTGGTGTCCATGTGTTTTATCTGGAGCAGCAGACCCCCGGACAGCTAAACACAGATTTCTCACTTTCACTCCCTAATTCATCTCTTTCAGTGCTCCCAGATGACATACAGTGACTTCCAAATGACCAACACACACAAACTAAAGTACTGTCACCCCCCACCCACCCCATAGCTAAGACATGTATCGCTTTATATAAATGGTTGTAAAGGGCTTATTTAGAATGTTAAAAGTAGAAACAGCTAAAATGTCCACTGATGGCTGTGTCAGCAGCCTGTATCTGCACCACGGAATACCATCTGGTCACGAAGAGGGACGGACTGACGCATGTCACAACTCTGAGAATACGCTGAGAAGATAAAGCTGACGAGGGGTCTCATCCGGGATGAAATGTCCAGGAAAAGCAGAACATAGGCAGAGAGGCTTGGTGGCAGCCAGCAGCGATGGAGAGGTTGGGTCTAGGGCTTCCCGAAGCAACAAAAGTGCTGTGGAACTCTGGGAGGACGTAAAATGCACTGAAGTGCATGCTTGTGGACACGCACATGCTTCTTCTCAGCTGCTCTGTTTCATATCTGAGACAGGCTCTCCCACTGAGCCTGAAGGGCACCAGCCAGCCTAGACTGGCTGGTCAGTGAGCCCAGACATCCCCGTTTCTGCTGCTCCAGGGCTGGGGTTACAAATGAATGTGGCCACACCTGGCTGTTTACACAGGCGTGAGGGATTTGAACTCAGGTCCTTATGCCTGTGCAGCAAGCAGGTGCTCTTACCCACAGAATCATCTCCTTAGATCCACAAACGACAAAATTTTTTCTTCAGTAATCTTTGCAGTTTCCAGGATAAAGACGGGGCCCCGCGACATCAACTCCAACTGGTTATTATGACGTCATGTTTTTGTAGCGCTAATATTTGGCCTGTTTTTTGGTACCAATTGCACAGAACACTTTTGAATGGTGCACATTTTTGACAACATTCTGGCCTCATTTTCTAAAAAAATTCAGAGGCTGGACACATTTTTCCTATATAAAATGTTACCCTGGGTATTCTACCATCATTTGCTTTCACAGGAACCCCTGGGAAGAAAAGTCGCCCCTATGTCAGCTGGAAGCAATCTTAGATGACGACGCCCCCCCTCCCAACAAAGTTTACCTTCAGGTTTACGGACACTAATTGGTGGCTGGTATAGGGTGGTCGGGTTGTGAAAGGCTTTATATGGACTCAGGGGTATAAATTATGTGTGTGTATATATATATATATATAAGGGATTAACTGGTGATCTGAAGCAATAATTGATTTTTGTGAGTTATTGTTTTTTAAAAAACTATGAGTGTTGATCCTTGTATATTGATATATTAAACATTGTATGAGAGTATGATACTACCTCTGTTTAAAACAATTGTTATATTGACATTGTTTACTATATTGCAATGTACATCTCTACTTCTGATACCATTTATGTAATGACATTGTTTACTATATTGCAATGTACATTTCTACCTCAGATATTATTTATGTAATGACCCTGTTTACATTTGAAAATCATTGTCTTCATTTATTGTACAGTTGTCTATTCTATTAGTCATACAGTTACATAAGTGTTAAAAATCATATGTTGGTCATATTTATATTTAGGACAATCAGGTTTTTTAGACACATAGAGGTTGTATTTAGTATAGATAACATAATCTTCGACCTCTTTAAAGAGCTGTAGAACATGGCTTTTAATCTAACCTAGAGTTTTGTATTTTTGAGACACAATCACTCCTGACAACAATGCTCTACTCCCGAGAAAACGTTGAGCACCAAAGACACTCCACTGGGAGTTTGTCTTCTTCTTGACAGAACTGGCCTTGGGGCAAAAAAAAGCCCATACCTCCATTACTGACTAAAGTACGAAATATCCATAAGTGGATAAAACAAAATTGTCTTATCTTGCCAAGACAGGATAGGATAGTTCTACTAAAGGTTCCTTGCCATTGTATAATGGTATGTCAGGTTTTTTCAGGCCTCAGCCAAAGTTGGTTGCCTCAACATTGCTATCAAGACTTCGTGTGGTTGCCCAGGTAGTCAATTGTCTCTGTCTTCTGTTGCACATTTTGGAAGTTTCTCGTTTGTGCTTCCTGGTTGCTTTGGTAATTTTACTCTCCTTCTCAGATCTTTGATGGGGTTAAAGATTAGATAATGGTAGCTACCTTCTAGATTATTTAGACTTCCCAAAGTAGAGTGATTAAAAAATTTTTTTGTTATATACTCCTCGCCTGATATTGTTTACTTCTTGTAATTTTATATGATCTGTTCCCATTGTATATAGTTGTATTTGGTTTCTGAATCTGTCTTATTTAGACAAAAGGGGGAGATGTTGGGGCAGCTGGCCCAATCCCTGCGTTCAGGGGCGTGGCTGCCCCAGAGGAGTAGGATACCCCTTAAATAGGATCGGGGCGCCGGAAGGAGCCCCGTTTGGCTCTCCCCTGCGTACCTTCTGCTCCGCTGGACCCTTGGTTCTGTAAGTTCCCTTATTTCCCCTTGTATTAAAACTGATTTATTATAAAGGACTATCGTGGTTATTCCCTAACCCCTATAACCGCCGGTACCTTTGCAGGTACATAACCGCTGGTACCTTTGCCGGTACAATTTCCTAGGTTTTTAAAGGAAAAATTTCAATTTTTTTGTTGGCTCTGAGGGTTTTTCCAGTGGTTTTCAACCTTCCTAGTGTTGCAACCATTTAACATAGTTCCTCTTGTGGTAAACACCCCCAACCATAAAATTATTTTGTTGCTCATTCATAACTGTAATTTTGCTTCAGTTATGAATTGTAATGTAAATATCTGATATGCAGGATATCTGATATTTGACCCTTGGAGGGGTGGAGACCCAGGGGTTGGGAACCACTGGCTTTTACAGTTCACATCTGCTGTGCTCATCTGGTTATTTCACCAGCAGAGATGAACCGGCAAAGAACTGCACAGAACAGTTGTGGACCAAGGACAGAAGCAGGCGGGGGCCAGAGCATGCACCACTGCCGTTTCCCATCAGAGTGGAAAGCAGGCTGTTCAGCTCTAAAAAGACTACACAGCAGGCAGCTGGGACCCGAGAGCAGGAGTGAACACTGACTGTGGGGTCCTGGCACCTACAGTTCCCTGTCTGTCTGCGTGATGAGGACACAGATAATGACAGAAAACAATAGTCTGAGCTACAGATAGCAACAAAATCAAGTCGAGGAGAGGCAATGGGCTGCCCCAGGGTCATTCTTCAGTATCAAAGGTCACAAGGAGCTGCATTCAGGAGGTGGCCCCTCACCGCATTCGAGGTCACCGAGACACACAGAACAAGTGCTTCTGAACTTGCTCAGCTCATTACTCCAGGGAGTTCATGATGTCGGACGAGGACCCTTCGTGTAAACCCTTCTTGAAAGCGGAAGATGAGAGTGTCTGCATTCTTCATCATCCCCAGTGTTGGGCTGTGGAGATCAGATGCCCACTTCAGTCTCGCACCTGCAACAAGTGGGTGCTCAGAACGGCCCCGCTCTCAAGTCCTGGTTCCCAAAGTGCTTTACTTCTCACTCACACCCAGCCATCCCATCCTGTCACTCCTAGGCATCCTCAGGACCTGCTGAGACAGCCGCCCTTCTCTGCTCCCTCCAGTATCAGTTGTCTCCTTTCTCGTCAGATTCCCGCCACCTGGCCATTCCCATGCCACGCCACTGTGACTTCTGTCTCATCTGCTGAAATGCATTCCTCTGCTGTAAGGACCGGATGTTAAGTACTGTGGTCACCAGCGCTGTGTGGCCTGGGTTGTTGTTCTCCTTGGCTGCCACTGGGGTAGAGAAGTTTCTGAAATCTGCCTGTAAGGCAACCAGGCAGGTTGTATGCCAGGTAGGCTCTTCCTGCCACAGGCAGCAAGTGGCCAGAGGCTGTCTCCTGCTGGCCTCATCTTGACCCCGTGAGAGTTACATCTCCATCCTTCTTGTCCGGCATCCAGGCCTCAGTTCTTCAGGTCTGGCCCCTGCAGACCCTCCACGCTACGCAGGGGTCTTCAGTCACTTTTCTGGTGCTGTGACAGCTCACGAGGAGAAGGGTTCGTCTTGGCCCACAGTTCAGTAGCACACCGTGGTGGGGCGGTCAGGGCGGCAGGAGTGTGAGGCAGCTGCTCAGGCTGCATCCCTGGTCAGGAAGTAGAACGAGATGCATGCTTGCCCCTTTGTAGTCATTTAGGAGCCACACCCACAAAATGGCGCTACTCACAATTAGGGTGTCTTTGCACTTCAGTTAACCCAATCTGGAGACTCCCTCACAGACATGCCCAGAGCTTTGTCTCCTGGGTGATCCTAGATCCTGTCCAGTTGTCAGTCACTAATCACTAATCATAGGTGCTGTTCCCCAGCAAGAAGCAACCGAAGCTGTGACTTGGAATGAGCAGTGCACAAAGGTTTGCTGCTTCAAGACAGCAAGCAGCCCTGTGAAACAGCCTCTCTCCTCAAAAAAGGTCCCTTTATTTCTGGGTTCTGGACTCTGGTCCACTTTCCCAGGGTCATGTCCCCCAAGGATCCCTGGTTACCTCCCTGCACTTCTGTGGTCTCTAGCCGCCCTGGATCTCTGAGTGGGTGTGGGGAACTGAGCTGAGGTTGTCTGTAACGGCAGTACAGACTCTTAACTGCTGAGCCATCTCCAGCCCTGAAGTTCAAACTTCTTAATCTGCTCCTCAGGCTCCGCATCCTCCATCTAGCTCCGTGCACCAGCACCCCCCTCCTATGTTTCTCATGGACCTGCTCCATTTCTGCCACTTCTAAGCTGGTTTTAGTTCACTAACGAAACCCTAACAACTAAGACGTGCACGGTACTGTGCCTGGCGCGGGCAGACAATCATAAACAGGGCAGGCAGGGTCGCTACTAATAGTCGGGGAGGAATGCGCTCAGCTGTTAAGTCCATGTGTAGCTATTGTTTAGCGAAAACAACAGACGGTGTCGTGGAAGGCAGAGGAAAGATAAGTGAGAGCATCTACACCCCAAGGTCACGTGTTTGAGATGCTCTTGGAAGGGGCTGGGGAGAGGCAGGAGAGGGCAGGAGAATGCCAGTGAGCGGGAACTGTACCAGAGTAAAATAAGACTTCGCTGATAAAAAGAACCTGGGCTGCTGAGAGGAAGAAGCCAGGCTGCTTGAGGCTTGGAAGGCTGTTTTTTCTTTACAAGAAAATGGTGATCAATCCACAGCTGAGTGGCTGCTGTCTGAGGGCTGAGCTGGAGCTCTCCAGAACCTCTGTGTTCAGTCACAGCGCCCACAGTGGGAATGCCTTTTCTGCATTGTTGTCCTGGCTAGTTTCATGTCAACTTGACACATGGTAGAGTTATCTGAAAGGAAGAACCCTCAAGAAAATGCCTCCATAAATTCTGGCTCTAAGACGTTTTCTTAATTAGTGATTCACAGGGGGAGAAGCCAGCCCATTGCGGGTAGTGTCATCTTTGGGTTGGTGGTCCTAGGTTCTGTAAGAAAGCAGGCTGAGGAAGCCAGTAAGCAGCACTTCTCCGAGGCTTCTGCATCAGCTCCTGCTCTACTTGAGTTCCTGCTCTGACTTCCCACAGTGATGGAGTGTTACCTGAAAGTATAAACTGAAATAAACCCTTTCTTCCTCAGCTTGCTTTTGGTCACGGTGTTTCATCGCCGCAACAGTGACCCCCACAGGCGTGTACCTGTTGCTGAGAAGGCATGAGAAGGACGCCGACGGAGAGATCCTGAGGTTAGGGGTGGGCTGAAGGTGTGCAGTCCTAACACTCATGCGTCTAAGTAGCACAGCAGGGACTGTATGTGCTGAGTCCCAAGTCCCACTCGGAGGGCTTTGCTTCTGTGACCCCCACGCAGCAGAGTGAGGGAGGAGGGTCATCTGTCTATGTTATTTTCATTGGTTAATAAAAAAGTTGCCTTGGCCTTTTGATAGGACAGAAAACTAGGTAGGTGGAATAAACAGAACAGAATGTTGGGAGAAAGAAGGCAACGAGGCAGATGCCTCAAGCAGACGCTATGCCTCTCCTCTCCGAGATAGACACAAGCTAAGATCCTTCCCGATAAGACACCCCTTGTGATGCTACACAGATTATTAAATATGGGTTAAAGGAAAATATAAAAATTAGTCAATAAGAGGTTAAAAACTAATGGGCCAGGCAATGTTTAAAAAAAAATAAAATTTCCATGTAATTATTTCGGATATAAAGCTAGCCATGCGGGAATCCGGGTGGTGGGACGCAGCCGGCCGCTCCCTACTACAGCAGAGCCATCCTCATCTGCCTCACAAACCAGGCACCGACATGCAGAGGCCAGGTGCCTCTCCCTCTGCCACGCTGTGAGTGGCTGAGGAGCTGGGATCCTAAACCCCGCCTTCTGACTCTAGAGCCTTGCTGTCACAGGAATACTGTTCAGCCAATTACTGGGCTCTAAGAAGGCATCATGATGAGGTCTCCAGTCTCTCTCCAGCACTGGGAACTCCACCATTATGCTCTATCAGATTCACAGTGTCTCTGCTATTGGGTTGATGTTGAGATGGCTCAGCGGGTCAGGCAGTTTCTGCCAAGCCTGATGAGCTGAGAACCATTCCTGGGTTCTCAGTGCAAGCAGAGAACAGACTCCTGCCATTGGTCCTCTGACCAACAGACTTGAGCTGTGGCCCACACACACCTATACACACACAACACATAAATAAATAGATAAATGTATGCAATAACTTGGAAGTAGTAACCCACACAAACATAATTTAGTGCTTAGTAACAGAAGTTCTAACAATTTGCAATAAGTGTAAAATCTATCAATGTCACATAAATATATTATCTATCTCTCCATCTATCATCTACCTACCTATCCATCTCTCCCTTCTATTAACAAAATTGGAAAGAGAAATTAAGGTCCAAATGAATTTTTAAAGAAATCAAATATAGATTACAGCTATGAATGGGGTAAGAAATGGAGTAGGCAGATTAAGTACTGCGGTGTCGACTGGAGGGAAAGATTAACCTTGTTATTCTGCCAGTCATCCTGACTGACAGCCCAGGGACTCCCACCCAGGGCCAGACTCCAACAGCTGGAAAAGTTCCCCACTATAAAATCAAGGCTCTTGTTCTCTCGAATATATGCACTGTGGTGTCTTGCTTTATGATGCATCTTGAATAGTTCTGCTTTCAAGATTTAGGCTGTTTTACATACTTTACATTTCCCGTGGAGATTAATGTAAGGCTCAACTTGTCAATTTCCACGGCCCTCTTCTGGGGCTGCACTGAGTCAACGGCATAACAGAGGGAAGCATCCCGAGCCGCATTTCTATACTGAAATGTTAGAGCACCTCTGCATTGTCAGGCCCTCAGTTGTTCTCAGGTTCGTAGGTCTCAGGGCAGGCTGTTTTAGTTTTTCTGAGATATGGTCTAGTGTATTCCAGGGTAGCCTCCATCCTGAACATCTGATCTGTCTACACCTCCTAACGGCTGGGCTTGCAGCTGCGTGCCCCCACGCCTGGTTTATGCAGGGCTCAGGATGGCACCCGGGGCTTCAGCGTCCTATATGCTAGACGAGCATGCTACCAGCAGAGTCACACCCCAGCCCTCAGTGCAAGACTGTTTAGCGCACTGCTACTGTAAATGATAAATGATACCATTCCTCCCCACCCCCTTTCTTTTCTGGAGACAGCGTTTCTCTGTGTAGTCTTGGCTGTCCTGGAACTCACTCTGTAGACCAGGCCTCAAACTCAGAGATCTGTCTGCCTCTCTCTTCTGAGTTCTCAGACTAAATCCATGCGCCACCACTGCCCAGTTAATTTTAAAGATTTTGTCTGTGTATGTATGTGCAGTGTGTGTGCACCATGTGTGTGTGTAAATTTCCTACATAAAGAATCATGTTATCACTGAACAAAGGCAATACTATCTTCTCCTTTCCAGCATCCACGTCTTCTATCTCTTCCTATGGTCTATTTTGCCCAGCTGGGCCCTCTAACCCACTGCTGAAGAAAACTGATACAGAAGACACGCGTCCCTGCTAGCTTGCCGATGCAGTCTGGACAGCATTCGCTCTTTCATCATTAATTATGTCTGCGGTTGAATTTTAAAAGATGCTCGTTATCAGCTTGAGGGAAGTTCCTTTTTATTCCTAATTTGCTTACATTTTTTATAATCATAATTGAATGTAGAATTGTATCAATTTTCTACATGAATCAAGATAATTATATCATTTTAAATCTTATTCTATTAATGTGGTGGATTGCAGAGATTCATTTTCAAACGTCAAGCCAACGCTACAGCTCTGGGAAGAATCCCACTGGATTGTGGGACATTGTCACTTCTTGATCTTGCTGCATTTGATTTGCTAACATCTTATTAAGATTTTCTGTATCTGATGTTAATCTATGTTGCTCTCTAATTTACTTTTCTTGCACTGTATGTCTGACACGGGTGGCAGATTAGCCATGTTTATGAAATGATGGGGTAATGCCCTGAGAGTATTCAGAAAGAACAAGGAAGCCTGATGTTTCGCCTTCCTTTGCTTCGCCAGCAAAACTCCATGGGACCGAGGCATTGTTTGTAAGATGGTCCTAGTAATATACTCAGGTATATTTGTTTGTAAATGTATGCACTCCCATATTATATATACATATGCCCTTAACATAGGTCTATATGCACATATTATAACATACACCTTTAACATGGGAAGACACATGCACACAGATCTATCTATGACCTATGACAAGCACAAAGGTTATCTCAGGTCAGTTTCAGTCATTTACTAGCTTATCCATTTCAACCGAGGGCCAGACCCATTGATCACACAATAGTCTCTTATACTGCTTTGATGTTCATATTTATAGCGTCTGTAGCTATCCCATCTTTCTTTTCCCTGGTGAGGCAGGGACTTGAACCTGGGGCTCATGCAGGTGGAGCCTTTCTTATAATCAGTCACTGTTGGAAATATTTCCTTATTTAAGTTGTGGTTTCATCTTTGTGTCATAGATTATCTAGAAGGGTACCAGTAAGGGCCCAAAATTTAGGGTTCTTCTGAGTATTTTACTAGCATTTTCTAACCTAATCCTAATGTTGCTGGTGAACAGACACAAAGTTTAAAAATGTATTGATAGTTTTTTATATTTGCAGATTAGATTAGTCCTGTTAATTTATCTTCAGATTCCCTTACTTATCCTTCCTTCATCTCCAGTCCACTGCTAAATACCTCCAGGGAAGTAGTCATTCCCGCTAGTTTTCCTCTCTGTGGTGTCCATCTTGTTCCTTTATGGGCTTGTCTTCTGAGACCGTCCTCTCCGTTCACTCACTGTGAACAATGAGGTCCTGGGGTGCATTTTTGTTGTTTGCTGAGAAGTATCCTTCTGTGTAGCCAAGGCTAGCCTCAAACTCACTATGTAGTGTAGACTAGCCGTGAACTCATCATCCTCTTGCCCTAGCTTCATGAGTGCTGCATACACAAGTGTTCACCATGTTAGGCCAACTTCTTGAATACATTTTTAATGGCTGCTTCATGAACTCACGTGCTAACCACAGTATGTCTGTCATCTAGCTGTCAGCTTCTAGCAAATTCTTCCATGTCTTCACTATGGGTCACGGCTTCTTATTAATCTCAAGTCTGGCACCTTATTTATTTCTTCTTAATTATGTGTCTGTGTGGGTTTATGCACATGAGTGAAGGGATCTGTGAGGCCAAAGGGAGCACAGGAGCTGGAGCTGCAGGCCACTGTGAGGGACCCAGTGTGGTTGCTGGAAACTGGCCTTGGGTCCTCTGCAAGGGCACTGCATTCTCTGAAGCAGTGAGCCATTTCTCCAGTTCCGTGTTGGGCATTTAATAAATATCGTAGTGCATGTTGGTAGAGCCCCTTGATTCTGTGACAGTCCCCTGCAAATGTTTGTGGAGCCCCTTGATCCTGGCAGTCCCCTCAAGACTGGTTTCCATTCCTGTGGGCAGACAACTGGTCTGACTCTTCCAACTGTCACCCATTCAGTGCACAGAAGCTGAAGGCTTTTTCTTTTTCTTTTGGTTTCCAGCAGGGATTAGGGGGTCTCCCTACAAGTTTAGTTAGTGATCAGTTAAGGATTTGGGTAGAATTTATACACAATTTATATTGTTCACCCTTCTCGGTCTCCCTCGAGACTTCTACCTCCCCCACCCATGTCTCTGTACAACTGTCCTTTGTTGCTCAACTGGGGATGTCAGACATGTGATCGAAGCTGCATGTGATCACGAACAGTTAATAACATCTATGAATCCCACTCAACACAAACCAAAAACTTAACATGAGAAGTTTTGAGGGTTTTGTTTGTTTGACCTTGGCTTTGGTGACTCGACCTTGGTTCTTATGTGTACATTCTGCAGACGCAGTGTCGCTTGACCACAGCAAAGGCTGGGAATGCCTGCGAGGCCGTGTGGATTACAGTAGCTGGGGGTCTTCATTTCAGGACGGTATTTTTTTTTTTGAGCTTTAAAATGCCCACTTGACCTTTTCACAACACAGAGGGTAGTAGTCTAATGTATCTTCTATTTGAAAGCCCCTGCCTTATAAGCCTGGTGACTCTAGATTCTAGACATCGGTGACTCTGCTCCTGCAGGCTTTCTGTGTACTTGTTCATTCCATCTTATACCTAGAAATTTTTGGTTAAATGTCTAAGTTTTTCTGTGAGAAATCATAGTAGCTTTCACAAAAGGTCTGTTTTCTGGGTACCAAATGGAGCCCGAGGCAGGCACTCTGTCTAGACTCTACACGGATGTTCTGCATATAAGGATGCTGCTGTTTCAGACATGTCCTTCCCAGAGTGTGGTTGAATAGCAGAGCCTGTCAGGTCCCCTAGCCCAGCCGAACAAGAGGAGCATCTTCATGGAATGCTTCCTCATTTTTGACATCATACGGGTATCAGAGGCTCTGCTTAGCGTACTGGTGTCTCAGAAGCTCCCTGCTTTAGTTTCTTTCTCTCTGAGAATATTCAGCTTTGCAGCCTGCAGCTGCAGACATAAAAACTGCTTCCCTGTGGCTCCTCATCCTCTCACCGGAACCCCCAAACTCAACCTCCAGAGGGAGACTGGGAACCCACTTCTGACCCAAGGAGGGGATGACTGAGCTCAACTGGGACTTGTCAAAATACTCTTCTCCCTGGGGGTCCAGATCCACGGTGTTTCTCCCTTGGTGGTCTTCTGATAACTTAAACCAGCTTCTAGTAATTTTTCAGCTTTAATATTATTGGAGCTGTGTCAGAAAGTGGTCCAAGAATGGAGTTGTATGAGGAGACTTCTGAGTGCTTGTGAGAAAACAAGACAAGAGTCTCATGACCTCAGTTTCTTCAAAACACAGAATTGTTCTTGGAATGCTTTCTCGTGCTCCTCCCAGGTGTAGCGGGGAGTTTACGTAGGCTTACTTATTATTGCTTGCTGTTGTAATTCAAGTAAATGCCTCTATAGAAAAACATGTTTTTGTAACATGTGGCTTGTCCTTGTGATTGCACACTTTGCTCGTGTGATTCTCTTTAGCCCTCAGAATATAAATTGCCTGTGCTCTAAATAAAGTAGCTACTGCATGAGGCTTTAGTCCACTTTACTCATCAGCTCTGTTCTCCAGCTCCCACTGCTTCTACATTGGTAAAAAGAGGTGGTGTTAGATGGTGTCAACTTCATTATAACCACAGCAGCTTCCCAGAGCACAGCCATGCCTAGGGCCACCACAGCACAGCAGGGGGTGTCTTCCTTGGCAGGTAGTCTCAGCAAGAAAGTTAATTTGATGACAAAATGAAGATTCATTTTAAAAAGTACATTTATTTATTATCCATCCATCCATTCGTCCGTCTGTCCATGCGTGTTTGTGTGTGTGTGTGTGTGTGTGGTGCATACTTGTGTCACAGTGTGCAAGAAAGTCAAAAGAAAGCATGTAGTAGTAGATGCTCTCTTTCTAGTGTGTGGGTCCTGGGGATTGAACTCAGGTTATCAGGTTTGGTAGAAAGTGTCTTTACCTGCTGAGCCACCTTGGCAGCCCTAAGATTCAGTTTTACTACCTTCAGGCTATTCAATACCAAAATGTTTTAAACAGAGTAATCTTTGAAACCTCTTTTTAAAAGAGGATCTCTTACTATTCACTGCCCAAGACTAAGGTCAGTTCATTTACCCCTCCCCCGCCCCCACACTAACCCATGTTCTTATTCCTATGTATCTTAACATGCTGGCTTCCATTACTTTTGTTTATATGCATTTTTGAATTGCATTTGAAGCAGTTTAAAAGACTTATGTTGAAATCTTTGAACTTACACAAGTTGGTGAACACCATTATCCAGAAGCACCAACAAAGCCACCACTTAGTTTTTAAAAAATTCATGTGCAAACAAACTATTCTTTTACTAATTAACTTTGAAAAGGAAAACCTAATTGCATAATGCAAGATTTAATAGGTGACAGTCAATATCCAGACTTGACTCTCTATCACACAGTCTAAATAATACCACAGCCCATTTCATTCTGTTTTGTTTTACATAGGGACTCATTATACAGCCCTGCTCACCGTGCGCTCAATCCTCTTCCTCGGTTGCTGTGATAGACAGAGAAAGGACATGGCTCCTCGACCCTTTGGTGCACGTATGCTAGAGCCTTAGAGAATGCACACACAGCTGTGTATGTATCTGTGTCAGCACACAAAACCACTTCTCTTGCACACAGTCTCTTCATGAGTTACCTACATGTTTAACTGGAAGCTTCAGTGAATGTCAGTAACATCTAATTTGGTTTGCATAACAATTATTCAGAATTGATGTTAATATATTCGATCAAGTACTTGCTTGAAGTGTCTGCTACTCATTTAATAAAAAGGACACATGACCACCCAAGAAGCCCTTCAGTGGTGTCTACTTCCTGATAGAATTGACGAAGAGTGAGCAGAGGAGACAAGGAAAGGACAGAAGGCAGAACATTTTCACTAGCATTATTGGCTTGTTTGGGGGTACACTCACCCCGCATGGCTAAGGGCTTGAGGCTCATATCTTCTTCCATCCAGCAGATTCTGGACTGCACAGGGGTCTGGACGTCCTCACTGGCTCTGGTCTCCTTCTCTGGGCTGACAGTTTTGAACGAGGGTGAGACGTAGAGGGTCTCCACAGAGGACTGGTTGTGGAACATGGACTCTGACTTGGACATCCTCAGACCCAGGCTGACAAACTCGTCTACACCAGATGGCCTAAACGCCTGTGAAGGTGCCAGTGTTTCAAAGCTTTCTACAGCCGTCTGCTTTTCCTGAGGAGTTTGTGGGGGACTTCCTGTGGTAGTATTTGTGATGGTTTCCTCCAAACTCTTGACTAAACTCATATTTGTCTGCATTGATGGTCTTTTTTCTGAGGGAATAGACATGGCATCTGTAAAATAGCAAGTAGCCCCAAATTAAAACTGAAACGTTCCATTTAAAATCCACTTTAATAAACAGGATCTTTCTTATTTGGTCTTCTGCTTTTCTACGAGGCTGGTGTGTTCTATTTCAAGTACCCCTGAGCTATAACTGATGCCTTAGTCATTTGGGGGCTGCTTCTCCCTCTCTCAGCGGCACTGAAACACAAGGCACAGATTTCCAATAACTTCCCTTTAAATCTTTCTCCCTTCACCCACTCATCTGTCTCTGAGCTACTATATTTTCAGTACCTTCAAGCCTTCATCCTTTACATGATAAACTAGACAAAATATACATCATTCTATCCTTATGGAACCCTTCATCTCTCCTGGAATGAAGGTTGTCTCTTCCCAGGAGGCACATTCAGAAGCTCCTCAGGGGTAGCGTCATTTTATTGAATCTTTTGTCTATGCAGAAGATAGCACATTCTTTTACAGAGTTGTTTTGATGGTTACTACAATGTAAACTTCCTATCTTGTCACTAAATAGCCACAAATCCATCCAAGCACCAGGAGAGCCTGGAACAGAAGGGGCTGATGCAGTGCAAGAAACCAAAATCTAAGGTGAACCTGGGTTGGGACCACTGCCTGAAACCACACATCTGGACTGAATTTCTAGATGGACTGGATCCCAACCCTCAGTATGAGGGTCTGTTCTCAGAGAGTTTTATCCTAATCTGGATATGGACAGAAAAAAATGTTTCTTAAGAGATTGGGTTCTTGCGATTAGAACACAACACAGTGAGAGGGGTGTGCATACTCCCTGGCACTTCCACCAGGAAGGAGGATGCGGGGTCTGTGGGGGTCACTGCCAGGCGATTAAACACATCCCAAAGTACACTGTATGATCCTTCAGAGTGCACACATGCAGGCTCTCAGCACCTCCAGAGGTTGCAGAAAACTTCTGGTATTTACCCAGGAGTAGGAAGTTCAAGAAACTTATACGAGTCGCTTTAGTGTAGTGGTGTGGCTAGTCTCGGTTTGTGTGTGGTCACTCAGCAAAGATGCCTGAGGAAATTCAGACCCAAGACCAACCAATGGAGGAGGAAGAGGTTAGGACTTTTGCCTTTAAGGCAAAAATTTCCAGTTAACGTCCTTGATCATCAATAGTTTCTATTTGAATGAAGAAATCTTCCTGAGGGAGCTCATTTCAAATTCATTAGACCCTCTGGGTAAGATCAGAGATGAGAGTTTAACAGATCCTAGTAAACTACTCAGGGAAGGAGCTGCACATTAATCTCTTTACCAACAAACAAGATCAAACCAACACTAGAATTGGAATGCCCAAAACTGCCTTGGCACTACTGCCCAGACTGGCACCAAAGCCTTCATGGAGACCTTGCAGACTGGTGCAGATATCTCTGCGACTGGCCAGTTTGGTGTTGCTTTCCACTCTGTGTATTTGGTTGCAGAGAAAGTGACTGTGGTCACCGAGAATGAGGATGAGCAGTGTGCCTGAGTCCTCGACAGGGGCATCTTTCCAGTGAGGACTGACTCAGTGAGCCAAAGGTTATCTTACGTCTGAGTGAAAGAAGGCCGAGCTGAGTATTCGGAGGAAGTGAGAATAAAGGAAGTCGGGAAGAAACATTCTTAGCTTATTGGCTACTCCATCACTCTCTCTGTGGAGAAGGAGACATGATGAGGAAGCCCGTGATGATGAGGCTGAAGAAAAAGGCGATAAGGAGGCGGAGAAAGAAAAAGAAGAACAGGAGTCTGGTGACAAGCCTGAAACAGAAGATGTTGGTTCCCATGACAAAGAGAAGGACAGTGACAAGAAGGAGGTTAAGGGAGCACATGGGTCAGGAAGAATTAAACAGAACAGAGCCACTTGGACCAGAGATGCTGATGACATTGCTAATGGAGACTGCAGAGGGTCCACAAGTGCTAACCAACAATTGGGAAGGGCATTGGCAGCAAAGCATTTTTTATGTTGAAGGACAATTGGAATTCTGAGCTCTTCTTTTTGTCCCAAGATTTGCTCCTTTTGATCTGTTTGGAAACAGAAAGAAAAAAAAAAAAGAAAAAGAAGATTGAGTTGTATATACACTAAGTTTTCAGCATGGGTAACCGTGAGGAGTTAATCTCTGAGTATCTGAAGTTCGCTAGAGGGGCGGCGGAGTTCAAGGCTCTCCCTCTAAGTATTTTCCACGAAATGTTGCAGCAAGGCAGAAATTTGAAAGTTATCAGAAAGAATCTGGTCAAAAAATGCTTGAACCACCTGCTGACCTGGAAGAAGATGCAGAGAACTATGGAAAGTTTTATGAATGCTTCTGAAAAAATATAAAGCTCGGGATTCATGAAGCCTCTCAAAATTGGAAGAAGCTTCCAGAATGGCTGTGCTGTGCACACCTGCTTCTGGGGATGAGGGGGTTTCTCTCAGGGAGTATGGCCCCAGAGTGAAGGAAAACCAGGAGCACATCCATTTTGTCCCAGCTGAGACCAATGACCAAGTAGCTAACTCGGAACATCTCTGACAGCATGACTGAGAAGCGATCTGTACAACTGAGCCCATCAATGATACAGTGAAGGACTTCACAGCTGAAGGACCTGAGGGCGAGACTGTGTGTCCGTTACCAAAGAAGGACTGGGATTTCCAGAAGATGAAGAGGAGAAAAGGAAGACAGCAAGAGAAAGACAACGTTTGAAAACTTCTACAAAATTATAAAAGACATCTTAAAGGGAAAGGTTGAAAGATCAAAGCGATTGGTGAAACCCTCATGGAATCGCCACAGAACATATGGGTGGACAGCAAACATGGAGAGAGTCATGTGAGCCCTAGCCCTCAGGGACAACTCAATGATAGGTTACATGACAGCAGAGAAACGCCCGGAGATAAACCCTGACCACTCCAGTACTGAAACCTGCAGGCGAAAGATAGAGATTGACAAGAACGGCAAGTGTGTGAAGGGTCAGGTCATCCTGTGTACAAGCTGCACTCCTGTCTTCCGGCTTCAGTCTGGAAGATCCCCAGATACATGCTAACAGGATCCACTGGGTGATCAAGCATGGTCTAGGAACTGATGAAGGTTATCCCACTTCAGATGATACCAGTGCTGCTCTAGCTGGAGAAATGCCACCCCTCGAAGGAGATGGTGGCACATGGCTCACAGAAGGAGCAGACTAAGCTTCACCAGAAGAACCATGTGCTCAATGCTTCCCTTATTCCTTCTGATAACACAGTTTCAAGGAGTTGGGCAAGATTTAAAGTATCTGTGCAGCATGAAAACTAAGGGGAAGATAAAATTGCTTTCCACTTCTTAGACTGCAGCACTGCAGGCTTGTTTCAGCAGGTTGGGAGAACATTTGTTGAATGACATAAAGTAAGCAATCTGAACTGTTTAAGCTGTCGACCTGGATTCCTTAGTAGACCAAATCACCTGTCACTGAAGTGTCCTGAGATAGAGCTTCATGTCTAAAGGGGAAAAAACTGTTAAGATGCCTTAAGTGTCAACTTCTAGAATCTACTTTTGAAAATTTTTCACCCCTGTAGTTAATTCTGCACGTACTAACTAATCTTAGTTAAGGACTAATCTTAGAGGTAAGAACTCAAGCTGAAACAACTTAATAAGAAGTCCCCATGGGGCTTGTTTTCCAACGTAAAGTGCCAAGAACAAAACCCTAAGCTCCCTGAGGTCTTGTAACTCAGTAAGGCTTGTGAATGAAAATACAGTATCCAGTCACATCTTGCTTTAAAAGATAAATACAGAATGTGTGTGTGTGTGTGTTGAAAGAGAGAGAGAGAGAGAGAGAGAGAGAGAGAGAGAGAGAGAGAGAGAGAGTAGAGAGTAAGAAAGAGGGATATTTATTTTGCTTTCCACCAGAAATCATGCTTTTTCTAGTTGTCACATCTTTTAATTTTTAATTTTTACTTTCTGGGGTTTTAAGACAATGTGTGACTCTGTAGTTGAGGTTAGCTTGGAATTCAGGTCCTGTGCCTTTCTCTCGAGTCCTGGGATTCCAGCTTTCTACTGTGCTATCTTTGGAAACTCAACTCAGGTACGGCTTCCTCTTCAAAGCCTGCCCTGGCCCTTCTGTCTACCCCTTGTCTTATTATGGCCTCCACGACCAAAGACTGGAGCCTGATGAGCAGCCATAACACTTCATTAGGTCAAGTCTTGTCCCAGGATGATACGGCCACCCTGAGTTGTCTCTGTGTCCCAGCACCCACTGGTGCCAGTCCTGAAGGATGTACTAGATCAATGTCTTTTCAATGGAAGGAAAAATCCAGACACAAGAACCAAAGAGAAAGTAATGCTTTTGTTTTTCTAAATTTAACATAGTTTAACAACTTAATAACAATAAGAGGAAACAGAAAATTGGTAGATGAAAATAACCTCTTCTGAAATATTACTAATTTGCATATGACCCAGTTATATTTAGTTGGTAAAGGCTTTGTTAGAAGCACTAATATATCCTAGTAGGAAACTGGATTCTTGGTTTTTCAGAATGCATGTGTATGTTACTATATTTGCTTTAAAGCACTCCTTAAAGGGAATTTTAAATATTTCTCTTGATTCTCCATTATATTTGAGAAAAATGTTTTGCTCTTTATGTAACAAAATTTACTTTAAAATTCAGTGATGTGTAAAATAGAACAGCCCAGGATGACCATGGCTTCCCCACGAAAATATTCTAACAACACTCAACCCAAATTTCAGCATTGTCACAGGTGAAGACTTGAGATGCCATGTTAATACAAAAGCTTACAACTGAAGACAAGCTTAAGAGTTCAATGAGATGGCAGGGTCTAGTGAGAGGCATTCAGTGAGGGGCTCGTGATGCAAGCTCTGCTACTATGGGAGGTGGAGGCAGGAAAACCAAGAGTTCAGGGCTTAGCTACAGGGAGAGTTCAAGGTCAGACTGAGCTACGTGAAACTCTACAGCAAAGAACCTAAATAAATAAGTAAATATCTTAAAATTAAACAAGACAAGTTAGACTAAAGTCCCTCTATTTCTATCAGTCCTTTCCTGGCGGTCTAGGAAGAATAAACTGCAAACTGGTTGCCTGGACTTTTATTAAAAATAGTTTTTTTTTTTTTAACTGTGCCAGGGATTAAATCAACGTATCTCCAGTCCTGATGACAGGGGCTGAGGATACAGCTCAGATGGTAGAATGCTTGAGAAAAATGATTTCAAATGCATAGCACATTTTATCTTAAAAAGAAAAATCTTTACTTGAACAGAAAATGAAAGCGTTCTGAAGGTTCTGGAACAAAGCTGCCTTGGGCTTCTCTGCTGTCAGCCCAATTCCACACACCACCCCATTCTGTGCAACATGCCAAACTAACTCTCTGTAATCACTACTTTAGTTATTTATAGTTTGTATGTGGAAGTCCCCTCCTATGCCAGTGACCAACTCGGCACTGCATGGGTTCTGAAGGCTCTCCACGGTTACTTGCTACTTACCAGGAAATGACCCACAGCCAAGCTGAGCTGCATTCTCAGGCTGACCCAGGGCTCCTGATCCCTGCATCTTGTCCACCACGCAACATCTTCCTGCTTCACTTGTCTAAATCCTACCAACCCCACAAGACCCATATCAATCAATTATAGCTTCTAGAAGCTATTTCCAATAGCTTCCACCCGAATCCATGCCTTTTCTGAAATGATAAAACATACTTCCACATGAACTCATTATTTGACTTAATTAGATACAATATAGCACTGATCATATATGAAGTTCCTGCACTCTGACCTTACAGCCTACAGGATTCTTTTGCATAGGGAAGGGATGCACGTGTCTGCTAAATTTAACGAGTCCCTAATGTGTCTTTCCCTGACATCAGCTTTGTACGCTGGTCCTGGACACTAAAGTATGCTGTATGTGAAACCTAAAATCGAGAATGCTCAATCCAGCAGCTGCTGGGGCTGGGCTTCAGCTCAGCAGTCGAGTGTTTGTCTAGTATAAGCAAAGTTCTGTGTTTGATACTGAGTACCATAAAAATAATAAGGAAGGAACAGGGGGAAGTAAGGAGTGAGCAATGAAGGAGAGAAAGGGCTGGCTGATACCTACTATTTACTCTAGGCTGTGTAAAGGCTCTGGAGAGACACTAAGTAGGCCAATCATCTAGCAGTACAACTACAGTAAAAAGTCAGAGCAGAGGAGAAAGATGGAAAGTGTCCAAGTAAATGGAACTTCAGCAAAGAAGAAGGCTGGGACCAGCATCTGTGTTGCATCATCAGGGCAGGCACAAGCCATTCAGCGTTATTAGTGTTTAGTGTGTGGCAGAGAGAGGAGGTGCTCCAGAAGAAAGAAAGGAAAAGTCCAGGGCTGTGGACCTCTTGACTGACAGGCAGGAGTTGGGAGGAAGGAAACAGAGTGTGGGACACTTTTGGAAGCTTGTTACTTTGTCACCTTGATGGAAATTTGCCCTCCTGTTCTCCAGACCTTGTCTTCTTTTCCAGTCTCTTTTCCTCTGAAATGTAGGCAATATATCCTCAACACCTCACTTTTCTAATCTATAATAAAGTATCCTTTACTGCCAGACTTCAGCTAGAACTAGGATGGTCTGTGTGCAATCCATTCACACATTTTTAACCCTGGTCTCTGCTGAGTTCTGCTGCTCCTTCCGGGAGATCTGACCTCCTATTCTTGACCTCTACTTTTCCTCTATTGACATGGCCTTCAACTTCCCCAGCACTCGGGGTATTTTGGAAGCCTCCACCACAGTCCCTGAATCTTCCCATCTGCCCCCTTGGTCCACTCCACACAGCCTGTCAAATGACTGGTCCTCAAACTAACACAGTTTATGGCTCTGCATGAATTTACCCCTCTTGCTGTATCTCCATCACTACCCTTGTGAAACTTTGATC
This sequence comes from Arvicola amphibius, assembly GCF_903992535.2. Classification (NCBI taxonomy): domain Eukaryota; kingdom Metazoa; phylum Chordata; class Mammalia; order Rodentia; family Cricetidae; genus Arvicola; species Arvicola amphibius. The sequence goes on along the minus strand of NC_052055.2, from coordinate 37,287,294 downwards.
CAGCAATGCTTTCCTGTCTTCACCCTCCACACCCCTCCCAGTGCTGAGCCTCAACCCAGCTGATCCTTTTTCCTGAAATTCTCTCCCTTCCTTACATCTGGCCAAGGACTGCCACCTTCCAGGTTGGCACCCCTCAGATGGGGCTATGCTTTTGCTCATGGGCAAGCCGCAGCCTGCAGAATTCTTTCCCACTCTGACAAAGATGATTTTATTCTTCAAGACCCAATCTAATTTCTTGATGAAAAAATTTTAACCTTCCAAGTTAAAATGAATCTGTTTTCCTTACTCATTATTGCATAATGAATTCCATATGAATACTGACTTTTCTTTAGCCAATCTCATTATTTCAAATGTATCCCTTCACTTGACAAACACGTATTAAGTATGAGAATGTGTCCAGCAGTATCTTAAGCTCTTGGATCACAGCACTAAACAAATGTGTTGTTTCTAACTCAGTCTAATTTCTTGTCACCTCTAGTATAGTGATATCCTGCAGAGCACAAATCCTATTGAAGCTGTTCAGCCCACAGGCAACTGGCAGAGTATCTGATAGTCATTGCTGTCCCAAAGAGCTGGACACTAAAATAAAGTCATCTGTAGAGCCAGAAGAAGGCAGAGAGGATATCCTGATGCAGTTCTTTGAGACACAGGGTACTGAGATACCCAGAGGTCCAGGGGCTTATTCAGGGATCACACAGGATTCAAGGGCAGAGGAATAGATGCCAGACTCATGAGTTCAATGTTCTTCTGCCTTGGGGAACCGAAGAAGGGACTAAGGAAGCTGGTAGGTCCAGATGTACCCATAGGGTTGTTCTTTACTAACAAACCTATGCCCGGGATGTGTGCTTGTGTCTGCAACTGCCACGTGACTCACTCTTACCTCAGGCTTACGTTGTTCATCTGTGGGATGCAGGGCATGTGAGCAGGATCAAGCTGGTACATATGTGTCTGAGCCTGCTTATCATCTCCTGTGAAGAGGGTTTTGGGGAAGATGGCTGCTAAACACATGAAGAAAAGAAGCGTTCACGGACGTTTCTCTAAAGCTCTCAAGCGTGTGAGGACTCTGATGAGTGTAACACTGGTGCTGCCTTTCTGAGTTGGAAGATAAATACGTCATTGCATACACAGCAAGCACCAATGTGATTGTTCCAGAAGGCTTCCCAACCTTTTCCAGGAAAGAATTTCTGTGAATTCCACTGAAAGAGGAGGGAGGAGTTCTGCATGAATTAATTTGCTTGGCTGGCTTTATCTGATTTCTCATTTTCCTTCCATTTAAACCTGAATGTCAGAGCTTTCTCTCAAGCATCTATCCAGCCGACTCCTCAATAGGACGCTCAGTATTAAATCATGAGATGGCACCAGCTCGCCTTAGTCACCTGCCAATATACCTGATTAATGCAAAATGGGACCCTGGAAGGCGGGTTGTCCTAGGCTTGATAGCTGTCCTTCAGGAAGCAGCATATTCTCTGTGGAAGAAAGCAGGCTGCGATTTCCACACAGACCAACATGAACACACCCGAGGCCAGAAAACAGCAAACAACCTCCAGGCCAAAGAAACCAGCCTACTCAGTGGGTCAGGAGTGGCCCGGCTAGTGCGCAAGGGCGAACATTCTGACAGAGACTTCAGTTGGGTTCAGAGTAAAGAAACTTTGTCGACAGACAAGAATACCCCACATAACTCCTCTTTTTCATTTTTCAGCAATTCTGTGGGCTTGTTCTAGGGACTATAATTGTTGCATGTTATTATGTATTTGTTATTATAAATCTAATAATGGGCGTTCTAGTCCAACAGAGCCGGCACTGTGTTCCATTCTCTTGTGGGTCTGACGCATAGGATCCAATTACGGCTACAAAGGAGAGAGCTGGCAGACATGGCTGAAGATGGATGCCAAGATACAGCTTTCTGTAGTTTAAAAAGGCGTAACTGGAGGTTTTTTCCCTTTCAGTAATTAAGCTAATCAGAGGAAATAGGATGTGAAGATTATAATGAGGTCATTTTGCTAAGAGGCCACAGTTACAAATTATTAACACAGGAATGATTTAAATTGCTTACTAATATATTGGTTTAAAGCAGGCAGGTCATTAACCTAAAATGGATATTGAATGTAAAAGTTAAATCATATGCATGACACAAAAAAAATCGTAGTTTTTTTTCTTGTGATGCACACACAAAATCCTAAATAATTATAAGTCTGAACAGCTACAGGTCCCTTAGGGTCTGTGCTAGGGTGGAATAGGTGCATGATCGCATCCAACTGTGCTGCAACCATAGCCAAGTGTGGAGAAGAAACACATTCAGAACTGCAACCCCAAGACCCACAAATATGTGGACTGCTTCCTTCAGCATGAGTTGGCATAGTTGCTCCATTCTAACAGGAGGACAGAAAGAAGGACCTACAGAAAAGCCCTTTGAAAAGGCATCTTCAAGTAGAGCAGCTAACAGCTTTCATGCCATGGAAATGGGCTGTAATGAATGGATTATAAAATCGGCACGAAGTGCTCATTACTAAGTTTTATGCCATAGCTAAGGTTCCACCAGTAATAAAAAATCACACTTTCCTTCACTCGGCTGCAGCTATAGAAAGGGAGAATGAATGCCTGCCCATCTGAGAAGCTGTGTCTCTAAGGCTCTGGAAATGAAAGCCGACATCTGCCATGTAAAGGCCATCCTGTAACTTGAGCACGCACCAGGCTCTGAGAGATAAGCAGGGGCACAAAGGCGTAAGTGGTGGTGACCTGCAGGCATACAAGGACAAACAATGACTCCAGAAGAGGAAAAAGTTAAACTCAACCCGGGAGAGGTTTAATTCTAGCCAAAATTCAAATATTTTAAACTGCAAAATATCTCAAACTGTGCCGGGCCCAAGGGTCTCACTACCGGGTATGGAGGACTGTCATTAGGAGCCAGCCAGGGCAGAGAACTACAACAGCTCTGGCCACGCCTCTGCCTGGAAGTGATCAGAACCTGAGCAAGCCCTAGCCTTGTAGACCTCTGGCATATGGTGCAAGCCCATGCCCACTGGTCCTCAGCAGGTGGCATCTGAGACGCAGCGAACGAAGGTAGGACACAGAAGGATAGCTCTCCAACATTTTCTCAAGCGTGCACACCAATAATAAACTTGTTTACTTCAACAGCAAATCTTGGGTAGGTCCACAGCACAACAACCAGCCTTTAAATACCATTTACATTGTGAATGAAGAAGAAATGCTACTTCTTATGAAGCATGGCTGTGTATTTATTTAAAATAAGCCAAGAAGATTCCCAATAAAACCAGCAACATTATCCGCAGATCATGTCCTTCTATGACCACCTTACTGACTTGCAGAGACAGTGCAGACCGGTCCCTTCCCTAGACAGGGGCTGACCTTGAGCTTACAGCTTCTGCTCTGTTTCCGCTTTGTTGCATGGTTTGCAACACTAGTCTGTGACTTCTCTGTGCTTTGCTTACTCCGTCTCATCCCAGCACCCTCTACATGGTTTTATTCACGGAATATCACTTTTCGGATAGACTCTGTAATGAGGAGGCAAAAGCCAGGAAAGACTTCAGTCACTGGGATTGTTAAGCATGGAAATAAAATGCCAGATACACCGGCAAAGAAGAAAAATTTTTCTGAAAGACGAGTGAAAAGTGGGGGATTATAAAGGCCCAAGCTAAGCGGATTTCATTAAAAAAAAAAAACAACCCAAATATAGTATCTAAAATTCGTGCAAAACTGGAAGAAATGTTAATGAATCCGTGGGTAGCAGGAAATAGAGAGCTGGAAGATGGCTGGAGTCAACAGGAGAGAAATCTAGCAGCGAGTCTGAGTCTGAGAGAGACATGGCAGGCCGAGTGTGACTCTGGCATCACTGACTGGTGCCTGACTCCTCCAGCCTCATGGGCCCTCACCACTGCTCCCTCCTTACCCTCCTCATCCTCATGTCTGTCTTGATCTCTTCTTGTCCCTGAGTTCTGCCCTGTGGGTGTCAGAACATAGAGAAAGCGCAGAAGAGATGGTGTCTGTCCTTTCTTGCCTGGTCACTGTTACTGTCCCTCTGCTAGTGGTGGCTGTTTTGGCTTTTATGGCCCTTTGGGGGCTCCTCCCCAAGTCTCTCTCTAGTGGAGTGAATCTGAGAGTTCTTTAAGGGTCCCTTGAGAGTCTGCTAATTTCATAGGGGAGGAAATGATGTATTTGGCTTACACATCTACATCACAGCCCATCCCTGAGGAAAGTCAAAGCAGGAATTCCAGCTGAAACGTGAAGCAGGAACCATGGAGGAAGACTGCTGACTGGCGGCTCACTGTAGAGTCACATTCAGGTGACTTTTTTTTTTTTTTTTTTTTTTGGAGACAGGGTTTCCCTGTAGTTTCTAGAGCCTGTCCTGGAAGTAGCTCTTGTAGACCAGGCTGGCCTCGAACTCAGAGATCCGCCTTACTCTGCCTCCCGAGTGCTGGGATTAAAGGCGTGCGCCACCACCGCCCGGCTTCAGGTGACTTTCTTATAGGATGATGACTATCTGCCCACAGTAGGCAGGGCCCGTCTACATCAATTAACAGTCAAGACAAGGCCCCACAGGACACGCCCACAAGTCAGTCTGATCCTGGCAACTCCTTAACTGAAAGTTTCTTCTTAGGTGGCTCCAGGCTGTGTCAAGTTGGCAGTTAAAGCTCTTGAAGCCGCCCTCTGCTATGGTTCCCTTGCATGGGACTCCAAGCCTGAGACCTCTTCCTCCAACTCTCTACAGTGTAACCGCTGAACCCCGACTTGTGCTTGAGCCTGGCTGGAGGAAGCACAGCACTGTAAATTCCTGGTGGTCAGCCGTCTGGAGCCTTGGGCGAGGTCAGTTCTTTGGCTGGTCTTTCAGCTCTCATTCTCTTCCATACAATCCCAAACCCTCCCTGCTGTCTTCAGGAACCTCTGTCAACCCAGCCTTTTCCACTTGGTTTTTAACAGTTGATCTTCTGCCCCAAGCACCAGGGAAAGACAGACTTTAAACTGAGTACTACTCATACTAAGCAGCTGAGCAGCACGCCGGCTGTACTCAGCCCTCCAGCTCAGCCTGGAGGGTCAGGAACAACGCTCCCAGCTCACTCCTTGTCTGATGTCTGTCACCAAGACTCATCCTAGCCAGCACTTCTTCCTGTCTTCAGTCTTGTCTTAGCTGCTCCCTGGCTCAGGGAGGTGCTCGGCCCTCTCCATATTTATTAAGCTATGCTCAACACATGAGAACTGTGTATGTCTATGGTATATGATGTAATGTTTTGGTTTAGAGATATAATGTGAAGTTAAAGGAAGCGAATTAACAAACCTACCACCTCACATACTAATCATTTTGTAAACATTTAACATTTCCTCCCTTAGAAATTCTCAAGTATAGCATTGTTATTTATCCCGCTGCACGCTGTACAGTGGACTTTCAGAGCCTATTTCTGGCCGAGATGTTATAACTTTTGACCTACATCTCCACACCCCAGGAAGCATCATTTTATTCTGCTTCTGAGTTCTGTTTTGGAAGATTCCACGTGTGTGTGGAATCATATAAGGTTTATTCTATGGTGTCTGGCCTATCCTATGTAACACAATGCCCTTCAGGTTCAGCTACACTATTTCAGGGTACAAGAGTCCTCTCTTGCCGGGCGGTGGTGACACACGCCTTTAATCCCAGCACTCGGGAGGCAGAGGCAGGCGGATCTCTGTGAGTTCGAGGCCAGCCTGGTCTACAAGAGCTAGTTCCAGGACAGGCTCTAAAAAACCTGCAGAGAAACCCTGTCTCGAAAAACAACAAAAAACAAACAAACAAAAAAAACAAACAAACAAGAGTCCTCTCTTCTGTGAATTGAGAGGGTCCCATTGTGTGCAGGGGCTACACTTTCTGTATTCATCCCTCCGCTGATGGACACCTTCCTTGGCTTTAAATACCTCCTCGGAGGGCCCCTTCTGCTGGTGTACTTTACCTTCCTCTTGTGCCACTTACCCAAACAAGTGGTAACAATACACATCTGCATTGAGTTCATTTTTTTCTTTGCTGTTTGATTCCTCACAACATGGTCCATTCCTCTCTGATGAAACTGCCCTTGGGCAACTGGCACTGGCCTGTTCATTGCTGAAGCCAGTGGAAAATTTTCAGTCCTGTCTCAGGACATTTCTGTGGCATTTAAGATTGACGAGCCCCCCTCTTCTTTCTGCTCCTTTCATTTCATACACTCATTCATTCAAATGATATTTATTAGGTGGCATGTCACACACTATTATAGGTACTAAAAATATGACAGTGCACAAAAAGATGAAGTCTGTACCCCCTTAGAGCTTATATTACATGGTGGGGGAGGGGAAATGAATAATTAAACAAGGATTTATATTTAGCAGGTCAGACAGTGATAAATCCTACGGAGGAAAATAAAACCATTCAGGGGCAGAGGCAGAGCCAGGGAATGAGCAGGCTGGTGGGGACCATCAGAGGGCCCTTGGTGCTGGGGTGACACATGAGTGGCAAAGCAAATGAGGTGAGGGAAGTGAACATGAGCTCTAGAGAAGTCTGGAATGCTCCAGTGAGAGAAAAGGCCCTACAGATGCTTGCCACATTCCAGGGATATCAGTGGTCTGAGATGGCTGTGGCAGTGTGACCAAGAAGGAAAGGGGATAGAAGAAAGGGCACAGGGGAAGCCAAGTCACAAGGAAAGAGGCTTCCACAGTAACCACAGGGACCTTGGTGGGACAGGAGCAGATGCCGGTGTTGGTGTGACTCTAATACATTTTTCACTTTGGAAGCAAAGGTGATACAAGATAACAAGAGTCACAGCTTGGACTTGACAACCTAATTGTAGGTGGCACCTTCCTCTCTAACCTCTGGTGTCTTTCTCTGTCCTCCAAGACAAGACCCACGGTAGTCACGATTCCCCACCTTCCACTCTGACTCACCCTGGGGCACAGAGCAGTCCCATTCACCATGCCACAGAGGCTCACCACCACAGCTACCAGACACTTTGTTCCTCACCTGCAGTTGGAGCCTGACTATAACATCTAGCATGAGTCAGATTCCTAGCACTGGGGCCATCAACCCAAAGAACATCCCTCAAAGCCTCTTATAAGACTAGGTCAGCCTATGACCATCTGCCCGATGAAATGAATCTGGGATTATAATGAGGCTTGGGGTAGATACCACCATTCTAGGCATCTCTTGGAGGAATGTCCTCTGAGATTTCTGTCATCCTTCTGAGTTATCTGCTCTGCAAATAGACACAACATGACAACAATGACCTAAGGGGGAAGATGAGATCCAGCACCTTCTCAGGAAATCATACCATGGCCTCCTCATTGGATTCCTCTTCTTCCACCACATTGTACCCCATTCTCTCTCTCTCTCTCTCTCTCTCTCTCCTCTCTCTCTCTCTCCACCCTCCCTTTCTCCCTCTGTGTGAAATCTCCATATAAAGACTTGATACCTCGGTGTCTAGTTTATTATTAGACCCTCAAGCAAAATCAGATAGGCGGGAAGGGTCCTGCTTTAACATCCTAACATACATATTAGGGTGTCTAAAGTTTGAATATGAACTCAGCTTCTGAGTCTTCAGGGTCCTGAAACAGTTGTATGCTATGGTTACCTGACAGATCGGTTCTTGTTCTTAACACCACAAATTAGGTGTTATAATTATTTTTCAACTGATAAATTTTCTTTTTAATTACCTTAAGCCTTTTGATCATGTGATTTACATGTGTTGAGTGTCTTTCCAGCCTTTCTTCTGAGTAGCAGAGACACCACTAGCAAGCTTGCACACACAGTTCTACAGCCTGCCTCTCTTCCTTCTTCCTAAAACCAGGCAAGATGGTTTCTGCTCCAGGGAGGTACTTGCCCGAGTCTCCAAATGCTCCAGCAGAGTCTCCCCTCCAGAAAGATGCCTTTGTTCTTGTTAGTGTCCATGTTAGAGAATTCAGGGGTCTAGTCCTGGAGATCGGGCCCTATCTTGTTGGCCTTCTTTTCCCACAGTGCTTAGCAAATCTCTCCTTGCCCTTCTCAATACTACTCATTTCTGAAGTCACTTCCAGGCACACAGTGACCTCCTTGCTCCGCTCTCTCAAACTCTGTCGTTATTGTAAACAGTGTCTACACTTACCAACTCCTTATCAGCTCCTAAGTTCACCACTGCATCCTGCATCTCAGCTCTTCCTTTTGGAGTAATCCCTTTTCCTGAAATTCGGGGTGACACAGTCCTGAGAGTCAATAGGTAACACATTTTTGTCCATTTCAAATTCTTCTCTTCACTCCTTAACCTACCCCCCATCAATGACTGCACGGTCTAGGAGAGCAGGGATCTTCCTGTGTCGTAGTTTCTATGGCGCTGCTGAGAAGTCTGCTCCTGGTCTAGCTGATTTCCACAGCTTCCACTTGCCTGTTGGGTCTTTGTCTCTTGTCTCCTGCACCCTGACGTGTGAGTTAGTGGTTTTCCAAGTTATTTATCGTCCTTGCTTCATATTGCACTTCCTATGTCCTTCACCAATTCTGGAAACATTACCGGCTGCCACCCTACAGTGTTGCCTCTCTCTGGGACTCTCTCCTTGACTCTGCCGAGAAAAACACAATTTTCACTGTGTCTTTGTTCCACTTTCTCCTACTTCCTCAGCCTCCGCTACATGCTGGTTTCTTCGTGTCCACAGGCCAATCTGCAGTTCTCACTCGGGTTCCATGCTAACATTGCCTAACTTTGCCGGCCCACCGAGTTTTCCCTTTTCCTCTCTGGAAGTTTCCCTTGGCTACTTTCAAATCTCTCTAGATGGTTCTCACTTACTGACTCCATTCTTTGTGTACATGTGTGTGTGGTACATGCACGTGAACCTGTGTGAGCTCACCAATGCAGGTGCATATGGAGGTCAGAGTTGATGCCAGGTGCCCTTTTGTATTTTTTATTTGTTTTAAATCACTTTCCACATAATTTTTTGAAACAGGGTTTCTCAGTGACTCAGAAGCTGGCCACGTTGGGTTGACTGGCTGGCCCACAAATCCCCAGAATCATTCTATCTTACCCACTGCCCTCACCGTTCTCTGCCAGCACTGGGCTTACAGGCATGTGCCACTCACCCTCCTGGCTTTTACATGAGTGCTGGGGCTTCAAAGGCAAGTCTCAATGCCCACACACAAACACTTCCCCGCTGAGCCATCTCCCTAGCCCTCTGCCTCTATCTTTAACAAACAAACAAAACAAAAACATCCTACACTGAGCCGCTTAACATCCTGCAAGAGGTAACCCATGTCCAGAGAGTCCCTGGAGGTGAAACCTTGGTCTACCTTTGAAGACTCTCACTTACATAATCCTACTCCATTTTCTGGTTGGTGGTCACTGACTATGACATAGGTTGGGCTAAGCTAGTCTGTAAGTTCAAAAGCCCTGAGCTATCTTGGGAACTAAGCATATGGATCTACAGTCCCCTTGGGAGCTCCAGTGTTAGGCAATTTGAGGTCCGGTGTCTGCCTTTGTTCCCCGCCCAAGGTGTAGTTCTCTGCCTGTGATGCTGGCTTAGGGGAACCTGTCTTTTGATTTATATACATTTGCAGTTAATGCTCCAACCATGGTTTAGCTCTCGGTTGTGTTTTTCTTCTGGTTTGCCCTTAGAATTTTCCTTTAACTCCCAAATGTGCACGAAGCATTTTCCCTCATCCAGGACCTTGCCTCGCTTTGTTCAGCTGCTTGAACAGTGAGAAGACCTGCGGTGTCTGGTCCTCACTGTGAGGAGCCAGGAAGGCTGCTCTGAAGAGTAAGAGACAAGATGATGGGCAGATGAAGGCTCAAGGAGGGAGGGCATGAAAAGAGGCATCACAACAGTTCAGGGAGTGGCAAGGCTCCCCAGAGACAGGAAGATGGCATCGAAGATGTGATCAGCAGAGAACTGTCACAATTCTATGGCTGAGAATTTATGGATAACTAAGCTTTCCAAGGTTACAGGGGGAGGGGACTGGCAAGAGGCATTAACTGTGACAGACTCCTCTCTGAGTTTCTTTTCTAACTTAAATGACTCAATCGCCGGCCTAGCAGCAAGGCACCTTTCTGATCTGCACTCACTCAAAGCAGCTGACCTTGGCAAGAGCCACAGTCAAGCTCTGCTGCGGCCACCACCTTTGCCTACCAGGGTTTGTAATTCTGCAGTCCCCTGCTTGTCGCTTTTTACACTACAGGCCCATCCAGCAATGCACAGGAATCTGCTGCAGAACTCTCCGGGGTTATCTAGAGACGCTCTGGAGAGCCACCGCATGCCACTGTGCTACTTACACACTCTCTAGAGAGGAACAAACAAACAAAGCCCACATTTGTGTGAGCCTAGTCAACATTCTAAAGACTAGCTATGTAGGCGGCTTAGTTCTTGGTCACAGTGAGATGCTAAGTGTCTCCCAAAGGCCCAGATGTTAAAGGCATGTCCTCAAAGTAGAACTACTAAGAGGTGATGGAATCTCTAGGAGGTGGAGCCTAGTAGGTGACCCCCATTCCCTGGGGGCATGCTCTTGAAGGGGTCTGTGGGACTTACCCTCCTCTTCCTCTCATTTGCTTCCTGACCAAGATGTGACCCCACCATAATGTGCCATCTCACCACAGGCCCCGAAGCCACAGAGCCAACTGACCATGGACTGAAACTGCAAAGCTGTGATCCTAAGTAGCCCTTTCTCCCTGTGAGATCTGCGGGGTCTGGTACAGGGACGGAAGGCTAACTGGACTCTGCTGCGATCTTACTCTGCTGTGAGGAAGACAGCGGTACCAAGATGAATAAGCCAGGGACCACATTTGCTAAAACTGCCAGCTTGAAAAAATGAAGCAACAGCTTGAACACCAACTGTAATCAGCAAGGACAGGGTCAACTACTAGAGGTTTTTCTCCCAGAATTTTATTAAAAGGCTAGGCATGTCTGGCGAGGGCCTGCATTCAGTGTAATGGAATGATCAGACTTCTTAAACACCTAGCAGACAGTCCCATCCAGGAAGCGGACAGTCCCATCCAGGAAGCGGACAGTCCCATCCAGGAAGCGGACAGTCCCATCCAGGAAGCGGACAGTCCCATCCAGGAAGCAGACAGTCCCATCCAGGAAGCGGACAGTCCCATCCAGGAAGCAGAGTTAGAATAAAGAGAGCCTGACGACTGCCTTCCTTCTGGTCTGGTTGTTCCAGTGCCTCAGTTCTAGTCAGTCCTCCCAGAGAAGAGTGGCCTCTTAGGGCTCCTGGCACAGCAAACACACTATCTGCAGTTACCCCTTCCTCTGCTGCCTCCTCCTCCACAGTAAAGGGCACCATCATACCCGCCCTTTCCAAAGGCAGCAGGGCAAGCTCATTTGTCATCACACCTGCTCATCAGGAAGTCCTGACAGTGCTCAGAACACAGCTCCAGCCCGCCCCCTTCTCCACAGCCACTGGCTCTGTCCTACCCCAACTGCCAGGGTAGGCACAGGTGCTCCTCTGCTCCCTCCCGCTCCTGCTCTCCCACTACTTCACTCTCCCCTCTGCACTCGGCAGTTGGTCCAACCCCCACACACCTCACGGCTGAGGATTAAATCTTGTCACACCACCTGCTTCCTGTGCTACACTGCAGCCACGTGGCTCCTCAAGGGAAAATTAACCTTCTCCACCTGGGCGTCCATGCTTCCTGTTTTCTCTACTCAGACAGTGCCTCTCCAGGCCTCTCCACCCTCCCACCTCAGCTCCTGAGCTAGCTCACTCTTCAGAGAAGCGCTCCAGCGCAAGCCATGGCTCATTTACAAAGCTCTGGTCTTTTTTCCCCATCCCTCGGGTCACAGCTATAAGTACTTTATTTGTCTACTGCCTGCTACCTCAGCCAGAACAGAAAGTCCTAGAGGACAGACAGGGTCCACCACACATCCAGGCCACCACAGCACCTGACACAAACACGGCAGGAACCCAGTAACTATTTGTTGAGTTAAACTCTAATTTCTTAATCTTTCCTTCTGGAACTTTATATGTTTTGCAACTGGTATCTAGTTGATAGCTATTCTAGTTTATGTTTACAGAAAGGCAAGGATCTCTGGGCTTTGCCTTTAATTTAGTATATTAGCCTGAGGAGAGCTCTTACCATATTGCCCGTCGATAAATAGTATCTCAATTACTAAGTCATGCAGCTTTGCTGAGTAGGATTTAATGAGCCTGAACACTCCTCTCTGAGTCCCAGTCTGTCTTAACTATTGGTTCATCTCAAGCTTCCATTTTTCTCTCTTCTCATCAGCTCTGTACACACCAGACACCCCAACAACATCTGGGTGCTGTGTGCTAGGAACTGGGGGTACAAAGGCAGAAGAATGAGCACGTGTTACAAGGTGGTCTTACCCCCACAGCGCTACATATTGCTGAATCCCTAAGGCAGTGTTTCTCAACCTGTGCATCGCCACCCCTTTTGGGGAGGGGGTCAAACTTTAATAGTGGTCAAATATCAGATTCTTACATTACAATTCATAACAGTAATAAAATTACAGTTATGAAGTAGCAATGAAATAATTAATGGCTGGGGTCACCACAACATGAGGAACTGTATTAAAGGGTGTAGCATTAGGAAGGTTAAAAAGCACTGGATCCACAAAGCCCTCCCCCAAGCACAACCATTTGTATGACATCACCACTGCACAAACAGAAGCATGATGGTAGAAGTCTTCAACTAACAACAAACAGGCTGAGGATTGGCGCTCAGAGAAGGAACACTTGCCTAGCATGTGCAAGGCTCTAGGTTCAACCCCAGCACTGCCACAACAAATGAACAAAACAAACACAAGCCAGCTTAGTAATGGAGAAGGCTCCGAGGAAGCAGACTGGCTTGGCTTCTGCCAAGTGTTCCTAACACTAAGCTCCTAACCTATCCTGAGCTGTCCAGGGAAGTCAGGCAGCCCCAGTGGGAGTGGGTTGGGGTACGGTAAGCCTATCCAGGGCAAGCCCAGGGAAGCCTCAGAGACTTGAGGACCTGGTCAACCAGCACCTTTCAGTCCACTAGCTAGCTACTGTTCTAGGTGGGGAGCATTCAGCAGGGCACATAACTGGGAAATTCCCTCCCACATTGCTTCATTCTGAGGGCAAAGAGGATTTCTGCCAGTTTTCCAGGGGATACCTGGACAGTGAGCTGTGCTCACCCTGTTCACCTGACAGCAGAACAGGGCAGGGCAGTAGGGAAGAAATGTCACTGGTGAAGGGAAGGGAGATGAAGGGAGGGTGGCATCTGAACCACTCAGAGTCTGCCATGTGAGATGTAGGAGCAGCTCCGGCAGCTTCTGGGGTTGACAAGTTAGCTGAGGGGGTAGCATAAGTGACAGAGCCTCACGATGGGGCAAGGGGGAAATGGACCTGCACAGCCTGCCAACCTACACCAGGTCAGTGGATACAGGAAGAGAGAGACAATACAAGGACAATGTCAGGAGATTTGACTCACCAGAGGCCACACTGAAGAAATGCCCAAACACCAGAGAGCAGGTACTCCCCCTCTGCAAAGCCAGTGTCAAGCCTCCTTGGGGAGGTAGAGGGAGGTAGGGAGCCCCTAAACTGATCTGAGTTCAACATGGCTATAGATAAACTCCCAGAGTTGAGAAACCAAGGAGATTTAAGATTATCTTGAAATACAGACAAACACAGCTATCCCTCTTGCATATTAACAGTCCCGCGTGAAAACACCATGCCTACCACTCAAGTGTGAACAAGACATGAGTTCCTGCCTCTGAGGCTAACTCGCTATGAGCACTGTCCTGTCCCTCTGGCTGCTAGAGTGATGCTGTCCCTCCCTCACCTGCAGTCCTTCCAGCCCTGCTGACGTGAGTGACTGCCCAGCATCTGGAAACTGGTATGCTGGGGGTTGGGGGAGAGAGGGACACTGATGAGACTTCTCTGGGCACCTGCCACTCAGGGACAGTTCCTGGGTTGCAATGGGACTGAAAGGAAGAGCTCAGTGGATGCTACCTGAATCTGGCCAAGGCCCAGCACATAACCTCACTGTGCTCCAGACACTCTCTCCAGCTCACTGTGTTTGTGCACCCCCTCCTGTAACGCAGAACCTTAGCTAGCATAACAATCAGGTGTCAGCCGGGGATGGGGGAATTCTCAGGAGCTTTAAAAGGCAACTCTGCAGGCAATGAACCCAGCCGTGAACTCCAAGCACTTCACTGTGCGGTGCAGGCCACCTTGCTTTTAAAGCTGTGATAGATGTTCTTTGAAGATGCTTTTAAAGCATATGCAGAAAGCACAGGATGAAAACCCCAAGGATGGCTGCATTCTACTTAGGGGCTTTTCAATGCCACTTACTCACCAGGAAGCATTTAAGGAAGTACTCACTATATGCTAAGCAAAGGGCATAGGTACAGTGTCTTGCTAAGCAAGATGTGACCTAGCTCCCAGAATTACAGTCTAGTGTGAGGAAGCAGGGCCTGTTCCCTAGAGCCTGGGGAGGAACAGTAGCAAGCTGTGCCTTCTGCATGCCTGGGAAACCTTCCTGGGAGGAGGTGCATCCTAGCTGAACCCAGACAAGTAGGAATCAGACAAATGAAGGGGAGTGGCAGGTAGTGACAAGGCCAGAGATTATACTGTCTAGGAAGCAGTGTCCAAGTTGAACCTCCATGTAGAACAAGGAGGAAGGCAGTGACAGGTGACTCTCCCAGGTGAGTAGAGGCCAGTGCAGGATGCATCCAGGAGCCTAGCCTACTGTCTAACTCACTTAGCTCCCGCCTTTGCTTTGTAATGCAGGAAGCCTTCTTCCAGCACAAGCTCCAGGCTGTATCCTGTCCCAGACTGAAGAACCTGAAAGGCTCCACAGTGTGGGAAGTCCTCAGTGTGGTGCATCAGGACACTGAGTGTCCAAGCCATGTTGCCCAGGAATATCCAGATTTATGATTATCCTGGCCAACACCAAGGCCAAGATAATTATTCACTGTGTTCCGTCACTGTCTAGAGTGTCCCAGTGGACACTAAATATATGGCTCCTTTTTTCTAGGGCCCTGCTTGGCTCTCTGGCTTTGCCTGGCACCCCTCCTGCCATGCACTTAATCTTTAGGGCCTCCCTAAGCTGCTTCCTGTTTCTCAGAGCTGCCAGCTCTCCCTGACCCCCACCCTTCTGCTCTGGCCTCTCACCTACTATTCCCCTGCCTGAGGCAGTCTCCCCTCCAAATCTTCACCCTGACCTTGGTCAGGTTATTTAAATCTTCTGCATGGATTTTCCTCATTAATCTCAGAAAACTGTTGTGCAGATGAAAAGTAAAGACATTTCTGAGCCTACAGTAAGGCAACGCCTTGGCTGGCTCATCTTTCAGCCATTGTCCACCCTTCTAGTTCTAGCCTGGACAGCACCTCCTCCAGAAAGTCTCCCTGATCTCCCAACACAAGGCTGGATGCCCTCCTGGCTACTATATGTGTCCCCTCCCATTCTGATGCCCGTTTGTCCACTATGATGACTGTCATCTCCCATTAGCCCCAAAGCTCCTGAAAAGCAAAGACCTTGTTTGTTTTTATTTGGTTCTTTGATTGAGACAGGACCCCGACATGTAACATTAGCTGGCCTAGAACTTGCTATGTAGATCAGACCACCCTCCTGTTTCTGATTCTCAAGGCTAGCTCACAGGTATACAGTGCCATCCAGCAGGGCTCTTGCTAATCACAGGCTGTTTAGCAGGTGTACAATACCCGACGCACAGCAGGTATTTGTAACTTTTGTGAGGTGGATAATGTCGTCACTATTGATAATAAACAGTCATGTGTTTCATTCAAATAAAGTCAGCTTGGGTCCTACACACCTGGGAGAGCATGGTCAGTTTGATAAAAAGCCTGTCAACTTAGTTTATATTAAACTTGATTCTCCTAATTGGAACTGTCACCGGGGCTTGTATGACATTTTTCTAATGTACACATTCAGCAAAATGATCTAGGTTGGATCACTTCTTGGCCTAAAAGTTCCCAAGCACTTCAGAAGTCAGCATCATTCAGTGCTTTTTTAGCGGTTGAACACGACATACACGGTAATGAAAACTGCCATTCTAAAATAAATTTGTATTCTACATTCCCTGGTGATTTCACACATGAATACGGTCTATTTGGATCATATCCACCCCTGCAAGTCCTCTATTTGAAGCAGTTACTGCCCTTATCTTGTACTCAGGTGGTTGGGCTTTTGTTCTGCCTGTTCACTCATTTCAATGAGAGCCTTTAATCAATTTATATTCATTTTGCAATATAAGTCAACCATTCTCATATTTTTGAAGTAGAAAGGAAAGAAAAGATAAGTATTAAATGGGTTTAATTGGATTTCTTAATACCAACCACATTACACAGTTACTATGTTGATAACTTCCCATATTTCTACCTGCAATGGTTTGAATAAAAATGGCCCCCATGAGTCCATGGGGAGTGGCACTATTAGGAGGCGTGGCCTTGCTGAAGTAGGTGTGGTGTTGTTGAAGGAAGTGTGTCACTGGGGGGAGGGCTGTGAAGTCTCAGATGTTCAGGCCTGGCCAATGTTGCTGTCACTTCCTGCTGCCTTCAGATCCAGATGTAGAACTCTCAGCTCCCTCTCCAGCACCATGTCTTCCTGCATGGTGCTGGGCTTCCTGCCATGATAATAATGGACTAACCCTCTGAGCTGTAAGCCAGCCCCAATTAAATGCTTTCCTTTATAAGAGTTGCCATGGTCATGGTGTCTCTTCATAGAGACAGAAACCCTAACTTCAGGTCATAATCCCAGGCATGCTTTACTAAGTTCTGATGATTGGCATAATGGCACTTTCAGGGACGAGATGAAGGAACATAATAACTGTCCTCAAATAAAAGGCAATGGGAAATGCACTGGGTCATAAGAAACACATGCAAATTTCTTACAGCTGTTTGGAAAAGCAGCATACATACTCAGAGTTCCCTAAGAGCAGAGTCTAAACCTGGTGGGGTACAAGTGGCAGGTTCACAATGATACCTGAGGCCATGTGCTTTTAGATGGGCTCAAAAGCAATCAGTGTGTCAGACACTGAGGTGTGCTACAAAGAACACTCATGGGAGAGAGAAAGGTGCCACTAATGGTAGGGAGGTGACTTGTGATATACAGGAAGGCCTCTCTGCCCCTGTAACATTGCAGTGGGAAGAAAGTGTGAGACTATGCTGCGTGAGTAGGAGTAGGTGCACACACGCGCGCGCATACACACACACACACACACACAGCCTTCCCCAGAGACACCAGGAGTCATTTACAGCTGTCCTAAAATCTTACTGTATACTGTCTTTGAAGGGACACTGGTTTCTGAAGCCCCAGTAGTCTTTCGTACACAGGGGATTTATGGGTAGCTTAGAAACCTTAGTCTGGGATTCACCTCACCACAAGATCTGTTGCATGGTCTCAGAACTTAGAGGGAACATACATGCTTCATAACGGACAGATCTCTATGGAGGTTCAACTGCCCATGGAAGGCAAACTATTATGGTCAGAGAGAACAAGAAGACACCTGTAATTACATCATCCCATGTTTCTGGTACAGTTGAAGAAATTAGTGCAGACATCAAAGATGTGAAAGTTGTAGTAGCAAGTCTTACATATTCCAGTACAATGAGCTTATGCTGGGAAGCCAGTGGACGGGGGATGGCTGCCGCTCACTGATCGGGTCATGCTGCCCATCGGAGCTCCAGCTCAGTTCACACCAGAGCAGACCAACCCAGCCTTAGTGTTCAACGCTCAGCTGCTAGCCTCCTATTAAACACAATTATCAGCCTTCATGTGACAGATACAATGATCATACTATTACTGTTTTGCCTCAGAGCCACGCCAACTCTGCTACCTTTGTTTCTTTGTTCCAACACAAGGTCTCACTCCATATTCCACGCTGGCCTCCATCTCACAGCCGTTTACCCTGTCAGCCTTCTGGGAACTAGGGTTATGGGGGCAGAGACACCATGCCAGTTTCTGCTGAGTCTTCTAAGGGCTGCACTTCCTTCCTTTCAATTCATAAAGCATCATGTTGGCCACTCCACTGATGGCATTATGTTATTCAGTGTGTGCAGCCAGTAGCAGGCACTCCCAGAGCTATATGCACAGGGCCTGCCATGCCTGTGAAAGGTTTAGAGTATTCAGTGATCTGGACAATGAGAAGACTGCCCCCCTGAGTGAGAGACAAACTGAGCACCCTCCGTTGCCCAACACAAAGAAAGAATCACACCATCCACAGGCTGTCTGGGTTGTGGGTGGCACAGTGCACTGTTCTGCCGGCCACTGCCTGCTCTGAGTGAAGACCACAGCAAGGCGAGGCTCTGCAGCAAGTCTGGGCTACTAGACAAGCCACACTGATTGCTGAGCTGTGGAGCCCAGTGGAGCCAGTGGGACTGCAAGTGCTATCTGGAAGCTCTTTCTTCTCTGGTAGGAAATCACAGAGTGCTAGCCTCTCTTGCACTGGGCCAAGGGCATGCCTTGTGCCTTGATTACAATACACTTGAAAAACAACTCTTGGCTTGTAATGGGGCCCTGATAAGAGACTGACTGACTACGGGACACCAAGCAGCTGTGTCCCCTCACATAATGACTTTCATCTAATCTGCAGAGCACAGAGATGAACACATACAGCAGCACCCCATTGTCAAACTAGATTGGTTCATATGACACAAGGTGAAGTCAGGTACTGAGAGCACCACAGGCAGGTGGCAAAGGTGCCATGCTACAGCTTCCATTCCTTCAGCTTACACCCACAGATTCACAGCGAGCTCCTCGCTACAGTTAAGGGAGGGACAAGGACAGGTTTCTAAGTAAGCCTGCAAAGCGCTGCTCAGAAGTGAAGGGGCCAAATTATAGCCCCGCTCAGAGTGCCCTGAGCATCAGTAGAGAGTCCTCTCCTTAGACAGAGCTGTAAACAGTACATCTTCATATGGTACAAGGGGAAAGGTAAGATGCCTAAGAGAAATCAACAGGAACTCATGAGCAGTGACTGCAGGTCCTCATCAGGGGCTTGGGAAGAAGAAGAGATTAGTGACAAGAAGATAGGTAGACAGAACTCTGCAGACATATACTTGAGGCAAATACATCAGAACTCTATAATGCCTGCCAGAATGCACCCACTGTGGAGGAGTTACTCAGACATAAGTGGGGGAAACTCTCTATTTAGTCAGAGGCAGTGGTCATTCAGTGGGCTACGGCTGAGAAACAGGGATGTTATGACCTTGAACTGCCCAGCAGGAAAGCTTCAACAACAGGAGCTTTCCCTCATTGGGGTGACCATGAATGGGTGATCCCCTGACCATGAATGCTGACTGCCCAAACTGTTCGGGGTAGAGGATAAGGCTGCACCTCAAGAGAGGAAACTAGTAAATCACCTGGTGCCAGGACTGATTCACCTGGACCCCTTCGGCTCCTTGACTGCTGTCCCTGCCTGCAGTCTTGAGGACAAACCACACTGTCAGCGCTTTTACACGTCTTCCCATGCGTCTCACAGCACCCCACCTGCAGCACTGCACAGCTCCATCCAGGAGATAAAAAGGAGCAAACACCTCCAAAGTCCTGTGCAGCAAAGTTTCAGTATCAAAACACAACAACGAGAATTTGAGAGAAGATCATCTTAACATTATTCAAAACACAAATGTTAAACTCCTGAACAAAACACTGGTATACCAAATCCAGAAATAAGCACAAAAGAGAATATACCAGGCCAATTGAGGTTTTTCCAAGGAATTCAAGGTTGTTTAAATATTTATAAATCAATAAGTTATAGAATTAATAGTCTAAAGGAAAGAAATCTGTAGGTGTCAATACAGATGCTAAGTGTAAAAAAATTGAAATGCGGTCTTGACAAACTGTTAATAAACTAGTGACGGGATCTGCAACAGCCTACAGTGCGCACCTCCTATTAGCTGGGCTTGACGTCAACCTCTTGTAGATATGGACGAGGTCTTAGAAGCCCCTGGCCATGCTGTCACCCAGTAGTGTGTGAAGAAGGTAGAGCCAAACACAAAGGATGTAGAGCTTGCCAGTGAAAATCTAAATCTGCCATTATTCACAGATGATGTGGTTTTCAATATAAGAAACTCAGAAGAATCTGTACACCGTTCAGTAAGGGGCTGTTTATAGTAATCAATATACAAAAAATTAATTCCACTCATCTGTATCATCAAGAAACAGAAAATAAAATTTATCAAATGCAGCTTCTTAGAATAGCCATGAAGACAAAGGCACGTCTCAAGACTTGAGGCAATTCCTGAGGCGGTAGCCATTGTAAATTGAAAATACAGCAAACTGACAACTCATTAATATGCCTAGCTGACCTGACATCCTGGAACACAGCAGAGCACCAGGGATAGCCCCCCCGCTCTGTGAGATCACAGGACGCCCTGGGGACGCGGGGTCCCACTGCTGGCCACTACCACCAAGTAAGTGGCAGATTGCTATCCCAGAAATTCCACACTGTAAACAAAGTTTTATACTTTCTTAAGTTGAAAAATCATAATCGCATCACCTTACATGGACAACACACGCATATCAAGCACACAGGACCAAATCTAGCCAAAATTACAGGACACCTGTATGTAAAAAATACAAATGCAGTAGGTAAGAACTAAGTGAATGGGATGATTTGCTGTTGTAAAGTCTTCGTTTTTCCAACTCGATTTAAAAATTCAATACTGCATCAGTTAAAACTCCAGTGGCATTTTTGAGGGCTCGTCAAGCTTTCATGCAGGAGAGTAGAGGGGTGGGACCGGGGTGAAGAAAAGTCCATCAGGAGTTGCTATAAACATAGTGTCATGAAAGCTGTTCATTGTCAAAGTGCATTCCCACACCCGATGGCTCTACACAGCCCATGAGCACATCTGTGTGCACACGAACGATGCCTTAGAGAGTGGCTGACACTGCAGGTCGCTGGGGGAAAGAACAGACTTTCCAACAAATGATTCTTGGGCAGCTGTCCATTTATGGAGAAAAGAAGCTGAATTCCTACTTCAACCACACACCAGTTAATGATTTAACTGTGGCAAAAAAATTTAAAAATATCCTTTATAGAGTTATCTTTGTGCTTTCAGGACAAGGAAGACATTTCCCAAATTAGAGGAGACACAAAAGCACAGATCATAAAGAATAAAGTTCTTCCTCATTAAAATTCAGAACTTCTGTTTTGCGAACCCTCCATATGAAGTGTAAAGAGCACCCGTGAGCTGCAGAACCACATATGAGATGGTGTGCTCGGCCTCCCGCCCGGATCCAGACTCCTACAGATCAATTAGGAAACAAACAACCAAGCAGAAAAATGGCCAAGAGAGATGTGCAGATGCCTTACACAAGAAAACACGAGTGAGTCAGACTGTGGAATGTTTCTACACACAAAAAATATGCTCAATTTCATTAAAAAAAAACAATTTAGAACAAATGAGAGACTGGCAACTTTTCAAACATGACAAGATCAGGGGCTGCCAGGGACTTGTAGCAACTACATCTTTGGAAAATAATCTGGCATGCTGGATGATTTCAAGGAGCTAATATCTAACTGACAAATAATTGGCTTGGAGAACTTCTTGTCCATGAGGTCCAGGAGTCTTGGGGGCAATTTATGTGAGTTCATACAAGCCCAGTGTGTAATTAAAAACAAAACAAAACAGAAATCAAACAAGCAAACATGACACACAGTGCTAATGGTGGAGTGTACCTGTAGGGAAACACTATGTAGCAGCGAAGAGGATGATGACCACATATGTAGATGAATCCTGAGGGGCTAATACCAGGTGATTAAAACAAAGAAATACCCAGGACAAAAGGCAAGAAGAAAGGAACAGAATGGAAGGCCTGGCCAGAATAGCTTTCTTATTTTATTTTTGCCATGGGCTGAAGTTACCAAAATCAGAACATGGAAATCAGAACCATCTGTTGACAAGACAAGTAAGTGAACTGGACAGAAAGAAACTCAGAATGAAGGGTTTTGAAATCTGCATCAAATCACAGAAACAGAAATAAAAACCTGCTTTGTTCTAGTGGGGAGAAACGGTGCTTCTTCACCATCATTTATATAATAGTAAAGTGCTAATGTCACCCCAAGAACATTAAGGGATTATTAAGGTGGCATTAGTTCGGTCTTAACCACTGCACAGAGAGGGGACCAGGAAGAGTGGTTTAACTCTTACAACCACTAAAGGTTACAGAACAATTTCAGAACAAGATCAAGGAGCTGGGGAGATGGATCAGTGAGTAAATGCTTGGTATGCAAGCATGAAGACATGAGTTCAGATCCCAGTACCCACATAAAGCCAGGTGTCCCCACATCTGTCTGTGACCATAGCATTGTAGGGTAAGACAGGTGTACTTCAGGGGCTCACTGGCCAAAATGGCAAGCTCCAAGTTAAATGAGAGACCTTGTCTCAAAAAAAAATAAGGTAGAGAACATAGAGGAATATGCCCAATGTGGACATCTGGATTCTTTGTGTACATGCACAGACAAGTACATACGTGCATGTGAGTGTGTGTACACAGACACAGGATGAGTGAAATGGGCTAATCCACAGCACTGCGAGATAAGTGTCTGGACAAGATGCTGTCTACAAACTGCTCACAAACCCTTGAAATGAAGATGAACTACATAACTCAATGAAAATATAATGGGGTGAACATATCCTATGAACTTGGGGAAAACTGTCTTGGAGTGTGTATATTTACTATTGTGTATGTGTGTGGTGTGTGGATGTTGAACGCATGTCCTCGTGTGTGGAGACTTAAGGTTGATATCTAGTCTTTCCTCAATCTCTTGCCTTCTTTACTTCTATGTTTTTGTACAAATTTTATGTTTTAAAATACAAATGGGTGTGAGCATCCTGGCATGTATGTGGAGCTCAGAGGACAACCTGTGTGAGTCTATTCTCTCCTTCTACCATATGGATTCCAGGATCAAACTCCAGGCTGTCAGGCTTGGCAGTAAGCACCTTTACCAGTCTAGGCTGGGTGGCCAATGAGCATTAAGGATCCATCTATCTAAACCCCCTTTCCCTAAGGCTAGGATTATAAGAATGCACACACTATACCAGGGTTTTTTCTATTAAGTAATTTAATTTTTGAAATATAACTATATTTCTCCCTTCCCTCCCTCCAAACTGCCATGTACCATCACCCTGCCCCTTATTCTCTTTCTAACTCATGGCCTCTTTTTCTTTCATTGTTGATCTCTCTCTCTCTCTCTCTCTCTCTCTCTCTCTCTCTCTCTCTCTCTCTCTCTCTCTCTCTCTCTCTCTCTCTCTCTCTGTGTGTGTGTGTTCCTAAATACACAATTACTACCTGCTCAGTCTGTATAACATTACTTGTATGTACTTTTCCAGGGTTGACCATTTGGTACTGGATAACCAGTTGGTGTGCTCTTCTTTAGTGAAGACTGTGTCTGAAGACTGTGTCTCCTGCTCTCGGCATTCCTTAGTTACTTAGTCTAGGGCTGAGGCCTTATAAGCTTTTTCCCTTCCATGTTAACATGGCTATTGGTATTGCCCATGTTCGAGTCCTGTTTAGGCAGCCATGTTGGTGAGACTTCATTGGTGTAGTTTCTGACATTTTTACGAGACATCATTTCCCAGCAAACCTCCTGCTCCTCTGGGTTTGTTTGTTTTTGTTTTTGTTTTTGCTTTGAGAAAGGGTTTCTCTGTGTAGCTTTGGAGCCTGTCTTGACACTAGCTCTTGTAGACCAGGCTGGCCTTGAACTCATGGATATCTGCCTGCCTCTGCCTCCTGAGTGCTGAGATGCAGGAGTTATGTTGTAGTTAGGACTGGGCTTCACAACTGCATTTTGATTGGTTGTGGTTTTCTGCAATGGTCTCCCTCAGTTGCAAAGAGAAGTTTCCTTGATGAGGGGTGAGAACTACACTTAACTGTAGGTATGAAGATAAATATTTCTAATTTAGCGAGGAATTATGCTATTCTAGTAAAATGGCGGTTGTAGGTTCTCCAAGATCCATGACTTCAGTGGCCTTAGGAAGTTGGCGAGGTTTCTAGATCCAGGCACAATTTTCTTTTGGTTGAGTGGGCCTTAAGCCCAACTGGAGAGCTACTGGTTACTGGTAAGACATGCATGCCACTCTACACCCTTAGTAGTAGTGCTCTATGCCGGTTGTTGATGGTTCACAGGCATCATAGCTGGGCAGCACTGCTGAATATTTCTCTCCTTTGGAAGATGCATGGCACCTTCTGATGCCATGAAAGCCAGGGCAGAGGCTTTCAGATCAGATCCAGGTGAGATTCTTTGGACCCTATGTCCAAAATGCATGGTGACTTCAGCAACAGGGATTTACCTTCCACCTCTGCGGGCAATCAAGGGCAGCAGCAATAGGTTGTATGTTTTGGGATTCTCTTGGACAGACCTAACCAACAACTCAAAAAAGGGCTTCTCATGCCTTGTTGGGGTTCTTGTTAGATAATCTACTCTATGCCAGGCTCTGGGGATCTGAACTCAGGTCTTTGTGTGTATATGAAACACATACTGGCTATGAAGGGAAAAAGTAAGATAGAAAACCTAAAACTTCTTTGAACACATCACTGAGAGTTGAAAGATAAGCCACAGCCTGGAAGAGATTTGCAACACAAATTACAGACATAAATTATATGTGCATATATATATGTAATGCTACAAAATCAATTCAGATGAACAACAAACAATACACAAGACAAATGGGTTAATTATATAAATAGGCAAGCCACAGAGGAGGAAATAAAAACACCCAATCAATATGTGGAAATATTCCAATTATACCAGCTATGTAATGCAACTTTCTTACAAGTGATAAAAATGTAAGGCTTGAAAATCTCAAGTGCTAGTGAGGGTGTGAGGGATGGGCTCGTGTGTACTGCAAGCTCGGATTGGCACTGATATTTGAGGAGCTAACAGATAGCAATAATGAAAACAAAAATGGGCAGACAATACAGCGTAGGAAAGCATATCTAACACCTTCCCTGAAGAACACTCACATATGTTTACAAGGTTATTCGCCAAAGCCATAATTATGAGTGAAAAATATAAAACAGCAAAACGCCCACTATCGGGGGAATAAACTATATACCCAGATATTATAGAAGGTTAGGAAAAATCTCTGGATAGTGACCAACATGGAAGGATAATCAAGCAGTATTCTTGTTTGTCTTTTTAAGATTTATTCTTATATATTTTAAGTGTGTGTGTGTGTACTAAACTCTGATCTTCTGAAAGAATCATAAGTGCTCTGAACAATGAACAGTCTTTTCACCACTCCCCCACCAAAATGGTATTCTTTTTTATTGATATTTATTGAGCTCTACATTTTTCTCTGCTCCCCTCCCTGCCTCTCCCCTTCCCCTTAAATCCTCCCCCAAGGTCCGCATGCTCCCAATTTACTCAGGAGATCTTGTCTTTTTCTACTTTCTACTTCCCATGTAGATTAGATCTATGTAAGTCTCTCTTAGTGTCCGCATTGTTGTCTAAGTTCTCTGGGATTGTGGGTTGTAGGCTGGCTTTCTTTGCTTTATGTTTAAAAACCACCTATGAGAGAGTACATGTGATAATTGCCTTTCTGTGTCTGGGTTACCTCACTCAAAATAATGTTTTCTATTTCCATCCATTTTCCTGCAAAATTCAAGCTGTCATTTTTTTCTGCTGTGTAGTACTCCATTGTGCAAATGTACCACATTTTCCTTATCCATTCTTTGGTCGAGGGGCATTTAGGTTGTTTCCAGGTTCTGGCTTTGACAAACAAAGCTGCTATGAACATGGTTGAGCACATGTCCTTGTGGCATGATTGAGCGTCCTTTGGATATATACCCAAAAGTGGTATTATTGCGTCTTGCCAAAATGGTATTCTTGCATGCCATATAGTTTTAGAAAAAACTAAGAATAATGTTCTAAAACAAATAAAGCTAGCTGCATATAATTCAAAATATATATGTATAAATACACAGAGAATGGTCTAGAAACGTCCCACCAATTTGTTAACTGCTTACCCTGGAGCTAGACCACTGTGCTGGATGCAGAGTGGTTTTATTTCCAACGGTCAAATGTTTTTTAATGAGTATATCAATTTATTAGCTAGGCAGTTATAAAGCAAGTATAATTTATACCATAAATTTAAACCACAAATTTAAGAATCCTGTAATAGAGGTATTAGGAAAGTCATGTGAGACCATACTGAAAGGAGAAATTACTTAGCACACAGAAGGATTTTACAACAGTCATGACATTTTCTCTGGGCCTTGCTATTTGAATAGGATTTTGTCAAATATTTATAATGTGATAGAAAGCTGATAGACATTTTCCAAACACGCAAATGGGCACATAAATGTATATGCCAACGTGCATCCTACCCAATGTTTTTTTTTCTTTCAGTGTTGTATGAAATCCATGTATCCATGGAGAGGTAGAGGTCTTCTCTCCTGTCTGCTGAGCTTGGGCAGGACTTTGCAACTGCCTGAGTGAACAGGACAGAATGGTAGCATGACGGCATGGTTTCTGGGATCGATTATTCAGCTTCTACTGGACAGAATATGCTCACCCTGGGAAACCGGTCACCATGCTGTGAGGAAGCTCTCGCTAGCCCACGTGGAAGGACCACTTAAATGGGCTCATGTGGAGAGGAACTGAGGCCCCCCAGTGGATAGCCAGCAGCAATGGCCAGACACACGAGGGAGCCAGCCTTCAGAAGATTCCTGTCCTAGCTTTTGAGCTCCTCAGCTGAGGCTCTGACATCTATCCATCATGGAAGAGGCAAGCCATCCCCACTGTGCCTTGTCCTAGTTCCTGACCCAGAGAATCCATGAACATAATAAATGGTATTTACACCACAAAACTTAGACCAGCATGTCACCCTGGAACAAAGACAGTCTAAAGAAAAGGGACTCCACACAAAATGTCGCAGAGTCCTGAGAGTACTGACTGTTTGGGGTAATGGGATCAGAAAGATAAGCTGGGATCAAACTATGGAAATTTCATATGACAATATGAAAACTTAGATTTATCTCATGGCAGCAGAGAGTTGTTGACAGCTGTGAAGCTGGGAAGTGAAACGCTAGGATCTGCATTTTAACAAGCCAGGGAAAGGCTGGAGAAAAGAAAGGCTTAAAAATAGGAAAAGGATCTAGGGAGATGGCTCAGTAGATAAAGTGCTTGTTGCACATAAAAGCAGAGTAGGCGTGGAGCCTGACCACAACCCTAGCACTCAGGAGACAAAGACAGGATTCCAGGGCAAGCAGGCTAACGAGGCTAGTAGGAATTGGTGAGCTCTAGATTCAGTGAGAGAGCCTGACTCAGTAAACAAAGTGAAAAGCCACTGAGAATGACACCAGCATTAACTTCAAGTCTCTTCTATATATGTCATGTGCATACACTTGCACATACACATCCATACATGAACACACACACCCCACATACTCACATATTGAAAATAACAGGAGGAGCCTCTCTGGCTTAGATGGGTTCTGGCTAAGAAAAACAGTGGAGGCATTCCCTTGTGTAGCACGTTCTGTGGCTTCTCATCTTCAGGGTGGCCTCTGAAGCTATACTCAACTTCACTTGTGTTAAAGTGTTAGAGGGAAAAAATATATTCATACAAAACCCCATATCTGCAGAACCAAAAGCAACCAAAGTGTCCTATAGTGGGCAAATCAATGATCTTATTCTATACTCAGGAAAAAGGAGGGATCCTGCCATGAGGAGAACTTTCAGTCAGGTAAGAACCTCAAAGAAGCCAATCTACAGTAGGTGCTTATGCATGATTCCAGTGCTTCGGCATTCTAAGAAAGGAAACACTATGCAGACAGTAAAAAGGTCAGTGGCTGACAGGACTGAGGGAGGCAGGGTGAACAGTGGAGCACAGAGGGAGCATGGGGCGAGGCTATACTGTGTGGTGATAGTGGATGTACGCCATGCTAGTCAAGCTCACAGAATGTCCCGCACCAAGAGTGAACTGGGACAAAGCTATAGACTTAGAATGACTATCGCATCAGTACAAGTCTGACTGTAAAAAACGTGGCCAGCGACAAGCTGGGTGTGTTTTGCACAGGAGCAGAGACATGCTGCACTTTACACTGAGTTCTGCTGTGAATCTAAAACTGCTCTCAGAAAGAAAGTCTATATCTGAAATGCTAGGAGGCAGAAATGTTAGGCGATGCTAGAACATAAGAGTTTTCCTTACTGCTCTGCTTTCAAGCTTTCGGATTTGGGCTGCTTGCTGTAAAGGATGTCACAGGAACACTAAGTGAGGCAGATGTGGTGGCATTCACCTTCAATCCCAGCACCCAGGCGGCAGGGACAGGTGGATCTGAGAGTTATTTCCAGGACAGCCTGGTCTACATGGTGAATTATAGGCCAGCCAAAGCTACACAATGAGACACTGTCTCAAAAATTAATTAATTAAAATTTAAATGTCAAGCAAACTGTCCCTGGATTATAGCCATTTATAGCAATTACCTGTGCAAATGCCATCCCACACACGCATTACTACAACCTCAAGTTTTGTTGCATTTATTAAAATATTCTTTAACTTCTCATAAGTGTTTAGAAGGAATCATTTATGAAGGTGCGCTTGTGCTTGTAAGGAAAGTGAACCCACACTAACACACTGGGGGCTACGAGGAGCCACCTCTGTGAGACAGGACAGGACGATTGAGAGCTAGAAAAGCAGAGAGACAAGGTGGAGGGTACTGAGGACATCTAATGAAAGCTTTTGGGTCCAGTCCCAAGACACTCTAGTCCAAGGCCCTCTCAGGGTTTACAGAGGAAGCAACAGCCAGCGAAGATCTGAGGGCAAGCGAACAAACTCACACGTTTATTTTGTTTTGTTTTGTTTTTTTGAATCAGCCTTTTAATTCTTCTGCTTCTTTTCTAACACTCCTGTCCCTGTCCTACTTCTAACTTCTCCTCCCTGTCCTACTTCTAACTTCTCCTCGCTTCTTCCTCTAGATTTTTTCCTCTGGCTTCAAAACTTTTTCCCCCAGGAACCTTGACGCAATAAAGAAATTACAAGGGTTACTTCTCGTTGATCATAAGCACATTCCTAGGGTAAGTGATAAGGAGTTGAGCCATTGCCATGGCAACACAGGGTTTCAAGGTTTCAGCAATAAAACTGTAACCAGATTTGGGCTAGGGGGGACACAGTGCCCAATAGCAAACTTTGAGACACAGGTCTTTTGTTAGCAGACTAGCAAATAAAGAACTGGCATGCTTTTCTTAGGGAGCTTTGTGTAACAACCTAGGTTGGACATCTGCGACTCTGACCTTGTGCACAGCTGTAAGGTTTTAAACTTATAGTCCATTTACAAAAAGTCTCTAGTCTAGCTTGAACTCGCTTTGAGGTGAAAGTGAGCTAACTGTATACAGTTAGTCTAAGCAAAAGAACAAGGCAGGCTTTTAAGTATCCACAGCCCTTGTGGGACAAATAGATCTAGTTGTAAAGCATGTCCCAGCACATATTCTATACACCAAAATTATGTAACTAAATGAAAAGCCATCTTCCTGAACATCCACAGATATATGTGCCCATAAGATCGAGATGCAATCATGAGATTACACGTACACATCACATGAAAATGCACATGGGGAGATATCATAGCTGTTATTGCACAAGGGAGGAAAGCAGCAGTTTCCAGAGTCAGTGGCCTGCAAGCCTTGCCCATCGGGGAACACTTCCTCTACTAGGCTGACATCTGGATTACCAATTGCTGTATGATGTAATTGTGTCACAATAGCTCGTGATAAACGCAAACGCTCCTGATAGATGTCTCATTCATATCTTGGTGAAGGATGGTCCACCCTACTTGCTGAGCAAACCTAGAGGAAAGCCTATTGCAGCCAGGATGCAGGGTGGTGTAGAGTGTGCTCTTAGTATGTATGCCATGAAGCCTGGGCTCCATCTTCAGCTCCAAAGTATATCACAAACTGGGACTTCAGGTAGAGCAGAGACTGGAGGGAAAGGTTCAACCAGAGCCAGACCACAGGGTCCTGACAGCAGCAGAGCCCAGATGAGACCCAACATTGTCATTTACTGGAGGTGACTTTGGTGTCGTTTTGTGTATTTATCCTGTGCCCTTTCCTCCAGGTTTTTCGAGACAGAGTCTTACACTGCAGTCCAGGTTGGCATGGATGTGGCTGGCTTTAAGTTTGTGGCAATCCTTCTGTCTCACCATGCTGAGTGGCAGGATTGCAAGTGTGAGCCACCACACCCAGATCTATACTGTGCTCTTTTCTAATGTCAATTATTCACAAGATGATTAAGTAAGCTGTGGGAACGAGGCTGTGCATTGTGCTTATGCACATTTTCATTTAATGCTTGTTTTAGAAGGCGCTCCCTCATTAAACTTCATCAAAAATAAATTACACTAAAAACATACTAAAACTGAGCTGGAGAGATGGCTCAAGAGTTAAGAGCACTGGCTGCTCTTACAGAGGACACAGGCTCAATACCCAGCACCCACATGGTGGCTCACAGCTGTCTATAATGCCAGTTCCAGAGGATCTGCTTCCCTCTTCTGACCTCCATGGCACAAAGGCACACACGTGGTACACAGACAAATATGCATGCAAACACTCATACATATTAAAAAGTAACAAAAATAAATCTTTTTTTAAGAACAGAAAATTAGTTCTGCTCTCTAAAGCTTTCGAAAAAGTTCAAGGTTTACAGTTAATTTTTAGACAAAATGAAAAAGAAAGTAAAGAAACAAAAGTCAGTGAAGCCAATGACTGACAAACTGGGAGCCTAAGGCCATGGCTGGATAGATTTATCATACAGTCCTGTCCTGGATTACCAGCAACAAACCAAGTCAACTGTTGCTATATTTCAAAATCAAATCTTATATTTGTGCAGACACGTGTTTCTGGAGAAACTTCTGTCCATAACCAAATTACCTGCATCCCAGAGTTTGCAGACTTCCGCTTCCCCTTCTGACATCCAGGAAGTAGGAGAGGTGATGGAAGGAGGTATCGCAGGCAAAAGTTGCTTCGGATACTCGTCATGCAATAATGTTAGGTCCTGACAGAAACAAGAAAGAATACATGCATTGAAAACCACAAGGGTTCAGCCATTAAGGAAAGGCTGGAGCTGAGTTCCAGCGTGTGCATCCAACAGTTTGCAACTGCCTGTCGCTCCAGCTCCAGGAGATCTGATGCCTCTGGGTTTGGAAGGCACTGCACTCACGTGCACATACCCAGACATATGATCAAAAGAAAATCGGGTGTGTTGGCTAGTTTTATGTCAACTTGATAAGTTACAGTCACTGGAGAGGAGCGAGCTTCAGTTGAGAAAATGCTTCCATAAGATCAGGCTGTAGGCAACTCTGTAGGGCATTTTTTAAATCAGTGATTGATGGGGGAGGGCCTAGCCCATTGTGGGTGGAGCCATCCCTGGGCTGGTGGGTCCCGTCATCCCTCACTCCCCCTCCTGCCCCCCGTTTACATGAAAGCTGGCTGAGTAAGCCAGGTGGAGCAAGCCAATAAGTAGCATACACCATAGCCTCTGCATCAGCTCCTGCCTCCAGGTTCCTGCCCTCAGTGCTTTGAGGATAACTATTACATGGAACTGTGAGTGAAATAAACTCTTTCTTCCCCAAGTGGCTTTAGGTCATGGTGTTTCATCATAGCAACAGTAACCCTAACTAGGACATCACGTGTTTGGGATCTGACATGATTTCAGCCAGAGACACAGCATTTCTATCCCAGGCTCCTACAAATCTGTTTGGCTTGCCTGTTCTTTTGACATTTAAAGTGTGTTATGTAAATGGCACCACACACTATGCAACCCTTTAGGACTGGTTCTTTTCATCTAGCACAGGTCCTTGAGACTCACCCAAGCTGTTGTGTGTACCAAAAGTTCCTTCTTCCCTGCTGAGGTGTACACCAGACACTGATGTTTAACCCATTCAAATACATCTGGTTCTTTTTGGATTTGGGCTGTTACAGATAAAATTTCTGGGTGCAGGTTTTTATATGCTATAAGTAAATTTCCACGTCTATGATATATTATGGGTACCATTGTTGGGGTATATGGATGTGTATTCAGGTTTTGTTGTTTTTGAGACAAGATCTCACTATGTAGCCCTGGCGGGCTAGAACTCACAGAGATCCTATCTGCCTCTGTCTCCTGAGTTTGGGATTAACTGTACCCAGCACAGACAACTATTCAGTTGGTTTTATTTTTTTAAGATTTATTTATTTATTGTGTCTGAATGCTTAGACTGCATGTGTATCTATGAACCATTGTATCTCTAGTGCCCAATGAGGCCAGAAGAGGGTACTGAATCCCTTGGAACTGTACTTACAGGTGGTTGTGAACTGCCATGTGGGTGCTAAGAACCACACCTGGGTCCTCTACAAAAACTGGAAGTGCTTTTAACCACAAGCCCTATCTCCCCACAATGTGTTCCATTTTATAAGATACTACCAGTTGTATGGTGACTTCACCTTTTTAAATTCCTACCACCAAAACAGGAGCAGTCTGATCCTTCCACACCCTAATCAGCATGTGGTACTGTCATTGTTTCTGGTCCAGCCATCCTGAGAGTTGTGTGTGTGCCTCCAGGCTGACAATGCTGGCCATCTCTCCCAGCATCTCTTTACTATCCATATTTGCTGAAATAATATTCATTTTATTTGCCCACCATCTGGCTTCAAGTTTGCTAAGTTCTTCCATAAATGAGCACTGGACTCTATCAAATACATTACTCTATCAAGTGAAATTATCTAGACAAATTACAAGAGCTCAGATTGACATGTCACCAACTCAAGTCAAGCCTATCAGACTATGAGAATCTCTTCTGTTTTATATCTGTATCTTCTTTTTTTCCATGCAAAGGCTATAAAAGATAATGCAAACAGAGTGTATCCATGGTTACCTGTTGGATTTTGCACACATTAAACTCATCATCATTTCAGAGCAAAAATACTAACATCACAGAAGAAAACCCCCAAATGAATGCAAGGTACATTAATTTCATTTTATATTTTAGTAATTATGTTTTATAATGATACAAAGCTTTCCAGGTTCTCAACGGCAAAAATCTACACATAGTTTTGTGTGTGAGTGTGTGTGTGTGTGTGTGTGTGTGTGTGTGTGTGTTTAAATTTATGTCCTACATTGATGAGAAAATTCAGATATCTGGTATCTGAATCTGGCTTATTTCACCATGATTTTCATGGCAGTTTTATTCATGATGAACAAAACTTGGAAGCAAGCTTTGGTAGATAAATAGGTGAATCAGTAGAATGTCATTTGGTGCTAAAAAGAAATGCAAACTTCTACATCGTTAACCATTTCCATTGAGTTTTGTGTGTGTGTGTGTGTGTGTGTGTGTGTGTGTGTGTGTGCAAGAACACATGTCTATGCACAAGCATTTGAAGGTTGGAGGATCACATGGGATGCCCTCTTTTCCTCTATGCCTTATTCTCTTGAGACAAGGTCTCTTCACACTGAACCTTGAGCTTGCTGTGGTTTGTAGTAATACTCCTGTCTCCGCCCTCCCTGTCCCTGTCCCTCCATTCCGCTCTGCAGTCACAGATGCTCATGGTCACACACACTTTCTTGATGACCTCAGGTCCTCAGGCCTGCACAGCAAGTGCTCTCACTGACTGGGCCATCTCTTCAGCCCCACAAATAAAATTCTTAGCAGAACAGAGCTTTCAAAAGTAGAGCAGGGCTCACCAGAGTATTACTTTCAAAACTAATGAAACATTTTGTTTATAATTGACACTACTCTGTTTTCTTTCTTCAGACTCTCCATAGTTTTTATCATTAAATTTGATAATAAGGTTATTTGTAAGGTTATTTTATTACCTCAAAAACTAAAATAAAACAAAAACAAAACAAAACAACCCCCCCCCAAAACCTTCTTTGCTGCCCGAGGACACTGGAAGAAAAAAAAACCAAGGCTGCAATTGGGGGGGAAGGGGGTTGCAGCTGTTTCCATAGCAACTGATAGGGATGTTGTGAAGTGGTTCACACAAAATTAAAGCTGACCAAAACCTTCTATGTTGCTGTGAGTTGCTAAATCAATAGTGATGGACGATAAATGTCTGTTCTGCTGCTTCCACTAAGTATTTTGCAAAATGAAGAATATACAGATTTTGCCCTTTGGTTTATTTCTGTGCAATTTGTCCTATTTGCAGAAATTTGAACTTATTAGAGTTGTTAGAGAAGTGGAAATTATGCTTAAACTAATTATGTTTGTTCATCATTCCCATCTCTGCTACATCATTGCTTCTGCTTAAAAGTCCATTTAATGGCTATATTTGTGCTTTTATTATTATTTTTTAGAGAAAATACTCACTGCAAAACACCAAACAACATAAATGGTAAAGACTAGAGAACGAAGTTCCTGCCCATTCCTTCAAAGGTGGTGCTGAGTGCTGGGTGCCTCTCCTGGTGCAGCTGGTATTCAGTGCAGCTAGTGGAAGCTAAATGGAGTCTCTCTATATATACATATATATATGTATGCATGTATGTATTGCCCTCTACCTTGTTCGTATGTATGTATGTATGCATGCATGCATGCGTGCATGCATGTATTACTCTCTAGCCTGCCCAGGAGCAAGCAGTCTACCTTGTCCATCTTTCTACATAATAAATACAATCATCCATCGTGTGCTGTCCCCACAAAGGCTTCTTTCGCTGAAGTACACATTACAAATGTGCTTCTTTCAAGACAAGCTGAGCTGTGTTCCTGATGTGTAAATTAACTTAATCATCCCCTACTGGTAATCATTTCAAGATTTTTCTTGTTTCTAGCTATTAAAATTGCTGCAATAAAAAGCTTCATACATCCACTTTTCAAGCTGTACGTTCATAGTGGCATCGCTGAGTACTCGCATGGGCTTGTTTTGAGTGTGAACGGAGCCAAATTGTGCTCTCAGAAGTGGCACCTGCTTGGATCCAGCAGCGTGTTGAAGAGACTCTTCCTCTCAGTGCAAATACAGGTTGGTAGCAATTAAACATTTTTTCCATCAGTGGTAAAGGCATACAATTTTGTTTTACCTAATTACATATGAGACTGAGTAACATTTTGTGAGGTATTTCACCCTTTCAGGTGTATATGTTTGGTGCTGTAGATTGGATTCAGGGCCTTAAGTACATAAATCACTCTCTGCTACTTAGCTGCAGCCCTAGCTCCCCTACCCCTGCTTATCAACTTCTTAAAGAAATTTAATGTATTAATTACTCATTTTTGGAGTGTAGAGGAGGGGACACACATGCCACAGTTCATACACAGACATCAGAGCAAAACTCGTGGGAGTCGGTTTTCTCTTCCACCACATGGGTCCCAGGGATTGGACTCAGGTCCACAGGATTGGCAGCAAGCGCCTTCACCCGCAGAGCCATCCTGACTGTCCTCTTTATCAATTTGTAAACCGATGATGCATTTAAAAAGTAAATCATTAACAGCTTGGTGTTCATTTTTAGTTTTTAACTTCTTAAGAATTTCTACTTTATCTTTTTACCTTATAGAAGTCTTAACTTTTATGTAGCTAATCAGCTCACCAATTCCATTATTACTCCTGGAGCTTCATTATTCTCAGAAATATGTGTCTTATTTGAAGACTTTATAAAAAGTCTCTTCTAAAAAAGCAGAATACATTTCAGCGCTATTTGGCTTTACAGACTAATTGAGCATAGGGTGCTCAACTAGAGGGTGCACACTGTCCGTCTTACCTGCGGCGTCACTGCAGGCGTGGTCCCTGAATGAGAGGTTGGTGCAGCAGACTGCAGACACATACTCACTCACTCTGTAGTTAGCGCTTAACATACCCCTGCTGTCATTTGGGTTCTGGCAAAGGTCTAATGACACATGCTGATCATTATTGTATAGAGAAGTTTCCCCAAAAGCCCTCCCTGAGCTGCCAATAGACCCTTCCTGCACCCCAGAGACTCCAATTCTTGTACTCTCGGAGTCTGCCCTTCCCAGACCCCTCCTGCTGGATTCCTGTGGTACATACATTGTCAATGACCTCTTGCACTTAGTAATGGGCATTAAAGTTCCCTCCACGCCTTTATGGATTACTGGCTCATTTCTTTTTATTTCATTTTAATTTTTTCCACTATTTTTATTAGAAGACTTAAGTTTTCGCAATGAAAACCAATGAAACACGAACAGAACCAAATAAAAATGAAACTTGGGGCTGGAGCAGTGGCTCAGTCAGCAAGAGCACTTGTTGCACAGGCGTGAGGACCTGAGTTCAGATCCCCAGCACCCATGTTAACAAAAAAGAGTTGGGTGTGACCATGTGCATCAGCTGTTCTTCCACAGAATCTGAATTCGTCCCCACGATCCACATCTGTTGGCTTAACAACTGTCTGTAACTCCAGTTCCAGGGATCTAACACCTCTGACTGTAGTGATGAGGTGAGCAGGCCTGCTTTTCGTCCTGCCCTGCTCCCACACGGCTAGCTTTACACCCGAAATAATTACACGGAAACTGTATTCTTTTAAACACTGCCTGGTCCATTAGTTTCAGCCTCTTATTAGCTAATTCTCACATCTCTTGCTTTAACCCATATCTAATAATCTGTGTAACACCATGAGTGGTGTCTTACCGGGAAAGATTCAGCATGTCTGACCTGGTGGCTGGCTTCAGGGCATATGGCTCCCTGAGGAGAGGCACGGCAGTGTGGCCCAGAGAGGCGAGGCATGGCGATTTATCTCACTTAGGAGAGGCGTGGCATCTGACTGAGCCATCTACCTCACTTCCTTCTTCCTGTTCTGTCTACTCCACCCACATAAGGGCTGGCCAATCAAATGGGCCAGGCAGTTTCTTTATTAGCCAATGAGAGTCCTCCACCATCTGACCTCCAAGGCACTGGACAAGGAGACATTCACTCATATAGGCATACACAACCATATAAATAAATCTCTAAAAATAGATTCTAAAATAATTTTGTCTCTTTTAAGATAATTTACTCTCGATTATGGAAAGAGAATAGTTAATGAGGTTTCTATTTGAGTTTTTTCAGAGATATTTCAAAGGCACCTCACTCTGCCTGAGCCCTGGACACGGCTCCCTTCTGCACGGGGAAACAAGGGGCTGGCTGGTCAGGTAGACGAGCGCCTCCAGGAAATTCACTGCAACAGCCAGCTTTACTGTCCAGCATGCTGGAGCTTGTCTTCTGCTACAGGAACATCTAGGGAAGACACACTGAGCTGCACTGAATGTCCTGGTGTAACAGAAGGCCATGCTTGCCAGGAAGTTGATGGGACATTGTTAACACACAATCGTGTCTTAGAAAGTTAAAGCTCAGCTTCTAGAACACTCCCTGTGTAAAAAGCTACCATCTTCTCACTGACACAAAATATGGTACTATATAAACCAGTGAGTGAGGGCGCCTCTAAAACCAGACAAAAGTGTCAGGACCTAAAGGTTGATATAAGAAATCAGGTGGCATTTGATGTCTCTGGTCCTACTACATAGAGGGATATTTAAGTCTGCTCTACTGAAAAGCTATCAGCGATCAAAGAAAGAGTAAATTTTAAAATCATTTCACCTCATGTCTTATCTTTTAAAATTATCTAGTTTTATTTTTTAAAAATCTGTAAGTTGTACATTAAAGGACAGTAAAATTGAATGATATAAATCCCTTTTCAAAGTCATAGGAAAGCCATTAAATTCAGTACCTAAAAGGGCTGAGGAAAGAGTCAAGATTCCAAACCCCCTTCCCAAGAAATGCAGTAGATGGTCAAGGAGCCGCATTCATAGGAAAGGAAGAGCAGGCAGCACACTGGATCTCTGTTATTACAGGAAGGAGGAAGGAGCCACCTGAGGGGACGAGGGGACACACACACTTCTCCAGCAGCTGGTCACATGATGGGACACACTGACCTGGCTCTACAGAACAGATGGGCAATATAATATCTCTGACATCAGTGGAAGAGGGGAACCTCAACCTGCTAGTGTAAGTCCTGCAGCTAGCACTGCAGAATGGCAGGAGCAGGCAAATGAGGACCTGTTAATCAGGGAGGCTAAGAGGGACTCTATACCTACACACACACACACACACACACACACACACACACACACACACGCACGCGCGAGCGCGTACGCACATACACACATACACATGACCCATGCAAGAAAAGCTTATGATCCAATAGTCTAAAATCAAAAAGTTCACTCTTGACAAAATGAAAATAAACAGATCTAAAAAAACATCAGAATAGAATATGTGCAGATGCCGCGAAAGGACAATGGAGAGGCAGTCAGTGAAGGGGAAGCAGGGGCTGCTGTTGTGTCCGCTATCCCAGCCTTCCCCGCTCGAAATGCCGCATGTTTCTATAGGACTTTTTCACCTAACATCTGTCTCTGTGCTTCCATCCGATCTGGAGAAACTCTTTAGCACTACAATTAGCACTTAGAGAAGAGTGCACAAGAACAGAACTAAGTGAGGGTGAGTGAACAGAAGTGACCCGAGGGCCTGGGAGGGAAGGCGGACGCTGGAATGGAAACAACTCCAGGGCAGGGACAGTGCTAGGCACCAACAAACGAAAGGACACACGGACTGGAAGACAGCCTAAAATGCAGCAGGGATGATGGAAGACAAAAAATAATTGACAGATTAAATGGTCCAAATGCATTATTAATAGATACCAAGCAGAAAGAATTCCAAAGCAATAGAAAAAAATAAATAGCACAAACTAAAAGAAAACTCAACATGATTTTACCTTGTTGATATTTAAAACCCTGAATAACATAAAACGCCGATGTCGAGATGCATCTTTCAGCACATAACCCACAGAGTTGCAAAAGAACACACTCAGGTTTTAACGCACGTGCTTGGTTACCTGGCACAGTGGCAAAGGGAACTGGAGCATCTCACCTCTGTTGATCTCCATGTCTTCATCCTGAGCGGAGGAGAGTCCTTGGACAGGGAGGGTTCAGCAGGCGAGGGGACATCCTGGCACTGCTCCAGCCTCAGCCTTGCCTTGGACGTGTTTTCTGCCAACAACATAAACTGTCAACAAAGCTTTACTTTGGAAAAAGTGTATTATTTTTGGTTTGTATATAACTTTAATTACTTTTGAAGATTAACTCCACCTATTAAATTCACATCACACACCAATATCCACCTCTGAGGATGCACTACTTTACAACACTGGCGAAAATCTACAGTGTGAAGTATGGTCCTTCACACTGCAATTATGTTATAGTTTTATCATCTGAAGTATTTTGAAAATAATGTAAAATGTAGTGGTAATTATAGTGAAGCACATAGTATCATACAACAAACCAGAACTTACAAAGCCTATTAAGTGGGAATCTTAGAATTGCAAGAATGATGACAATAAGTATTATAATATTTAAGGATTCTTAATCCAGAAAGGTGAATCTTGTGTATTTTGTGTAGGAGGAACAAAGAATAAATATATAGATTATTTGAGGAGGCAAATAAACCTTTAATGTAAAACAAAAAAGTAAGCATAAAAGAGAAAATACACCAAAGAAGATAAACTGGTATGTCTGTTTATGTTTATTACATTTGGCATATTTTGTCTACGGCCATACCACCCTGAATGTGCCCCATCTCGTCTGATCTAAGCTAAGCAGGGTTGGGCCTGGTTAGTACTTGGATGGGAGACACTTGGCATATTTTTCAGTCTTAATATCCTTCATCTTCCTAGATTAGTTACTGTCTATTAGTACCAGCTCTAACGGTAAAACTTTAGGCCAGGACTTAGCTCAGTTGTATAGCAGTTACTCAGCATATATGACCTCTAAAAAGTATTAGTGATACTCTATCTTGGGATGCTGTGGTAGACAATAAGAGGTATAAGACCTCTGTCTTCATGTTGGTGTCTGTACACTTGTGGGGAGCCTAAGTACTCCCAGGGCCTAAGATCACACTGACCTTTTTAATGGAACCAATTTCCAGCTCTGCAACATCTGCAGATCTTTCTTCCAAAAGCTCATCTGCCTGAGAAGGCTTGGCCAGCTCTTTCCTTTTTGCCATTCATAATTTCCCCTACTCCACAAATCAAAGACTTATCATTCATCCACTTTGTGAATGGGTCTTCTTCCCCAAATATAAGGTACCAATAGTAGGAACAGAAAACAAGCAAGCCACCTCAAGGAGACCTCATTTAGTCAAGACAGGGAAGGCCCAGCATCTTGTCCCAGACATAGTCTTTTGAAAAGCAAAATCATGGCAATATGGGATACTCATGCCGGTCCACACCAGGACACCTGATATTCAGAAAAACTGTATTACATACAGCACGGAGCAGTAGGACAGATGGCCAATTTCATTTAACATTCATGGACTTTCCATCCTCAGCTCTGATCAAACAACACATCACTCCCAAGGAAGAGTCCCCTGAGAGCAGAGCAATGAAAGCCTGCATATATGGGTGGGGGGCGAGAGGGACATCTTCATGTTATCAGTGCAACAGTTCACAAGGCTCCGAGCCTGAGCTAGCCACCTTAGGAGAGGGTTTAGGAATCCTGTGGGAGCATGGTGGGGCACACCTGAAATCCTAGCATTGTGGAGGCACAGGCAGGAGGATCCTGAGTTCAGGGTCAGTGTCTGCTACATATAGATTCTAAGGCCAGATTGGGCTCCACAAGAAGCCCCCCACTCCAAACAGATGGCAGGCAGGATGACTTAGTGGGTAAAGGCACCACACGTTGTTCTCTGACCTCCACGCACATGCTATGGCATGCATGGGCACACATACACATGCATTTATGCACCCAAAACAAGTAAATAAAAATGCAATTGTAAAGGATACAGAGATTTGAATGTTGTCTTCGGTAGGGTTTCTATTACTGTGTAGTCATCATGACTACAGTAACTCTTAAAAGGAAAGCATTTAATTGGGGCTGGCTTACAATTCAGAGGTTGGTCCATTTTCATCATGGCAGCATGCAGGCAGACATGGTGCTGGAGAAGCAACTGAGAGTTCACTGGGGCATAGCTTAAGCATATGAGACTTAAAGCCTGCCTCCACAGTGACACACTTCCTCCAACAAGGCCACACCTACTCTCTCACTCCCTAATAGTGCCACTCCCTATGGGTCAAGCATTCAAACACATGAGTCTATGGGGGCCATTCCTATCCAAACCACCACAAAAGAAATGGGAGAAATTCTTATATTTATTAGAATAAATAAGGCATTTTATGGAGAAAAGCCCACTTGAAATCCCATTCAATTTATTGTTTTCACAATGAAGGCTGCATTTCTCAAATAGATTATATGAGAGATATTTCTAAAAATTGCATAAACCAAATATGCTGTTCTGAAGAACTGAAAACATTTCAAGTATAAACTATAAAATCAGTTTCTGAAAAATACATCATCAGTTTCATTTCCCTGGAATTTTTGATTAGGTTGGACAACAAATGTAATTAATAGTTGATAAAATTTAGTACAGTCGATTTTTGTATTATTCCCAGCAATTGAAAAAGTAGATTATTACTAATGAGTGTTTAGAAAAATCTTTCCCCAAACAATGTGTTCCCAACTCTTTGCTTCAATAGCATGGAAGAAAGACTCCATCAAGTTACAGTTGACAAGAGATAGGAAGTATTTCTACAGTAAGCCACTAGGTAATTGGTGGCACATTAGTTGAAAGGAAATCATAGGACTGATT
Organism: Arvicola amphibius; assembly: GCF_903992535.2. Classification (NCBI taxonomy): domain Eukaryota; kingdom Metazoa; phylum Chordata; class Mammalia; order Rodentia; family Cricetidae; genus Arvicola; species Arvicola amphibius. Next base: position 37,245,798 of record NC_052055.2, on the reverse strand, counting down.
GACAGTGCCACAATAAAATACCTGCTAGTCCTGGCTATGATTTATGTGAACAAGGTTTTTGCAGCATTTCTGTCTATACAGATCTTGAGATACGACGGATGCAGCTTACAGTGAGCAATGAGTGGTGTTCACGTGGGTGAATGGTCCCTCTTCTCTCATAAAAGCATATGCTTCCAATTAAGTTGACTCGTTGTGTGTGATAAGTACTTATAAGAATGTACTATGAATTCCGTGCTTTTGATAGATTGTGTAGTAGAAGGCAATCTAGCCTGGAATGATGGCTGCATGTCTGTAAGCCCGCACTTGGGCGGAGACAGAACGACTAAATTTGAAGTCAGCCTGGATATCCAGCCTGGGCTCTACGGTGAGATTCTGCTTTGAAACCACACTTTATTCATGTATTTAAAAAGACTTGCAATCCTGAGAATACTACATATAAAGATAAGACTCCGTGAGGGTTATGAAATCAAATCTGACTTCCCCGAGAGAAAGGAATGACACAAAGTTTCCACAGTTAAGGACCCCGTGTTTTAAGTGAGTGCCTGCAGGTCTTAGTCCTAACAGTGCTTACACTCCTTAAGATGTGGGAGGGAGTGGGAGAGCAGCCGGTGGGTAAGAACACGCAGTGTTGTTGCAGAACACTTGAGTTTGATTGTCAGCACTCAGCGCTACACATCAGCCTGTAACTCCGGGAGAACTAAAACCCTCTTTTGGTCTCCACTAGCACTCACTCATGTGCACAAACCTGCACAGAGACACACATACAGACATACACATAATTAAAAATAAAAAGTAACAACATACATGTGGTAAAATTCTCTTCTCTTTCTCTCTCTCTGTTTTGTATTCGACAATGAACTGGGTAGTATGCATACTAGGCATGAGCTCTTTTTATTTTATTTTGAGACAGTCTCACTTATAGTTCAGATTGCCTTGAACTCATGATGCCCCTGCTTCAGCCTCCTAAGTATATCTGGGATTACAGGTGTCTTAGTTAGGATTTCTATTGTTGTGAAGAGGCACCTCTACCACAGCAACTCTTATGAAGGATTCAATTGGAGCTAGCTTACAGTTTCAGAGGTTTAGTCCATTATCATCATGGTGGGACACGGCAACATGCAGGCAGACATGGTGCTGGAGAAGAAGCTAAGAGTTCTCCATGATCTCTTATCTGCAGACAGCAAAAGGAGTCCATGTTCCACACTGGGCATAACATGAGCATAGGAGGCCTCAAAGTCCACCTCCACAGTAACACACTTCCTCCAACAAGGCCACACCTACTCCAACAAAGCCAGACCTCCTAATAATGCCACTCCCTATGGGAGCCATTTTCTTTCAAACCTCAAGAGGTATATGCCATCATACCAGGCTTGGTTTTCTTTTCTTCTTTTATGTCTACATATAACATGCCAGACTTTAAAGTTATTTACCTTTAAAAAATTTCACATTCAAGCCCCCAAATTTATGAGAAGTATATAAGTCTGGGATCGTATAAGAAAAACACCTTAGAAGCAACAGGTCCGCATGAGACAGGTTCTACCTTCAAGAAGTCCACAGTCTGACAGGAAGTTAAGCCCCGCACACAGACAAGCTTACAGTGAAAAACTGGCCTTCCTAAGTGACTATAGAACATCCTCAAGTAAATCTGAAGGGGTTTTGAGGGATGGTATGCATCCCAGAAAACACAGAAGTCAGAAATCATGTCTGGCAGAAGGAACCTCTTGGACAGAAGGCACAAGAATAGTAGGTGCCAGATCCTACCGAAATTATGTTTGTAGCTTTTCATTTTGTTGTAACCTTACATGAAAATGAGTAATTAAAATGGACTTATTTTTACTTGGACATTTTCTAATTAATCTTGGCAAACAGTGGGACTCAGAGTACCCAAAAAACTATAATGATTTCTCCTTCAGTAGTCAGCAGCAAAATTATTTCTGAAATGACATGGGTCTGGGCTTTCACAGCAGAGGGTCGGTTAATAAGCACCTCAGAAAGTTCTGAGCAAACTGTGAGAGAAGTCAAGCACAGGACGACTCACACAGGGGACCCTCCATGCATGTTTTGAGATGCACTGGCCCAGAATCACCCCTCTCCTTTCACTTCCATTGCTGTAACCTTGAGGAAAGAAGAAGGAGAAAGGGTTATCTGGCTTACAATTGCAGATCACAGTCCGTCATTAAGAGGAAGCCAAGCAGCTAGTCACATCACAGCCAGGGCTGAGAGCGGAGAAATGAAATCATGGTTGCTTGTACACAGTGCGCGTTCTTTACTCTTTCAGAGTTCAGAACCCAGCCTAGGCCACCGCACTGCCCACACAAGGGTGGGTCTTTCCTCCTCAATTAACAAGCAAGACAGCCCTGCACAGGCATGCCCACAGGCTTACCTGCTCTAGACAATCCCTCACTGAGATTCTTCAGTGAGGCGACTCTGGGTTGTGTCAAGGTGACAGTTAAAACTAGGCAACACAATGGCTCAAGTGCGATGAATCTGTCTGCAGACAAGAAAAGCAGTCAGCTGCAGAGAGCCTATGGACATGCATGGTCCTCCTTGCTTGATATCAGACAGCACACACTGGAAGTGAGGTGTGCTCCATTAGATTAGGTGACTATACATGCACTTCTGGATTTTCACAAGTCAAGACTGAAAATGCCACAGGAAGTAATGCCAGGGAGGCATGGAAGATGAGCGGCTCAGGGCTGCAGCTGCAGAACTGTGTGGAGACTATCTGGAGAGGCTGGAGATCCTGTTGAGCCTGCAGCACTCAGATAATACATCAAAGCAGAACTGGCGGGCCCGTGACAGCTCTTAGGCTAGATATGGAACCAACAGGCTACAAGACATTATCAGAGCAACTGTAACCCTGGACTTGAGATACCCCATAAACCAACAAATCCAAACTGTCTCCTAGTATTAACAAATGCTGTCATCATAGATCAATAGGGTCCTCTCAGTAAACTTTTCTCAGTCACGCTGAGTCATTCTTCAGAACCAGGATGGTGGTATGCACTGCAGTCTAAGGAGGCTGAAAGAGGAGAGCCATAGCCCAGCTCCAGAGGCCATTCTGGACAACGCAGTAAGACTCGGTTAAGAAAAAAAGTTTTCATAAAAGATAATATATTCTACCTTAGAAAACACCCAGGTGCTGAAGCAATGGCTCAGTTGGTAAGGTGCTTGCTATATCCACATGAGGTATCTGAGTTGGGATCTCCAGAAGCCACATAAAAAGCCAGGTACAGTGGTGTGCACTTAGGAAGCCCAGCATTAAGAAGGCAGAGATGGGAAGGTCCCTGGAGTTCAGGAGTCATCCAGCCTAACTGAATCAGCAAGGCCTACGCTCAGCGAGAGACTGCATCTCAAAAACTAAGGTAGAGCGTCATTAACAAAGACACCCAAAATTGACCTCTGGCCTCTACACATGCACATCTTCAAACATATATGCTACACATGAACATACACAAGAGAGAAAGAAGGTGAGGCAAGGCAAGGCAAGTTCAGGGAACTACTGAAGAACCAGGAAGGTATAAAGGTAGTTTCATGCTGATGGAGTTTGTAATTTTTCAAACTCACACATTTTTGGAATCTTGACTCCAGTTTCTCTCACTGTGTGATCCAGGTTGGCTTCAAACTCACAGCGAATCTTCTGGATTGCAGATGAGCCACTACACTGCTCCGTTTCATCCTCTTGGAACATTATTATACTTGAGTATTCCCACACAACTGATCTCGCTTTTACTTCTTAAAACTTTCATTTTCCTCGCAATTTTAAACTCACAGAAAAGGCTCAAGAATGACATGCGGCACACACGTGTTCAACACCCAAACTCAGCAGCCATCAGCGCTTCTTGCATTTGTTTCCTCTTTTTCCTCTTTCACATCCGCCTGCTATTACTGTCTTTTGTTTTCTATCTGGAGAGAAAGCTACTGCTGAGTTCCCTAGAAAACACCCTCTAAGGTACACGAGGGGTGCGGGAGGAAGGACTGGACTAGAGCAAGAGAGGACGCAATAGATCCTTCTAGAAGCTGTCAAGCTAGGCTCTCCTCAGTTACTGTCATGAAGCAAGAGAGCTGGACCACAGCCCATCAGAACACACACCCTCAGGAGGGACCATGACCCTAGACAAAGAGACTCTCTCCTGCTATAAGGATTTCCCAGAGAAGGATGGGTAGGGACCTTAGCAACCAACTTTCCAGCAACTGAGGGAATGAAGCACCATGACCTTCGAGGAAACGTTCTAGAAGCCCCACTCCAGAGACACCTCTCTTTTGCTCTGTTGTCCTGCTTCTGGCTATTTCTTGTTACCAGAGACAGGGTGTACAAATATGTTTTTTTCTTGAAAGGTGAATTTTTAGGGTTTGCTGAGGAAAAAACAGTTTTTAAGAGTGAGATGAATAAAAACAAGAGAAACAGGCATTTAGAAAGATTTTTTTTTTTGAAAAGCTAAATGAAGTGGGTAGATAGGAGAAGAATGAAGAGCCTACTTTATTACTGGGGATCTTTGGAGAGGGAGTTAAGGCAATTTCATTTCAGCCTTTTGTCCATAAACACATGTGATCCAAGTCACAGCTACCAAGAGGTCTCAAGAATAATGGGAGAATTCAAAAACTGTTAAATGCTCAGTTCCGGAACAGAGAGAGCCGAGTGAGACTGCAGGGGGTTCCCCAGTACCCAAGCCGGGGAGGAGCTGAGAGGGTGGACACTTAGCTGACACGTAAGAAGCTCAGTCCTTAGTAAGCACGTGGGAACACACACAGACATGCATACACATGCACATGCATGCATACACAGAGACATGTATGTACACATGCGCACACACACACACAAGATTTCCATAACTCAACATGCAACACTCAGTGAGATATTTTTAAGACAAAACTAACTTTTAAAAGTAACAAAAGAAAACCCACTGATGCCTAGCCTGTCTTCAGAGAGGCTTCACCCAGCAACTGATGGAAACAGAGGCAGAGACCCATTGCCCAACATTAGGTGGATCTTGAAGAATCATGTGGAAGAGGGGAAGGAAGGATTATAGGACCCAGTGGTATCAAGGACACCACAAGAAAACCCACAGAACCAACTAACCTGGGCTCACAGAGCCTGAACTGACAACCAAGGAGCCTGCATGGGACTGACCTAGGCCCTGTGCATATATATTATAGTTGTGTAACTAGGTGTATAAGACTCCTAAAAGTGAGAGCAGGGACTGTCACTGATTGTGCTGGCAGCTTTTGGGGCCCATTCCTCCTGCCAGATTGCCTCATCCAGCCTTAATAGAAGAGGAGGTGCCTAGTCTCGCTGCAACTTATACCATGGCTGATATCCACTGGAGGCCTGGTTATATCTAAGAGAAGCAGTGGAGGAGGAATGGATGGGGATGGGGGACTGGGAAGAGGGCAGTGGGGTGAAACTTTGATTGGAATAGAAAAACAAAAACAAGCAAACAAACAAAAAGTAAACAAGAACTTTATATGCAAGTAGACATAATTAAAAGTAACTGACCTTTAAAGACAATAAAATGATTGATGGTCAAGAAAAGAAACAAGGCCCAGAATGGCACTCTTCCCCAAACCCTGTACGGGGAGATTCAGCGGTGGGGCCTTGCAGCGTGCAGATGTCTGGAACCCGGAATTGAAAGGACAGTGTTGCTTTTTCACACTGTCCCCCATTAGAGTGGGAATGGCTAGAGGTGTGTGCAGATGCTGCCACACCGGGAGTAGGGACAACCGGTTTTACACTGAGTTAGCCAGATTAGCTCAAGTATAAGGTTATCTTCCTGCCCTGCAGACCCAGGTCACAAATCCCAAGCGGAAAGAATGGCAAAACCCTTCACAAGAGACCAAGAAACAAAGCAGAGTCTGGGTGTTCTACAGAAAACATACATGGCTTCAGCTCAGTTTTCTGTAAGAAAGGAAATACAGTAAGAAACACCCGCAAACTCTAACTCTAACTGGTCTCAGATGTGATGGGAAGAATGAAAAAGATGACAGCCAAGTTCATTGTACGGTAGCTGTGTCAGCTCGTCTACCTCACGCGCCAACTCCACAACAGTCTACGTTATCGTCACATCAGGAAGGCCAATTTGCAAGGGAAGGACTTAAACAGTATATCCAAGATCACACCAAAACCAGTTCACGTGGCTCCTGAGCTAGAACTCACAGCCATTAACGTCACTGTCTTCAATAAGCATGTCTGACTGTAGCCCATGGGCCACGTGCATGCCAGAAGAGCTATGAATGTGGGTCAATGCATTCGTAGGCGACAATAGCATGTCAAAATGTCAAGAGGTGGGTCATCCTTAATGACTGTAAGTAAATAACCAGGCAAGTAAACAAATGCATCCTCACAGAGCAGGAAATAAGAAGGAGCAATGGGGAAGACAGTTGATAAGGAGTCCAACTGAAACCATGAGAGAGGAGTGGCTCCAGGGGTCCTGAAGCTGTCGGAAATTATATTCGCTCACGATTTCCTCTTACAGCTGTTGTTGCTATCATAATGCTGCAAGGCTGACATCATGAACAGTGCTCCCTGTTTCCTTACATGTTTCCTCCATTTCACTAGAAAATGTCCTCCGTGCCTATTTTTCTGAACATTTTGCCCCGCTTTACACCGATTTGTGGGAATTCTTTATGTACTCTGGACGCTAATCCTTCATCAGTTATATATGTTAAGAAATTTCTCAGTCTTCTGATCTCTTTCTCCTCTCTATATGGTGGGTTTTGATCTCAAAATCTACGACAGAAAAATCCACAAAAACCAATCAGAACAGTTGGTGCTGGAACAAACCAGACATATAGACCCATGGATCAGAACAGACTGCTCAGAAATGAATCCACATGCTTACGGTCAGCTGAGCATCAACAGTGCCAAGAACACACGGCAGAGAGAGGACAGATGGGTGCTTCAGTAAGAGGGGATGGGAAAACCTGATATTCACAGGCAGAAGAACGAAATAAGACCCTGACTTTACTACCGCGCAAAAATCAACACGAGTCAGACTTAAATACAAAAGCAGCAGGAAGAAAGCAAGGAGACACTTCTTCACACTGAACTGCTTCTGGGTCTGAGGCCAAAATCAAGGTGTCAGAATTCCTGTCTGAGGACTGAGGAAGAATTACTTCCAAGGTCATTTGAGTTTTGGTGGAATTAAGCTCCTCTTGGCTGAGGGTCCTATTTCCTTGGTCGCTGGTAACTAGGGCCTACTTGCAGCTACTAGAAGCGCTTACCTTCCTCACCCCTCATCTTCAGAACAGCAGCAGCGTGCTATGTCCTGCTCTGACTTGGAACCTCTCACTTTGTCCTCTGAAAGTGGCTGGAGAAGGCACTATGTTTCTGAGTGCTGTGATTAGATGAAGTCCACCTAAATGACCTGCCACCATGCAATGCAGCAATTACAGGTAATCATCCACAGCTTCTACCCCGGTGGGGAGGAGGATAGACACAGGACACTGTGCTAGCAGCAGAAACTGCCTACCGCAGGGCTCACTCACTAGCTCCTTTGTTGTTTATTTACAATCTGCGCTGTCTCCAGGGCTGAGGGCATAGTTCAGAGCTAAGTGCTGGTGTAGCATGGATGAGGCCTGGAGTTCAAGTCCCAGAACCAAAAAAAAAGGAAAAAAAATAGTTTCTGTCTATCTGGATTGCTCAGCGGGTTAGGGTACAGGCCACCAAGCCAGAGTACCTGAGTTCAATCCCAGGGACTCGTGGTAGAAGTAAGACCCTATTCCCACTTTCTTTATTATGTCTAAAAAGACTATCTCTCTATCCTAATATTACAGAAAATACATTTTCCAAAATTTTCTTCTAAATACTTTTAAATTTTACTTTTATGCCTTTAATACTTAATTTATCTACAATTTTTGTGTGCATGCAAGATTTGAGAAGGAAACCTAATCTCATTTTTTTTTAGTGTACGTGTAGGGGGGTGTTCTATTATTTATTGAGCAATTCATCCTTCCCTCATAAATCTGAAATTATGTCACCGTCACTTTATTAGGACTGCAAAACGCACAGCTGTTTTCTGGGCACAGTGTTCTATCCCATTCATACATGCACCTGCCTGCCTCAATAGCAAGCTCTGATTACCATGTTTCTAGCTTTAGTTAGGAAGGAAGCCCTTCACCTTTCTTTGGGAATGTTCAGTTTTTCTGTTTTGAGGCAGGGACTCACTATAGGACTCAAGCTCTTCATGCCTCAGTCTCCCATGCATTGAAATTATAGATGTGATGGGAACTACAATGGACCACAGTTTGTTTGGACTATTCTTGGTGTGTGTGTGTGTGTGTGTGTGTGTGGTATATGTGTTCACATGGCATGTATTATTCTTGACTTATTGATTTTTTCCAAACACATTTTATTATCAGTCCATCATGTTGAGTTTTAAAAATCCTTCTGGAAATTTTGATTGTAATTGCGCTGAATTGGCAGTTCTCCACTGGAGGCAATTCTGGCTCACGGGGACATCTGGCCATGTCTGCAGGCTTCTTTGATTCATTCTCACAATGGTAAAGAATGTACCACTGTCACCAGGGGAAGGGGGCAAGGAGAATACCCACAATGTACGGCAGTCATAAGAGAATCGACCCGGTCAAAACAACAGTGGTACCAAGAAAGAAAAACCCTCACCAACTCTTCCATTTGGAGACAACTGACATACTTGAATTACTTCAATAAACATGGACTATTTTCCCATCTACAGTTCTTCCTTAGTGTTTTTCAATTCTGCATCATAATCCACAATGTATTGATCTCACACATTCTAAGATTTGTTCCTCAGTAGTCATGATTTTTAAATTTATAAACGGCATCTTTAAAAGTATGTGTATTGGGCCATCTATCAAGGCACCTGCCACCAAGACTGACCGTCTGAGTTTACTTCCTGAAACCCACACTGTGAAAGGACAGAAGCTGATCCCCTAAGCTGTCCTCCCTCTGGCCTCTCGACGTACCATGGCAGCTGCATGTCCACACATGCTGGGACTGGAGAGATGGCTCGGGGTTTACGAGCACTAACTGCTCTACCAGAGGACTGGGGTTCAATTCCCAACACTCAAATGGCCACTCACAACTGTCTGTAACAACAGTTCCAGGGAGTCTGATGCCCTCCTCTGGCCTCTGTGAGAATGGAAAGGTATGTCTGGAAATTATCTACCATGACAGTAGCTCAGTCTCCTTCTGCAGTCCTACCAAAGCTTGCTTCCCACTCTTTGAAGTTACTTTACTGGGAATATTCATGCTTAAAAGCTTTTTATCTTCTTGGGGAATATTTTTTCATTACCTTTCTTATTCTGTTTGGTCAGATCTTACTATAACTATACTAGTTTGAATTGTATTACATTTATTTATTATTGTATCTCTCTCTCTCTCTCTCTCTCTCTCTGTGTGTGTGTGTGTGTGTGTGTGTGTGTGTGTGTGTGTGTCGGTTGAAGACAACTTTCATAACTGGTTCTCTCCTATGTCACCAGATTTAGTGACAGGTACTTTTTCTCATTGAGTCATATCTATGGCTCCTGCTTTTCGTTATCATTATTGTTTTAGTTAGGTTATGACATTTTTTCCTATCCCCTGTTTTCACCCTCAACATGAATTTAGACTTGCATCATGCATCTGGATCTCTTTGTCCTCATCTGATAAGTCTCTGCCTTCTAATAGGAGTTCCATCTGCTAATATCTGTCTTGATTAATAAATCTGGGCTTAATCTCATCAGTTTACTTTTTAAATTTCTACTTGATTTAATGTATGCTTCTCATATTTGTAAAAATTTTAATATTTTCTTATTACATTTTTTTCCTTTTGTGAGTTTGTGCATTCTATTTCTGTTTGGAAATTGTTCCTGGAAAGCTTATATACGCTCACTGGTGAAAGTTTGGAGTCAGATAGTCTCAACTCTCAGAACGACACAAGGACCTTTAGAGCCATTTACCAGCACAGGCCAGCCTCAAACTTTTGGCAACCTTCCTGCCTCAGGCTCCCACGTGCTGGGACTCAGCTGTCATTTTTAACTAAAAAGTTAAGCCATATTATTTTATACTGAAAATATTTAGTCCTGTGTACATGTTTACCATTTATTCATCATTCTCTTTTTTCCAAACTTGCTTCTGAAATAATTATTTTGGGGCATATATTCTAACTTGCTAAAGTAGTTTTCTCTTTAAATTTTTCTAATTTAAATTTTTTAAAAATTCATCCATTTAGTACTTAAAATTTCTTTAAAACTGGTTGTGTTGATTCCATCCTTTACTTATATACATGTTTAAACACACGTCTGTGCAGCGTTCTGTATCTGACCATTCTTAAGGGACTGGCGTGTCCCTCACCTATTACCTTCTGCTGTGGTGATGCTGGCCTAGGAGCGTGCTGCTTGACTTCACCTGGTGAAAATCCCAGGGACTCACTGGTGACCTGAGGTGGCTTCTCTCTGCAGAGAACTGCAAGACCCATGTCAGCTCCTATTAAGGGAGCACTTCTCTCCTCCCTGAGAAGGCATTCAAGACTCCCCTTCCCATGCTTGAGGCACAGAGAACATCACCAGTGATGCCCGTAAGTGAGTCAATCCCTAAAGCACCGCTGGTACCAAATGCCAGTCCTGCCGACTTCAGCTCACATGTTCTCTTCTTACTTTGTAGCACCGTCTGGAAGAAGTAGTCCTTGGGGACAGTGACCTCTCACATCCCTTATAACACTGGTGATCATGCAACAGAAGAGCCCCAGGGTTATTGCTAGAGCAGACATTGAAAAAGTTTCACCATAAGTTATATCATATATTGGGTTGGTGCACACCTGTAATCTCAGAACTTGGGGTGCTGAGACAGGAGGGCTGAGTTCAAAGTAAGCCTGAGCTGCACAGTGACACCCTGCTCCTCTCCTCCACAAAGGAAATGACACTCCTTTAGGCTATCCATAGCTCTTGTTACTGACACCTCTGTGTGTACTTATGCCTAGAATTATGTTCATTATATAATTTAGGATTGTCACTTAGAAGAGACTAGATCTTTACAATGAGCCTGTATTATTTTACAGGAACAAAGTAACTTTTCCAAAACAAAAACCAAAGAAAGGCAGACTTGAAGTCAGTACTCTTAATAAAATCTGTTAGTTTGGGAAGGCAGGGGTATAGACTATAGGGTTTTATGCTTACTTTTAAAATGGCCAAGTTCAACGGTAGGCCTCACCAACCCAAGTGTTTCAGCGGCACACAGTGTGTGATGAGCACCCTCAGCTGTCGTTGTGTGAGCAGAGGTGAGCAAGCCTGACTCTCCACCAAGGCTGCCAGTGCAGACATGGCATCCCTGCTTCTGGCAGGATGGTGACAGCAGTGCGACCGGTTCCACAGCCTTCGTGTACTGTTTGCACAGGAATGCTCTCAAGGCACACAATGCTATTACGTTCTCCGCTGCCCAGAGGAATCCTCCTGGGGTACAGAGGAAACTCCTACAAAGACCACACCTCCCAGAGAGCTCCAAGGTGTCAGCGTGGGTAAGCAATGCTTCTAGAGAGAGCAGCCCTGAATGACCCGCAGATCCAGGCCGGGTTGCTACTCTCTGCAGCCTGCTGCTGGCCATCACACAGTAATTAGCCTTCAAAATCAAAACCTCCCAAACAAAAACCACCCAAGCAATTGACGAGAATTAAAACTTAGGGAAACATCCAAGAGTAGGAATGAGAAACAAGCAGCGGTGATGTGCGAAGGTTCATCACCTTCAGAGCGCTCTTTCCCTTGCAAATTTACCTCGAAGCAGTCAGAGCAGCTGTTTCAGCTCCAGGCTTTCTAGTGATGCTCTCAATTTCACATCTCGTTGTAACTAAATAAGGCAGAGACATCTTTACACTCCCGTGGATGGAAATTTACCTGCACAATGTCATTGCCTACCTCTCTTTCCTCTAACCCAGATGTGGAAGTCATTTTCAGTTTCTTTCTTTTCCAGTAGGACATCCACTTAGCCTCTTTATGTGGTGCTGTCGTCAAACATGACTGTCCCCTCATCTCTCCTGCCCAGAGCAAGTCCTATGCCCAGACAGAAACAATTGCTCCTCATAGTTTCCCTACAACCCATACCTCCTTCATTTCTACACAAAGCAGTAAGAATTATCTCCCCCAAACAGCTGTTTTCTGTAATAAGAGAGCGAAGTTCTGTGACTAAGCTGAACATCCCTCCTGTTCAAGTACTGAACTGCTTCCTAGGTGCAAGTTCTAGCAAATTGAAATTTCCAAATACCATTTATTATGCCTTTTGCTAATTGCTCAGGAAGCTTTCAAGCATCTGCCCACATTTCTCTGCATATTCAAAGTCCGTTTCTATTCCATTTAGTACACAAGCAGGTCTTACACATTCAGTCCACCTTCTGCTTGTACTCTTCCCCACTGTGGTTGAGATTATTCTACTGTCTCCTCTACTTACTCTCCCCTCCTTCTGACTTCCTTCTAAATAAGTACAGTTGACACGCAGCTATCCAGTCTTCCTTGCAGCCAGGAGTGTCCATGTGGCAAAGTGATAAGAGCATGCAAGCCAAAATGTTAAGTGTGACTGAGCAGGATGGAGCATTCATATCTTCAACACCTCTTTCCTCCGTCCAGTTAGAATACAGCTGTGGTGGCTGGCACTCAGGTAGCTATGCATGAGTTCGGTATAGCAAAGAGAACCTGAAGCTCCTGGCATCCCAGGAAACCACATCAATCCTCAAACCTATTCTGCATTACTAGAGAAGGAAAGAACCGACCCCTACATTTAAGGCACTAGGATTTCTGTGGCTCCATCTATTGCTCAAGACTTGTGACCACCCACTTTAGATGCATCTCTAACCCCCTCTCCCCGGCTTCCACTTGCTACTTCCTTTGTCCCACTGGGAGGCCCCTGCCCAATTAATTTTCCTTTTCTTATTCTTATCCCAAAATGTCTGCTTTACTTCTTCCTTTAAAGTACAGCGTGAGATCCGACACCTTCATGGAAATGTGACTATGGAGATGATACTACAGCTAAACTTACTCGACCCAGTTGCTCCTTTCTAAACATAAATGCACACATCTATGTATCTTGTACAGACATCTATGTATCTAGTACAGAAACAGAAATAATCTAACCGAGTTTCTATTACCAGGGCTCCAGCAGCATCAGCATCTAAACATGCACTTCAAGCAGTACTCAGCACAGCCTCACTCCTGGAGCCCATTGTTGTGAAGCTGACTTGAGAGCACAGTATATCTCGTAATGTCGCTCCCACGACAGCAGAGCACAGGAGTTGCCTACCATGTGCGGTGCAGGGCCTGGAAGACGGCAGGCCATTCTAGATATATGTGTCTACTAAGTGCATTCTAACAAAGCTCCAGGATTTTTTTCCTTTGAGGCCAGGTCACCTGTGTGGCACAGGCTAGCCTCAAACTCTCAGTTCTCCTCACTGGACTCCTGATACTGGAGGCTCAGCTGTGGGTCACTGTGCCTTGGGTTCATGATGGAAAAAAAAAAGTCAAGCCATTCAGAGCTCTTCCTGGTGACTGAGATGTGCGATAGCATTGAATGACTTGGATTTGAAAACAACTTACTCTACGAATATAAAGCAACAGACTGGAATTTCTTGTGTGCCTCAAAAATATGGCTCAGAGATGAGCTACTTTTGCAGTGACTTAGGGACTCACTTCGTTAGCTTGCCATCACCCAAGCTGTGTCTGGCTCAGGGCAGGAGCATGTGACCTTTCTGCTCCTTCCCCAGGCCACCTGGTTCAGCACTGCAGCTAGGTCTCTATTTAAATTCCCCTCCTCCAAAACGTTGCCCCACCCCATATCTGTCCCCAAATAAAGTCATCACTGTCATTCTGTCCCTGACTGCTTTTCCCTTCGGGTAAAGGACGAATTACTGTCTGACATGGTCTATGCTAATCTGTGCAGGTGTGTCCCTGGGCTGGCCTCTGTTACAAGTTCCATGGTGAAGGGAACTGTGACTCCCACATTGTTGTTCCTCCAAATTTCTTCTGACCATTCAAATTTCAAGTTAAAAAGCTCAAGAAGAAAGAGAGTCAGGAAGTGGCCGGAAGAGCTTGGGAGATGGCTCCACGGTAAAGGGCCTACCATGCAAGCGTGAGACCTATGTATACATATTACTTACAAAGATTCACCTCTGCTTCACAGAGCTGGATAGAGGGCCAAATACCAACAGCCCTGAAGCTGGACTCAGCAGTCAGTACCTGGCTACTGAGCATGAGGAGCCCCAGAAGTCATGGAAAAAGCCAGCTGCTACAGCACAATCTGTAATCCCAACACTGTGGAGGTGGGGGAACAAGGTGACTCTGGGGCTCCCTGGCCAGCCACCCTACCTGAATCAACAAGTTCCAGGCCCAGTGAGCTACCCTGTCTCAAAAATACAAGGTTTGATTAAGGAAGATATCAGTGTTCACCTCGAGCCTCCACATTCACATGTACCCCCAACATGCACACACTTGCATAAACATGTACATACACCATACACACACACACACACACACACACACACACACACACACGCACGCACGCACACAAGCAAGAAAGGTGATAGAAAACAGTAGAAGGGGTGAAGAAACTCTGAACATCAGTCACAGCTGAGCATTGTGCTCTTCGTGTCAGCTATGGAGGACTTCTTCCAAAACAAAAGGGTCTCCTAAAAAAGATGCTCCACTGCTTGTGGAAGCACTTGGTGTTTGCTGTTATATTACAAAGAACTCCTTCTAATGCCTTTCTTCATCACAGGTACAAACTTAGCGAACACTTAAGAACACTGGACAAAGACAGGGAAGGATGATTTAGGACCGGGTTGTGTTAATATTATTGCTGATATTTTAAAATTTCTGTGCTTCATTGACAACTGAAATTAACTGGTCATGTTGAATTCCTGTAGTTCTTCTGGGGTCTTGTTAAACAGCTGTCTTGGTGGGGTTCAGGCTGCTGACACCACCACAGAACTGGTGACTCAGAAACAACAGAAATCATTTTCAAACAGCTCTGGAATAAGGGAATTCCATAATCAGGGTGTCTGCAAGGTCAGGTCCTAAAAAGCCGCCTCTTCCCATAGTAGCAGGAAGGTAAAAGAGAGCTCCTAGGATCTCAGAACTCAAATCCTATCTTGGTGGGGGGTTCTACTTCTGTGACTGAATCATTTCTCAGAGGCAACACCTCCAGCTGTCAGCACACTGGGAAATTCTCATGGGGGTGGGTACAAGCCTTCAGTCCATGGCCATAGACATAGATGCTGTGACTGGGGGCAAGCTCTGAAAATCCTCGGATGCACTTTCAGCCCTGAGTTTAGTTGCTTTCAAGAGGCAACTAAGTCAGATTGCATCTGTGGTTTTATTCTCCTAACTGCCATCTCTATGCACAGCTCCTCAGTGGGGCTGGAGAAGCTACAGCAAGATATCATTCTTTGATGATTTAACAAGATTAATAGGAAGGATCATTCCACTTCCCTGATAACTTTATATCTCCCCCAACCCTTGTTTTAAAGATCAGTAATCCAAAGATAAAGTTTAGGCAAAGGAAAGCCTTACAAAGAATCATGCTAGAAGAATATTTAATTATGTTAGAATCTCCAAACACATTTAAATAAACATGCCCATGTACCCAAGCCCCTACTATCAGAAAGTAAACCTCCTTCATACTCCAGTTAGAAAAAAAATGTTAAACTGAGTAAAGATGCCAAATAGCATAGCCACTAGGCTAACAGTTTTAGCTGAAAACTAGTTTATGTGAATTTAGAATTGTCTACTGAATATCCCCCTTCATCTTTGGTCCCTGCAGCATGGAGTCTAATAGTGGGATAGTCCTGCTGACATGGTGTTGATAATTTGGCATGAGCTTTGTGTCTTGTGTTTCGAGCTGTTCTCAGTAGACACCTGTCATGTTGTAGGCCACTGCTTATGTACATACTTTTATTACGTAGACTCGCAATCGTCAGGAGTGAATGTTTCTTCTCGGAGGGAAGGTTTTCCGGGATGAGGACAGAAGCGCACGCGGCAGGCAAGTTCCCCGGGGCAGGTAACCTGGTGGGAAACATCATGCAGTATGAGGTCCGCTGTCTCGTCCAGCTTGCCACTTCCCTCTCTTTAAAAAGCAGCTGCTCATCCATCAGCAGAGTTATGACTTGTTTAGACTTCTCCCGGATATAGCGACCTGAAAAACAGCCAAGAATTTGCTTTAAAATGGATTAAAACTGTAATTATTTTTTATACTAAATAAAATTAAGGCAAAGCTGAAATGTAGCAAAGGGGAAGACAAGTAGAGGACTGTTGATGAACACATTCCTCTCTGTGTCAACTAAGCAAACAAATCATCAATACATGATGAAATTGCATCTTATCTGGCATTATGCTTTTCATTTTAAATGCATTATTGGATTTTTCTTTGGAAAGCCACCCATACGCTGCAATAAATCACTAGCACAGGCACAGAAGGAAGGTTTGAGCATGAGGTCAGGGGATGGCTCAGTGGGTAAAATGCTCGTTCTGGGAGCATGAGCTCCCAAGAGCCTAGGAGTGTCAGGTGTGCCTGCAACCCTAGTGCTAAGGACCTAGGAGTGTCAGGTGTCCCTGCGACCCTAATGCTGGGGACCTAGAAAAGGAGGGCCAGAGACCCACTTGTCAGTCAATCTAACCAAACTAGCAAGCATCAGGTTTAATAAGAGGTGCTATCTCAAGAAAAGTAAGGTGGAGAAGCAAGTGAGGAAGGCCTCCTGACATCAGCCCTGGCCTCCACAAGCACCTTCACAGATGAGCAAGAAGCATGTGCACAAAGGTTAGTTTCTCTACTCTCATCTCTTTGTCATTTCTTCCTTTCAAATTTCTTTTGTAATACTTCAAACTCTGTTCTAAACACCCTTAATTTATGGTGTATACTCAGGGCCTAACTGAAGAGGCCCACTATGTGCTGGACCCACTCAGTGTCATATGAAAGGCAAAAGTGGCTGGAACTTTTTAACTCTAGGGGTGATGTCAGGCACTGTCTTTCCCTGGGAACAGGGCACAGTTTAGATTTGAAGATGTGGAAAGCCCATGTCTTCCCATTGGCATCTTCAGGAGCTCGCCCCCTCTCCTTTCTCCTCCACAGATACCTCACCCTGCAGCCCCAAGCCTCTTGCCAACAACACCAAACTCCAGGCAGCTGTTGGTTCTTCCAGGAACTCTGCATGGCTGGATCCCTGACTCATTTGGTCTCTCCTCAGATACCACCTCCTCAGAGCTGCTCTCCTCCTGGTGTCCTCTGAAGAAGCCCCGCCCCATCAGTCTATTCCTCATCCTGCTTTGCTTCTTCTGTGGCATCTGTCACTACCTACTATCACCGGTGTGTTGCTTGTTTGTTTTGTCACCTAGAATATAAACCCCGTGAAAGAAGTCTCATTGCATACACTGATGGCACATAGCATATATTCAATAAATATTTACTGAGTGAATGAATCAAGAAAGAAACATCATCAAAAAGTTTCAAATGTTCTCCTTGCTATGGTGTAAATGAAGCAGATTGCTGGAAGATGCTGGGAGCCAATTTACAACTTAGCTGCCTCAGAAAGTTGCTTGGCTTAAAATAGCCTCCTGCAATACCCCCAATTAGAAACTAGAAATTATGGGCTAGATTTGGAACATTCTACTTGGAGTCTGTGGGGATTGGTGAGATGTGGGGGCAGCTAACTGGCTCCAAGTGGCACGCAGGCAGAACAAGCAGACAAGCTAGTTGCACTGGTGCAGGCCTCCTCCTCAGAGCATCACGCTCCCCCAGGGAACAGAAGTAGCTTCAGGAAGGCCAGGTCATTCAATTTTGGCCAAAATAAGGAAGAAATCACCCAGAAGTGGGCATTAATTCACTTAATTCTGCCTATTTCCCCCGGCTCCCATTCCTCTGCCTGGCCACTCTACAGCACTGCAGGGAAAAGAGAGAAAAGCAGGGAGAAGCCCTAAGTCTGTTTCAAGGCAGAGACAATCAAACAACAATAGCAGGGCAGCATCCATTCGCTTCTAAGCAATATGTTCCTAAGAAGACGTGAAGAAGGGCACAACATAAAACCACAACAGTACAGGAAGGACAAACTCAGGCAGCAACAGCTTCATGTCTGAACTATGAAAGGAATGGGGCAGGGTAGAAAACATGGGTTTTCTGAAATAAGATTCACTCCATGCTCTGCAATCAGAGGGCTCCCTCTTCTTCCTCTGAACTGCAAGGATCCATGAGAATGACTGATTGATCCAGTCTATCTTTCCTCTCTCTTGGTTCAGATCATTTGCTGCTTATAGTAGCTTAAATTATATACCTAGTCATCTTCCTTCCAGTTCACCTTCTAACAGGCCTCAAGCAAGCAGGGACATGAAGGAAATAAGAAGCATCTAAACTTTAGTTTATGACCAAGTTGTTTCTATTTAAAAACAAAATCCCCTTCAGTCAGGGGCTAGGAGGGTATCTTGAGTAAAGCACCCGCCTAGCATCCTCAAGTTACTGACTTCTGTCCACAGCACTGCAAAAGCAAGTAGACAAAACAAAACCCCACCCGTGATGTTGGCACAGTAAGGTCATGCTTCAAAGCATTGTTCTGCTCTGCTCAAAACAGCCAGCAGGAACAGGCACTGCCAGTCTCAAAAATAAAAAAATAAAAATAAATAAATAAACTCCACAGAGAAATACAAGTGAGAAAGCCACATGTGTGGCTCAAGTCACAGGCCTGCTGGGTTCTTGATCTGGCAGATGGGATTTCAGCAACTTGGGTGTCAGAGATCTAGACCTGATCTCCCTTTGATAAGAGAGGTCCGTGTTTGCAAATAGAAAGTGAGAAAAGGACAGATCTCCCTGCTCTCTGGGATACAGCCATTCCTAACTATTTATTTGGACCTAGAAGCAGTCTTAACACATGGAAATAAGGTAAGTTACCTACAGGCTCAAGTTTGGGTCTGCAACACCTAAATTTTAACTCTAGGGCTCAAACTCCAGGTCACTTTGATAAGGTCTGTACTGGAGGCTAGATGATATGAGCAACAAGGTAGATGATATGAGCAGCTAAGATGAAGGCAACAAGAGCATGCATAGCTGTAGGAAGAGCCTCCTACTCAATGAGCCAGAAGCCATCCCTCTACACTACATTAGACAGTCAACAGGACTAATTCTACTCCAGACAAAATGTGCCTATAAGATCTTCTACAGAATCAATATTCTATAGGATTTTAAATTTTTCCTTATAAGATTTTTAAGTAAACCATTGAGAAATTAACACAGTCCAGGGTAGATGATCAGTATGTAAAAGTTGTTTTTTTTCCCAAGCCTGACACCTGAGTTTGATCCCTGGAACCCACACAAAAAGCAAATATGGTGGTTCACATCTGTAATCCCAGCACTCCCACAGTGAGATGGGAGGAAAAGTCAGGAGAATCAACAAGAAGCTCATGGTCCAGCTAGCACAGAGTGGCAGAGTGACTTTAACAAGAGAAACCAGCCTCAAACAAGGTGGAAAGAAGGAACTGAATCCCAAAAGTGGTCCTAACCTCCATACACATGCATGTGCACATACACACACACACGCACACACATTACAAACATGCAAGACTCACAAATATAAATAAGAATATGGAGTTATGAAACAAAACAAAAATGAGCTTAAATGAGAACAGGTGATCTGATGGAATCAAATAATAAGCATCTCAGCTACGAAACTACAATCAAAATTGGGATTAAAAATAAAAACAAAATGCCCTCAACATCTCAGACTCGGACAGCTGAAGAGAGACCTGATGGAGGTGAGCAGCAAAGTATTCAAGGCACAGCAGAGGTCACGATAAGAGCAATCAAAAATCAAAAAGGACAGATAGAGAGACCCCAATATTCATCCAGAAGTTTCAAAGAAGACAGTTTTAGAAAAACCGTGTTCAGAAAGGCAAGTGCTGGGATTGACAGGATAGTCCTGACCTGCAGGCCTGGCCGGGAGCCCCTGCCCAGGAGTCACGGGCCCCGGGGAAGGACCTACTCCTACTATTTTACTAAACTGACCACAGTATCTAAATGCCTTCTCAGTTTATTTGCCTGTGCCATAGACCAGAGCGTTCTCAGGCCTCATCAGAGAAGCTTCTCTGTGCAGAGATGAACGACTCATCAAAGAGCAGAGAATAAGTGACTTTGGAGGCTCGGCCATAAATGGAACATCTGCATCATACCCTCTCCTCCCAAGGACCATCATAGGAGAGAGGTCCAGGAGAACAAAACACTGCCTTCTGGACACAACAGGTGAACTTTTGAATTCACAGTGTGTGATTGCCTGACCAAGACCTGTGCAAGATCAAGCCAGTCATTCCCGCAAGGAGGCAGGACGAGGGCATGAGGCCACACCCCTAACTGAGGAGCTCTGCACAGCTGATGGCTTCTCTGGGAAGGAGAGTCAGTTTGCTTTGAGGGTGTGGTCTCTTGTAGGTAGACATTCTAGTGGAAGACCAACACCTAGCACAAACTGGAATCAGTGGACTAGTAAAAAAGAAGAAAAGGAGCTGAGGTTGGGAAGGAAGTGACTGGAGGGGATCTAGAAGGAGTTAAGGGAAGGGGAAAGAGTGAATATGATAAAAATAAATTGTATGTATGCATGAAGGATTCAAAAATAATAAAATAGTACATTAAAAATTGTCTTCTGCTGGGTAGTGGTGGTGCACTCCTTTAATCCCAGTGCTCGGGAGGCAGAGACAGGTGGATCTCTGTGAGTTCGAGACCAGCCTGGCCTACAAAGCGAGTTCCAGGACAGGTTCCAAAGCTACTGGGAAACCGTGTCTTTAAAAACCAAAAAAAAAAAAAGACCAAAAAAAATTGTCTTCTCCTAGGCATACTTGTGTATATCTGCAATCCCAGCACGATCAAAAGTTCAGACCAGCCAGGGTGACACAGGAGACTTAGAGCAAATCTGAAAGTGGACCGGTGAGAAGGCTCAATGGGTAAAGGAGTTTGGTGCCAGCCTGATAACCTGATTCTAGCCTCAGGATCCATATGGTGGAATAACAAAAATAAAAAATTTATTATATGTATTTGGTGTGTATATGTGCATGCCCAAAGGCCATGTATGCATGTGGAGGTCAGAAGACCACTTGCAGGAGTCAGTTTGCTCTTCCCACCATGTGGGAGCTGAGAGTTGAACCCAGGTGATCAGGTTTGGCAGCAAGTGCTTTAGCTACTTTACTGCCACCACCCAAAATCTTTTTAATTAAAAAAATTCCAGCCAGGTGGAGGTGGCATGCACCTTTAATCCCAGCACTCGGGGGCAAAGGCAGGTGAATCTCTGTAAGTTCAAGGCCAGTCTGGTCTACAAAAGCTAGTTCCAGGACAGGCGCCAAAGCTACAGAGAAACCCTGTCTCAAAAAAAAAAAAAAAAAAAAAAAAAAGAGGAAAAAGAAAAGAAAACTCCAAAGGCTTAGTGATAGTGCTTGCAGCAGGCTTGAGGTCTTGGCTTCCACTCCCTGCATTACAGAAGGAGAGTGGGGGAATTAACCACCATGCAAAGCTAGTAACAAGAAATCTATACCTATAGCCACTGCACGAAAATAGGAGAAGCACAATGTGAGGTTCCCAGATGGTATCAAGAGATCGAGAAAGAAGAAATGGTTGAATTAAGCCAAGGTCATTGATGTCCTATATCTGGGCATTTTCTTATTAAGGAAACTATAAATTATGGGGATGGAAAGATGTCTCAGCAGCTAAAAGCACTTACTCTTCCAAAGGTCCAGGCTCAAGTTTTAGCATCCACATGGCATTCACAACTGTTTATAACTGCAGTTCAAGAGGATCTGATGCCCTCTTCCGGCCTCTGCAGACACTACACATATAGTGCACAGATATAATTCAGGCAACACACCCATATACATATTTTCTTAAAAAGGAAAATTACTAGTGATGAATAGTTGCCTAAATAACATATTTCATAGTTAAACCTACTGTCTGTGGAGTGAGATCCCTTGGACTGTTAAACCAGTCACTATAGTCCTTGGCTATAGTTTCCTGTTGGTTGTCTTAGTCCATGTAGATGACCAAAATTAACCTTTTTGTTCTCTTGTCAAGGCAATTTGAGAACCTGGTCTTTGGGGTCACTTGACTTGGGAAGAGCTTCTGGCTCCTCCAGTCTCTTTCACAACTTGTCAGAGATTGATTGATTGATTTATTATATAGTGTTCTGTCTGCATGTATGCTTGCATGCCAGAAGAGGGCACCAGATCTCACTACAGATGGTTGTGAGCCACCATGTGGCTGTTAGGAATTAAACTCAGGACCTCTGGAAGAGCAGACAGTACTCTTAACCTCTGAGCCATTCTCCCAGTCAAGGCCTTGCTTCACTGTGGCTTTGTCTGGAAACATGGACAAAGTTATTCCTCTGTGTTGAGCCTCCTCTTCAGAGTGGACACTCCTTAGTCTACTCAGTAGAGTCTCCATATTTAAGATAAAGATTAGCTTAGAAGCTAACAATCCAGTCACTTCTAGACATCAGGCTTTGGATTTGGTTGTGGGGTGAGAGCTGCGATGCCTTCTGCCTCCCCGATTCATGAACCCCTTTTGCTTGAGTTATAAGAAACACCTAGCTCCAATGACACATTAACATTTTCAGAGTTGATCTTCTGGGTTCTAGTGGATGGATACAAAAAAAAATCAAACATGACCTTGTACTGTGTTTCTGTAGGATTGAGAAGTTCTCTCCATGAATAGGGAATTATAATAACATTTCTGGACAACATATCCAGATAATTCTGTAAAGGGATAATGGAAGCATTGTGAATCAGACAGCAGCTAGCTCAGAATTATTATCAACCATCAAAACTGTGCTTCTGCCTGTCCCTTCCCAGCTTGCACCCAGAACCCCCCCCCCCAAATCCCACAGCTCAGCCTGTTTGGGCGCCGGGGACCTGGAATTGAATGCACCCAGGCCGGTGGGAGGTCCCCTCCTTCATTAGTCTGCCTGCAGCAAGGTAGGCCCTTTGTCAGTGAGCTGCTTGGCCTGCAAGGAGACCTGACAGTCTGCCAGAGGATCCATCATTCATTGGGGTGAGTGAATTGAATTCATTGGGGTGAATTGAACTTCTAAAAGAAGTCCCAAAGGGGACTATTCAGTAGAAGAAATGGGCAGGTGCCAATGCAAGAATTCCTCCAACAATTTGAAAAACAACATGAAAGCACCAGAACCCAGCGAACTTATAACAGGAGGACTTGAACACACTAATCAAGAAGAAGTAGAAAAAATTGACTTTATGAAAGTAATAGAGTCCCTTAAACAGGAGGTGAAAAACTCCCTTAAGGAAATGGATGAGAAGAATAACAAAAAGTTTGAAGAATTGAGTAAATCCGTAAATGATATCCTAGGAAACCAAGAAAAAACAATCAAACAGATAATGGAAACAGTGCAAGACTTGAAAACTGAAATGGAGGCAAGGAAGAAAACACAACCTGAGGGCCAGCTGGATATGGAAAATCTATGTAAACTAACAGAGACTACAGAAACAAGCATAACCAACAGAATACAAGAGATAGAAGAAAGAATCTCAGATTCTGAAGATATCTTAGAGAAAATAAATGCACTGATCAAAGAAAACAGCAAATCCAACAAATTCTCATCACAAAACATTCAGGAAATCTGGGACACAATAAAAAGAACAAACCTAAGAATAATAGGCGTAGAAGAAGGAGAAGAATTACAGCTCAATGGTCCAGAAAATATATTTAATAAAATTATAGAAGAAAACTTCCCAAACCTAAAGAAAGATATTCCTATTAAGGTTCAAGAAGCTTACAGAACACCAAATAGACTGGATCAAAAAGAAACATCCCCTCGCCATATTATAATCAAAACACAAAACATACAGAATAAAGAAAGAATATTAAGAGCTGCAAAGGAAAAAGGTCAAGTAACATATAAAGGTAAACCTATCAGACTAACACCTGACTTCTCTATGGAAGCCATGAAAGCCAGAAGGTCCTGGATAGATGTTTTGCAGAAACTAAGAGACCATGGATGCAAGCCCAGATTACTATACCCAGCCAAGCTTTCATTCACTATAAATTGAGAAATCAAAATATTCCAGGATAAAAACAAATTTTAACAATACATAGCCACAAATCCAGCCTTACAGAAAGTAATAGAAGGAAATTCACAAACAAAGGAGTCCAGCATTGCCCAAAATAACTCAGACATCTAGCGACCCTTCACCAGCACATCTCAAAGAAAGGAAATACACAATCTCTACTACCAAATAAAAAATGACAACCGGAGTTAACATCCACTGGTCATTAATATCACTTAATATCAATGGACTCAATTCACCTATAAAAAGGCACAGGCTAAGAGATTGGATACGAAAACAGGATCCAACATTCTGCTGTTTACAAGAAACACACCTCAAACACAAAGACAGACATCTACTCAGAGTAAAGGGTTGGGAAAAGGTTTATCAAGCAAATGGACCTAAGAAACAAGCGGGTGTGGCCATACTAATTTCTAACAAAGTTGACTTCAAACTAAAATCAATCAGAAGAGATGGAAAGGGACACTTTATACTCATTACAGGAAAAATCTATCAGAATGAAGTCTCAATCCTGAATATCTATGCCCCTAATACAAAAGCACCCACTTATATAAAAAAAAAAACATTACTAGAACTCAAGGCAGCCATCAAACCAAACACACTGATAGTGGGAGACTTCAACACTCCTCTTTCACCAATGGACAGGTCAATTCGACAGAAACCTAACAGAGAATTAAGAGACTTAATAGAGGTAATGAACCAAATGGACTTAACAGACATCTATAGAACATTCCACCCAAACAGAAAAGAATATACCTTCTTCTCTGTGGCTCATGGAACCTTTTCGAAAATCGACCACATACTCGGTAACAAAGCAAACTTCCACAGTTACAAAAACATATTAGTAACCACCTGCATCTTATCGGATCACCATGGATTAAAATTAGAATTCAACAACAATGCTACCCCCAGAAAGCCTACAAACTCATGGAAACTGAACAGTCAACTACTGAACCACAGCTGGGTCAAGGAAGAAATAAAGAAAGAAATTAAAGTCTTTCTTGAATTTAATGAAAATAAAGACACAACATACTCAAACTTATGGGACACTATGAAAGCAGTGCTAAGAGGAAAATTCATAGCACTAAGTGCCCACTTAAAAAAAACGGAGAAAGCACACATTGGAGACTTAACAGCACACCTGAAAGCTTTAGAAAAGAAAGAAGCAGACTCACCTAGGAGGAGTAGAAGACTGGAAATTATCAAACTGAGGGCAGAAATCAACAAAATAGAAACACAGAAAACAATCCAAAGAATCAATGAAACAAAAAACTGGTTCTTGGAGAAAATCAACAAGATTGACAAACCCCTAGCCAAACTAATCAAACGGCAGAGAGAGAACACACAAATTAATAAGATCAGAAATGAAAAAGGGGACATAACCACAGACACAGAGGAAATTCAGAGAATCATTAGATCTTACTACAAAAGCCTGTATGCCACAAAATTGGAAAATGTAAAAAAAAAATGGACACTTTTTTAGGTAAGTACCATATACCAAAGTTAAACCAGGACTAGGTAAATGCTCTAAATAGTCCTGTTAGTCGTGAAGAATTGGAAACTGTTATCAGAAACCTCCCTACCAAAAAGAGCCCAGGACCTGATGGGTTCAATGCAGAATTCTACCAGAACTTCCAAGAAGACCTAATACCTATACTCCTTAAGGTATTTCATAATATAGAAACAGAACAGTCATTGCCAAATTCCTTTTATGAAGCTACAATTATCCTGATATCTAAACCACACAAAGACTCAACCAAGAAAGAGAATTACAGGCCAATCTCACTCATGAACATCGATGCAAAAATTCTCAATAAAATACTGACAAACAGAATCCAAGAACACATTAGAAAAATTATCCACTATGATCAAGTAGGCTTCATCCCAGAGATGCAGGGCTGGTTCAACATACGAAAATCTATCAATGTAATCCATCATATAAATAAACTGAAGGATAAAAACCATATGATCATCTCATTAGATGCAAAAAAAGCATTTGACAAAATTCAGCACCCCTTTATGATAAAGGTCTTGGAGAGATTAGGGATACAGGGGTCATTCCTAAATATAATAAAGGCTATTTATAGCAAGCCAACAGCTAACATCAAATTAAATGGAGAGAAACTCAAGGTTATCCCACTAAATTCAGGAACGCGACAAGGCTGTCCACTCTCTCCTTATCTCTTCAATATAGTGCTTGAAGTTCTAGCAATAGCAATAAGACAAAACAAGGGGATCAAGGGGATTCGAATTGGAAAGGAAGAAGTTAAACTTTCGCTATTTGCAGATGATATGTTAGTGTACATAAGCGACCCGAAAAACTCCACCAAAGAACTCCTACAGCTGATAAACTCCTTTAGTATCGTGGCAGGATACAAGATCAACTCCAAAAAATCAGTCGCCCTCCTATATACAAAGGATAAGGAAGCAGAGAAAGAAATCAGAGAAGCGTCACCTTTCACGATAGCCACAAATAGCATAAAATATCTTGGGGTAACTCTAACCAAGGAAGTGAAAGACCTATTTGACAAGAACTTTAAGTCTTTGAAGAAAGAAATTGAAGAGGATAACAGAAAATGGAAGGATCTCCCTTGCTCGTGGATTGGGAGGATCAACATAGTAAAAATGGCAATACTACCAAAGGCAATCTATAGATTTAATGCAATCCCCTTAAAGATCCCATCAAAATTCTTCACAGATCTTGAGAGGACAATAATCAACTTTATATGGAAGAACAAGAAACCCAGGATAGCCAAAACAATCTTATACAATAAAGGAACTTCTGGAGCATTACCATCCCTGACTTCAAACTCTATTACAGAGCTACAGTATTGAAAACAGCTTGGTATTGGCATAAAAATAGAGAAGTCGACCAATGGAATCGAATAGAAGACCCAGATCTTAACCCACAAACCTATGAACACCTGATTTTTGATAAAGGAGCTAAAAGCACACAATGGAAGAAAGAAAGCATCTTCAACAAATGGTGCTGGCATAACTGGATGTCAACCTGTAGAAGAATGAAAGTAGATCCGTGTCTATCACCATGCACAAAACTCAAGTCCAAATGGATTAAAGACCTCAATATCAATCTGAACACACTGAACCTGTTAGAGGAGAAAGTGGGAAGTACTCTACAACATTTGGGCACAGGAGACCGCTTCCTACGTATAGTTCCAGCAGCACAGACATTAAGGGCAACATTGAATAAATGGGACCTCCTGAAGCTGAGCAGCTTCTGTAAAGCAAAGGACACTGTCACTAAGACAAAAAGGCAGCCTACTGACTGGGAAAAGATCTTCACCAACCCTGCAACAGACAAAGGTCTGATCTTCAAAATATATAAGGAACTCAAGAGACTAGACTTTAAAATGCTAATGAACCCAATTAAAAAATGGGGCACTGAACTGAACAGAGAATTCTCAACAGAAGAAGTTCGAATGGCCAAAAGACACTTAAGGGCATGCTCGACCTCCTTAGCAATCAGGGAAATGCAAATCAAAACAACGTTGAGATACCATCTTACACCTGTCAGAATGGCTAAAATCAAAAACACCAATGATAGCCTTTGCTGGAGAGGATGTGGAGTAAGGGGTACACTCATCCATTGCTGGTGGGAATGCAAACTTGTGCAACCGCTTTGGAAAGCAGTGTGGAGGTTTCTCAGGAAATTTGGGATCGACCTACCCCAGGACCCAGCAATCCCACTCTTGGGAATTTACCCAAGAGATGCCAAATCATATTACAAAAGCATTTGTTCAACTATGTTTATAGCAGCACTATTTGTAATAGCCAGAACCTGGAAACAACCTAGATGCCCTTCAGTGGAAGAATGGATGAAGAAAGTGTGGAATATATACATATTAGAGTACTACTCGGCGGTAAAAAACAATGACATCTTGAATTTTGCATGCAAATGGATGCAATAGAAAACCACCATCCTGAGTGAGGTAACCCAGGCCCAAAAAGATGAACATGGGATGTACTCACTCATAATTGGTTTCTAGCCATAAATAAAGGACATCGAGCCTATAATTCGTAAAAAATCCTAGAGAAGCTATATAAGAAGGTGAACCCAAAGAAAAACATATAGTTATCCTCCTGGACACTGGAAGTAGACAAGATTGCCGGACAAAAAATGGGAACATGGGGGTGGGGTGGGATGGGGGAGGAGGGGATGGGGAGAGAAAAGTGTGAAGTGGAGGATGGGAAGAGCTTGGGGGAATAGGATGGTTGGGATATAGGAAGGGTGGATATGGGAACAAGGAATTATATATCTTAGTTAAGGGAGCCATTCTAGGGTTGGCAGAGACTTGACTCTAGAGGGGTTCCCAGGTGTCCAGGAAGACGCCCCCAGCTAGGTCCTTGGGCAGCTGAGGAGAGGGTGCCAGAAATGTCCAGATCCTATTGCCATACTCATGAATATCTTGCATATCACCATAAAACCTTCACCTGGCATTGGATGGAGAAAATGACAGAGCCCCATATAGGAGCACTGGACTGAGCTCCCAAGGTCCTGATGAGGAGCAAAAGAGGGACATCATGAGCAAGGAAGTCAGGACCGTGAGGAATGCATTTACCCATTGAGACGGTGGGACAGAGCTAACGGGAGACCACCAAGTCCAGTTGGAATGGGACTGATGGAACAGGGGACCAAACCGGACTCTCTGAATGTGGCTGACGGTGGAGGAGGACTGAGAAACCAAGGACAACGGCAATGAACATGAACTCTACAGCATGGATGGGCTCACTGTGAGCCTTGTCAGTTTGGTTGCTCACCTTTCTGGACTTAGGGGGAGCTGGGAGGACCTTGGACTTAATATAGTGAAGGGAACCCTGATGGCTCTTTGTCTTGGAGAGGGGTGGAGTGGGGATATGGGTGGGAGGGAGGGGAGGGAAGGGGGAGGAGGAGGGGAGGAGATGGAAATCTTTAATAAAAAAAATAAGGAAAAAAATGTATAAAAAGGCAGAGGCAGGCGGATCTCTGAGTTCGAGGCCAGCCTGGTCTACAAGAGCTAGTTCCAGGACAGGCTCTAGAAACTACAGGGAAACCCTGTCTCGAAAAACCAAAAAAAAAAAAAAAAAAAAAAAATTATACTTGAAGCCGGGCGGTGGTGGCGCACGCCTTTAATCCCAGCACTCTGGAGGCAGAGGCAGGTGGATCTCTGTGAGTTCAAGGCCAGCCTGGTCTACAAGAGCTAGTTCCAGGACAGGCTCCAAAGCCACAGAGAAACCCTGTCTTGAAAAATCAAAAAAAAAATTATACTTGATGAATAAAAAAAGCTGAATTTGAAAAAAAACAAAACAAAACTGTGCTTCTAGGTACAGCAATGCGAGTCCATTAGAACAAGTCTTGCTGAGAAAGTACCAAGGCAGGTGGTACCTCTTCTATAAATGAGGATAGAGAATTATAGGTGACAGATTATAATTATGTTAGTATTGTATTATAAAAAGTGAGTTGAGGTAAAAAATAAAATAGGAGGAAAAATAGGCCAAGCCCTGAACTGGCTGGTCCTTCATTTGCCTGATGGAAACACAACCGAGTAGAACTGAAGACCACAGTGTCTTCTCCATCTTCACGGCCGTGGTTGTGAGTGAGGGTTAAGAGCAGAGTCAATGTGGTCTGGCTCCACCTTGAAGAAGGTTCTGGGGAGGAGTTAAGCAGGATGCTTCTTGGAGAAGGAAGCAATGAAGGTGAGGAAGTGACTCATGAAGAGGGGTTTGCTGAGGGCTGCAGGTTCTAATCGTGGAGTTACATATCCATGTGTCCTCGTGTACCCTGTTTGTCCTCCCTCATGTGCCCAGCTCACCAGTAAGGAGTCAGGGCCTGGGAAAGTGCAGAAATTCCCTTCCAAGTCCTTTCGTACCTTGGTTCAAGGTCTTCATGCAGCGCTATGCTAGTAAGCTGGTCTCCCTACCTCTCCAGCGTCCCGGCCTTGGGCCTTCCGCAGCAGGTGGGAGCACCTAGTGTCAGGAGTATGTCTGAGCCTGCCTACAGAATGCAGGGGACAGGAATGAAGGCACTGAAGGCTCTGAGGTCTCCTGGTTCTCTCTTAGCCCTTATGGCCTTTAATTTTTAATGTCAGCCTTCCAAGAGTACTTGGTTTGTGTTGTTTTGTTTTTGAGACATGGTTTCATATAGCCCAGACAGACTTGAAACTTGCTATGTAGCTGAGGCTAGCTTTGAACTCCTGATCCTTCTGCTTGCACATTTCAATACCTTAGCTTTACAGTGTGTTCTCTGTACCAAGTATATGACTCATAACTATCATTCCTGTACTCTCCACCTCCTCATTTTTTGAGACAAGGTCTTTTACTGAACTTAGAGCTCACTGACTAGGCCAGACTGACTGGCCAGTGAGCACAGGAATTGTCTCCGTCTCTTCAGTGCTGGGATTTACAGGCAGATATCACAGTGTCTGACTTTTTTATGTGGCTACTAGGGATTGAACTCAGGTTCTCATGCTTGCACAACAAATACTCTCCGCAAAACACTATTTGACATTTTTACTGGGACACATACTCGTACTTATTTACTTAAACTTTGGAGAGTGACTTTACTTGATAAATCTTAGCTGTTTAATCTCTAAATCCCAAGAATCTGTCTATGGCATCAATTGACCAGGTAAGTATAGGGGAGATGGCTTTATTAGCATTTATTTCTGTGTACTGAGATCAAATCCAGGGCCTCACGCACGCTGGCAAATAGTCTACTACCACTGAACCAAATCCCCAGCCCTAGATGCACTTATTAAAGTCCCATGCTCTTGCCTTGATTTGTAAAGTCCTTTCTATGATATTAGAACATTTAAATGTTGACTGCTTGCCACTTAGCTCTTTGTTTTTTATACAGTGCTGTTTGTTTTTTATACACTAGATCATTCCTCACTATGTATGAATGAGGTTTTTTTATAAAATTTGCAACTGCTAATTAAATTAGATAAATCTGAATTAAGTGAACCCCTAATATTCTTGGCAGAAACTGAGAGAAAATAATTAAGCAAATTTTTAGAATAAAAGAAAAATCGCCAAACAATAAAATGGCCTTGATCTCTGGCTTCCTGCTTTAAGATGGATTTCTCCCTCCCAGTCTTGTGATTCCAGCTTCCATGAAGTTGTCTCTAGGGGTGTTAGTACCTTACTTCCCTATCTCTAGAACTGTGAACTAACTGACCTCCTTTCTTTATAAAATTGTTTGCTCTTGGTATTTCATTGTAATAATAAAAGTGGGATTAATACTCCCTGCATTTTCCTTTTATTCTTTATCATATCATCATTTACAATGGTAATTTTGATTATTATAAATAAGAAATAATTTTTAAAAGGTAACTTCCCCTGCCCACCCACCATATACACTCCTGTGAGCCACCAGTCCCTTCTTTGGGCCTGTAATAAAGAGTAAATGGACATGGTGACAGGGCTAGGGCTGGCAGAGGAGAACGGCATCCCTCCAGGACCAGTGCAGGCCTGGAGCACCACATCCCTCCAGGACCACAGGCAGGCCCAGAGCACTGCATCCTTCCAGGACCACAGGCAGGCCTTCCTAGTCAATACCTGCACTGAGCTGTTTCAGTGACAGTACGAATACCAGGCAACGAAATAATAAAAGACTCAGCCCTAACAGTATCAGACTGACGGCTTGTCATGTGGCTGGCCCTCAAACACGTCTCTGATCCTAACTACCACTCTCTGAGCTCATTAGGAAGTTCACTTTACAAAAGGGAACAGCACGGTTTAAGGTGATTAAGAAAGTTTGCCCAAAGTCAAAGCGTCAGTGAGTCAGCGAGTGGAGACAGGCTCTGGAAAAATGACAAGCACACACCTCAATTTCTTTGACTGTCCTTGGCATATGATCCAACGCTATTTTATTTGATGAGAATCTAAAGTGAGTAACTCTGTTGACACAGCACTGGCAACATCTGCCTGCTCTCTCTCTCTTTTCTGTTTGTTTTCTCTGTCTTTGCTGGGCACAATAAATAAGGAGTACAATAAATAATGGAAGACTAAGCAGTTGGGCAAAGGTCACATTTACCTTTAAATGAATTCAAGTCTTGCTTCTTGCTCTTACAATTAGCAATCCAACTGTATGTGTTGAAAGAAAACAAAGGGCTAACACATAGCACAGCGTTAAGTAAAGGTACTTTGTTTAAATGCACAGTGATAAACTTAAAGTCACAGATTCATGATGACCTAAAGCCTATAATGTGTTTGTTAAGGGAAATTATTTGTTCATAAAAAAATGCCTGTTATAGAAACTTGCATAACTGACCTATGGTATGAATGTACTCAGGAAGCTTGTGTTAGTTAGCCTACTGCACATCTACAGTGTTAGTTAGCCCACTGCACATCTACAGTGTTAATTAGCCCACTGCACATCTACAGCGTTAATTAGCCCACTGCACATCTACAGCCACATTTATTGGTCCACAACCTCAGGCTGTCAGGTGTACTCTGAGTAAAGTTTTGATTACTGCTGTCTGACAGGAGTAGGGGAAAAAGAAGACATGGAGTCCAATCCACTCTGAAGCTAGATAGTCCCCCTCCACACACACAGTGCTTAGCTGTTGCATCAAACTGGCTAGCAGCCACGCGGGAGCCGTCAGCCTCCTGTAACCCCAAGTCTAGACTCCTCTGTACTAGGAGCAATACTCCCAAATTGCAGTTGTTTGATTTTATAGCCTTGACTTGACTAATCACATCTAAAGAAAATATTCCTGCATTTGAAAGATATTTTTCTTGCCTTTTTGGTAGTGCCTAGGCTTTAACAGCCAAGCCAGCTTTCTGCTGTGCATGGCAACACACTCCCTTAATCCCAGCACTCAGGAGGCAGAGGTGGGGGAATCTCTGTGAGTTCAAAGCCAGCTGGTTGTACACTGTAAGTTCCAGAGAAGTCAGGGCTATGTAGAGAGACCCTGTCTTAAAAGAAAAAAGGGGGCCAGGCAGTGGTGGTGCAAGACTTAATTCCAGCACTCAGAAGTCAGAGACAAGTGGATCTCTGTGAATTCAAAGACAGTCTGGTCTACAGAGCCAGTTCCAGGACATTCAGAGTTACACAGAGAAATCCTGTCTTAAACAAACAAAAACAACAACAAACAATAAAAACAATAACAATAAAAATCTTTCCTTGAACTTTGTTGTAAACAGGCCAGGTCTTCTGAGTTACCTAGAGTTGCTCAGAAAGGACACAGTCTTAGCCATGGCTTTCCCTCCTGCCCACACTGGGTTTCCTCTCTGTCCAAACCCTTCAGCAATCAAATACCTGTGTCTTCTTTCTTTCTTTGGGAGTCTTAAGCCAACCCCACCACAAGATATTTTAGTCATTTATAGTCTATGTGAATATAAATAAATGCATTGTGCTTCTAGAATATTTGCTTCTACATTTTAATACACAGCTGCGATTGGGGGCTTAAAAGGCTTAGTTTGTTTAAAATCTGGTGGGCAAGTAAGTGATTGGTGTGGCCTCATCATTCTGTTAGAAGACAGGACAGAGAGGCAGAAGCACCCTGTGCAGAAGCCTGCCATAAATATGGATGTGAGATGCCCTAGAAAGCCAAAATGGCAATGCTACCAAAGGATGCTACTTCCAGGAAAATGGTTTAACAGCTTTCTAATGACATTGAAATTTTGTTCTTTTAAAGTGAATCCCTTTTTGAAAATATGCCTTTCATTTAAATATGTAGATACATGCACAAAATGACCTATGTAAATAAAAACAACTGCAATTTCACAATTTACTCAATCCAGAATTAAAAAGTACTTATCAGCCTATAATGAACACATTTCCTAAAATCTAGCTTTAGAAGGATACCATATTTGTTTAAATGTATGTTTAATAATATGACAGTTTCACATTTCATTCAGCATTTTCCAAATAATTTTAATTAAACTCATTGTAGAAGTTCAGTAACATTTTGCTAATGTCTTTTACAGGCTCAGTTATGAGAGAATGATTAGTATATTAACAGAATATGACTAAATCATATTCAGTATCAGGACATATGAGTTCTAATTGTATTCAACTGTTTAATTGGTGTGCGGCCTTACCTATATAACTTACATCCCACTGGGTTTGAGCTTATTGTCTCTGTAAGAGACAATATTCCCAGCAGCCCCTTCTGCACGGAACATCTCTAAGGTGCCCAGAAGCGCCTTGCTATGGGAGTCCAAACACTGCTGATCCTATGCTTTTCCTACAGACATGCATTACGGTGATGTTCAGTTATAAGTCAGAAACAGGAAATCCAGCCCTTTCTGATGGTGAAAGGAATGGGTTAGAACTAGTTTTTTAAATATACCACAGCATCCTATATTTCTTAACCAGCTCTGCCTTCAGAGAAATGTGTTAACTAGAGCTAATCTGATGGGGTATGCTGAGTCTCACCACCAATCGGGGAGAAGAGAAGCACCCAGCCTCGATCTACTCTAACCATCCACTGAAGAGAGGCCAGAGGGGGCAAATGAAAAGCGCATGTGCAGTTCCCAGAGGCACAGGCTCACTAAAGCAGTGAGACCTACCACAAGACTAGTAGTACATTCTGTCTCCTCTCCTTACCATGATACCACTGGAGAAAAGCCTATTTCCACAGTCCTGCCTACCTGTTCCTCAAGCCCAGTAATTGAAGGAAAATTACAAGACAGACTAAAAGGCAACAGGCATGGTCTGAAGGGACAGAGCAGGCAGGAAAGGCACAGGCAGACCTGGCAGGGATGTCAGACAGTGATGATTGAGATGCTGAGGGTGCTAATGGCTAACACAGACAGCGTGCAAATAATAGACAAGCAACATAGGCAGAGGGATAGGAAAGCTGAGAAAACCGACAAGAAAACATGAATATGAAGAACACCAAAGAGAGTCTTTAGTGGGCTGACTTAGACAAGCCATGACTGAGAAAAGAACCTTCGAGTTTGGCAACATCTCAGTACAAACCTAAACAGAAATGCACGACAAACAAATGGGACAGAATATCTGCACCTGAAGGGCAGCCATGAGCTAATATGTCCGTGAGAATTAAAGAAGGAGAGAGAAAGAAATTAACAGGACAAGCACGTGAAGCAATAGGCACTGAGAATTTCCCCTAGGCATATCATTTTAAAACCCCTGAAAGTTAAAGAAAGAGGCCAGAAAGAAAAAGCCTTTCCCTATAAAGGAATAAAGACAAAAATATATTCACCATCTCCTCACAGACCATGCAAGCAAGAAGAGACTGGAGAGAAATAACAAAATTGTTAGAAGAAAAACGACCAGCCTAGAATTTTGTACTCTGTGAAATTGTCCTTCAAATGAGAAGAAGAAATACTTTCTTCACCCAAAACTAAGAGATCTGCTATCAGAATTTCTGCCTTGCAAGGAATGGACAAAGAAATTATTTAATAAGAGTAAAACAGCAAAGGCCAGAAACAGATCTTCATGAAAGAAGAAAGCACTGGAATTGGTATAAGGAAAGGAAAATAAAAAATTTTCTTTTCTTTATTCTTTACGTATAGCATAGCAGTTTGTTTAAAACAGTAACAGTAGGGCTGGGGTGTAGCTCAGTAGGTAGAGGGCTTGCCTAGCATGAAGGAAATCTGGGTATGATCCCTAGCACTTGGGAAACCAGGCCTGGTGGCTCATGACTGTAATCCCAGCACTTGGGAGGTGGGAGCAGGAGGATCAGAAGGATGAAGTCATTCTTGACTGCACGGTGAGTTCAGTGCAGCCGGAGCTATGTGAGGCCCTACTGTAATGACGGTGATAACCAGCGATGTCTTTGGACTGCGTATATTCCAAATGCGTGGCTGCAAGATGAATGATGGCAATAACATAAGGGATGGGAAGTATAAATTAGAATTATTTTGTTATCATAAAATACCAGCACTAGCCATGAGTTATTAGACGGCTCTCCCTAGCTGTGACAGATACCAACTTACAAAGAGGACAGGTTCACTTTGAGTCTCGCTATTAGAAGTTTCAGGCATGATGACTGACTAGCCCTGTTGCTTTGGGGCCTAGAATAAGGCAGTATGTGGACCTCATGGCTAGGACATGAAAGAGATGATGGGACTGGGGTCCAGTTGTGCCATCAGTGACCAGAGACTTCCCACTAGGCTCTACCTCTTGAGAGGTCTACCACCTACTCCCCAATAGTGTCACCATTAGGGGACCAAGCCTTTCAGAGATGTAACCAAATCATAGCATAGTTGTATTTAATAATGGGCCCAGACTGGCTATAAACATACACTGAGGAGCTAGAGAGATGGCTCAGCAGTTAAGAGCACTGTCTGCCCTCCCAGAAAACGTGGGTTCAATTCCAAGCATCCACATGGCAGCTCACACCTATACGTAACTCGAGTTCCAGGGCTTCTGACTGCCTCACACAGATGTACATGGAAGCAAAACACTGATGAAGGTAAAATAAAAATGAATTATTAAAAAAAAATACACTGAAAACCCAAAGATGCACAAAAATGAGGGAAAATTATGTATAACTGATATATAACTGATGTATAACATCAGAAAAGAACAAAAAATGAGGTCATATAAAACTACCAATTAAACCACAAAGAAGCAAGCAGTTGGTGTACATGATGCCATATGTTTAAAGAAGCACCAGTGAAAGAGACAGAGAGAAAGAGAGAGAGAGGGGAGAGGGAGAGAGGGAGGGAGGAATGAATGAATGAATGAACAAGGTCAACAAATTGAAAACAATGGGAAATATGGCAGCTATTAATCCAACTATCAGAAATCAATCTGAGTACCAGTGAGTTAAGTGCATCTATTAAAAGATGGAAATAGTTCCAAGAAACCAGATCCAACTAAATGCTGTCTGCAAGAAGTTCATTTTAAATATGAAAATACACTGAGAATTAAAAGTAAACAGAAGGCCGGGCAGTAGTGGCACACACCTTTGATTCCAGCACTTGGATCTCTGTATATCTGAGGACAGCCTGGTTTACAAAGTGAGCTCCAGGACAGCTAGGATACACAGAGAAACCCTGTCTCAAAAGAACAAACAAACAAAAAAGTAAACAGAGAAACTGGGTAAGGTGGCATGCACTTGTAGTCATGGATACTAGGTAGACTAAGACAGGAGGACAAGTTTGAGGCTAGTCTGAGTACCAAAGTGAGATACACCCCTTGATGTGGGAGGGATGAGCTAGGCCTGATATGGCTGTGCCTGAAGAAGTAGCTAGAGACATGGCTCAGTATCTGAAGACCAATTGCTGAACAACCATGATGACCTGAGCTTAGATCTCAGGTCCACAGAACAAGATGAATGTGGTCTCTCAAAGGTTATAGTCCAGCACTGTGGAGAGCAGAGACTAGCTGAAAAAACAAGAACTCTGGGTTCAGAGAGCCACTGCCTCAAAGGAATAAAGCAGATACTGAGAGAGGAGGTCACTTGACACTGTCCCCAATCCCACCCCTCACCCCTCCTCAGTGTACACACACACACACACACACACACACACACACATATATATATGGGAGGAGGTTAAAAAATTATTTTGTCTATGAATAGCTTCTTCAAAGACTCATGCCCCATGATTAGAAAAAAAAGAGCAAACATATAAATGTGTGCCACACTAACACTAATCAAAAGCATGAGTAGCAGCTTTAGAAAGCATAATTACTCTCAGACACATGAGACATCAGACCAAAGAAATTTATTCAAGGTTAAGAAGGGTGCTACATGACAGTATAGGTGGCAATCCTTCAAGGAGACCTAACAGTCCTTAGTGTCTACACACCAAATAAGAGCCTCAAAATCCACATAGTAAAAGCTAATGTAACAGACGTTTATAGACGACTTCATTTTCATCAAGCTCACCAAGAACATTACCAAGACAGGGCACAGGTCAATAAATTTAGAAGAATATAAAAATCATACAGAATCTATTTTCAGACTACAACAGAATTAAACTAGACATCAGTAAAGCTATAGCTAGAAAGCCCAAAAATATCTTGGAAATTGAACAGCACACCTCTAAATAATACATGGGTTAAGGAATAAAGAGTGGGGAAAGGTCAATTATTTTAATTGAGTGAAATGAAAATATATCTTATTAAACTTTGTGGGGTGCAGCCAAGGTGGTGCTTGGAGGAAGCGGGAGGTTTTCTGAGGAGAGCTGAAGGACAAAGGAGACCTCAAGAGACTACTAGCTTCCCCTACCTCCACCACTGAGCAAAAAGAACAGCAAATTTTAGGGCCAACCAAGGAAGGTACATGTCTTTGTTTTTTCCCAGTAGAATTTGGTCTCTTGATGATTCGTGTGTAGGACAGGCTTCCAGTGCAAATGACGTGGATCACTAAAGTGTGTTCTAGTACTTTCTCAGCAAATTTACACTATAGCTCCTTTCTTCTCTAATCCAGCAACACCGTCTTTATCAGCAGTTTTTGATGATCACAAAGCTTTTTTCAGCTCTCCCCCCCCTCCTTTACTATTCCAAGGTCTGGTTGTAAATAAGATGACTAACACATGGCATATGCTCTCAAAATCTGGCTAAGGAAATAATATATACATGCATATCACATACATACACACAATATATCATAAAAGACACCACACTGATATGATAAAACAGTACAGCAATTACTATTTCTCAGTGAGGGAAAGAAGAGTGGGCGCACACAGGAAAAGGTCTCAGAGCTGGGCATTGAAGACTACACTACAGCAAGAAACAAATATTCTAGAGGGGAAAAGAACTTCTTAAGTACAGTACAAAGCAATACATTAGCAGTGCTAATTGAGAGAGCAGCCTACACTGAAGGCTAATGAGATAAAAGTACAAAGACAGATTGGGAGCCAAACTCTCAGCTAGACATCCCATCACTGACACCTTCCGGCACATCCACCATCCTCCCAGAGGCAGATTTCAATAAAACTGAATTGGGCCAAGAGCTACTCTTCTACAATACAACATTCGTTGGGAAATAAACATAAAAAGAGAGATATGTAAAAGATAAATTAATACTCCCAAGGTAATTATTTTCATTCATTGGTAAATATTCAATTAATAAATGTGATGTGCACCAATGCTATCAATCAATGGCTGGTGCCCCTTCCAAAATGAAAAGATCAACGCACTGTGTGGGCATGACCGCTCTGGTCTGTGCTTTGCTTGCTGTCTTAGTGATAGCCAACCACTGAGAGAACTCACATTGTTGTGTACTTGGCTCACAGATTTGGTCCTGAGCTCAAGTGTTAGAGAATCTGAAAAGCTTTATAAAGGTGGATTTAAACACACTCATACCTTGCTCATGGAAAGGCTATAATGAATGCATAAACAGGATCTGTCTGAATATTTGTAAATCTATTCTTTTAAGTTCCCTTCTTCAGAACAGCTCATGAGCCCTTAGAGCAGGGACTAGCCTCTCTGCTTTATGGAGTCATCCAAGTTCTTAAGCCGGTGGTAAAACAGCTGCTCTGAATTTTCAAGGGAAAACCAGCAAATTTTAATTAGTATTGTTTTATCTTGTATCAGTAAATTTATATCAGGACTCAGGAAGCAAAGGCAGGCCAGCTGTAGGGTGGAGGGCAGCCTGGACTACACAGTGAGGTAGTAAGGCCTCGTCTAATAAACAAATAAAAGCTTAATCTTCTTAAAAGTTGATTTATATAAAAATTTCTGAATGAATCAGCACAGCAGGATGAAAACTCATGAAGAGTTCTCCAATTTCATCATTAAGCCTAAAACCTAATCTAAAATAAACACTTAAAAAGTAAGATATGCACCATGATTAAATCTGACTTCTGCAAGCAATGCAGAAAATCAAGGTCTTAGACCATATTCACAAAATGAAAAGATTTTAAAAACACTTAATCATCTCAATAGATGCATAAAAAGCATTTGACAAAAGTCAACACATTTCTTAGTTACTCAAGGGTGGCTGGTGGAGTGGATGAGAAGGTAATGGAGCCGTCCACCAAGTCTGATGACCTGAGTTTGATCTCCAGAATGGACTTCTGAGAACTGTCCTCAGACCTCCACATATATGCTGTGGCACACAAGTACCTGTGTTTATGTGAGTGAGCACACGCGTGCACGCGCGCGCACACATACACACACATACACACTATAATAGTATTAATAATAATAAATTTGAAATACACTTAACACATCAGAATAACAGAATAAAGCCTCTTCGACCTAAGCATATATAAAAAGCCCACAGTTAACCAATACATTGTCACAAACCTGTAATCCTAGCAGTCTGGAGGCTGAGGCGGGAGGACTGTGAGTTCCAGGTCAGCCTGAGCTATATAGTGAGATCCTGACTCAAACAAAAAAGAAAGTAAGAAAATCCATACGTAATATCATTTTAATGCCTGAAAACTTTCCTCCTAGAAGCAAGAACAAGGGAGGGCTGCCTACTTTCACCACTATGGCTGGAGAAAATGTCATGACCAAGACAACTTGCAGAAGGAAGGGCTTGTTTGTCTTATGGGTCCAGAGGGTAAGAGTCCACCATGATGGGAAAACATGGCAGCAAGCAGGCACAGTGGTCGGAGCAGGAAGCTGAGAGCTCACATCCTCAGCCACAAGCAGGAAACAGAGAGAGTCAATTGGACAAAGAGTGAGGCCTTAAGCTCTTAAAGCCTTCCCTGAGTCTTCCAGCAAGGCCACACCTCCTAAGCTCCCCCCACAAACAGCATCACTATCCAGTACTCCGGCTCCTCTTTCTGCCTGTGGATCAAGATGTAGAACTCTCAGCCCCTTCTCCAGCACCTTATCTGTCTGCACGCCACCATGCTTCCCACCATGATGATAATGGACTAAACCTCTGAAACAGTAAGCCAGACCCAGTTAAATGTTTCCTTTTATAAGAGTTGCCATGGTCAACTCTTATTGCTGTGGTGTCTCTCCACAGCAATAGAAACCCTAAGACAGCTCCTATCTCATATACAGAAATATTAAATAAACAAAAATCCAAGATTTGAATAAGAGAATGTTCTGGCTAGTTTTATGTCAATCTGAAACAAGCTAGAGTTTTCTGAAGAGTTTCAAAAGTCTTTTTGAGAAAAGACTTCCAGAAGATCCAGGTGTAGGGCATTTTCTTAATTAGTGATTGATGGAGGATGGCCCAGCCCATTGTGGGTGGTGCCATCCCTGGGCTGGTGGCCCTGGGTTCTATAAGAAAGCAGGCTGAACAAACTAGTAAGCAGCATTCCTGCATGGCCTCTGCATCAGCTCCCACCTCCAGGTTCCTGCCCTATTTGAGTTCCTGTCCTGATTCCCTTCGATGATGAGCAGTGAGATGGAAGTATAAGCCAAATAAACCCTTTCTTCACCAACTTGTTTTTTGGTCAAGGTGTTTTAATTGCAGGAATAGAAACCCTAACTAAGACAAGAGTTAAAACCACAAAACTCGTAGAAGAAAATATAGGTTTAAACCTTCATGGCCTTGTATTTGACAATAATGTGTTTTATATATGATATGTAAAGTAAAGCAGGCAAATATAAATCAAAAGCCCAGCAAGGTCCAACTTTAAATCCAGCAGGATTAACCATAATTTTAAGATGGACAGAGTAACAAGTGTTAACAAAGATACAGGAAAAATGAAGCCCTCTTGCATTGCTGATGGGAATGTAAGACGGTTCAGTCCCTCTAGAAGGTTCAGCAGTTCCTCAAGGGGCTAAACACTGACATTAACACACATTGTAGTGATTCCACTGTTCTTATACACCCCAGACTGAAAGCAGAGACCCAACCTGACACACACTGATGTTCACTGCAGCGTTATTCACAAGAGCTCACAGGCAGAACACTCGACAAGTCTATCAACAGATGAATAGATGTGTTTAAATGTGGTGAGCACAGAAAAGAAAATGGTATCCAACCACCAAAGAATGGAGTTCTGATTCATCCTACCACCTGGATGAGCCTCAAGGACCATAGGGTGAGAGAAATAAGCCCCATGGAAAGGAACAGTAAAATTCCACTTACACATAGTGGACTTAAAGGCCAAGTTCATCCAGACAGAAAGCAGAAGCTTAATGGAATGGGAATGAGGAGTTATTACTTAATGTTGACAGTGTGACTTTTTAAAAAAAGGTTTAAATAAGAGTGGTGGTGCCTTCACAACACAGTAAGTGTAATTAACACCACCAAACTTCACACTTACAAATGTAAATATGAGCTGGCATGGTAGCACACACCACTATTCCCAATGCCTGGCAGGTGGAGGTAGGAAGATCAGGAGTTCAAGGTCAGCTGAACTCAGTTACTTCATGAACTCAAGTCCACATGAGGTTCTGACTCAAAAATCAATACAAATGAACATAAAAGCCAAATGACATAAATATACATATACTTTTTAAGCAATCTTTTTAATGTTCTAAAACAACTTTTATTTTAAAATAATCTAATAAACAACCTTATAATTATGTATTATATATACCTATATAAAACATATATTATACATATATGTATATATCCAAGTGTGCAATTTGTATAGTATGTGATTTATATTCCAACAAAACTTTTTATAAAGAAGAAAGGAAAAGGAACAAGCTCTCAAGCTATGGAAGGATATGTAGGAACTTTGGGGTATATTGCCCATGAAAGAAACCAACCTAAAGAAGCTTTATGGGTTTAAGCTCGTGACATCTAGAGAAGGAAGAATTATGAAGCCCAGTGGTACCCAGGTCCAAGAGGGTGAGGGTGGGTGGTGAGACACACTTAAGTAAGTGGAAGGACCCTGTTTAATACTGGGTGGTAGACACAGGACATTATGTCTTTCCAAAATCGACAGAACTGTGTGACACATATGATCTATGAACATTATCAACACTGGCTGCCACCTGTAGCAAATGAACTTTCACTGATGTTAGTAACAGAAAGACTGTATAGGTGCAGAAAGGTACGTAGAAATTTTTTATATAATTTTTGTATTTTAAAAAATGTAGTTTTAGGGCAGGTGGTGGTAGTGCATGCCTTTACTCCCAGCACTTGGGAGGCAGAGGCAGGCAGATCTCTGTGAGTTTGAGAGTTTGAGGCCAGCCTGGTCTACAGACCAAGTTCTAGAACAGGCTCAAAAAAATGGAGTTTTAAAATGCAGTAACCATAGAATACAGTGAACGTTATTCTCTCTTCATGATTTAAAGTTTATCACTTTAAACACAAATTATAGGTTCACATTTCTAATGCAAAGAAAGGAATGCTGGCTCGTCACCTTTGCAAATACTTTGGTGCTAATCTACTTCAATATTCTGTATAGCCCTTTGTCGTCTCCTCTCCACACCCTGAATTATTTCATGACCTGAATTTCTGCACGTTTGTTAAGTATGTCCACCTCAATAGCCTTTGAAGATTCCAAAGTCCCTAGAAACACTTCTCTAAATTATGAATAAATTCCAATCTAATTATAATTATGAGTTATAGTGGCATCATTATACAAACCGTTGTGCTACCTCCTTTCATTTGCTGTGCCACTGGATCAGGGTGTTACTGCTCTCCCAGTACCACATTCAACACAGAGGATGGAAATGAGAGCTAGACTGTCAAGAAAAGAGGTGGCAGGGA
Source organism: Arvicola amphibius (assembly GCF_903992535.2). Lineage (NCBI taxonomy): Eukaryota > Metazoa > Chordata > Mammalia > Rodentia > Cricetidae > Arvicola > Arvicola amphibius. Next base: position 37,202,266 of record NC_052055.2, on the reverse strand, counting down.
CATTTAAGAACAAACTGTTCAAGCCATATCCTAGCACGTGGGAGGTTAGAGGTTAGGACAGGAGGAGAAGCTCAGGACAGCCTAGACTACATAACAAGACACTGTGAAAATCAAGAACCACCTTGCTCCAGTTCAGGGTTTAAAACTGTCTGCCCTGCACTCATGTCTTTATGGCACAATGTCTAATTGTTTACAAAATGTTGGTTACCTTGGTCTTTTCCAGCTTCATCTATGTGTTGGAAATCTTTTAGCATTTGAAGGTTGCACAACCCCTCTCTGCAACACTGAATAACTTTCTTGGAGCCGTTCTTGATGAGGTAGTCCATCAGAGAGAGGCATTTGTACACATGACGCCAGTTCTTCCCATGATCACCCAGTCGTTGCCACATCATGTGCATGATCTCAGAGAGGGAGGCCGTGTTGAAAGTCATGTCACTGATGGCTAGCATCAGCGAGCTGGAGGGACCCCAGGGGTCATTAGAAGTTGCTTCCCTGACTTTTATTTCAGCCTCTGAATAATTTTTCACGAAATTTTTCACTTGCCTCCTGAAAGCCATAACTAGAGTTGAGTCTGAAGGTAAAGCGGGGTGAGAATGATGGGACCAGAATGACTGGTTTACAGGGCTCCTGACAGGACATCTGTCCCGGGTTCTACAACTCTCAAGCACAAATGATTCATCTCCATGTGATACAGTATCGATTTCCTGCAAGGGAAGTGCGAAAAAATATGTAAGTTCCTTAAAAAAAATATCTACAGGAGACCAAGTCAGTCTCAAAAAATAATCTAGATTTAGTTTCCAAGTCAGCCTGTCCAGAAGGAGGGGACTATATAAGGGTTCTTAGGGTGAGCACGGCAAAATCCCTCACAGGGTTGACCTTCTTTAGCCAAAAACTTGTAGGTAGTCTATCTGTTTCCAAAAGTTCCTGCAGAAATAACATACAGCGAGTATAAAGACTTACACAGAGAGTGGGCAAACTAGTATTGAAGGGGGACTTCGCACTCTGACATCTTACCATATTCTGCCATTATGCGAACACTGTGTCCTGAAATCATTTAAATGGTGATGAAAACAGCATGAGACACTCCTAGTGCCCTAGTCATGCTCCCTCTAAAAGGCACTAAATCAAACCTACACAGATTCTACTCTCTTGTCCATCTAGGGATCGAGCACTAAGACAAGCACTTCTACCTCCTCAGACCTACAACTAAGGCATGGTACCCAACACCAGTATATTAGCCTAGACAAGGCTAGCAAACTAGAGAGAAAGGTTTGATTACTCTTTTTACTCACTTTCAGAAAAAAGATACAGGATTTAAATTCAACAGTGTCAAAGTGATGAAACTCCCTAAAACCTGGAGTGATTACCATGTCTGACAGCTTTCCAAATACACAGAAAAGGAAGGTATTTAGGTTACACATTAAAACTTAAAAGGGGTATGCACCCCAAGAATCTGCAGGATGCTTGTGAATTAGCAGTTCATAATTTACATGAAGCTGTTCCCTTCCCCTTTCTCATTACTCTACAGGAAGGTGAGTCACTTTTTTGCAGTTTCTCTGGTGATTCACCTCCGACAGCGACCAAGGCACTGTGCCAAATTGATTTCAAGCCCTGATGAGCAGCCAGACCCACTGAAGCCTAGATGAACGATAATCAGATTTTACTATCGAAGCCATACACACACAAAAGAAAAAAAATCAAATTCATAACGACTGTTTGTTATTTTTAGTTTTGTTTTCTTGACCTCCTCAGCTCCTAGCTCATGCCTGATTAATTGGTGTGTTGAAGGAAGACATAATTTTCAGATGCATAGTAAATGAACTATAACCTTTAAAAAAAACAGGAGATCATTAGTCCTTCTGCTCTGTCTCTTTTTGATTTAAAAAAAAAAAAAACATGCACTCTCAAATAAATGAGATTGAAAATATAATCAATTTAATTAATATTTCTCAGAAAGAGACCATATCTATGAAGAAAAAGACATGTGATTATCTCTGACTTTCTGATTATCTCCTTTGCACCCTGAAGACAAGCATTTTGTCTGACTTCCTCCTGCAGCAAAAACATGATTTATAAGGCTCCAATAAGCTATTAAAACTTTCGGTTTCTACTGTCCTTTCTTCTCCTCTCCTGAAGGCGCTCAGTGCAGAGCTGCACCGTAACACCAGCATAGAAACAAATACTGATCTAGGTCTTCAGAAATCTATGTCTTAGAAAAACTATTTTAGAATCATAACTTGCTGGAATTGGACAGTTGTTAAATCTTTTGTTTTTATAGCTACCTATCTATATTTTGCAAAGACTGTGCTCATTATTCAGTTTTCCTATATTCTCTAAGCTGCATCCTTAAATTTTTGAAGTGTTTTCTTAGACATTTTCTGCCCATAAAAAAAATTAAGAGCCTTCTAACCCAAAATAGTTTAAAATGGATGTGCCCAACACTGTGCCAAAACTCTCCCAACTGCTACAGTGCCACAAAGAAAAAAGTCTAGATAGGTAAATTAATATCGCTTACTCACATACAGTGACGTGAACACACAATGAGTTACCATTCTACCATAAGGAATTCAGTAATTGGTGTCGGTTGTAAGTGATGTGACATTGTTATGTTTTAGACACTCGACTACAGAGAAATGCTGTCTGCTCATACCCTGAGGTAAACTAGATATTTGTAACTAAAGTCATATGCTGCAGGTGCTTCAGTCAAGGATGACTGTGGTCACATAAAATTACATCACCGAGTGACGTCATGGCCATCTTAGTTTGGGTAAGTACATCCTATGTTTGTGTAGACCTATTAGTGCATATCTCAGAATGTGCCTGTCATTAAGCACCTCGTGACTATACAGCATCTGAGACAAAATCAGTGGCAAGGAGGAAAGTTTCCACACTTGACTCTCAGTTGTCTGACTGCCCACGTCACCATCACATTGAGAAATAAGAGGGAAAAAGGCAATTCATGCCCCAGATTCATTACCCCTCTGGCTCTATCTCACCATAAAGGTCACCCTATCATACTCTTTCCAACATACAATTGAGCTCATTCTTGGCACTTACATTTCTTTCATGACATTTAAAATAATATGTACTTAACTACTTGTTGTTTGGCTATGGCAAATAACACGAGACTAGAAGCTCCCCAAGGGCTTTGACCTGACAGTCTGACCACTGCAATCCTACACCTAAGGACTACCTTGCCATGTGGGAACCCAGGACACATGTGAGGGGTGAATGACCAAATGGCTGAATGATCCTGCTCTGGGACAACTTTCAAACACGACATTTTAAAAGAATCTAGCCCCTGGAATTGTCACGTATGCAAAAAAGCCTAGAATTTGAGCAAATATTTTTGAAGAAATCAGCAAATATCTCTTGAGAACCATTTATATGGTTTTGTGAAGAAGTGTGAATCATGTTCCCTATGGTTGAAAACTTTCTGTCTAGCTGAGGAACTTTCTTGATTAAACATTTCTGAAGCAAACACATGATGAAGTCAAATCTCTCCCTCTGTCTCTGCATGCGCGTGTGCATGCGAGTGAGCACCTGGTCTAGAAGACATCTCTTGGTTTTCTTTTTGGATCTGCTTTCCCCAACATTGTTCCTTCCCTGCCATTTTGTCAGAATTGTTACAGGAAAGCATTTATCAAGTTATGTTAAACTGGTGATCCACAATCCCACACAATTTCCTCAAGGCCAGTTGAACTGTGGAGTTTTGTCGTTGTTTTGAAAGGTATTGCTGTGCCTGTACCATACATTCCAGAACACACAGTGAGGGGTGGAGACGCTCGGCGGGTGCAACAAACCCCACCAACAGATTCGCGACAAAAACATGTAGCTATTTGAAAGAGGTTCTAAATCTCATTTCAGTTCAGATTTCACTACTAAGTTAAAAGGGGAAATTAGTCTTCGAAACTTCAGATTTCGCAATCGAAAATAAAGGATTGAAGAACTAGACAGAGAACTAGGGGTGGAGAGCTGATTCAGCGGTTAAGGGCACTGACTGCTTTCAGAGGACCAGGGTTCTAGTCTCAGCACTGATATGGTGCCTAACACTATGTGTAACTCCCGTTCCAAGGGATCCAACACCTCTTCCGGCCTCTACAGGCACTGTACCTATAAGGTGTACAGACGTACATGCAGGAAAAAAAAAACCGTACACATAAAATAAAAAGAAATATAAAATAAATAAATAAATAAATAAACCAACCAACCAGAGGAACTACCCAAACACTTGGGACAATAATAACAATAACATCTAAGAAACTGATCACCTGAGTCGGGCAGTGGTGGTGATGCATGCCTTTAATCCCAGCACTCGAGAGGCAGAGGCAGGCGGATCTCTGTGAGTTTGAGGTCAGCTTGGTCTACAAAAGCTAGTTTCCAGGACAGGCTCCAAAGCTACAGAGAAACTCTGTCTCAGAAAAACAAACAAACAAAAACAAACAACAACCAAAGAAAGAAAGAAGGAAGGAAAGGAAAGGAAAGGAAAGGAAAAGAAAGGAAAGGAAAGGAAAGAACTGAGCACCCAGTGGCATCTCTGGGAGGGCACATTTGAGACGGCGCTAGAAGGAAAGCACATTTTTGTTTGTTCCGGTTCGACCCACAGACTTGAGTTTGGCTTGGAGGAAACAGGCTCTGGCCAGTATTGTTAACCAAACCCTTAGAGAATACAGCGGCACTGAAGAAGGTCACTGTTTGATGGCGAGAACTCCACACTGAAAGAGGCAGAGAAGCTTTTCTGAGTCACTTATTTCCTGAAGCTTATTACATGACAACCTCCATCCTAGGCAAAGAAGGGGTAAGGGAAACAGATGCACAAGGCACAATCCCCACCCTACCTCCCCAAAGAAATGGCTACCACAGCTTTGACAGGCGTTGCCTCTGTGCATTTGAGATCCAACGGACGGCAGGGATTTGAGGTCCATTCATTCCCTAAATCATGGCATCTCTGAACCTTGGTTCCCTCATTTACAGCATAAAGAACACCACCACGTAGGGCTATGGAGAGGAAGAAAGACAAAGGTTTGGAGAGAATTCTGAAAAAATGGAGGATAGAGACAGAGAATCAACTTCTGCTGGACAGTGTCTTTCCTGGCACCCCTTTCTTGTTTTTTCAATAGGAAGCTCAGAACAATGAGCCAGGTCACTGGGTCACACAGGAGACCCAGCCTGATGACCACGCAAAAATGGACAGGGATTCCTCAGGTGGGCAACTTCACTGAGGAAATTTCTGGAAGGTGGGCAGAGCCGCATGGCATCCGGTAGCGGCAGCCTCAGAACCCTCGGCCTGCCTGTCCTGTGCCTAGGCTGAATGGTGGCAACAGGAAAGTTAGGCGGGAAGGCCGTTGGTGGCTTCCCCCATCTACTCTCTGCTCCACACTAGAGATTACCGCCCAGCGGGCCATTCCAATCACCTACCTGGCAACCTCTTCCCCGTCAAAATCAAACCCCCAGACCCTTTGGCCTCCTCAAAGAGACCCAGGAGCCCGTGCCGTTGCCCACTTCCGCTTCCGCTTCCTCACTTCCGACCCCTTAGCGCCCACAACGTGCAGCGCCTCTAGCTGGGTGTCTCCAGCAGGTTCGTTCGTCCTGGCCCGAGAGGATCAAACAGATGGAAGGTAAACGTTCTTGTTATACAATCTCAGTCAGTTGGCACTCTTCTAATTTTGCTTTCTACATTTTCGCAATTTGTGTTACTATTGTAAATGGACCAGAACCGCCATCCTTCAAGCCCTGACTGCCACCTCCGAGGTTAAAGCGGCTAATAGCCTGGAGGTGTAAAGCAGTGTATCTAACGGTCAGCGATGAAGCAGCTCCAAGGACAGCTCCAGGTCTCACCGAGGGCTAGTCTTTGATATATTTAGCCCATCAGCAGTGAGCACACGCTTTGTACCGGGCGGGAAGGACCCAGATAAAGCACAGCCCTATGCTGCATGCATTTACAGATTAGTGGAGGTGACAGGCGCAGTCACCGAAGACTGTGACAAGATATGTGTTGCATAATGAGAGAGGAAAGAGCATCTAATTCTGCCAAGGTGTATTTAAGGGCAGATTTCACAGAATACTTTACATCTGAATTAAATCATAAAGGAAGTTCACGGGGCAGACGAAGAAGAGGACATCAGAGACAAAGGACGTATCATGTATAAAGACACAAAAGCAGCGAGCACCTATTATCTCAGAAAAACTCCGAGTCCTCTAGTCACTGTGACTGTGGAAAAAGCTATTAGAGGAACAACAGTAGAGGAAGATAAGTGGCAGGCAAGTCCCAAAGACTCGTGTCCCTATGGACATTGACAGTATAATTGAGTCCATGTCCTAAAGCTCGTTGGTAACGGAATGAAATTTTGACTAGGGTAGAAAGACTTCGTGGTAAAAAGTAAGGTTTTTTTTCCCCACCACAGCTTCAATTACTGTAATAGTCAACGTTATTGATACTGACATGTTGATAAGGAAATAAAATAAAAATCATGAGAGGCATGAAAGAAGTTGGTGTGTTCAAAATATTATTTAACTGGAAATAATATAATTAAGGCATAGCCAGAAGCAGCCTGGAAAAACAGCCTGAAAAGGCAGCCTGGGAAACAGATTGTCTGGGGCCTTGAATGTCATTCAAAGATATTTAGGTTTTATTCAATGAAGTATAGTGAGGGAACAAACGAGTATTTTGTATATTATGTTATAATTTACATAATGTATATCTTATGTACATTTCAGAGATCTGTCAAAATTGGTCATTATCAGCCTATTTTACATAAGAGGAACTGCATTCGCTCTCTACCATTAAGAATCTGCTGGATGCTAGACACCATGCTATACCATGAGAATGCAAGGAGATTATAGTCTGAGCAAAGTCCCCAGCATAGAGGACTGCCGTGACAAAGGCAGCCATAGAGTACAACGGGAGCAAAGAAAGACTTCCTGGAGGAGGTGAGCTTGTAGGAAGACGTGGCTGGTAAGGATTGCTTAGGATATCCAATAAGCAAAAGCTTTCACTGGGCCCTCAGCCCTAATCACTGGTGTCCAGCTCTGTCCTCATTCCCCCAATCTAAAGACAATCTTCTGTCTTTGATTGTGAGCTCCACTGATATTTTCTTTCTTTTTTATTTAAATTTTTTGTTGATATTTATTGAGCTCTACATTTTTCTTTGCTCCCCTCCCTGCCTCTCCACTCCCCTCTTCAACCCTCTCCCAAGGTCCCCATGCATCTAATTTACTCAGGAGATCTTGTCTTTTGTACTTTCTATTTCCCATGTAGATTAGATCTATGTAAGTCTCTCTTGGTGTCCTCATTGTTGTCTAAGTTCTCTGGGATTGTGGTTTGTAGGCTGACTTTCTTTGCTATTTATGTTGAAAAACCACCTATGAGTGAGTACATGTGATAATTGTCTTTCTGTGTCTGGGTTATCTTACTCAAAATGATGTTTAGCTCCACCCATTTTCCTGCAAATTCAAGATGTTGTTATTTTTTTCTGCTGTGTAGTACTCCATTGTGTAAATGTACCACATTTTTCTTATCAATTCTTTGGTCAAGGGGCATTTAAGTTGTTTCCAGGTTCTGGCTATGACAAACAAAGCTGCTATGAACATAGTTGAGCACATGTCCTTGTGGCACGATTGAGCATCCTTTGGATATATACCCAAAAGTGGTATTACTGGGTCTTAAGGAAGGTTGTTTACTAATTTTCTGAGAAATTGCCACACTGACATCCAAAGGGGTTGTACCAGCTTGCATTCCCACCAGCAGTGCAGAAGTGTCCCTTTTCCCCACAACTTCTCCAGCATAAGTGGTCATCAGTGTTTTTGATCTTGGCCATTCTTACAGGTGTAAGATGGAATCTCGGAGTTGTTTAGATTTGCATTTCTCTGATGACTAAGGATGTTGAGCATTTCTTTAAGTGTCTTTTAGCCATTTTAGATTCCTTTGTTGAGAGTTCTCTGTTTAGGTCTGTACTCCATTTTTTTTAATTGGATTATGTGTTCTTTTGGTGTCCAATTTCTTGAGTTCTTTGTAAATTTTGGAGATCAGACCTCTGATGTGGGGTTAGGGAAGATCTTTTCCCATTCTGTAGGCTGTCATTTTGTCTTGTTGACCGTGTCCTTTGCTTTACAGAAGCTTTTCAGTTTCAGGAGGTTCCACTTATTGTTTCTCTCAGTGTTTGTGCTGCTGGGGTTATATTTAGGAAGTGGTTCCCTGTGCCAATGCATTCAACTGTACTTCCCACTTTCTTTTCTATAAGGTTCAGTGTGGCTGGCTCTATGTTGAGGTCTTTGATCCATTTGGACTTGAATTTTGTGCATGGTGATAGATGTGGGTCTATTTTCATTTTTTTACCTGTTGATATCCAGTTATGCCAGCACCACTTGTTAAATATGCTTTCTTTTTTCCATTTGATATATTTTGCTTCCTTGTCAAAAATCAGGTGTTCGAAGATGTGTGGATTGATATCTGGGTCTTCTATTTGGTTCCGTTGGTCCTCCTGTCTGTACTTTATGTCAATACCAGACTGTTTTCAGTACTGTAGCTCTGTAGTAGAGTTTGAAGTCAGGGATTATGATGCCTCCAGAAGTTCTTTTATTGTACAGGATTGTTTTGGCTATCCTGGGTTTTTTGCTTTTCCTTATGAAGTTGAGTACCGTTCTTTCAAGGTCTTTGAAGAATTTTGCTGGGATTTTGATGGGCATTGCATTGAATCTGTTGCATTGATATTTTCACTCACCATTCTTTGCGCTGTACTGTGAGGCCAGAGATTGCAATTTTGGGAGAGGAAGGGGGAGAGTTCCAAGACAGGGTTTTTTTTTCTGTGTAGCCCTAGCTGTTATGGAACACGCTCTGTACACCAGGCTGGCCTCAAACTTAGAGATCCTCCTGCCTCTGCCTCCTGAGTGCTGGGATTAAAGGCATGCGCCACCACCACCAGGCTGAGATTGTGATTTTTAAAAACTGTTCAATTTTCTCTTTCTAGAATGAGATTTTTTTTCTGACCGTGTTCAGAAGGGACAGAATGTTGCGGCAGTTCTGTGAATACATGGATAAGGCCCTGAGTCAGAAACACAGTACCTCCTTTACCACAACTCCAAACTCAGTTTAGTTACCCACAATCAACTTTAGCCCTGAAATAGTAAGTGGATAATTTAAGAAGCCACAAAATCATGAAGTTTAAATTTGATGCCATTTTGATAGCATAATGCTCTGGACATCCCATCCACTCCACCTGGGACCTGAAATGTCTGCATTTTGTATGCACTTGCTTTCTTCAAGTAACCCGCTAAGGCAGCCCAAATCTGCTTAACAGTGTCTGCTCCCCTAAGGCTACTCCACAATTCCGGCTCTTCTCTTCCTGCAGTCAATCAGGCCTTGTATTTTTTTCTTTAATGAACAGAGTAGAGTAAGATACTTTTGAGAAACCACATCACCGAGTGCTTTACCTACATGTATGTCTATGCAACAAAGTGTGTCTGGTGCCCAAGGAGGTCACAAGGGATTGAATCCCTCATAACTGGAGTTCCAAAGGGTTGTGAGCCACCATGTGGGTGCTGGGAACCAAGCCTGGGTTCTCTGCAAGAACAGCAAGTGTTTTTAACTGCTAAGCGGTCTCTTCAGCCCCTTGTTTTGTTTTCCTTTCTGAGACAACCTCACTACATGGCTCAACCTGACCTGGAACTTGCTATGTACACCAGACTGGCCTCGAACTCATGAAGATCCTCCTGCCTGTCTCCTGAGTGCTGGTATTAAACAGGGTGTGCCTGTTTAATCCATATAACATTTATTGTAGTATATTACCACTGTTCTTCATCATTAATTATCTCTCATTGTGCCTAATGTGTAAGTTAAACAGTATCATAAATATGCTTGTACAGGAAAAAAACATAGTATATAAAGGGTCTGATGCAAAGGCTTGGCGGTGGTGGCGCATGCCTTTAATCCCAGCACTCGGGAGGCAGAGGCAGTCAGATCTCTGTGAGTTCAAGGCCAACCTGGTCTACAAGAGCTAGTTCCAAGACAAGCACCAAAGCTGCAGGAAACCTCGTCTCGAAAAAAACAAAAACAAAAACAAATGGTCGGGTGCAAGCACAGTGTGAAGCATCCCCTAAAGTCTGAGAGTGTTTCCTCCAGATAAAGGGCAGTGACTGCAATGGCCATGTTGTGTATCCTGTTTGGATTGTGTTGAAGCTATGAGGGCCAGGGCTTGACTCCAAAGCCATGTAGGAGTTAGAGGAAAGAAGGAGGGGTCTATGGTAATTCTCAAGTTTCTTTTGGGGGTGACTGTAAATGTCAGTCATTCATCGAGATTAGGAAGATGATCTGTGATGGTCTAACAGAAAGAAAAGATAAATTCTGGCTGGAAATGTTTAATAAGAGGATCGTGTGAGTCAAAGACCACCAGAAGGCAGGCTAGTAGAAAGAAGTGGAACAAGCAAGGTTTGCAGCCAGCTGTGGAGCCTTGAGGGTCGCCAACACAGGGAAAGTGGTTGGCGAGGCAGATGGAAATAGACAAGGCTCGCGCAAAGATTGCAGCCCCTATAAGCTACAGAGGACTTGTCTAGTCTCAACAGAAGTATGGGGTGGGCCCACACTGATGGAATTAGCTCACGTGGTGTAATATTAGGTAAGGGGATCTTTTTTATCTGTATCCCTCCATTTGGGGTAACAATTTAGTTGCGTTATTGCGCTATCTCCCTCCCAGTACAAATGTCATCCTTTGATAATGGGTTGATTGATGGGGTGTTTTGTTGTTATTGTTGTTTTAATTTTCTGAACTCAGAGTTTTACAAAAAGTCAACAAATTTTACTCTGCTTGGCATCCAGGGTACCCAGGGTGCCACTTCTTCTGACCTCAGCCCCTTGCTACTGTCTCCCCAGTCTCTCAACTCTGGAGGTGTCCTTTCTCCAAAAAGTTGTCTTCTTTGGCTAGACTCACGGCCCAGGAAGCAGTGAGTAGTCTCACAGCTTTGAACCCTTTCTACAGCCACAACGCTCTAAGTTTCATTGGCAACCTTGATCTCTCTTGACCTTCAGATTCGTCCGTGAAGAGCTCTGACCTCCCTGTTGCAATGGCTCACTAACATTTCAAAATCAGTGTGTCCAAACCCTGCTCCGTCCTTCCACACAGGCTCTCTCACCATGTCTCCTGGCCCAGTGACACTGCCTTGTTCTTGTTTCTCAGGCTGGGAGCCTTGGGGTCCTTTTGGACGCTTGTCTTTCACTTTATGTCATAATTATCAGATCCCATTTGAAATACAGGATGGATACTGAATAAATGGTTATTGATGCTACTCTCCAGTAGATGATACAATCATGTTACCAGGCTTGCCTTGAACGGAGACAGAAATCTGCTTGCCTCTGCCTCCAGGGCTAGGATTAAAGGGTACCACACCTGGCCTTTTTTGTTGTTATTGTTGTTATTATTGTTTTCTTTTAGGGTGGTGGGGGGCAGGGGCTCATATTGTAACCCTGGATGGCCTAGAACTTACAATTTACCTTAACCACATGGCAATCCTTCTCCTTGGGCTTCTGAATCGTGGGATTACAGCCACACGTGACTGTCATTAAATGTGATGATCACCCTCTGTATGAAGAGTCCAGCCATTTCCAGATACCTCTGCTTCACTAAGCCGCCATAGCTCCCACCTGGACTGCTGCAGTAACATCCTGGGCAATGTCAGGCTTCTCTTCTTGGTCCCTTACAGCAGTGGTTCTCAACCTGTGGGCTATGACATCTTCAGCAAATCTCCATCTCCAAAAATGTTTACATTATAATTCATAACAATAACAAAATTACAGTTATGAAATAGCAATTAAAGCAATTTTATAGTTAGGGGTCACCACAACACAAGAACCGTATTAAAGGTTCACAATATTAGGAAAGTTGAGAACCACTGCCTTACGGTATAGTGTTTGTTGTATGAACCTTTCCTGGAAAACATAAACAAATATCTACTGCCCCACATGGGGACCAACAACAGACCAAAGTAAATCTCCTGCCCAAGTAGAACTTAGTGAATCAGTGAGTTAATTTGGTTTACTTATAGCAGGGATCCTCAACCCTCCTAATGCTGTGACCCTTTAATACAGTTCCTCATGTTGCAGTAATCCCCAGCCATAAAATTATTTTGTTGCTGCTTCATAACTGTAATTTTGCTACTGTTATGAATCATAATGTAAATATCTGTGTTTTTTGATGGTCTTAGGCGACCCCTGTGAAAGGGTTGTTTGACCCTCCCAAAGGGTCACAATCCACAGGTTGAGAATTGCTGACTTATGGACCCATGAGTGAGGGGTTACTGACAGGAACATGACCACCCACCTCAACCCCTCCACCCCGCCCCCTGAAACAGTCGCATCACCATGATTTCCCCATAGCTGCACAGATGGAGTTCCCCTTGATTAACCTCTCGTCTTCTGAGAACACGTGCAGCTGAGGCAGGGTCACACACAGCTCAGGGGAAGGGTACAAGAAGGAATGATGGAATCCCAGTCTGAGGGTCCAACCCTGCTATGGAGAAAGACCAGTAAGCCAGGTTTTGAGGGCTGCTTGCAGCTGCTGTGTTCAAGATGATAAAGGCCATGAGGTTCGGAAGACAGTGTTCACAGGACAGCCAGGAGAATCCTTGAAAGATTTCAAACCCAAGGCAGCTCACAACACTCTCAGTTCAGATTCTCCCACTGGCTCCCATTGCCACAGCTGGCCAGACTCCGCCTGGCGGTCTGCCCTCTTTGACCTCTGTACACACTTCTCTGCCTCATTCACTGTGGCAGTTTTGTTCTCTTCCTAAGGTTTTGTAGCTGTGAGTCCTTACTACCCCAGGTCTCCACCCGGCTGACTTCCTCCATCTGTGGTATTGTTTCTCCCTTGACCAGAAGGAAGTGCCCAGCAAGGCAGAGGCTGCATTATGTTCGCCAGTACCTTCCTAGCCTGATCCTAGAGCCATGCATGGAGAATATCCAAACTCTACAGATCGACTGAACGTCTAAATACTCTGTGGAATCAGAAGTACACGTTTTACTCAAAAAAATGAAATGAAGCCCAATAGTACATAAACTCTGTTATGAAAGATGACCCTTCCAAAGGAGTGGCTGTAATTTTTTTCTTTTGTTGAGCAAGTGTGGTTTTTAAGGAAATTCTCTCTACTGAGGAGAAGTGGGACTTCACACAATCCTGAATCCCCCAGTGACTTGCTGTTTTCCTGAGTCTCTCCTGATGGTGAAAGCTGAAATGCAGATGTGCTCGCATCAGGGTCTTTATCCCTAAGCTGTGACTCTGTCCTCCATCAGTCACAGAGCTGTCTTGAAGTAAACCACTGCTGTGGCTTCGTCCCCAACCTGTGTGCTGTCATGTCTGCCCGTCAGCCGGTAGTTGCTAGCAAAATTAATTCTCTTTGAGGTTCTTCAGCTCTGTGCTCTGCCCTTTACTTGGAAGGGGAGGGATTCTGTTCCCCAGGGAACAGGACCCTGTGGGAAAGTAGCTTCCACGTTAGGGTGCACACTGAAAGTACCCACAGAGAGGTTCTGGATAGAACCGTTCACCATTTTCCCTTTCCTGCCCACGCCCCAGCTGTGCACACGTGGTTAACCATCACACGCGGCTGACCTGGTAACCACGGCTGAAAAGGATGCTGGCCAGAGGCTCTCGGAAATCAGAAACTCGGCAGTGAAACTGTTAAATGTAATGATGGGACCCAAGAAGGTCACAAAGGCAGGACCCTGAAGCATGTGGTAACAGTTGTAAAGTCAGAGACGTGTTACCTTTAGAATTCTTCGTAATGTGAAAATAGCAGGGATCCCGTTCACAATCAACTCAGTTTTAAGAAACTTGTGCAGGCTTTCATTAATAAGAAAAGGGCAGGAGAGATGGCCCAGTAGAGAGGGCCATATACTGCTCTTGCAGAGAACCAAGTCTGGCAGCTCACTGTGGTCTCATTACCTGAGTTTCAGGAGACCCAGCATTCTTCTGATCTCCATGGGCACTGCATTCACATGCACATGCCCACACACATATGCACATACCAATTAACACTAAAATAAAAAAATTAAATCTCATTACTAAAGAGTCGGGGACAACAAATTACTTCTTCTAATTAATTTGATAAATGTTTACTGAGCACCTACTATGACCAAGGTAGCTTGCTTGCCAAGTCTATACCGGGCTTCTTCTTTCCTATTTTAATTAAAATGCTTAAGTAAGCAGCTGTGGTGTACATATCTGTAACCCCAGCACTTGAGCAGGCTGGACCCAGGTCTTGAGACTTTGGCAAGAAGTTGGAGAGTTCTAGGTATAGCCTGGCTACATTACATAACAAAACCTGTCTCAAAAAAAGTAAATGATTATAATGAGAAAAGGGTTTTAAAAAGTAAATCTTCAGCAAAATTCATCCTTAAAGAAGCAATGAGACACCACCTCAGAAGGCAGGAATGCAAAACAACTTAAAATTTTAGAACTTCGAATTGAGTCAAATAGAGAAAACGATCCAAGTATTAATGCCAGCGAAATCCCAATATTTCCCTCTTCACCTTGGGTCCAGCCTCCAAACTCTAACGGTGTTGCTCACCCCATTAACATATGTCTCGTTTTTATGCAGAAGATACAAGAACACAGAGAAAGGAAGAAGCCGGCCCAGGCTGCAGGTGGTGTGGGGGGAAGGGCAGGTTAGAATTGCAAAGGTAAAAACTAGGGACGCTGAGGGAGAAGAGTTTGAAACTGCCAGACACTTTGGCTCCACCTTGCTCAATGTGAAGTCTAAGGAAAGACCCTTGCCAATGACAGTGGCAAACCCGGCTTAGAACTTCTAACTCACAGGCTGGTTAATTCAGTTGGTTAGTGCATGTTGCTAACAGAACTCCTGGCTCTGAGAGCCTCCCTCCCCCTTTCTTCTTTCTTGGGTCAAGATTTTTATCACAAGCTAAGAGTTATGTGACAGACTGCATATACTTAGCAAGCGATTTCTCTGAGGTTTTAACATTGCCATTGACCAGGGTGACTTTAACTTTTTCCCAGTGGCCTTTGTGTTTCTCTGGATGGAGGGATGTCAAACTAGGGCTTTCTGTGAAGCAAGCGGCAGCCTGCTAACGGGCCATATCCAGGATGAGAAGTTTTCTTATGTGAATATGAGCGTTGGGGGCAGATGGGTATTGTTAAAACTGAAACATAAGAGGAGCAGGCGCGTTTCGGTGAACCACTTGCGTTTTGGTGCGACTCTAGCAGCAAGAAAACAAAACCACATAATCTAAGGCTCACGCCCAACTCTGTGCAGCTGGGTGTCTGCTAGTTCCTGTGTGGTTTGCCTACAGACTGGCTGGGGGTAGCTTGGAGGGAGAGCAAGAGGTCGGGAGGAGGAAGCTGTACTGATGGATCTGGGGCTTGCACCCTGCTTCCGTGTGGTGCTCAGGCGCCAGCCCGAGGCAAACCTGTACCCTGAGGTGCAGTAATCCTGACATTTGACTGCATCTCCCCACTGGTACAAGGCGATTCTAATAACTCGTTGTCAAAGGCAGGAAGATATACACCCAACCTCTTCGCTTCCAAAAGGTATGTCCTGCAGCGTGGGTGCACGCCCTCTTTCTTGAGCGCTTTTAAGGTTCTGTTCTCCATGAGCCAAATGAATCAAGGGCGAGCTGGTCTTACTGGTTTTTCTAAACTTTGCTGTTAATACTTCAGTCGGTCAGCCCATGTCTCGTCCAGGTGGCTATGTTGGTAGTGATAGGATTCGGCTTCTGGCAAATGAATTAGAGAAAACTAGATCTTTACTCGGCTCGTAGCAATTAAAAACAAGTCTGGGAAAGACTTTGGATGTTGGGGTCACAGAAGTAAACTTGCCCTCCAATGGTAAAGGGTCAGCGTTTAAATAAAATTGAGGAGTCGGAGGTAGCAGAGGAGTGAGCATCAGTGAATGGAGCCCAGAGTTGGAGGTCATGAGCTGCCTCTTGGTCAATTTCTCCACCAGTTTCAACAGCTAGTTCTGGTGGTGTTTGCTCTCTTTATGAAGAACACTGGTTTGGATTCTTTTAATGAAAGAAAACTTCCCATGGGATGATACAAGGACAGGATGTTGTCTATCTTTGTCTCTTTATTAATAGTTTTGTGGCATCTTTAAGGCCATCTCTAGTTTCTGCTGCTGTCGCCATCTGTTCCAGAATATGAGGAAGGGATGCAAAGACCAGGTTTTCACTAACCTAAAAAATGACCGCATCTACTTACCTCAAATGTGGCCTCATTAATAAAGCATATGTAACAATTTGCATATTATTAAAAGTTCATATCCATAGTCAAATTAAAGGGGGCTGCTGAGGCTCTAAAACACCATAGGAATAAAGCAATCATGAGCCCACAGTGTCAGAAGGTAGGGAATGCCAATGGAAGAGTCTCACATCTGGGTAGATTTATCATAAACTGCTGGTTCTCTAGTGAGGCCCTTTGTTTTATTTTTCTCTACATGTTTGATTTCAGAAAGAGAATTTAGTTTAATGTGGTCTCCTTCAGTGACTCAACATGGCTTACAAAGCTTGATATTCATGGGATACTTTTAGAGAGGCCCTCTTAGACGGGCAGTCACTATTAAATTGCATCTTTTCCATGCCAAGCTTTTACACTTCTGACTTGAGGCATTTTTGAGAACTTTTGTTATGGTTTTATGTAAAAAGGAGGCAGCCCCACATCACTGAAGAAAACCGCCCTATGAGACTCAACTCGGACAGTCTCCCACACAGTAAGCTGTAATCTTATTCTCCCTAGATTGTAATAGCTTTCGTCTTTATAAATGACTTTACTGAAGCCGAGGGGAAGGAGGTGATTGATCTACTCAATATGAAGAAGTGTTCTTTGGTGCTAACAATAGCTTCCCTGTCTGAGACCTTGGGTTGTTTTATATCTACCACATAAGGGCACCATAAAAATAAAAGAGTTAGCGTAAATACCATGTACCTCAGGGAAAGGCACTATGAAAATGCATAATGGGAGCATTATTATTTCTCTAAATCTTGGTCACTTTTCTTCCTCTCTCTTGTACAAAACGCATCTCTCTTGCTGCCCAGAGCCATCTCTTTTGGAACCATTGGCTTCTGGAAAAGCTGCTGGTGACCCTGATTTCCATGTATTTATTGATTCCCAGAGAGTAACACCTGCTGGCGCTGGGGACTCAAAGGGCTCATGACTGAACTTGAGCCAAACTCGCTCCTTTTCCTGGCTCTAGAAACAAATATGTCATTAAGTGTGATCCCATTGGGGTTTCTTAACTAAGTCACAGTTGCTGCTGGGTTGATTCAAGGGTCAAAATCTTTAAGCTCCCATGAAGCAAGCTCAAAATTTGTTGAAGGGAGTCAGCCAGGAAGCTCAGCAAGCAAAGGTGTTTGCCACCAAATCTAACACACTGAGTCCAGACATCCATGGTGGAAGAAGAAAGCCCATTCCACAAATTGTCTTTCAACACTACACTCATGCCATGGCACATGGTGCAAGTGTAAAGAATAGAATAAAATAATAATAAACAGATATTTTTAAAGTTTAAGAGTAGTCACTTAGTGTAGTTATTTGAATCAAAAGGTAAAATAGTCTAGCCCCATTTTGTATCACTAAAATCTTTGCTCCTCATATCTCTTATGTAGAGGGGTCTCAATCTCGTGTGTCTCTGTCTTTTTTTATTATTGTATTTTGATACTGTTTGAGAATTTTCATTCAGCAAACATTTCGCTAGCATTTATTGAGCCATTGTTTTGTGTCAGTACTAGTGCTGCACTCTGGTGCCAAGATATCCAAAAAGTTCACATTGGGTTTCAATACTCTTGAGCCAATAAGGATTCAGTAAATAATTTTTAAAAGTAGTTTTCTTTTTTAAGTATATAAGCATAGTCCAAAGTTTTAGAGAATTTAATGAAACCACAACAGCATACACAACGATGGAAACCTCCTTTGCTCTCCAAAGACGTTAGGCACATGACTCATGAGGCAAGTGAATTTCCGTACAGAGTCAAGCTGGGCATGGTGGCACGTGCCTACAGTCCCAGCACTTGGGAAGCAGAGGCAGGAAGCTTGGTGCAAGTTCAAGGCCAGCTAGAGCTATACAACAAGACCCTATCAAGAAAATTTACAAATTTAACGAAAAGCTAAAATGTTAAACTTGCCCTACTTTGGTTTACTAACATAACCTTTTCCACACTTGTTCTGTCCTCTGTGATGCTCTCTGAATTTCTGGTAAGCTGCAGATGAATGACAGTTCACTACTGAATAATTTAGTTTACACCCAAAACAAGAACATTCTCCTATATAACCACAATGCCATCACTATGGCTACAAAGGTAGACATTCTTAATATCTACTACCTAAAGACTGGTCCATATTACCCTTCCCATTTTGCCCCCAGCTGTCACCTATAACATTATTTCAAAAAACCAGAATCCAACCTTTGTATCTCTCAACTCAGCACTGGACTTTGTTTTCTGAGTTAGGCCAGCGATCTTGCACAAATGCCCCACATTCTGAATTGGCTGTTGCCTTGTGGCTCGTCTGTCACTTCTTGGCTTCTTGCCTTTCACATAATCTCCATCTTAGGACTAAAAGCACAGTGAGACCAGTGTTTACATGTACTCATTTACTCTGTGTGTACATGTATGGATGCACGTGTAACAGCACACAGGTGGAAGCCGGAGGGTAACTTGCGAGAGCCAGATCTCCTTTCCTAGCGAGTGGGATTCGGGGATCAAACTCAGGTTGTCAGGTGTGGCAACAAGCGTCTTTACCCACTCTAGCCAGCTCGTGTCAGGATTCTGGTTGGACACTTTTCATAAGATGCCACAGGGTGCTCCGTATTGCATCATATCAGGAGGCACATAATTCTGGATTGTTTTCACCATTTACAATGCCAAATCTGATCCTGGCTCTGGGCATTGATTTTGCTCTAGGGATCACTCTCTCTCTCATTATAAAAGTGCCTGTTCCATCTGACAATTAACAAGGAATCAAGAGGGGTTGACACTCTGGCGCTGTGCTGACATCCTAGTCCCAACTGCTTCCTTCTGATGATTTAGGTCCTAGTCTTTGCCTAAATCAATATTCCATCAGTGCTCATTATCTATTTTTAATATACTTTGAACATGTGTAAGATGTGAGCACTCGTGACAGAGGCTGTAGATATGCTGCCTGCATAAATTCACACAGCAGTAATAATAATGTTACACTGGCCGAGAGCTTGCTGCAGAGCCAAACAGCCTAAACCTGAGCCAGGCTTCCACGTGCTGAGTGAACTGAGTGAAATTCAGTCTGTTTCTTGAGCTGTGATGAGGGTGCTAGTGGGGTTGTCTGAGGATTGGATAATTTAGCCACGTTTCCAAACAGTGTGTCGCTGGTGCTGTTGCCACTACTGCCTCGTGGCTAATCTGCTACCCCACCTCGTACATTGCTTGTGAACTCCACCTCGGGACCCCATGTGCCAGTCTAGCCCTTCACAGGCATGGAATCCGTTACTTCCCCCGTGGCGGTCAAGACAGCCCTAGCAATATCACATCTTCACATATAAGACAATGAAGGTGCAAAGAGGTCAGAATACCTCACAGGAGGCCACTCGCAGCAGAGCCAGGGTTTGATCCCAAGCCGTCTGATTCCAGAGCATTCTCTGTGAAGCATGGCATGTGGAAAGAGGAATGACAGGACAGAATTAAATGGAAATCAGCCAAAAGGGCCGCCCATACACAGGGCTGAAGTTGAAAATTTAGTGTGGCTACCCAAACACATTGCAAGTTTTGGCTTTTTTGATTAAGAATAGCATTCCTAGGAAGCATAGATTTGTATGCTTCCATCACTTAGGAACTTCCTCAAGAAACTTGAGACCATGGAAGAGTTGGAGGTGAGGAAGGGAGAACTCAAAGGCAGGGGCAGGGATGGAAAAGACTAATACAGCAAAGGAGTTATGAAACCTCGGAGCCGCAGGGCAGAACATGATATTTTGATAGAGTCGGGGGGGGGGAGGGGTCCTTCTCACTTTTCACACTGCTGTACTGTAAAAGATTTTATCCCTGAAACACTGATGTAGAAGCCTTGTCCAATTCATAAAAGCCATACTGGGTTTCCTCGGAGGAAGATGGATGTCTGCTGTTGGTAGTAGTGCCGGTGGCTGGTTATCTCAGGCACTCCGACTTTGCCTAAGTCAGTCTGTGACTTCAGAAACACACAGTTTTATCCAGAAAAGGCTTCCCTGGCTAGGGAATGGTCCCAGCCTTCATTAGCATATGAGCGGCTTCAGGGCTGTGTCGGTCTTATCTGCCCCTTAATTGCTGTTATGGAAGGCTCTCAAGTGTAATTTTCTAAAGAGAACTAAAAAAAAAGTGAGTAGACAGAATCCAGCATTATTAAAGCTTTTCTGCATTCCTAGGGCCATCATTGCTAAGCTGCTTTTGCATTTTCATGTTTTTTTAATGAAAAGCAGCCTAATTGATCAATTGGTCAGAAAGAATACTTTTCCATTTGTTTTGGGCTTTGTAATCCCTACCCCCACCCCTCAGCCTTTCAGAACCACGGGTTTAATGTGTCAGCGTAGAAATGGTTTATGATTTGAGTCTTTTTGTCTAGTGCTTTATGGGAAAATCGTAGACACAACTGCTGAGAACTCTGTGGGAACTCAGTCAATAATGAAGAGATCGTTCTCTTCTTAAATCTGAATTTCAGGAAGAACCTCAATAACCAAGACGTATTATCAGGGGAGAAAACAAATCAGGGGAGAACCTGGTTGATTTGTAGCTGGAGATTTCTGTCCATCATTTTATAAGTTGGAGATTTAGTCCTCGGTAAAGGAGTAAAGTGTGAAGTCAAGGTGAGGGAGATGGCTTGGTGGGTAAACTGCTTGATAGAGAAGCATAAGGCCCTGAGTTTGGATTCCCAGCATGCCTGGTTAGGGTGGTCAAGGCAGGAAAATCCTTGGGGCTTGCTGGTCAGCCAGCCTATCAGAATCAAACTTCATGTTCAGTGAGAGACCCCCGTCTCTAAATAAATAATATAAATAGGATAAAGAAAAGTAGTTGATTAAAAAAAGGCACCTGATGTTAACCTCTGTAAACCACACGTTTGTATACACACACACATATACATACATACACACACACACACACACACACTCAACTGAAAAGCCTCTCTTCCCCTGCATAGACCTGTTACCAAAAGGTGTTTTATTTAACCAGTAAGTCGTTGCAGCAAGCAGAGTTCAAACATACATTAATGCAGCGCACAATGCCTGTCTGCTCTCTAGGCGCTACCATACAGTTCACGAGCTTCGGGCAAGGGGCTGGAGGTTGAAACACACAAAGACTCACAGACAGAGAGACAGAAACACGGACCTCTAGTTACTGGTAAGAAGCCCTCTTTTCAATAGCCCCATCGAGGCTTATACACCCAACAGTCAAGTGGGCCAACAGGTGTAAACCTTATCCTCTGATCCTCAAGGCAACACGTGCTCGTGAAGCAGAGCTGGTAAACAACTTTGGCACAGCTTTCAGTAACTCAAATCAGAAGGAAAGTAAAGATCTCTAGCAGGGAAGAGCAGCTGGAGGCCAGGACTCCAAATGGTCCCAACACATTAAGACTAGGAAAACTGGCAAATTTCAACACCTTATGTATCAACTTTTTAATTGCATGCAAATAACACTGATACCCTCAGCACCAGCTTCTCGGTGGTGGGAGAGGCAGGGAAGCGACATGTCATGGGGGGGGCGTGTTCTACTCAGCCTCCTGCTGGCTCACAAAGATTTTTCCCTAGTGTCTATTCATAGAAGCCCAACAAGAAAACTCTAGATTTATTTTACTCTGAGCCCAACAGGATTTTAAAAACAGGTTTCTGAACACTATCTCACTTGATCTAGGTGAGGTCTTCAAGGCAGATAAACCACAAATCTTACCTCTAACTTTGCAGAGAG
Source organism: Arvicola amphibius (assembly GCF_903992535.2). Taxonomy (NCBI): domain Eukaryota; kingdom Metazoa; phylum Chordata; class Mammalia; order Rodentia; family Cricetidae; genus Arvicola; species Arvicola amphibius. Next base: position 37,180,374 of record NC_052055.2, on the reverse strand, counting down.
GGAAAAGCAGTTTAAACGTCCTACTCAAGGTGATTTGGCCGATATCTGCTGGGACTTACACTCCCCCACTCTTGCATTGTTCTGGTCAAGTTCTTCTCCTGTGGCAGGAGCCCTCGCCCAGCTTCTGCAGATCTGAATTGGCTCTACCTAGGAGAACCAGCTATTTGACCTTCAGCAGGTCACACCTCCCTTCTCTGGGCCTCAGCTTCCCCTCTAGTCAAGAGAGAGGTCATAGCATGTGGTCTCTGGCACCCTCTGGTTTTCCAGAGAGAACTAAGTATTCCACTGGGAACAGATAGTAAATGACTCTTTCTGCTCTCCACCGTAAGAGCCCTCAACCCTTCCCTGTGAGTCCTGAGAGCTGTCGTCTGTTTCTGTCTTGATGGATTCCTTTGCAAGATCTGGATCTTATTAGGAACAATAAATATCAGTAGTGCCTTTGCAGGCCACTGTGTGTCATTCTGCCGGGCCCCTCATTTGCTACAGGGCTATTTTCCAGCAATTATCTTCCGACCCCGTGCTCTGCAGCTCACTATGTTGTTCTCCCTCACGGGCGGTTCAGAGTGCAGCATGGACATAAGTAATGCTGATGGACTTATTTAGAGCCGATAGACCCTGTCCTGCTGAAGAGCTTGTTCCTCTGGAAGGACACAATGCCTTCCGCATGATTTTTCATTAAGATGTATATCCTTGGGGCTGTGACGATGGCTCAAGTTGGTAAAGTACTTACCACACAAGCCTCTGGACCTGAGCTCAGATGCATAGGACCCACGGAAAAAAAAAAGGTTAAGTGTAGATGTGTGTGCCTATAATCCTGGTTCTGGGAAAGGAGAGATAAAGAAGCCATGGAGCTCGCTGGTTAGCTGGTTTTGCTGAATTAGTGATCTCTAGGCACACTGAGAGACCCTGCCTCAAAAAGTAAGGTGGAGAGCAATTGAGGAAGACACTGACATTGACCTCTGGCCTACACACACACACACACACACTCACACCTGGACATGTTCATGCCCCCCCCCAACATACATATATCTTTTAATATCTCTGAAATATTCTAGGCAGTTGGAGAATCATGAACTCTCATCTTAAAAGCCCCGAGACAAGAAAGGACATAGAGATCCCTTCCCCAGGGAAGGGCCATTGGCCCAGACAGGCTGATTGGCCACAGAGGTGACTGCCTATATTTGTGATTTGCCATTTATGGTGAGAAGTCAAGGTTGTGTTTCTCAGTCCTGCTTTTCAAAGTTTCTAACTTGGCTTTAGGCCGTGGGGTCATGTCCACACCTTCCAAATAAATAGGTGTGTAATTTGTTCCGCGCCAGGCCCTGGGCCTATCAGAGAGACACTGCACCCTACAATGAGAGCAGCGGAGCAGGAATGAAGCTCCTGGACGTTGTGCTGTATTCTCAGCCTCTCAGATGGCTCAGGGGGGCCTCATCCATTGCTCCTGTCCTTGGACAAAGTGACACTGTTCTTTAACCCAACACACAGGAGATTCTGGAAGATTCAGATTCATGCATGACCTCCCAAAAGCTTTTGTGTATCTTTTCTGGACTGCAAAACAAGAAACATCTCATTGGGAAAATGCCTCTGACATTACTTTCTTATGTAAACAAACTCATTCTGTGGCATTTTGATTTCTTAGATCAATAGTTATAAATAGACCACAATACATTTTATGAACCAAGGATCATATAGCACTTTAACACTCAGTACCCCACAAATATCCAAATAAATAAAGGGCAGCCGTGAAGTGAAGGAGCCTCCTGGCTAGAGAGAAGTCCCTGGTGCCTGGAAGAAGAGAGAGGCGACTTTTAGACAGACTAGTTCTCTGCAACATGGATGGGCGACTTCTATCTGAAAATGAGATGTAAGGAAGTAAGATGTACCCCACAGCCGACTTTGTCCACTCACATTATAACATGAACCGAAGGGCTGGTTTGGTTATTAGCATCAAGAGAGTAGCTGCGGTGCTTTGTCATGTAGATGTCATAAAAGGTGCCTGTCCAGGTACTTCAGTTCATCTTTTGGCTGCCATCTACAGAAATTCCCTCAGTCTCTTGTTGCTCAGGACCCATATGAACTGAAACCATTTAGGAGGATAAAAATCAAAACCATGAAAGAGTCCTCTTCACTGGAGAACGAATAATCCCCAGGAAGGCAGAAGTGGAAGAAACCGCTATCGTAGTGCGAAGTCCATGACTAGGAGACCAGAGAAAATGGCTGAAGTGGGGATTTTTAGGGAAGGTTTCTAGGAGGCATACTTGAGGGCGGAAGGAGGCTCTGATGTATCCAGAAGTATGTGTGTCTGTGTGTGTGCGCATGTGTATGTGTGCACGTGCGTGCGTGTGTGTGTGTGTGTGTGTGTGTGTGTGTGTGTGTGTGTGTATGCACGTAGGTCAGGGGTTGACATTGGATGTCTTCCTCAGTTACTTTCTACATTTTTTTAAATTTTATTATTTACATATGTGTGTGTGTCTCCAGGTGTGCACACATGTATATAGTGCTCGCAGAAACCAGAAGAGGAGCCCTGGAGTTGGAGTTACAGGCACTTGCAAGCCACCCAACATGGGTGCTGGGAAGAGAACCCCAGGCCTCTGCAAGAGCAACAAGGCACCCTTAGCCACTGAGTCATCATCTCTATGACCCACTTTACCTCATTTCTTGAAATAAGATCCCTGGAGCTCACTGACTAGCCAGGCTGGTTGTCCAGCTAGCTCCAGGCATCCCCCCTGCCTCTGCTCCACCCAGTGCTGGGATTACAGACTCCATGCCTGGCTTTTATGTGGATCTGAACTCGGGTCCTCATGCTTGAGAGACAAGCACTTTACTGCCTGAGCCATTGCCCTGACCCACCCAGAACTTTTTACACATCAAGGGAATTATGAGGAAAATGGGGTGCGATTTGCTGAAAATGTTTGCTTTGCAAGCAAAATATGAGAAGGCCTTCATGAGGTGTTTTGCATTGGGGATCCAGAAATTAAGCTCCGCGCCTGTAAACAACCTGGAGCTCTTTCGCAGAGAAGCCTCTCTTCCCGCTCCATCGTGTCCCTCGGAGCCTTCTTTTCCAGACAGAAATATCCTTGGTTCTTCTAATGCCTGGGATGCAGTTTTGCATGCTGCCGTCATTTGAAGTGGTCCTCTCCGCAAGGATTCCAATTTAGAAACCCTTCTTTAGCCAAGGTGCCCAAAATGGAACGGAGCTCAGACAGTACAAATAGCCCAGGGTGATCCTTCCCTGAACCTTCTCCCTCGACTTCTATTAATACGGCCGTGACGGCATTCGCCTCGGTGGTAATTATGTCACACTGCTGACTCATACTGAAAGTGTGGTCAGCTAGAAGCCCTGAGTTCTCGTGTGTTGCTGCTATGATCTTTCTTGTCCCCGCTTCCCCCCTCCCTTTGAGTGAGTGTGTGAGAGAGAGACAGAGACAAAGAGAATGAGCACTAGGCACAGAGCTTTAAAAGTGACACTTACCCTTGTTACATTTGATCATGGTGATAGCAGCCTGTCAGAACATTCCAGAATGGGTAGATTAGCCCTCCCTCCCTCGAGGGAAGAGAATACTCACCAGCCAGTGTAGCAGCATGGCTAATCTCATGCTGGTCCCTGGCCTCAAAGGCGTTAGAACTGTATTCTCCTTCCTCTCTGTAAATCGTCTGCAGCCCTGGAGAAACCTCTACCTTTAGACATGCTGGGACCTCACTGTAAAACAGTACAAAATGTGACGGGCCGTTTCCTTCCCGAGGTTACGCAAAGACTTAGGTGTGTACAAAACCTAAGTCAATGTTAACTCAGGCAGTGTGGTATGAGAGGAGGAAAAATCGTGTACCCTTATTATGACAGCTAGTGGGCACTTATTTGTGTGACCATTTTAAGGATATGACTGGGTTATCCAACTTGGTGTTGTAATAAGATTGTGTGGGGTTAATACAGTTTCTGAGTAAAATCACCTGCTGTCTGACTAAAGGCTATAAGGCCTTTCTTCTTTACCAGATTGATTGGAGGTGACTCTTGAATAGTTGAAAGAACACGTGACTCGGGAATAACTTTCATTGAACCAGGGCCAAAAGCACAATCTCTCTACTCTTTAATTTCCATGATTTCTTTGTCAGGTTCCTGGAGACTCTCTCCAACATTACTGAGGATTCTAGACTTACAAGAAAATGGGCAGCAGTCGGAAGGTAGAGGCATGGTGGTCCACATAGCAAGTTCACACCAGCCAGGGCTACACAGTGAGACCCTGTATTTAGGGAAAGGGTTTATGTGAAAAGAGAACTGCAATCTCTTTCTCCTATGTGTGCGTACATGGGTGTCCAGGTGTGCATACGTGGATGTCCAGGTGTGCATACATGGGTATCCAGGTGTATAAGCATACATAGGTGTGCAGGTGTGCATACATGGGTGTCCAGGTGTACATACATGGGTGTCCAGGTATGCATATGTGGGTATCCAAGTGTGCATACATGGGTGTTCAGGTGTGCATACATAGGTATCCAGGTGTGTATACATGGTTGTCCAGATGTGTGTACATAGGTGTCCAGGTGTGTGTACATGGGTGTCCAGGTGTATGTACATGGGTGTCCAGGTATACATACATGGGTGTCCAGGTGTTTGCAGATGTGCATGTGTTTGAGGAGGCTGGAGGTTAATGGCAGATGGCTTCCTGAATTGACTTCTTCCCCTTATAGTTTCAGACAATTTCTTGCTGAATCTTGACTTACCAGTTTGGCTAGACTGGCTGGCCATCATGCCCTTGGAGTTCTTTTGTCTCTGCCTCCCTAGTGCTGGGATTTCAAAAACAGGCCGCCATGCCCAGCCCTTTGCATGGGTTCTGAGAGACCCACTGAAGGTCCTCATTCTTGTGGAGCAAGGGCTTCACAGACTTGGCTCTAACCAAGAACTGTAATACCTTAAGCAATGAAACATCTAAACTTGGGCTAGAGAGAGGGCTCAACAGTCAAGAGGCTGGTCTTCCAGAGGATCCAGGCTCAATTCCCAGCACCCACATGGCAGCTCACAACCATCTGTAACTCCAGTTTCAGTGTCTTCTTCTGGCCACTGTAGGCACTAGGCATACATGTGACACACAGACATATATGCGAACAAAACACTCATACACATAAAACATGTACACACACACATATGTATATACGCTCTTCCCTTGGTCTAGGATGTGGTTCGTGGCAGAGCACCACCCTGGCATGCTCAAGGCCCTAGGATTCCATCCTCAGCACTGAAGAGGAAAAAAGAAAAAAAAATCCAAACTGCATTACAGAAAAATGGACTAAATAATACAAACTTTAAACTGAGAGGCCTTCTCCACTCCTTCCCCTCTTGGCCCATCCTACGCCTGCCATCTTCTGTTAGTTGCAACACATGGACAACAAACACCTTGAGCTTCGGGAACTGTCAGACTCCCGGAAACCCCTGAAAGTCTTAGCAAACTAGAAATCTGAAGATCATCACTTTAGACTGAAACACGGAGCTCATGGGTAACTTATACAATATTCAAGCTAATGCAAGTGTCGATTGCAAAACTGTAGTGTGGAGCTGCGGGCTGCGTTCCCGCCGCCCAGCTTTCTGCCTCCTGGCTAGCTTAACACGCGAAATAACATCACACAAATTGTATTCTTTTAAACACTGCCTGGCCTATTATTTTCTGCCTCTTTCTCACATCTTGCTTTAACCCATTTCTAATAATCTGTGTAGCACCACAAAGTGGTGTCCTACCGGAAAGATTCTAGCGTACTTCCATCTTGGGCTGGAGCTTCATCATGTCTGGCTTCTCTCTCTGAGGAGAGGCATGGCGGTCTGACTAACTTAGGAGAGGTGTGGCATCTTACTGATCCTTCTACCTCACTTCCTCTTCCTGTTCTGTCTACTCCACCCACCTAAGGGGCGGTCTATCAAATGGGCCAGGCAGTTTCTTTATTAGCCAATGAAATCAACTCAAACAGAAGACTCTCCCACATCACAAAACGTCCCGTGAACAGTTGACTTCGTGGCAGAATGGTGCGGGGAACATCCCCACTTCTCTAGCCTGTCATTCTGCACACTTTAACCTTGGTCTGTCTTTGAAGCGCTCCATGGTCTCACCTTCAGCTCTCACAGGAGATTGGGACCCAGAACCTTGGTGCTTGATGCAGCATTAGTTACCTGCGAGCCAGAGAGAAAAGATCTGAAGTTAGTTCCCGCCAATGAGCCAGAAAATAAATAAATGAATTAAAAGAGAGGCTCTCGGTCTCTTTTCTAAACCTCCTGAATTTGACTTTGAATTTCAAAAACCTTTTTGCCTTGACTCCTGTGTACAGTAGCATCTGGGAAGGCCAGAGGTAGGGAGAAGAGATTTCCTCTGGGTTTGCCCACACTGCATTCTGACACAGTTTACCCCTGAGGCATTTTTGAGAGTATGCAGAGTCATTAGTAATACAACGTTACCAGATTTAAACGTTTCCAGCATACACAGCCTTTTCTTAAGGTGTCTATCACTGGCTTTCAAATCTCCTTGCCCTACTAGGTCTGTGCAGATCACATGTTCCCACAACCCAGCCCCAGGAGGGATGCTTGACAATGACAGGAGATACTTCCGGTTGTCATCATCCGGATATGGGATACTGCTGGTGGATGGAAGCTGGAGATGTCGTGAAGTTGCACTGCACAAAATGGTCCCCCCCACCCCAGTTGCTGGCTTAGATGTCAATGGCAACAAGGTTGAGAAACCCTTCTGTAGAGGTGTGTGGTTTCTAGGGCATTCCTGGGTACATGCTTGGGAAGATAGAGCCATGCATACAACCAGGCAAAGAAAAACAAACTGGCAGTGGCCAGAGTCATGTTGGAGGCTTGGGGACGGGGCAGAGAGTGCAAAATCCTACTCCAGGTAAGAGGCAGCTAGGACAGGTGGTACCCAGTGTTCTATGCACAATCAGTTTAGGAAGCAGGGCTGGGGTTCAGGGACTAGATGCCAGGGGATTGCTACAGAATGGCTGGGGTGGGGTAAGCTGGAGAGATGGAGAGGGTGGCAGGTAGTAGAATGGATACTTTCTTATGATCCCAACATCCTGTAAGGCCTGGAAGACAAGAGGGTGTGTTGAGCATTATCAGGGAACAGCAGGAGGGATTTCAGGTAAATCCAATAAGAAGAGACAAGGAAGGAGCAGAATCCCCTGGCTAAAACTGGGCTACCTCAAAGCCACACCAGCTGCAGAGGGTGACCTGTGGCAGGGTCAACAGAGCGTTCAGCTCCAGTGAGCTTCTTAAAATCCTCCCCATCAGTGAGAGGCTTCTGCTGAGTCCACAGTACTGTTGACTTGCAGGAAGGGGTCGAGTACTCCCAGCTATGGAGAAAGGCAGCCAGGAAGCAAGCTGAATCCTGACCCTGGCTACTGAAAAACCAGGTCGGTTCCCTCCAACAGGGAAGCTAAGACATTTTAAAAAGATGGTCTCCCCTTCAGCCTTTAACTTTGCAGAGAAAGATTTCTCAAGGACCCGTGGGTTCCTTAGAATCCATCCAAGTCACCACGATGTTCCCATTTCCAACCCCCACATTCCCCTCCCCAGAACAGCTTTCTTTCGTCTTTGCCAACACCACCTCCACTACGCCCCACCCAAAAGCCCCTACCCCTTGGTCACGTTACAGAATCACCGTGCCATTTCCTTGCTGCCCCAAGTGTCTCTCGCCAACCTTTGCACCCCTTCGTGACCCTCTGGGCCCCCTCGGAGTTTTGCCTGCCTACGAATGTTACCACCAAAGCATACTTAATAAATGCATCCTGTGTGCAGACAGCCTCTTCGGCCGTGGAAAGTGAAGAGAGAAAAGAAAAGAGCATTCACAGTTTTGCTGGGTTTTATTCTGGAGTCTTCCTCCAGGGAGTTGCGGCTCCTGGCTGAGTTTACAGTCTAGCCGGTACAGTCATCCTTAGGCTAAATTCCACTGCAACATCTCGATTGTCCTGCAAATGTTTCCCTGTGACCCTCCTCTAAGGATAGAAGAGTTCGCTGTCCTCAACAAAGGCTCTGATGTGAATTTCGCTGTAAATAAACCGGAGATCAATGCATTTGCTCGGGCTCTGGAGACAGTACTCTACTCACTACCATGTGGGTTTTGATTCAAATGAGCTGCAGAGGGATTTGTTCGGCTGAATTCACTCTCCGGCAACTGGATTAATCTCATTTCATATCATGTTTCTAAGTGGGAAAGTAAACTGATTTTCAGCAGTCTAAATGGTATGTTGATGCTGCCAACATCCATCAGATTTATCCTGGCTAAACTGCAGCTCTAACAGTGTTCTGATTGTCTTCCCTTCCACAAGGCAGTTGCCAAAGTGCACCACTTTAGGATGGGCTTTTTATGACAGATGAAATGTTCTGAAATAAGACCGAAGGCAGATACATCAAACAGATGAGCACACCTCTCTGGGCAGATCCTGAGGTCCAGTCCTTGGGATCCTAACAGGATTTTTTTTAAAAAAATTTGTTCTTTTTTAAGAGTTTTTTAGTGGTGGTCCACACCTGTAATCTCAGCACTTGGGAGGTACAGGCAAGGCGGATCAGGAGTTCAAGTCCAGCCTGAGCTAGCAAGCTCACAGTCAACTGGGGGGACTCGCAGTGTCTGTGTTGGGTTGTCTCCTTCCATTTCTCCTGAATTGCTGGCTCCACCGGCTAGTGCTTCTAGCATAAGGCGACTGAGGCTTTCTCTGGTGGGTGCGTTTATAACCAGCAGTGCTGTCGAAGGGTAGAGCTTGTGAGGGTGCGCCTGGGATGGCGCGGCGCTGTTAGATGGAGCAAATGTAATAATGGGTATAAAAAAGCAATTTGTAAAACTGCAACATGCGCTCCAAAAAAAAATTATTGCTGTATTATACAACTTTACGGTTTAGAAGGGCACTGGATGATATATAAAATTCAGCAAGGCTCCCTCCATAGCCCAATTGAAATAGAAAATTATGGAATTTGGGACACTGACCTTTCCATCCATACGCTGCAGGCTTCTCAACAGTTTGTACAACGAAAGCACAGCACGGAGCTGAGGACACACGGTCCCGAGGAACTCTGCTCCTGCTTGAACTCCCCCAGGACCCCCCACAATCCTTGACAGTCTTCCAGGGCTAGCTAGCCTCAAGTCCTCTTCCCAGTGCTCTCCAAGATGGAAAGGTTCTCTCTGTCCTGATGGTCTTGTCAGTCTTAGGTGACAGGTGAGCATATGCGTGCCACTTCTGAATCAGCTGTGATATACCTGATGCTCACAGAGGTCTCTGTGCCTGCCACAGCCCTTAAAGCCCCCCCACCGTCCTGCTGTGCCACCCCGAATGGAGGTATAGACAACAGCCCAAATCAGCGAAAGGGTAAAACTCTGTGACCAAAAAGGTCCTACTAAAGGGCTTGTCCCCAAGAGCTGGTCCTAGATTTGAAAGCCTTTACCTTTACCCCACCTCTGAAACAAACTGGGTCTATGAAATAGATTCCTACAACCCTATGAATAGTGGGGCATGGTGGTGTACACCTTAATCCCAGCACTAGGGAAGGAGAGGCAGGCCAATCTAGGCTATACAGCAAGACTGTCTGGGGAAAAAAAACAAACTAGATGTGGTGGTGTGCATACCTGTAATCCTAGTGTTTGAAAGACAGAAACATAAAGATCTCGGCAATTCAAGGTCAACCTGTGCTATGTAGTGAGTTCCAAGCCAGCCTAGGTTATATAGCAAGACCCTGTCTCAAAACCAAACAAAAATATTATGAACAAAAATGTATCTTTGTGCTTGTCTGTACATTTTCTATTTTTTTGACTGAGCATAAAAAGACCATATCAGATCTAAAAGTTAAAGTTGTGCATGGTTTTATTTTTGTTGTTTTGTTTTGTTTTTTTTTTGTTGTTACTTGATTCTCAGCTATAAAGTTCCCCAAGTTTGAATTGCGAATGTCATTCTTTGCCTCCCAGCTTGGCTAGGGTTTATAGCTAACTGAACATGGCACCCCATGGGATCATGGGCTCTGAGGCTGCACTGCGGCCTTATTGAAAGGAACTTTGCAGAATGTGGGAAAAAAAAAACAAAAACAATACTTTTTAGCACATAAAAAAATCCTGGTACTAACGAAACGACTTAGCAGTTAAAAACATGGACTGCTCTTTCAGAGGACCCAAGTTCAGTTCCCAGCACCCTCGTCAGACAACTCTCAGTCACTTAAGTCCAACTCTAGGGAGTCTGATAGCTCTGGCCTCTGAGGGGACCTATACTCTCTGTCTCCGTGTCTCACTGTATCTCACTCACACACACCACACCATACGCACACACACACACAACACACAACATACACGCACACACACATACCACACACACACAACACACCATACCACACACTCACAACACACACACACGCTCCTTTCCTGGGTGTGATAGTACATCCCTGTAGTCTCAGCACTTGAGAGGCAGAGAATCATAAATCCAGGCCAGCCTGGACTAAGTAACAAGATCCTCTCCACGCACACGCGAGAGTAAATCCTGGAGCTGGTGGTCAGTGTGTACATGTGCATATGCAGGTGTAAGTAGAGGCCAGGGGAAGATGGTGAGAGTCTTCCTTGGTGACTCTTCACCTTATTTTTGAGGCAGAGTCCTTAATTAAGCCTGGCACTCATTGACTGAGCTAGCCCGAGGGTTGGTAAAACATAAGGAGATTCCTGTCTCTCCACCTCCCCAGCAGGTGGATCACAGGCACACTTGGATTTATGGGTGTTGGGCATCATGTTTGTGTAGCAAGCGCTTTAGGGACTAAGCTGCATCCCGTCCCCGGTCCCTATTTTGTTATTTTAATGCATTGGTAAAGCAGATGTTTTATTTTGACCAGGTGACTTTTGAAGGAACCCTCTTTTAAAAGATTAACCATAGTGACTGCCAAGTACCTGATGCGTGCTCCATGCCTGGGTACTCCCAAACAAAGGATAACCTCAGTTACTTAAAACAGCCATCGGCAAGAATGGCTTCTGATTGCTTCTCTTTTGCTGCACATTAGAAATCATTTTTAGAAATGGGAAGTTGGAGAAAAGATCCAGAAGTATCATCATACCAGCATTGTTGAGAGCAGATTGTCATTATGTTGGTAGTGATGGGGTGCACAATCGCGTGAGGGATTTATCGTTGTACTGGATTAGAACTGTGTTGCTACTGTAATAAAGGATTGGCCCAGAGCCCTCATCCCGAGCAGCTTCTGAAGCACGGCTCCTGCCCTTTCAGCAGCATCCCCAGCCCTCAATAATTCCATGTAATACAGTCCTGGCATGCACCCCTAACTGCAAACCCCAGTCAATTTTCCTAACACACCTTCTTCCCACCATCTGCCGTCAGCTTCTTGTTCTCTGACACTCCCCCAAACTCTTCAAATAAGGGAGCTTTTAGTGAGTTAAAAAGGGAAATGCAGAATTACCTAGTTCTCTCAGTATTTTCCATAGTTTTGTTGACTTGAATCAGAACTCTTGAACAGGAATTTGCTTCCTGTGACGTGCAAACCACTGGAACTCGCTTCTGGAGATGTGCTTGTTTTTTTCTCACTGTTCACCTCTAGGTGGGTTTGGAGCTGTTCTTGCCCTACACAGTCTCAGCTATTACCATTGCCCTGTGGCTGTAGAACTCACCACCTGGGTTGTGGTCTCATGGGAAGGCACAGATCAGGCAGAATTGTGAATGCCCTGCCCAAAAAAGAACAGAGAACTCCAAGAAACACCCTTGGCTTTGAGGGAGAAGCTCAGATGGGTAGATTGCTGGTATTTCCTTTCCTCCCTTGCTCATTGGTTTGATGCATATATGGGTTTCAGACATAGAGGGTTTGTGGTTCTCTTCAAAACTGAAAGCAATTCTGTTTTCTCAGAACTGTATGTGTGGCATGGCTGCTGACCCAGCTCTCAGTCAACCAAACCCCAAGAATCTCCTTCTGTCTCGGGCTCCCACAGCATTGAAGCTGTCCATTTATCCACACTACAGCAAACGCCACAAAGAATGAATATTCTCTAGGAGGTACTTAACAAATAAAGGGGAACCGGGGTCCAGGAGAGGTGCTATATATCACTCATGGGTTGTCCAGCCTTTCTTGACTAGCCCACATCTCTTAGACTAACCCTGGAGCTGAGAACTGGAGTTGGGGCCTCACACATACTAGCAAGCACACTACCACTGAGATATTCACTGTGTATTCCCAGTACACCCCCATCCTTTTGAGACAGGGTTTCTCTGCGTAGCCCTGGCTGTCCTAGAACTTGCTCTATAAACCAGGCTGTCCTCGAACTCAGAGATCCTCCTGCCTCTGCCTCCCAAGTGCTGGGATTAAAGGTATGCACCACCACTGCCCAGCCCACCCCTGCTTTTTGAGACTAGGTCTCGTGTAGCCTAGGCTAGCCTGGAAGTCACTATATAGCTGAAGATAACCTCAAAGTTCTGATCCTTCTGCACCATCAAATACAGTTATATGGTATTAGGGGTCAAACCGAAGACTTCATGCCTGCCAGGCAAGCATTTTCCCCACTGAGTTACATTCCCCAGGCCCTGGAGCAGTTCATTTTGTGAGTGGAAAATGGATCCATGCTATCACCTCAGTTATCTCGGAATTTTCTGCTAAGTTTGCAATCAACCACAACTCTTATGAAACCTTCTGTGAATAATAACAGATGATAATAATAAAGTACTTCTGAGATGCCCAAAAGTTATCTTTCTGAGTTCACTGCCAGGCACGTTGATGATCCAACTGAGCTCTGAGTAATTGGCACCTTTGGGAAAGCGCTTGCCTGATCGCCATTCACCTTGTTGGTTAGTCTATAATGTGTCTTAATATGCAGAGTTGTGTTATATAAACAATAATTTTTCATTATTATAATAACATTTTCCCATAATTGCAAAAATATTTCTGACCTGAATTTATTCTTGTCATGGCTATGTGAGCAAGCAGAGTCTTGTTTGCCTGTAAAATATATTAATAATATATTAATTAGCTTCCCAGAGCTGCCCAAACAAGGAACAGGAAAGATTTTTCTAAATCATGGAAACTGAAATAAAGCCAACACTTTATTAATTATAGTTTAGGGACAGTCTCGGAATTTAAGTAGCACAGTATAATTCAGACTTAGCTTTTGAGAGGAGATAACGGAAAATATCACGCAATTAACAAAACACTTATTTAGCATCTAGCGTGGAAAAATTCTGGAAGGTCAAAGAGGCTAAGACATAAAATTGGCCAATTTAATTTTATGGTCATAGTTAAAAGGCAATAAAAGACGAGGTCGTATAAGTGTTTTGATTTAGTGTCAATTAAGTTCAATGTATTGGGTTGAACTGTATGAAACTGATAAAAATCTGACTAATTTTTAACCCCCCCAAAGTAGCTATTTGCTAGGATTCGACCTTATACAAAGATATTTTTGACACACTGTCCCAGTGCCTACAGCATTAAGCTCTTTTTATTTTCCTTATATATCTTTATACTAAATGGTTCATTATTGGTTGAAGCCGCCATTGTAAGAACAGCCGTGGCTAGAAGGTGATCACAGGTCAGGGATTTGGCTCATGTCTTTTTATATTTATTCAGTACTGAGTCACTAATAGCTTACATTATGTAGTTTTAAAGTTTCTGATTATATTAGACCCATCTCTTGATTCTATTTAAGAGTTATTGCTCCTACTACCTACCTTCTGGGTGGCACTCCCCAACCTGACTCTCCAGTGACATTGCTCTTGCTGCTGTCACACATAACCTTCATCCCCTTCCACCCACTGTGCAGAGATGCTCTTCCTGAAAGGCCTCTCTTCAGAAATTAAACTATGTATTCCGCTAAGTGCACCCTCTCAGCTCCTTCAAGGGTTACTGGAGACTTTAGTGCCAAGAATCCATTTTTAGTAGGTTTGGGGATGTTCCCCCTAGCAAATATTAGATTATCTCATTAAAAATGTATCCAGCCAGCTGATAGCAACTACTACAGCAACTAGGGAAGAATTGTATAGTAGTGAACCAAAACTCCGTTTAGTGCTCTGCAAGGGTCAAGTTATAGGAAACAGATTATGTTAAAACAGGGTCATGGGCCATGGGGTCACCATGTGAGAAAAGTCCTTTAAGTCAGGGTCTCTTTTGCATCGTTCCCTGGCATGCAGTCTGTGCCATGTGAAAGAAAACACTCTCCATTGGCTGGTGAGAGTTCTAGAAGGTCAGATGAGCTGTGTTCCTAATTTCTTGTTACATAATCTCTGGCATGCAAGTCAGATCCATGCCAATAAGGGCAGTCTTGGCTGATTAAAGTCAAGTTCTGTTTGTGGACTTGGATCACTAGTTTTGTAGTGTCCGGTTCTGAATTTCCTGGCTGTCGATTTGGGATTGCTTAGGACCATGATTATGAACATACCCTAATAGAGAGCCAGCTCTTTTTTTTTTCCAGGCTCTTATCAACTGCCTTCCCTTTACAATGTGCACATTAACATAAACACAAGTTTAATGCTGACTACCAGATACCATCCAGGCCCTTCCCATGCACTGACCTCTTTAATCTTTCCTACAGAATAGTGTCGCTCTTACAGCCATTTTAAAGAGGAGAAAACAACCACGCAGTGTGGCGCACACCTTTAATCCCAGCTCTCCGGAGGCAAAGGCAGGCTGATCTCTGTGAGCTGAGGCCAGCATAGACTACATAATGAGAATCTGGAGAGAAAGAGAGTGAGAGAGAAACTGAGGCCACAGAAATTATGTGAACTCCTAAAACTCAAGGCTTTAAACAGGGTGTCAGTAATTCATCTGATTAGCCTAGGAACTCAGTGTGAAAAGAGCAAGTGCTTTCCCCAGAAAGTAAGGTCAGAGTGTGACAAGTTAGTGTGGCCTTCTGATGTACCAGTGGGGCTATCAAAGGACTCTTGCTCCAGGAACACTGTGTTTGCTCACACTTGCCACTGCACCTGCAGCCCACACAAGGGACCCATGCACTGCTTCAACTATTTTTGCAAAGTCATATCTAACCCTACATCCTATCACCACCCTGCTGAGGTCCAGACACTGTCTGGAAGGCGATCCCCTCCACCACACCACTTCTTCCCGTTAAGCCCAATAGGCAAGTGCTGATGAGGAGACTTGATTAAAAGAAAATCGACAGAAGTTGTCTCAGTCAACCTGAGAAGTCGGGTGACTCATTCACACCCTTCTTGAGGGGCTCTGTGGGCTGCTGCAGTTCTCCAGAACTGGCCCCAGGCCTCTGCAGCTCAGTGCAGCTCAGCGCTCCATCACTCTGGCTTCCACCCAGCTGATAAATGCTTACGTTTTTGGCATAGACTTCGGAGTTGCCTTTGAGTTATGTGACAAGCTGCCCTGTTCTGTACTGACTGTGACCCCCTGTGTGTATCCCCAAGGCAGGATAAACAAGGCTGCCTTACGAATAAAAAAACAGATAACAGGGAAGAAGATGCTGGCTCTTTGGCCCCTGCAGTAAGTACTATCACTCTGGAGGGAAAGTCAGAATAACGAAATAGGACCCGATCGATGTCAGGTCTTATAAACACATGCATGCATGTGGATGCTGAAACATATAGGTCCTGACAGCCCAAAACAAACCAGAAAAGCAACTTCTGTCTTATTAGAAAAATGAGAATTGGTAAGCCAACTCTCCAGGATAAAGAATGGGAAAGGGAGCAGGGCGACATAGAGTCCCCTGAAGAGAGCACATACATGCATCTCTAGGCATGGCTATTTGGAAGGCTGAGGCACTGAGGCAGGAGGACCACTGGAGTCCAGGAGTTTGAGTCAGCCTATGGGGAATCCAACAAATAGTAGAAGAATGCATATTCTTATTTTTACACACACACACACACACACACACACACACACACACACACACACACTAGTACAATGAATACCAGAAAAGAGATAATTACTCTAGCAATGACAGACTCTTGGTATAACCAAGAATTTCTTTGTTTAATTTAAGCTAAGCCAGCTACTGTGGTACATGCTCCCAATCCCATCATTCAAGAGTCCAAGACTAACCTGAACTTCACTGCAGGTTTGAGGCCAGCCTGGGCTACATGGTGAGAGATCATAAATCTAAACAAGAACAAGGAGAAAAAGAGAGGGAAGGAAAGTAGACTTAAAATAGCCACTTGGGCTTGCTGAGTTTTCTGGAGCTTAACTTCAGGTTCCCGTCAGTGGAAACTTGACATCCATTTCAGCCTCTAGCAAGGCTGTAAAGAAAAACACAGAGACAAGCTGCAATACCCACCTTAAAACTTGTGACCCGAGTGAGCTGCTTCGCCATCCTGGGCTTGCATTCCCACCGCTAGGAAATGGAAATAATAAAAGAAGAACTGTAGTGGGTCCACTGACCGATCAGATGACGACACAGGGAAGCGTTCAGCGCCAGTGTCTGGTCTGCGCCTGCACTGTAGTGAGGATATATTTATTCAGTCATCGGTTTTTGTGTGTGTGTTTATGTTTCTTTGCATATGTGTGTCACAGGACACATGTGGAAGGCAGACGGCAGCTTGCAGGAATCCATTCTCTCCTTCTGTGTAGGTCTCAGGGATTGAACTTAGGGCATCAGCCTTGGCAGCAAGTGCTTTCCCTCACTGACCTATCTCACTGGCCCTATTTACTTATTCTTATTTCATTTGAAATGATATTTTTATGTGTGTATTATGTAAATGCATATAAACAGAGGACCGCTTAAGAGAATTGGTTCTCTCCTTCCACCATGTGGGTCCCAGGAATCAAATTCAGGTTATTAGGCTTGGTAGGAAGTAGTTTTACCTACCTGGCCATCTTGCTGGCCCTATGTGAGTAATTTATAATAGTAAGCTGAAATGGCTATATAACCCAACAGAAAACCAGTGAGGGTTTATATTCATATATATATATATGTGTGTGTGTGTGTGTGTGTGTGTGTGTGTGTGTGTGTGTGTGTGTGTGTATGTATATATATATATATATTTCATTGATGTTTTGCTCACATGTATGTCTGTCTAAGGGTGTCACAAGCCTTGAGACTGGAGTTACAAACAGGTGTGAACTGCCATGTGGCTTCTGGGACTTGAACTCAGGACCTCTTCAAGAGCAGTCAGTGCTCTTAACTGCTAAGCCATCTCTACAGCCTTCTGTTTTATTTGGGGGGGGTGTTGCTTGTTTGTTATTTTTGCTGCTGTTTTGACTTATCTTGTTTAAGCTTTAATTTGTGCCTTGCAAGCACTCAGTTTTGGCCTTCCCTTGTCTCCATGGAGAGACTCAGCAGTCCTTAGTGCACATCCTTTCCTTTCCTTGAGAACCGTTGCTAAGTCTCCTTGAGTTTTTCTCCTGCAGGAAATGATCCAGATTTCTTAATGGGTCTGTTTTACAAGCTCTAATCATTTATTTGAACTTCCCAACCATCTCCAAGATGCAGAACACACAGAAACATTGTCAAGGAAAACGTGGTCTTAAAATATCTTAATCTGCAGCCCATTAGCTCAAATGTTTAAAACTCAGTGTTCTTAAAGACAAAGATGAATTCTTTGTCGTGCTGGCCGTGGTTATGCTGTCAAAGTCAACTGATTGACAAACGTATAGGTCCACAGCCAAACCAGAAAAGACTGGGTGGCTTATTTATTCACTGTTTATTGAGTGCCTACTATGTGCCTGGCTCTGTACTTACGCTCTCAGGCCACAAATCAGTTACTTTCTACTCAGAGGCACTCACAAGGGAGCCCTTTGTCAGGGAGACACACAAGAAAGCAAAACATTACACTGCCTGTCCATTAAACTGTTCATGAGGTAGGAAAGTAAGGCCAGGAGTCTCTCAGGCCAAAGCG
This sequence comes from Arvicola amphibius, assembly GCF_903992535.2. NCBI lineage: Eukaryota > Metazoa > Chordata > Mammalia > Rodentia > Cricetidae > Arvicola > Arvicola amphibius. The sequence goes on along the minus strand of NC_052055.2, from coordinate 37,162,584 downwards.
GGTGTGGACTAAGCACTCTTAAGCAGGGAATTGACAGCTGAGTTGCCCAAAGGATGGAATGAATTAAGGAGACAAAAGAAAGTGAGGGAGGGAGAAAAGCCTAGGGTTGATTTGTATGACCTATGGCTTTGATGTGTCCTGTGACTGGATCTGGTATGATTGGGGCCTCGGGTCTAGGAAGGGAGCAGATGCATGCAGCTGTTCATCTCAGCTGACTCTGAGCCAAGAAGCATAAGCTTCATCCTGCAAGTGTGGAGCTACAGAAACATGGGGAAGCAGAAGCGTGGCAGAGCCATGGCTTGATGTGATGTGTGCCTTACACAAGTCACTCTGGAAGTGATGACAGGCAAGATGGGAAATGTCAAACGGGAGATCAGGGAGTGGAATCGGGGACTTGTAGAGAGAGAACAGAAAACAATTGATTTAAAGAGATTAAATCCGGGCATGGTGACATACGCCTTTAATCCCAGCACTTGGGAGGCAGAGACAGGTAGATCTCTAGAAAACAAGTCCAGGCCAGCCAGGGATACACCGTAAGACAAATAGCTAGCCTAAAACACAGTGTTAAGTCTGGGGATATAGTCAGTGGTACAGTGCTTGCCCAGAATGTACAAGGCTTTTGGTTCAAATCCCTGAACAGGAGTCAGGGGTAGGGGACAGTGACATCACAATATTTAGTTGCTACAGTCCCAGGAAGACATAGTTTAGTGACAATCTGGACAACTAAGTGACTTCTAAGCTAGCTTAGTGGCATAGAAGTTCCCAACTAGGGGAGAGAGTCAATGTAACCTACTCAGTGAGTTCCAAGTCAATGAGAGACCCTGTCTCAAAACACAAGGTAAATGACACCTGAGGATTAACACCTGAGGTTGACCTCAGCCTAAACAAACACACAGAGAGACAAAATAAATACATACGACAGTGTCTAGGAAACTATTAGAGTTGAGTGCCAGATCTGGATGACAGAAAGAAAACACAGATGAATCCAGAAGGAATTTCAGACTTCCAATGTCTGTGATTCTGCCATATAATGCCACACAGGTAAATAAACACGAGTTGGCAAAAGCCCGTCTCCTTAGAGAGGCACTCGAAGACACTGCTCATGCTGGCAGTCAGGTAGCACGTGGTAGCAGGTGTGTCTCTACTAGCCATTCCTTTTAAACACCCTTCACTATTTATAGCATGCATGAGCTCAGATAATCGCATGCAGGCACTTTGATTTCTTGGAGTTACGTTTTCAAATACAGTAAGATGTTAACAGTACCTGGGTTGTCAATGCCCAGTATGGGATTTCCCATATAGCCATGGATATGCCTATATATTCTGTAACATGAACTTCTTGAAGTCAGTGACTTTGTCTCTCTTGCCTCAATCTGCATTCCTAATAAATACAACCATAGAGGTGTTGGTGGGGTGTTGTTTTTGACTTTTTAAGACAAGATCTCAAGGTGAGAATGTAGCTCAATTGATAGAATGCTTGCCTAGCATACACAAAGTCATAGGTTTGATCCCCTGCACCACATAAAACCTGGCATGATGGTAAATATCCATAATTCTACTCAGGAAGTGGGGACAAGAAGCTTAGAGGACCAAGGTCGTTCTTGTCTATATAGCAAATTTGAGGTCAACCTGAGCTACGCTACCACACCTCACAAAAAGAAAAAAAAGACAAGATCTTGCTTGGTAGCCCACAAGAGCTAGAATCACAGCCGTGGTGCCATACCTGGGTCTGAACCCACGTTTGACTTCTGATGGATAATCAGTAACATCTATTGGTAGTTTTCCACATAGTTGAAAAGAAGCAGTCATTTGTTTTGACTACGAGGGAAGGCAATAGAAAACAAACAGCAGCAAACACTAAAACAACTTTTACACACACACACACACACACACACCACAAATGGAAACGATGAGCTATTTCCACCCTCACCCGCACCCCAAGTTCTTCTGAGAAAATCCCAGCTGCCACCTTAGATGGTAGTTTTAACTGCCCAGTTACAAATTCCAGAGAGTTATGCACCTTGGCAGAGCTGGCTTCCTTAAACATCCTTGGATCTGTAAAGAAATGCTGCTTCTCTGTATTGATTTCATGCCAGTTCCTCCTTGTGAAAACCCAGTGTGCCGCTCACCAGCACATGTGCCCCGAGACCAGGGATTAAGTCGCTCATGTTTCTCTCTAGCCACATGCTACGAAGCCATTTCTACTCTCAGGCTGGCATGTTCGATCATTCTCCCTTCAAACATAGCAGCGTGATTATCCCCCATGGCGGGCTGCGCATATGCTCCTTTTGATCTGTGAAATAGCTCATTCCTGAGAGGACTTGAAGCTCCCCAGAAACACGTGTGAAATAATGTTTATGATTCGTGGGAGGGATGTCTCATATTGTCATTATGCCAGAATGGTTGCACCCAGCCACACTCTCTCCAAACCTCCTTTTTCTCCAAGAAGAGAAAAAAGAGAATTCTGGGCTGCAACTCTACAATACTAAGAAAATGATGATTATCCCATTATAAACAAGTTCAATGTTAACCATTTACCTTGAATGGGATGCTTTGCGGGGCCATGACTATGGGGAGGAGTGTGCCTTGCTTTCTGTCCTCTTACAAGTTAGTGGAAGGAACAAAACAAACTCCAAAGTAAAATGAACAAGCTATTCATAAACAGCATGGTCAATAAATGCAACACAGGGCTCAGAAGGAGGCAGGCTGGCTAGATGGCAGTCCTAAGGGAGATGGCCTTGAATCTGAGTCGGCTCTCTAGTGGAGGCACCTAGTGAGCCAAGGCAGGACGAAGGGATCATTCATGTACATTGTCCCAACCGACACGGGTTATGCCAGGCACGGTTGGAGTAGACTGGGTGTGACCCACAATGCCACCATGAGGACATTGAATGTAGGTCTACACATAAATTCACGTTTTTAGCAGAATGGGTGTAGACTGAGCCATGTTTTAGAGACTGTAAATCTAACAGGATGTCGGAGTTGACTGTGGAGGGGTGTTATATAACTGAAACCCTGACCTAGGCTGGGAACAGCGGGGCATCGCCATCATTTGTATATCCCTGGGAATACACCTTAAGGATTCATGTAGAGTTGTGCCTTGAAGTACTTAGCTGAGCTGGGGAGATGGCACTGTCAGTAGGATCTGAGTTTCAAATCTAAAACCCCGTAGGAATGTTGGGCATGGTACTGTGTCCTGGAGACAAGAGAATCTCTGGGGCTCTCTGGCCTGATGAGCTCGAGGCCAGCAAGGGAACCTGTCTCAAAAAAAAAAGCAAGGTGAACTGCTTCCAAGAAACAACACTCTAGGTTGCCCTCTGTATGTAGGTACACATGTACCCAACAAGCACACACACACACACACACACACAGGCAAGGGCACATACACATATGTACATACAGGTATCTCTCTGCCTCTTCCCTGTCATGCTGGGATACTGTGTGCTGCTGGGGACCAGCCTCATTTTTTGAGCTTTGGACATAACAAAGGCCCCAGGATGAGCTATCCACAGATCTCAGAAAATCCAAGCAACTGAGGTTGTAGAAGCTTCAAGTCACCTTGGAGCCCTGAACTCCACCTTCTTTTACTGATAGAGAAGCCAGCCCGTGCTCAGATGCATAGACTGACCCAAGTAGCGGCTCGGACCTCCTCTCTACAATGCACATCCCTCCCAGCAGCTTCCCAGTGGTCTGTGCAAATCCTCCTTTGAGTACAAACCCAGGGTCACAAGCTAAGTAGCTGTCCATCCTCCTGACTTAACAGAGGTAACTAAAGCTCCTCCCCTTTCTGTCACCCTGGACTCCCCTGGTAATGCTTTGGCCCGAATAACACATCCCAGCTTGCCAATTCCTTTCCTAATAGCTTTGTCAAAACACTCTTTGATTTTTTTTTACCTCCTGCTCTTGATTGTGTTGTCCTCCTGGGAAGTCTTCATGTCCCTCCTTTAAGCCTCACTGCCTCTAGAAGACCCTCTCTCATCTCAGCCTCCTTCCTCCTTAGGTAAGCAAACCAAGGCCTCCCTTGTTGGCATCCAAAATACCTGCACAGGGTGCTGCCACTGGGTCCCTATGATGGCTTTTACTGATGTTTTGCTTGTTTGGGGCAAGGCCTCATTTTGTAGCCCAGGCTTTTAACTCACTAGGTAGTTGATGCTGCTCCTGGAGAGTGAGGCTGAAGCTGGCTTTGAGCTCCTGATTCTCCTGCCTCCACTTCCCAAAAAGTGTGTAATTATTTTATTTTGTCTTTTTTTTTAAAGATAGCATCTTACTGTGTAGCCCAAGCTAGCCCAGAATCTTTCTGCCTCAGCCTCCTAAATGCTACAAGTCCAAGTGTGCCCCTGTGCCTGGATCCATCTGTAACAATAAAATAACAATTGCCTATGTATCTGTCTGCCTGCCATGCCTCCGTGAAGAACTAACTCCTTGAGGGGTAGGACCCTGGGCATGCATGATTAAATTCTCGGTGTCGACCACAGTGCTTGGTGCCTATTAGTGTCTGGTGAATGCATGAATGATGGTTGGCTGGCTGTGCCTCCTTGGTGTCTCATTCATTTCACGACTCTGTATTGCATCCTTACCTATGATGGGCACTGCCAAGTCCCTCAAATGTCAAAATAAACCTAGGCACTCAAGTTCCAAATTATGCCTGCATAAATTATGCATGTGGCACAGTAACAGGCGCATGGAGCACGGTGCACAGAGCTACAGATACCAGAGCTAGCAAACAGTAAAGTGTGTGCCAGATGTCCCTGAAATCTGCAAAGACCCAAGAACCAAAAATGACAGTTAACTCCAGAAGCCCAGTAAAAGGGGGAGAAAAAATGAAAAAGACAAAGAACAAAAGAACCTCCAGCAAAGGAAGTTGCTCTGGGTTTGTTTTTCTATCCTGAGTGCACCAGCGGAGGTGGTGGGAAGGGGGGGTAGGAGTGGGGAGGCAGGTAAAGGGGGGTTGAGGGGGTGCAGTGGGAGGGGGGAGAAGTGGAGTGAGGAGAGATGGGGAGTCCGTGTGACTCGAGTCCCTCACAGGCTGGCTCTTAGGAGCTGCTTGGAAAATGCATTGCCATGCATGAGTCCTGGATTACTTCTCATGCCGCGGGAAATCGTTAATGGGAACTGCGTTAGCGGCCCCTTAGTGCTCTGCCTGATAGAGAGACAGCAGGTTCACCCCAGCAATTCTGGAACCCTGATCACTGCCAATTAGGGTAGCATTGTCTGGCTGACATAATCAAGTGAGTATAAATATATTTATTGTGATTGGAATGGAGAAGGGGGTGCAGAAAGATTAAAACAGAAGCTGCCACCCCATGCCTGGCCCCAGCCAGAATCAAGCCCAGTGTGTCACCCATGGTTCAGCAAAGGCAGGCACTGGCTTCCAGAGGTGGACAGCACAGGGAGAATTCAGGACAAATATTCCTCTTTTCTCCTTGTCATTTCTTTTTTCATCCTTCCACCTCTCTCTCTCTCTCTCTCTCTCTCTCTCTCTCTCTCTCTCTCTCTCTCTCTCTCTCTCTCTCTCTCTCTCTCTCCCCCATGAAAGCTGGAAGGAGATGAGAAAGCAGATGACAAGTTGAGCACATTTTCATTCTGCCCTGTTGACCACGCGGCTTGTTTAGCTTCTATGCAGTTCAAAGGGAGGGCGGGGGAACATGGCCATGCAGGAAGCCTCACCCTCTCAGCCACCATGTGGCCTTGGGCTTCTGGCATTGCTGAAGACTTTCAGTGCTGGGAGACTTCTGTGGGGATACCTCTGATGTGTCTCAGAGTTGGGGGTTGACAGGCCCTGGTAAAAATAGTCCCCCCCTGCAGTACTCTAAATTCAAGAGGGGTTTCCAGAATTTAAATGGCTCATGAAAGGAGGTTCATTTTTGCCACATCTGGTGGCATTCCTGTCAGCCTGGAAGGTGGGTTCTGGATAGGCCACTATACACACTTCCAAGTTCAGGCTGTGTCTCTCCCTCCCAACCAATGGCTGGGGTCAGATGCAAATGTCACAGTTGCATTGTCAGGAAGGACAGCAGGGACAGAGCCCTGGTACCGCAATGCAGTCAATCGAAAGTGTGACTTTTTCCCCTCACCCTTTGGTTTCAGCTATTTTCTTTACGTTTGTCACAAGTGCACTGTTCTTTCTCGCCTTTTGATGGCTTATGGCCCTCTGCAGTGGTACCACCAGCATAAGGAGACCCCACGTCTCAGACCTGTCACATTTGGCCTGCAGTTTGTCCTTATAATTGCTCTCAGGCCTGCCTTCCTGAATTTTGTGTCCTCTGTATGAGGACATCAGTGGGAAGGTGTAGGCACACCAAGTAAATTGGTCCAGTTGGCAGGGTGCTTGCCTACTTGGATGCAAAAACCACAGCTTTTGCCTTTAAGGAAACAAGAGACAGTTTATTCTGGAACCATTTTGCACAGATTTAGATTACCCCAAATCCAAGTTCTAACAAGGAAGCAGTTTCACGAAGTCTTACTGTTTTACAGGACAGAGAAAGTCACAAATCAAGACAAATAAATATAAAATGAATTGGTGGGTACATCAGAGAGAGGTGGGCACACAGACATGGGGGAACCTTTTCTATTGCCCCACGATGCTAGCTGAGCTTTTGGACTGGTGGAAGCTAGTGGTCTGCTAAGTTAATAGATTCTAAGAAGTTCTTATCTACTAGTCACAAGGTGTTCATTCCGACAGAGGGATGGGCAAGGAATGGTTATTGCAGAGGGCTAGAATTAGCCAAAATAAAGGAATTGGTGTCTGGGCCCGCGACATTCCAATATCTCCACAGTACTGCAGTTCTAAACAGCCATTCAGCCTCTCTGCAGACACAGCTTCTTTCCAGGGGTTCCCTAGCACCACCTTACCAGGCATGGTGGTGCATGTCTGTGAGCCTAACATTTGAAAAGTGGAGGCAGGAGGATCAGAAGTTCAGGATCATCCTCAGCTACATATTAAGTCTGAGGCCAACCTGGCCTCCATGAACTACCGTCACAAAAAAACAAAAACAAACAAACCCATATTTAGGGGTTGAGCAGGTGACTCAGCAGTTAGGAACTCTTGTTATTCTTGACAGGGACCCAGGGTTTATTCCTGATGCCCACATCAGAATTACCTGTGACTCCAGCTCTAAGGGGTCCAACACCTTCTTCTGGCTCTGGAGCACTGCACACATGTGGCGCACATACAGACAAGCAGGCACACACACATACATATGCATAAAATAAGTAAATAAAAACTTAAAATCCATATTCAATCAATCAACCAATTAGGAGCATGAGTAGCAGAGATTTCACTTATAGGGTTCACTCTACCTAAAAACACCTTGCTGTCCATATCCAGCCTCCTCCTTTGGCAGCTCAGAAATTGCCCAGGCCAACCCTTCTCTACAAGCTGTCCAAAATAAATGTTCCCTTTTCTTAGCAAATCTTAACAAGTGAAACACCTAGTTTGTTTGTTTCTTATCTTCTTCTTGCCAGATGTATTGGTTCTTGAGAACCAGAACTCATTTGTCTCCAAAGGAGAAAGAAAGTCAATCTATATTTACCCGTAAGCAAATTGCCACTTAAAGGTGAAACACAGGGAACTCTCTCTCTCCCTTCTTAACAGTGGGTTATTTTCCTTGGTTGAACCCTGGTGGATGGACGGCCACTGTTACCAAAAAGTTGGCATCAATTTCTATGCTGGCATTTGTTTCCTAGAAGCAAAGAGTATTCTGGGTACCAGCTTTGTTTGATTATGCTTTTGAGAAATGTACCTGGCTGGAAATTGGTCTGATTCCATCCCTGGCATTTATGGAGGATCTACTGTTTTGGGGGCTCTCCATCCCTCTGAAATTCTTTCTATTTCCAAGTTAGATGGAGTTGTCAATGGGAATGCCAATTCCTTCTGACTTTCTGTTGTGTAGCCAATGGCAGGAACTACCTATCACAAACGTAATGTCCTAACAGGAGCTTGGGTTTGAAGTCAGCAAGACATGGGATGGTAGGCAGTGTAGACCAATAATACATTGCCTCCTTTTTCTGCTCCTTGCCTCCTAACCGTGACACTGATGGGAACTACTTAGGGCAGCCTGCACACCTTCACCATTCTTCCTGACAAGAAGAAAGCAAGTGAACGGTGAAGAGCTTGGTCTGATCACAGAATGTTGGTGCAGATTAGATGTGGTCAGAAAAGATTTTTTGGCCTAAGCGTTTAAGAAAAAGAAAACCTTCCAAATACACACTAAACTCTTGACCCTTGAGCCTTATAGGTTACAGCGTTTTGGTTCTTGTTAGTCATGATACTCTAGCTATCAAGGAATGAATGAGCAGGTGGAGGTACAGAGATGATGAGCACCCGTGGCAGTTTTCTAGTTTTAATACTGCACTGTTGGGGCAAGATGTCACCATTGGAAGAAGCTGGAAAAGGACAGGTGTGCTCATTACTCTCTCCTTACCTGGCAAGAAGCAGCTCAGAAAGGGGGGGGTTTGTTTTGGACTACAGTTACGGGGAATAGAGTCCCCCATGGCAGAGAAAGTACAGTAACGAAACCCCACTTACTCAGATTTTTAACAACACTCATCTATTTTGGAATAGTCCCCAAATTTCTACCTCTATACAGTTTGTTATTGAGAGATACACCCTACCTACCTAACCTTTGGCTGGAGTCTCACATTTCGGATTCCTCTTGGATCACTTCCTGTATGTAATTCTTGACCCCGAAAGTGCCAGTGTCATCTACTGAAATGTCCCCATGGTCGTGTTGCCATGTCACCATGTCCGGGCACAATGACTTGAATAGTTTCTCCATCTTCAGGTGCCCTTGCCTTCCGATCTCCATAATGCCCCCAAAGGCATTACATGGAATCTCAGTGTGTCTGCAGCACATTTTCCATGAAGTCTGAAGTCCCTGACAACCAGATGAGACACTCTGTGACCTGCCTCCATCCGAGTCACTCGTCCTAGTCTCTGCTACTCCACAAGGACTGTGATGAAAAGACTGGGTACCCCACCTAGCCTTTGCTCAAGGCATTCTCTGTGCATACGTCACACTGCTGGGTTCTCTATTCTGCCTACCTTTTGTTTTGCAAGACTGGGCTCAATTGCTGCTTGATTAAGGAAGAGTCTCCTTTGAGCCCGACCACTTGCAGTTTGGTACCTTTATCAACATGACCCACATCTTTGGTTGACTAATCTATCCTTCTGACAAAGCCATGACCGCCCCCCTCCGCCCCAAGTTCTAGTCCATTCTGAGTCTCCATGCCCAACAAAGAGCCTGGTGCAGAGTAAGGCAGGGAAGAGGTTGTCAGATAGATGCATAAAGCGTTGAGATAGATGCCCCTGGGCTGGGGATATAGCTTAGGGTTGGCCAGAGACCTGCCATGAAAAGACTGGGTCCCCGGCTTGCCTTTGATCACACTCTTTGCTCAGAGACCCTAGGTTGTGATTCCTAGCATGACCTAAAGTAAGGTGTAGAGGCACACACGCCTGAAATTCCAGACACTCCAGAGTTAGACTTGGGGATGTCTGTAATTCAGACACTCAGGAAGCAGTAGAATAGCAAATTTAAGGCTAGCCTGAGCTACAGAGTGAGTGCTGGGTGGGAGAGGGTGATTGTGTGAGACTTTGTATCAAACTTCCCCCCAAAATAAAACTAAAATTAATAATAATAATAATAAGGATGCCTTAGGGAGACAGAAAGTGAGTGAGAGTCCAGTGAAGCCAAGACACCGAAAACAACCTGGGAAGAAAATGTCACTTCCTCAATTGAAGGGAGAAGTCTGGGCAGGGGTCAGTGCCAAGAGATTTGAAATGAGAGGATATAAAAAGAATATCCCAGGGAGCAGGGCCAAGAGAGGTGGGGCGGGAGGGAGAACAAGAGACTGAGAGAGCGACCGAGACAAAGGCAGAGAGCAGTTGTACATTTGGGACTGTTGGTGGTTTTGTAACTTCCTCTGAGATGGTTCCAGGAAGAAGTGAGGTTCTAGGAAGGCACAAATCACATACAGAAAGGATGCGGTATCATCAGCCATTCAAGGGGTCTTTGTCACCAGGACTACATTCATGGTGGCTGTGATGCAAATGCCAAACGGGAAACCGCGCGACAAGTTACAGGTGTGAAAGAGCGGGTAGTGATCCTGAAATGACGATATGAAATGCCAGAATAATCACAAGGGAAGCATCGCAACACTGAAGAGGGCCTGGAGGATTCCTGCTCTGCCCACGATGGGTTACGAGAGGAGTCACTTAGAAAGCAGGAATTCGAATACATGAAACCTACCAAGAGTGACTAACACTCAACTTTGACCCACAAGTATTAAACGTAGCAAATCACCAAAGGTGGGGACATTAGAGGTATGACCTTCTGTGGCTCACAGGATGCATGAATGAGGATCTAGCCCTCTGCGTACAACCCTCCCCACGCATCTGAAGATGTGACTTGGTGACAGACCATGTGCCTAGCGTGCACAAGACCCTGAGTTCTGTCCCAAGGACGCAGAATATTTTATAATAAGAATTCCAGAGACTTCCCTCCACAGCTGCCGCTCTGATTGCTGGCATTCTCCCCGGGCTTCAGGGGCAGACTCTGTATTTGGGGAGAAAAGCAGGCAAGTGGAGCTGAGAGGGAGACAGCAAAGGGCTCCTGGCCATTATTCCCAGCGGGACTCCAGTCTACCACTTAAGAGATTCCTGTGGTGAAGGTAAACATTTGCAATGTGTGCTCGTACTAACAACTTATTTGTCTGAAATGGGAGTTTAATTGGGCACTTTGTGTCTTACCTGGAAACCCGGCTGAAGGAGGTACGGTTCACACTCTCACCTCCTTATTAGCTGCTGAGAAAAATGAATATGTTAGTGTTTTCAGAGTCCCATAACTAACGCTCGCTGCTCGCCTGTTCTGTATCAGGCACTTCTCTAAATGGTTGAGAAGAACGTTTTATGTTTTATCAATCAAAACCCCATGAAGATGGCACTGTTAGTCCTGCTTTGTTTTTCTTTCCTTTCCTTCCTTTTTTTTTTTTTTTTTTTGTTTTTTGTTTTTAAGAGTCTTACACTATAACCCAGACTGGCCTAGAACTCACTATGTAGCCCATTCTGACTCAATCTCATGGCAATCTTTCTACTAAATATTCTCAAATGCTGGTATTACAGATGTGAGCCACCATGTCTGACTTTAGGCACACCTTTAAGACCTAGAAACCTCTAGGCTCCATGGCACACACGTGTAACCCACGTGTTGAGTTGAGAAGCAAAGTCAGGACAGTTGTGAACTTGGAGTCAGCTTGTATGACCCAGCATGGCCCTGACAGGAAGGAGCTGAGGCTCACTGCACTTGGATAACTATCTTGGGGTCATATCGCTCAGAGAGCTACTGGAAGAGCCCAGGTTTGCATAGCATCCGGCAAAAGATAGACACACCAATCTCACCAAAGAATCAGAGAGAGTAAGGACACCCATGTGACAGGGACAGGCCCCATGTAAGATCTTAAACTAGGAGCCTTGATATGCTTAAGAAAATACACTTTTTTGTTTTGTTTCATTTTTTTCAAGACAGGGTTCTTCTCTGTGTAGCCCAGGCTGTCCTAAAATTCGCTCTGCACACCAAGTTTGCCTTGAACTCAGAGACCCACCTGCCTCTGCCTCCTGGATGCTGGAATTCAAGGCATGTGCCACCACACCCAGATAGAGAAAGCACTATTAACCTTAGACAGGCACATACATGCCAGAACTTCCAGCTTACTTAAAGGGATGCATGGACGATAGTCTGAGCCTGGGGCCCTTGTGCCGTGGTGCACAGCCTGCACAGCCTGCACAGCTTTACATAGTGGTATGCGCTAAACTGCAGAAGGATGATGGGGCAGAGGCTACTGGGTAGATAGGTTGCCTGGGGAAGGGAAAGCCACTTGCCAAGACATGTCTGCTTCAGGCAGTTGGAATTCTGAAGTCAATTTTGAAAGATAGGATGGGGAGAGAGGGCTGAAGGCCTGACATGATGGCGAGAGACGCTTGAGTGGCTAGGAGAGGTCACATGACAGCGTGACATTGACAGGATCTGAATGGGAAAATGATCCTCAGAGAGCTCACTTCAGAAAGTGTCAGCACACGGAGGTCCTTGGACCCTCTGGCCAGAAGAATGGAATGTAGGGGGACAGAAGGCTGCAGCTGCCCTCTCGGACCCCAGAAAAGTAAACACGCAGTTTGCAAAGAAGCACAAGGACAGGGAAACGAAACGGCCCAATGAGAGGACAGATGAGAAAGCAGATGAGCATCTGCCACTCAGTATCTCCCCCCAGGGTGGCTGTGGACTTCTTCCCAGGGGTCAGGGGTGCCACTGGCATATACTGGTCATAGGCATGGTCTGCTTGGACTTTGGTATTAGATTGCACCTGTCACAAGATTCTAGAGGACAAAATGAAGATAAGCTTATAGCTGCTTTAATCTAAGGAAGGATGAAAAAGTAGAGGGTCTAGCTTGGTTGGTAGAGGGCTTATCTAGCATGCACCCTGGGTTTGGTTCTCAGTGCCACATAAAATTGGGTGTGGTTCACAAGCACGTGACCCACACAATCAGCTAAGCAGGGCTCATAGGGGCTCCCAGTGACTGAAGTGACAGTCACAGAGCCTATATGGATCTGAGCTAGGTCCTCTGCATATATGTTGTGGTTGTGTAGCTTGGTGTTCTTGAGGGAATCCTCACAGTGACAGTGAAGATGTCTCTGACTCTTTTGCTGTTCGGACCCCTTCCCTCCTATTGGGTTGCCTTGTCCAGCCTTGAGATGAGGGTTTGTGCCTAGTCTTATTGTAACTTGTTATGCCGTGTTTTGTTGCTATCCCCAGGAAGCCTGCTCTTTTCTTAAGGAAAACAGAGGAGGAGTGAATCTCGGGGAGAAGTAAGGTGGGAGGGACCAGAGGAGTGAAGGGAAGGGAAACTGTGGTTGGAATGTAATGTATGAGAGAAGAATAAACTAAAAAAAAAAGGATGATAAAAATTGGGTGTGGTAGTGCATGCCTCTGTTGCCAGCACTCAAGTGATAGAGCCAGGGAGATCAGAAGTTCGGGATTATCCTTGGCAACATCATGGCTTTGAGGTCATCCTGGGCTACCTGGGATCCTGTTGAGAGAGAGAGAGAGAGAGAGAGAGAGAGAGAGAGAGAGAGAGAGAGAGAGAGAGAGCTTTTGCTAGTGTGTTTGTCCCTGATACTCAGATAATCTCAATTAATGGGTTCCTATCAACAGAAAGCTGTTTTAGGTGAGGAAACTGATGGCCAGTTGGCTGCGGTCACACAGCTGGCAAAGGAAGAACCCAGGGCTTGAATCCCACTGTGCCTAGCTCCAAAGTCCACATCCATTTATTATGGATCATATCCATTTGTTACAGAATAAAGACCAAAAGTCATGCAGTTCACTAAGAAAAAAAGAGTTGGGCCTGGGGGCAGTAGGTAAAGTGCTTGCCTTGCAAGTACAAGGGCGTGAGTTTGAGCCCCAGAATCTGCATTAAAAAGCCAAAAGTCAAATGTGGTTGTGTGTGCCTGTGGTCACAATGTACGGGAATTGGAGATAGGCACTCCTTGGCTTGCTGGTTAACCAGCCTACTTAATTGGAGTCCTCCAACTCTGCAAAAGGCTGTGCCGTGAAATGAGGCACAGGGAAGAGGAGGGAGAGGAGGAGGAAGAAAAACCTGAAGGAAGCAACTCGAAAGAAATCAAACCGCCTGCATGCCAAATGGGCTGGCAGTTAGCCAAAGGAACTGAGAGAAAAAAATAAAGTTTCAGGGGCCATGTGAAGCCCCGTGTTTTGGTTCACAACCCCCACAAAAGAGATGAAGAGGCCTAGCTCTGCCATCTTCCTGTTAAAACACCTGAGTTCTTAGAGGGTTTTACCTCCGGAACAGCCAGCAGCAACATATAACACAACGACCAAACGCTGGCAGGCAGAGAAAGTAATTTGATCATCCTATTCCACACAGTCCGCTCAGGCCACGTCCTGAATACTGAGCGCGGGTTGAGAGGGCTAGTCTGAAGCTAGACGGTGACTGAGGTGTGTGCGCCTTTGGAATATGACCAGGAGATCAAGGACGGGTGATGAAGGACCCTGGGAACAGTCGAGTTTAGGAACAAGAATCCGGGATTTATGGTGGTTTGGTTTTCTTCTTCTTTGAGCAATATTTGGAATGAGGAGAGACACTTTCATTCAGCATAACAGAGTTGCCTGGCGCTTCGCTTACTCTTTCCAACCAGGCCACTACCCTTATACCCACAGACTCTCCCAGGAAAGACCCAATAGCTTTGTGAACACTTCCATCTCGGTGGGCCCAGGGTTGAGGGGCCCTCCTTGATCAAAACTGGCAAGACAAACAGAAAGAGAACTGGCTGCCTGTGGTGGTGCTCACCGGTAATCTCACCACTGGGGAGTTCCAGGACAGTCATGATTATGTATCCCATTCAAGGCAGTGTGGGCTGCCTGCAGAGAGAGAGAGAGAGGAGAGAGAGAGAGAGAGAGAGAGAGAGAGAGAGAGAGAGAGAGAGAGAGAGAGCTACAAGACAAATGCAGGCATGGCTTTCTTTAACCAAACTCAATTTAGAAAGACCTACTGTAACAGTCTGTGTTTTCCTAAATAAGAAAATTCTCATTATTTACTTGACAAGAAAAAAATTCAAAATATCATCCCTAAGTCTGGGGTTTTGCTTGATTTTTGCTTGTTCTGTTTTCTGATTTTTTTTTTTTGAGACAGAGACTCACTATGTATTCCAAAGTAATATCAAACTGTGATTCCCCCTGCCTTTGGAGACTCCAAAGTGTTGGAATTACAGGCATGAGCCACCACCACGTCCCATTAATATCCCTTTGATTGATGACTTTTAATATTTTTCCTGGGTGACTTGTTGCAGGAAGCTGTCAGTTCCTCTAGATTTCCGGGGATAGACTTATGGATGGAAGGCAGGTAAGTGACCGTCCGTCTGAGTTAATGTTCACTTTTGCTCGCTTGGAAACCAGCGAGCTGAACAATGGCCAGCATTCTGATGATAAATGGGGATTTGATGACACAAGTAAAAGTGACAAAAAGATTAAGGTGGCTATGATCACGGAGTCTTTTGAGCCACACGTGTGTGTGTGTGTGTGTGTGTGTGTGTGTGTGTGTGTGTGTTGGTCAAACAAGGTTGACCAGCGCTTCAGGCACAGAGAGTGAGGGAAGAGAGGGGACAACAGGGAGTGTGTTTGTTATGTGTGCCAGCATTGTTACCGCCCGGGTGACCACAGAACAAGGAGATAGAGGCTTTCAAATACATGATAAATATGGTGAACTTTCAGAGCCCAGATCAATAAAAGCAAACATGAAGTGAACAGAAGGGAAGAAGAGAAAAGAGCATGAAGGCCCCATAAAATCCTAGTGATGAATTAGAATGGAAATCGTGATGTGAATAGGGAATGGGAGGGGAAGGATACAAAAGCCTGGCTTTTGTAAAACCCCGCCTGTCCCTTTCTAGCCCTTTACTCTCATCTACCCCATTGTGCTCCCCATGCCCCTCTGACAGGGTTCACAAAATGGCTTCTGAGTCAGGGTGGCGTCTGACATGCTTCATTCCCATGTGGATTTGCCCACAGCATTCTTGGTGTCCGTAGACAATTGCTGTGACTTTAGGAAACACTAAGGATGAAATGAATGGTTGGCCGGAGATGCAGCTGCCTTTCTCTCCCATTCCTGCAGCTGCCTCGAAGCACAGGATTGCTGGATCTGAAGTCAGCTTCACAGCACAGTGGAGCTGTCAGGGACCTCTCTAGTGGGGCTGGTGGGCTCTTGGGTATCTCTCTAGTGGAGTCGGTGGGCTCTTGGCATTCTAATGTTGTTGTTTCAAGGTGTTTATTGTGTTGTTCTAAGAAAACAATAGGAGAAATTAAAAACATACATTCTAAGTATAGCCATAGTACTGACTAGTGTTCAAAGGAGAAAGTGAATTTGAAAGCCCTTGAATATATTGCAGAGAGAGAATATATTGTAGGGGGTTGGAGGGGAAAGGCGGGAGGAGAAGGAAGAAAAGGGAGAGAAGGGGGAGGGAGAGCAGGGGGGGGGAACAGACGGGGAAGGAACTGCCATTTGTGAGTATGTGAGGCGATATGGTTCTCATTCCCGAAATTGCCTTCGAGCCCATGATTGCCCATTCTGAGGTCAGCCCAGTTTATTGCAGTCATTGCCTCTTTGACCAAGAAGTAATGGGCTTGAATTTCCATGGTATGTGGGAATTGCTGCTGTCAATTTCTTGGCTGACAGACAGTCACCCAGGAAGGTTCGACAGGCCTAAGCTAGTTAGCAATTACCCTGATCTGGTAGGCGGAGGACCTGTGGTTTTTGCTAGTACCAATGAAGACCCAGAAACCAAGCAGAGAGCGCACAAGATCCTTAGGAATCACCAGACACAGACTCTGACATCTTACTTCCTTCTCCCAGTCTGGCCACTAACAACAATTATAAATGTTGACCTGGGGATGTAGCTCAGTGGTTGAGAGCTTGCCTCGCATGCCTAAAAGCAGTAGGTTCAATTCCCAGCACAGCCCCTTCCCCCAAGATTACAATGGTAAAGGCCTTGGCACATCACAGACCACAGCGCAAAGGTAGCTTAGTCTTGACCAGCTCTCGTCTCTATGCAATGGTGAAACCTGGGTGGTGTTTTCCCTCCCTGACTGTCCTGGGGCTTCCTGTTTTAAGCCAGCCACACCACGATCTCACTCTGGATGGTTGAGCAGAGTGTAGAAGTCAAATCGGTTTCCCCCTTTCTGCTTGGTTAGTCGGCCTTTTCTTCTTCCCTCCTGAGTGGTCTCCATCCCACGCCACGGCTGTATCTTTGGATAACACCACAGCCGGGGCTCATGGCCAGGAGAAAGAAGTTAGCACCTGCCCAGGGGAAATGAGGGGAAATGGAGGCTTCAAACGAGAGGGGAAAAAAAGGAGCATATGTTTGGTGGATTTACACTTTTAAAAGCAGTTTTGACATTTGTTTTTCTCTACAAGAAATGTTGGTAGCATACTCAGATGCCAAAACGCTTTGGGGAAAGACGGTGTGCAAGCAAATGCCAGGGCTGAGCAGAGCTCTCTGCACTTGCTCTCGCGGGAAGGGGATGGAGTGAGGACTGTCATCTGAATTCTCGGAGGGGAAACTGAGGCATAGAGAGCTAACATTCCTTGACCATCAAGTGAGCAAACAGGGGTTTGAAGGCAGGTTTGTTGGAACCCCGGCCCGCAACCCTCCATGAGCCCCCTATTCCACTGAGGCAGCTTCGCCTGACAGTTTGACAGGGTAGGAAAACGGGGTGGGAGTCATCTGAGTTTAATAGAACACGTGTGTTACAGTTAAAGAGAGAAGAAAAGGGTAGTTTTCTTCGATAAAGTTTGGGGGGTGTGTGAGATTTTATGTGATAAGCATAAAAAAAAGTTGATTATGTAAGGCAGGCTGAACAGATTAAAGAGATGGAACGATGAAACTGGGACTTGGGAAGAAGAGGGGAGGGACCTGCCGGGGGACAGTGTCCTTACATCTCTCCTTTTACTTCCTGCTCTTCCCACTCCTTCCTCTAAAACCAAAAAAAAAAAAAAAAAAAAAAGGAGTGAGGAGTGAGGTGGGGGGGAGCTAATTTAAAAAAACAGAAATGAAAGGAATGCAGCATTCCTGAGAGTAATGCAGCTGTCATAATCCGCAATGACAGGGACCTGCAGAACAGCAATTTGATTAAATAAGGTTATCGGAGATTTTAGGGACTCTCCCCATGCATAAGTCTGAAAAAAAAAAAAACCCTACTTATATGTTTCCCACAAACCTGAATGTGAACCAGAGAAGCTTCCCACTTGGAAATTAGGAAATCACAAGAGAGGTTAGCAAATCCAGAGAGGCTCCCAGATCTCAGGTTGGAAAGAGTCTCCAGAGGGGCCCGCCCTGGTAATAGGGAGCAGCGAAATGTAAGGTAATGATTGCCAGGCCGGTGATGGGCAGAGAGCCCCAGGCTTCTCCAGACGAGGAAGAGAGCAACAACTTCCCTGCCTGCCCGTTCAGCACCTTGCTGCCCCTTTGTTGCCTGTCTTTCGAGACAGCTCTGTTGGTGACTTCCTGCAGAAGAGAAGCAATGGGAAGATGAACTGTTATTCGGGGAACACACCTGCGCACAGGACAGAAATGGATGAGAGGTGGGGGCAGGGCCAGGAGGCTTCTATTTCATAAGCCACTTCCACTGGGTCTCCAAGTCTAGCAGCAGCTGCTCAGGGCTGATAAATTATTGTTCTCAGATAAGCTGCAGAGGGCCCCCTTGAGTTCCATGTGTTCACCCCTGCCAGTCGTGATGGGGGATTTGTGCTTTCCTGGGGCATAGGAGAGAGAAAATAAACAAGTCACTTGAGGGAAGGAGAAAATAAGAATGTTCCAATGTTCCCGTGTGCACAGAGTCAC
Organism: Arvicola amphibius; assembly: GCF_903992535.2. Classification (NCBI taxonomy): domain Eukaryota; kingdom Metazoa; phylum Chordata; class Mammalia; order Rodentia; family Cricetidae; genus Arvicola; species Arvicola amphibius. The sequence continues at coordinate 37,144,186 of NC_052055.2, read as the reverse complement.
TTTAGAAGGAAGGGAAATCTCAGCCTCCTAGACAGAAGTGGTTTTGCTGGGATGTCCTTTGCTAGTCTTTGCTTTCTTTGGTTGCAGTAAAATCAGAAATGCTTATCTAGTCCCTGGAGAGAGATCACCTGTCTCCACTGTTTATTTAATTTAGGTTGTTTATTCACCTAAAATCCTGAGCCAAAAAGAAATGATGGAGAATCTCACTTAGGAGGACCAATATCTAGAGGAACCATTGGCTGAAAATCTAATGAAGGAGGGCCACCCCTAGGTGCAGGACCACTTGCAGCCCGGATCTGATGATGACAGATGGGGCAGGGGAGGAGCATCAGGGAGCCCTCCACGAACTGATTATAGCTGCTCCTATTCTACTTCCCACTCCACGCCCTGGACCTGGCCTTAGGTGCAGATCTTTGACGAAACAGAATTGGAATCTTACTAGAAAGGGATTCGCGGGTCACTGCTTTAAAGGCTGCAGAGGATGTGTTAGAGACAATCTGAGAACAGGCAAAGTAAAGAAACGTGTATGTCTTGTTAGACATTTGGCAAGCAGGTTAACATTTCTGTTATCAGAGAGCCCAAAATGTAGAGAAGCCTTCCACATCCTACATGTTCTTCCAGAATAAATTGGTTTGTGCCTCAAGAAGAATATTGAAACAGAAGCTGACAGGCGAGCTGAGCGGCCGTTGTCCAGCCGATGATTACAGATTTTCAGGAACCATTTATCTTTGCCTTTTTGTTCTCTCCTGATGTGCCCAATGCCCACAGAGGCAGAAGGGTCCTAGGCATAGCTGTAGCAGTCAGAGAAAAGAAATTCACTCAGAAGGAACTGGGGAGATGGCTCGTGGGAGAAGGCACTTACCGTGAGGAACAGTTTGAATCCCCGAACCCACTGAAATGCCTGACAGGCACCATTGCTGCCACTAATTTTAGAAAGAAATATATGCTCCCTGGGGCAAGCTTGCTGGCCCCCAAGACTGGCCAGAATTGGTGAGCTCTGGGCTCTGCAAGAGAGTCTGCCTCAATCCATAGTGACATCCAGGGTTGTTTTCAAACCTCCACACGCACATAAATGTGCCTAAATACCTATGGACATGCGCATGCACATGCGTGCACCCCCCCACACACACATACACACGTGAACACATGGGAAAGAGAGGGGAAATGACACAGGGTAGATTTCAACTCAAAAGCAGAGTGAATCCCAGAATTCCCGAGGCTGCAGCAGGAGGACTGTGCAAGTGTGAGACCAGCTTGGGCTACAAAGTAAGACGCTGTCTCTGAAGGGCAGAAAAAAAAAAAAAAGACAGAGAAAGGAGGCCCAGAGATGAAAGGGACCATCTTGCCAGGGAGTTCGGAAGAAATTCAAAGCCCAGAAAGTGTGGGAGAAGATGGCGTCTAATTCTCTTCCATCTAAGCAAGCCTGTGTTGTGTAGGTGCTAGACTCTGAAAGGTTAATACTTTAATGCTTCTAAGGCTCACAACTCACAAGGGACAATGAGGACAGTTATCAAACCTGCCTGGATAAAGATTATAAGGCCTCGGGAGACAAAAAAAAAAAAAAAAAAGAATGGAGGGAGGAAGGGAGGGAGGGAGGGAAAATGAAGGAAGGGAGGAAGGAAAGAAGGAAGAAAAAAGAAAAAGAAAAATTTAAAATTCCCAAGAACAAGCCACAGTTTGGGGTGCACCATTGCCCTCTGTTGGATTAAATAGGACAGACTTTTTTTTTCTGTCTCTGGCTAGGTTTACTGAAAAGTCATGGCACCTTGGAGTGGGAAATTAATTAGGCCTTGTAAACTTAGATACTTAGGTCCCTTACCTCGATGGAATCAAATGTATTTGTAACTCTGGTGGCAGGTCATTTGTTATACTTTTGTGCATGCCACAAACATTTATGAAATATCTGCTAAGCATTGCCTGGGGGTTGTGGAGACTCTAAGAATACCACCCATGTTGATTAGGGTCTACACACAAAGGGCCTGTGGTTGCTGAGACAACAGGACACCCAGGAAGCAAACAGCATGTTTCAGATTCCAGTTCATGTCTGTGAGTCCTAATCCTCATTCCCTTAGCTCTAAATCCTCCCTTCAGGAAGTCTACAGCCAAGCCCGTTGTCATGGTGGCACAAGCCTGTACTGTCAGCACTCACGAGGTCCAGGCAGGAGAATCAGGAGTTCAAGGTCACCTTCATCTACCTAGCCAATTTGAGACCAGCTTAGGATACAGGAGACCTGGTCTCAAAAACACAACAACAACAAAAGGAATGCCAGTGTGCCTGAATAAAGTATGAGTGGACACATTCATTTGTCCTCTGTGGCTGTCCTAAAGGCCACTACAGTACAGGGGCCCTACCACCCCCCAAAACCAAAGGTATTTACGACAGGGTCCTCTCCAGAAAGGGCCTCCTGACCCTGGTCTACACACCCAGGCAGAATGGTCTGGCTTTTTAAATTAGTGGCTTTTTAAAGCACTGTCAGAGTTGAGCACAGTGGAGAGCAGTATTTACTTGGCCCCCAGTGTGGGAGCTAGAGGTGATGTACAGGTGTGTTCTTTTTGAGATTTCAGGCCTACAAACGCAGGCTTGAAAATGGATCAATTAAAAGGTAGTTATTTGCATAACAAAGTTTCCTTTTCACTTCCTAAGGGCTTCACCGCAGGGCTCCTTTGTGGAGCAGCTCTCTATAATACATGCTAACACGATTCCATTTACAAATACTCTTTTCAGAATAACTTTCTAAGAACCTTCCTATTGCCTACGGTGGGAATTAGCTGTAATCACCCCATGCTCCACAGCAACAGAAGGTTTCCTCCTTCTGGAAAGTAACTGAGTTGACCTTTGAGGGTCTCCAAGAGGGGCTTTGATGTGTAGTCCCAGCCTTCAGAAGGCTGAGGCAGGAGCACTGCTTGAGCCCAGGAGTTCCAGACTGGTCTGATGATTACAGCAAGACTTCAGGGTCCATATAGCAACATAATAATAGCAACAACAGTGTGAAGGCTGTGGCCTCCAAGTGTCTGTATTATGTGGCATTGGGGATATAATTTTACAGTTTTTCAAGTGTCTGTATTATGTAATATTGGGGGTATAATTTTATAGTTTTTCAAGTGTCTGTATTACGTGGCATTGGGGGGTATAACTTTACAGTTTTTCTAGCTTTTTTTTTGGACCTGAACCCAAAGTTCAAAATAGCAAACTTTTCGCTGTTCTCTTTTCCTAAATAAGTAAACAAATAAAATTATATTTGTGGCTAATGTTCTGATAAATGTGTAGTCAGCAATATTCATAAAAGCAATCTCTCTCTCTCTCTCTCTCTCTCTCTCTCTCTCTCTCTCTCTCTCTCTCATTGCAAGACATTATGCTGTCTGAATTACAACACAAACTGGGACAGGCATTCAGATTAGAGCTGTCCCCAGCAAAATAGGAAGTGGTATGGCTGATTCAATTTAGGACCCGGCTTCCTCTTTCGTTAGGTCCTGAGCCTGAGTCTTGCTTAGTTTTGTGCTGTTATGCAATTGCTCCTTTTGAGAAAGACATAAAATGGAAGCCTTGGCTATTCATAGCCAACTTAGGAGGAGCTGAAATTGTTCAAGAAGTTTCTTGCCTGCTGCCATTTTGATGATAACTGGTTTTCTGAACAAATCTATTTCAACCGACTTCTACACGGAATTATGTTAAAGAACTGCCTCGTGCCTTTTGTTTTTATCTTATGGTGATGATGTTTTAAAAGTAGGCGAACGTTCCTTGTATATAACTTGACTATTTTCCAGGGTGATTTTTTTTTCCCCTAGTAAAAGCAGCTTACAAGGAAATTCAAGGACAGAGAAGATCAGCCCAGGCATTCCTGTGTGGCGTCACCCTGTGGTGAGGCTGATCTGTGTTTCAGGGCTGCTAATGGATTATGCGTGAGAGAGCCGCAAAAGGCTGTGGGAAGCAGACTGGCATTAGACCCCTACAAATGGCATCATCCGTGGGGTACAGCTTGGGGGGGGGGGGAGACTGCTGGAGGTGGCTGGCTGCCCCTGGAGGCTGCAGCTTCTCATGCTGTGTGGCAGGTGGCATTTCAGCCATTTCTAAAGCCGGTCCCTGGCAGGGAAGGCACACCCGAGTCCATCTGTGAAGAGGGAGGAGTCTGGAAAGGGGTCCCAGAGGTCAGGAGCACAGAAATGACAAAGAACAGCCTGAAGGCATGTTCAGGCCCGTGATCTCCCCCCCCCCTTCCCTTCCTTCTTCCCTCATTCCCTTCATTGTTGCTACCCAATTTTTAATCCCCATCATATATATTTGTTTCCCAGATGTAACATGTAGTGGTGACAGGTGCAGATTATTCAACAAAAAAGTAAATAAATAAAAAAACAAATCAATATTTACTGAATAAACTATATTGATAGTTCAATTTTCTTCTTCCCTAGTGGTCTCCTATTAAACTTTTCCAAACCAACACTAACAAATATAGAAGAGCCAAGATCTAAAGGTCCATGTCTGAAGATGACATGTTACTGTCTTCTTCAAGAGGGATGAGAGGGTGTACAGGGCCCTTTGACCCCAACCAAAGCCCCTCTCCCCACTTTGAACATCTCCCTCCTACCAAATAGCAGCCAAACAGACTCTATTTCACAAATGCAAGTGGAAGTGGATCTCCTGAGGAGCAGGCTTGTTTAATTGGGTTTTCAGAGCCAGAATTAATATTACAAACTGGGGAGCTGTGTGATCTGCGGTGCCTCTGGCTCCACCACACTGCCAGCCTTCCCTGAGGGAAGGCAGGAAAGTGACACCATTCAGTAGCAATTTTACTTCTGTCTGGGCCTTCTCACCCAAGTGATTTGCAGCTGTCAGGAACCAAGCACACAGGCTTGATCTTCACAAGCTCAAGGTCACACCTAGAGCATGCTTTTCTCACCGCCCATCTACGTGACTTTCTAATGTATTTAGTATTTGCCTCCTCCCCTCCCCCGTTTTCATTCTCCTTATTAGATAAATTTTCGTGGAAATGGGATCATGGTTTTCAGGACCATTCACCCGACACCTGATCTCTTAAGGTGACCAGTGTCTACTGTGGATACCATGAGGGTGACCCACAAAAGTCCCGTTGCCCTGCAAACCAGAGGCAAGGCTTTAATTAGGAAAGGTTTGAGTGGTGAGGTAATGGGATGAATCAATTCAGCAAACAGCATTTGTCTTAAGGAAGAAGGGCAGAATACTCCTCCCTGTTCAGTGGGTTGACCTAGGCCACCAACACGTTAATTTGCCTCCGATGGACAGATGCTGAAGAAAGTGTACGGAAAGGAACGTTTCTCTGTTGTCGCTGTGTGGAGATAAGTTGTGACAGGAGGGAGCGCACAGAGAGTCGAAGATGGCGTTTTATTTGGCTCCTGAGCAATGCTTCCCTCGCTCTGTGTCTTTGGAGATTGGGAATAGTGTCTCACAAATTGCTTTGGGGGGGGGGGGAGCAGACTAGGAAGTCAGCATCCTGGGCCCCTCCCTATCACCCTGCCAGCGGCTCTAATCCTGCTGCACCCTGCTACCTGCTGCCACCTTCCTGATGTCCCCAGATCTTGAGAGGGACAGAGTTTCTGAGAAAACTATTTGCAGTCCCAGTTTCCTGATTACTGAGAGCCCATTAGGTCTGAGGGCTGGCTTATTCGCTCACCCAAAGGGCCTGCGAATTAGTGAAAATTTGTAAAGCATAAATGCCAAGCCACAACTTTCCAGACAGCTGCCCCGACAGTAAGCTGTCTTAGCAGAGGATCAGAGAATGTGACAGTCCTACTGATTAAGTGCCACAGTCAGTGAGAATAGTTTATAGGAGACAGGTGACATCGTCTTTTTTCTTTCTTTCTTTCTTTCTTTCTTTCTTTCTTTTTCTTTTTTTCTACTTCAGACTGCCTTAGCTGGGGAGAGAACTGTCCCCTAAAATTAGGGTTATCATTATCTTGCTACAGGATGCCATATAGCCCAGGCTGGCCTCCAACTCTCTAGTAACTAAGGATGACCTTGAACTTCTCATCCTCCTGCCTCTGCTTCTAAACCACTGGGATTACAGGGGTGTATTGCCATGGCTGGTTTATGTAATGCTGGGGATCGAATTTCTCATGCATGCCTACAAGCACTCCACCAATAGAACCACCTCTCTAGCCAATAAAATTGTTTTAAAACATGCTTGTAGGTCTGGAGAGATGGCTCAGTGGTTAAGAGCACTGACTGCTCTTCCAAAGGACCCTAGGTCAATTCCCAAGACCCACGTGGCAGTTTACAGTTGTCTGTAACTCCAGTTCCAGGGGATCCAACACCCGAACATGGACATACATGCCAGTAAAACACCAATGAACATAAAATAGGAATAAATAAATCATTTAAAAACATAAATATTCTCTAGCTGTACTGTGTACATCATCTGCAACTATCATTTAACTCCATTTCACAATTTGATCTACTGAATATTAAGGTTTTTCGTTGTAAAGATGAGGAAATAGATTTCCCGAGATTTAGTTACTCGGTCAAGATCACATGTACGCACGCACGCACATACACACACATACACATACACATACATCCCACCAGTATTCCACTCTGTTCTTTGTGACATTCCCTACAGCTCCTTCAATTTTTTTCATATTTAATGTAGTATATAGGTGGGCACAGTGATCAGTACATGGGTGTTACTGAGAGGAAAGCTAACTTGATATTAAATTTGATAATTTAATATCAAAATTGAATTTTCTGAAATGTACTCAAGTTCCATCATGATGTTAAGATAAGCTATTGGACAGACTGAGTTTCCCAGCTCAAAAACCGAAATGCTTCCTAATGTCAAACTGGGCAGAAGGACTCTGAGTTCCCCATTGGCCAATACTGTCTAATTCTCTTAAATGATTCAGATGTAAAAGGGAAAATGGCATCTGTCTAATTAACACTGCCTGGTTAAATATAGCTGCCAAGGGACAGCTGAGGGACAGTGTTTACTAAGCAGTCTTTCTAGCCCCCTGGGCCTCAAGGTCCAGTTGATAGCAAGCCTTCTGTCCTTATCAGCGAGAAACAGAGATGCCCCCCAGAAGCAGCCGCAGCCGCAGCAGGCCAAGGGAGCTGGAGGGAGAGGGGCTGGGCTGTTGCTGGCTGTGGTTCCCACTCCTGGTGTCTAGAGGTTCAGAGAATGAGTCTGGGAACCAGATCTGGAAGGCTACAGTAGCTCTTGTTGCAAACATGAGCTCTAGCCCTGCACAAACCTCTCGACTGCCTGAGCCTAGCTCTCCAGCCTGCAGACATTCACTGGACCACCCTCCTGCCCACTGCTGAGCCTGCCAGGCAATGCCATCTGCTTTGCAACCCGTCCCTGGTGGAAAGGCACAATGACCACATTGTCTCTCTTCCAGCTTCTTGTCAAGACATGGAAGCTATTGCCAAGTTTGATTTCATGGCCTCAGGTGAAGATGAACTGAGCTTCCACACTGGAGATATTCTGAAGGTAGGTGATGCGGGGTTCCAGGGGACTGGGAAGGGGCTGAGCCTGGCCCTTGAGGCTCTTTAACAACCCGTGCCTTTGTCTCTGAAAGACTGTGCACAGTTCTTGTTGTTTTTCTTTTTTTCACTCTTAATGTTTTCTTTAAAAGAATTTCAAAACCAGATATGAGAGCATGCCTGTAATCCTAACACTCAGGATGTGGAGGCAGGAGGATTAGGAGTTCAATGTAACTTTGACTACATTGAGAGTTTGAAGTAAGTCTGGGCTACATGAGAACCTATCTCAAAACAAAAACAAAATAGAGAAAGGAGAGGGAAAGGAGAAAAAGAGGAAGTCTCAAAGTTTATTTCTAGGTTACCTACTGACCACCCATACATAGACAGCTTTGTAGCCAATATCAATCTTAGCCCCTGGAAGACATCAGAGGAACAGGAGAGACACATGTAGAACCTTCGCTATAGAGGACACAAGTGTTATGTCCCTCATCTCAATAGCATCCCAGATTCCCATTGGGCAAACAAAAGAGTCGTTGTGTATATGTGCATTGTGTATGCATATGCACATATGCACACAGGTGTACATGCATATGTGTACATGTGCACATGTATATGCTTGTCCACGTACATGTATGCACGTAAGTGTAGAGACCAGGAGTTGACATCAGGTGTCTTTCTCCTTTGCTCTGCACGGTGGGCTATTTACTGACTGAACCCTCTGCCAGCCCCAGAGTAGCCATTCTTAAGAAGCCTGGCTTTGAGCACAGCATGGTGCAGTTCCATAAAAAGAGAAGTGCACATCCCCACCAAGCACTCCTTCGAGGTACCTATGTGCTAGACACGAGGTTAGGTGACAGAAATCTAGAGCTGGTATAAGTCACACTCCTTCTCCCACCATACTTGTAGCATGGAGTGGGCAACACAAGCCTCTGAAAGGCCATCAGCTCAGTGCTCAGGAACACGGGTGGGGAGCATGAGATTCTGCCTTGAAGGGTAGAGAGTGGGAAAGAACAGCAATGTAAATGCTAAGAGCCACCAAGCTCATAGAAAGGCAAGGCCGGGCTTCAAATGAAAAGGGTGCAGGTGGAGGTAGCCAGAGAGAGGCGGCAGACCTGAGGCGACCCGACAGAGCCATGCACACCCCGCCACTAAAGAGGCTCCTTAAAAATTGTTTCCAAGCCCTGCTTGAGTTGTAGTGGCCACTTGCGGAGCTGAAGTGACCTTGGACTTCTGCTTTTAGGGCGTCCATCTGCATACACCCCTGTGAGTCGTAAAAAAATATAAGCCTCTCCATAGGATATTCAGGAACCCGTGGTGATGGTGTACCCCTGTCTGACCTCGGGCACCCTCCAGAAGCATCCCTCAGCTCTCGTCCTCAGCTGCCCCTGTGACCCTCTCACATGACCGCTGTCACCAAGACCACTGTTGTATCTCGCCATAGAGAATTATGGGCTATACAAAGGCCCTCATTGGGGTGTTAGAGGACAACTTGGAAAGTGTCCCCAGAGCACATGCATGTAGAATAGAATGGCTTCATCTGTCCCTTAATGCCCCCCCTCCTACACACAGTGTGTAACCTCCTAACTGCTTTCAGCTTGAAAGATTCAATGACGTGGTTGACCCCACAGTGTCCCAAGATTGAGGTTTTATAAGCTAAAATATGTCTGGGCTACTGATTGAGGAAAAGGTGACTTTTATTGGGGTCACAGAGACATTTGTCATGTGACGAAAAGTTCCTCCCTCTCTCCTCTGTGGGGCATTGTGACTATTCAGATGCCCACCAGCTCCCGGCCTTATGCTGATCACGCCTAGAACCCAAAGCCTTGCTCAGGCTCCCCTGTTATCTTCTGTCATACGGAAGAGTGTAAGGAGAAGCAAGCAAATGTCCATTCCCTCAGCTCTGCTTCCCAGTCCGGCTCCTTACGTATCTCCTGTCCTCTGTTGCTCAGATGGAAACGGTTCCCTGCCCTGGATGCCCCCCACTTCTCTCTTTGCTCCAGGGCCCTTTGAAGTCTGCCCTTACTTGCGCCCTGGCCTGCTTCCAGTTACTGTAATAAACACCAGGACCAAAGGCACTTGGGGAGGAAAGGCTTTGTTTGGCTCACACTTCCATACCAAAGTCCATCACTGAGGGAAACCAGGGCAAGAACTCAAGGCAGGAACTGAAACAGAGATCATGGAGGAATGCCGCTTTCTGATTCATGGCTTACTCGGCTACCATTGTTATACAACCCACCTGCTCAGGGATGGCACCGCCCACACTGGGCTGAATCCCCCCCCCCCATCAATCATTAATCAAGAAAATGCCCCACAGACTTGCCTACAGGCCAATCTGATGGAGACATTCCCTCTTCCCAGATGATCTAACTTGTGTCAAGTTAACAAAACACCACCCAGCACATGCTGCAACCTCCTTCATGTGACTAGAATGTTCTCCCAAGACACCTATTAAAAAGAGACTCTAGCCGGGCGGTGGTGGTACACGCCTTTAATCCCAGCACTCGGGAGGCAGAGGCAGGCGGATCTCTGTGAGTTCGAGGCCAGCCTGGTCTACAAGAGCTAGTTCCAGGACAGGCTCTAAAGCTGCAGAGAAACCCTGTCTCGAAAAACCAAAAAAAAAAAAAAAAAGAGAGAGACTCTACTGGCTGCCCCTCTCCTGGAGCTCAGAAGCACTCCTCTCTCTCTCCCTCTCTCCCCCAATCCCTCTCCCACTTCCTCTCCCTCTCTTCTCCTGAGTTCTCTTATGGGTCTTGTTCATGAACACTCCCGTCCCCTCTCTAAGCTGATATATTCAGCTCCCTGAAGCTCAGCCCTTGACCTTCTGATTCTTCTTCATGCTTTGAAGCACCTCACCCCTTCTCTGGCTCTCTGCTAAGGATCCTCCAGTTTGTACCTTGCTCCCTCACTAACCTCTGCTTTGAACCTCAGAACCAGTGATCTGCTGGCTGTTACCTGGTGGACTCCAGCCCCTGGCACCAGGTTCATACAACCCCTATACCAACCTCACCCCAACTTCCATCCAGGCTATCCCTCTGCCTGTGATCAAAGTATCATGACAGGTCAGTCAATACACAATCCCCTACCAAATCTGGGCAGTCAGGGCTGTCACCAGCTGAGTTCCTACTGCAAGTCAGGACTGGCACAGGGGCTGCATGTACCCTGCAGCACCTCAGCAAACCTAGGAGGTTGCTTTCTCCACTCTGTAAGTGTGAAACCAAAGCTGAAGGATTAAACCATGTGTCAAGATCACACAGGCCAACAGTGACTGCTCCAGCAGCTGGGTGGTACTCTCTTTTCCCTAGGCACGATCTCTGTTCTAAACACATTTATTTCTCCAAGTCCCCCAAAGGAAGGCTCTTCTCCAATAGGGGGAAAAAGAAGGTGTGAAGCTGGAAAAAAGAAACACAGGTTTTGTAACCATATAAATATGGATTCAATTTCCAGCCTGTGAGCTGTATGGCTTGGGCCTAGGCACCTGCCGATTTGAGCATCAGCGTCTGCCTCTATCTATGGAGGCATTACCTCTCTTGCAGAGTCCAGGAAAGTAATTAAAGGTAATGGCCCTGGCCCAAAACAGATACTGAGCAAGTGATGGCCATATTATCACCAGTCCCTGCCTTCCTTCTCTCTCTGCCTGCACAGATGATCGCACAGCCCCTTGCCTGACCTCATTGCCTCCTGTCTCTTCCTTGTTCAATCATTCTGCATACTGGTTCCAGAAGGACTTTCCTAGAAGATGAATCAAATTGTGTCATTTCCTGGCTCAAAAGTACCCAGGGGTTCCTATTAACAATGGATTGAAATCGAAACCATTTGACTCCAACACACTTCCTAGACTCGTCACCCTCACACCCAAGTGCATGTGCGTGCACACACACACACACACACACACACACACACACACACACACACACACATCTTTGTGGACCCACTGCCCCTGTTCCCCTCATAGTATACATCAGTCTGTCTCAGGCTCCTCCTCATTCTCCAAGTGTCCTTTTATATATGACCATCTTTCAAGAGACCCCTCACTGATCCTCTCCCTTCCTTACCACCCCTGTCCCAAGCAAAACTAAGCCCTCTTCTTGCCCCAGGCAGGCTGTACTTCCCGGACCATCTCACACTGCCACCATTACCTGCCAAATGCGATCTAGTTGTCCATCTCCCTGTTAGCTACCCCACTAGCCAAAGTTTTCTAGGGATGAGGGCCACACATGCTTCTGCATCTCTAGGAGCAGAAAATTACTTCTTACTAATGTTAGATGGATGGATGGATGGATGGATGGATGAATGGTGGGTTCTTCCACTGGTGAGCTCCCTGAGAGCAGAAAGACTCCAGCTCAACTTTGTGGCTTCTCCGCATCTAGCACAAGTCACATCCCCAAACAGGGACCCAGTATATATGTCTTGACCTGGGAAATGGCATCTGTGTGACCATTTAGAAATCCATCAGAAAGCCAACCTTGCCCACCCTTTCAGATTCCGCCCATTGCAGCCATAATGGTAAAGAACAAAGAACAGAGAGCCTATGACAGAGCTCTCATTTTGAATGGTGGCCGTTAGTGACCAAGTCAGTCACTCCCATCCTGAGGCAGGACAAACACACCCAGGGATTACTGCAAACCACTTCAAGGCCAGCTCTTGAGTGCCCTCGAAATTCACTTTGAGGTGCTCAAGTTTCTTGATTGGCCTTTGGTGCTTAAGATTAAAACAGACTTCCTCATTAGAAAAGCACAAAGAAGTACCTGGGTAGGTTACCAGCGAGTCTCTCCAGCTTATTTTCCTCACTCCTGGTTAACACAGCAGGCACTTACTAGATGCTGATCTTCACGGACTGGCAGACAAGATGGTGGACGAGGAAGCTCTGCCGAGTGGCTTGATCTATGTTCTTCAGGGAAGTAAACAGTTGGAAAGGACATTGGGAGTCACACTTTTCATGCTCATACCAGTTTGTCCCTACCTGTTTCTGTAGTGTGTCCAAGTCAACCCCATTTCTTCTAACTAAGAGGCCTAAAAGCGCCAGCCTAATCCCACACAATTAACTTCCGCAATGCTTCAGCTTCCCACCGTGCCTCTGAGAGCCCTACTTCCATCCAATTTTACCTTTGTTCTCAGCTGGTCTTTTGGCCTTCTTTCTCTTCCCACATCTAGCTTACACTCAGGCCATGTAACCTAGAAAATTACTCTCTTAGGGAACATTTTAAGAAAGACGATACAGCAATTTAAGTGCAGGACTTCGTGTGTTTGGGCTGTACTCCTTGCTTGGGTTTACATGATGGTACAAGAGATAGGGGGAACTGAATCGATGGAGAGATGAGAACAGGAAGCTTTGGGGCTCAGGGCCCACAGCAGCAGGAGGAAGCCACCACCCTTCAAAAAAAACACCCCACTTTTCTTTGCAGAAAAAATGAGATTAAGAAAAAAACTTATATATACCATAAAATACCTGTAAATTGCCTCTCTGGAAACACAGGCTCTGGCAGATCAAGCCCCAGGTGGTGGAGACAAATGGCTGGCTGGCTGGCTGTCAGGGACGATCTTTAGTTTCTAGAGGGGGTAGATGAGCACTAGGCCTGATTACTCAGATTGAGGCTTGTTTCGGGTCAGAGAGCGAAGTACGGGGTGTGATTCGCACAGTGATAAGCCAATTTCCAAATGGCGTCTTTCACCTCACCCCTGCTCACTTTGGATCTGACATTGGTTACCCTGGCCAAGCCACCTCTCTTCTCCCCATTCCCCACCTCCCGCCTCCCCTATCCCTTGTGATAACAGAAACGAATTCCAAAGCTGTCAATTCGGGAGCAGTGTAAGGAGGGAAGCGTTCTTGTGCCCTTTAAGTGGATAGAAGACACCACCGCTGTGCCACCTCGCCTTCCCCTGACCTAGATTGTGTGTTTCCCCTCCCCCTCGCTCCCCCCAGCATACACAGACCCACACCCATGCTCGGCAAAGCCCAGAGCCATTTGATGTTAGAAAGTTCTCTGTTCTCAGCAATTCTCGAGCTCAAATATGGGACATGCTTTTACCGCTACAGAACAAATGATTGTAGCCCAAACATTCAAGTACAATGTTTGCAAGAATTATAAACCCTTCCATGTCTTTCAGAACTGGAATCCTCCCTCATAAAGATACTGTGCTGAGCAGAATAATATGTGTGTATGTATATATGCATGTACATATATATTTTTTAAAAGAATATATACCACCCTGGTGGTGGTGGCACCTGCCTTTAATCCTACCACTCAAGAGGCAGATACAGGCAGACTCCTGAGTTCAAAGCCAGCCAGGTCTACAGAGCCAATTCCAAGACAGTCAGAGCCACACAGAAAAACCCTGTCTGTCTTGACACAAACAAACGAAACAACGTCAAAAGAATACATACCTTCAGAAGGATGTTCATGTGCCGGAACTGTCAGCTCACCTCAGCTCTGTGAGGCTTAAGTGGGTTGCTATAACCCCCGCTTTTCAAATGGCTAATTGTTTTGTCCTGTGTCACACAGCTAGTGACAGAATTGGAGCTAGAAACCAGGTTTGGGGTTTTTGTTTTGTTTTGTTTTGCTTTGCTTTTCAAGACAGGCTTTCTCTGTGTAATAGTCCTAGCTATCCTGGAACTAGCTCTTGTAGACCAGGCAGGCCTCAAACTCACAGAGATCCACCTGCCTCTGCCTCCCAAGTGCTGGGATTAAAGGTGTGTGCCACCACCACCTGGTGAAACCAGGTTTTTTTGTTCCAAACATGATGGCATGGCCCCTTTTTTTCCACTTTTTAGCAGTAATGCAATGCCAGGCATGATGGTGCACACTTTTAATGCCAGCTCTTGGGAGGCAAAGGCAAGATGATCTCTGCGAGGTCAAGACCAGTCTGGTCTCCACAGTGAATTCCAGGGCATCCAGGTCTACATAGTAAGCCCCTGTTTCAAAAGAGAAAAATAAAATAAAATAAGTAGAGCCTAGGCCTGGGGGTGTGGCTCAACTGGTAAAGAGTTTACCTAGCATGTAGGAAGCCCTGGAGACTATTCCCAGCACAGCTGGGTGTGGTGATGTTTGCCTATAATCTCAGAACACTGAGGATAGAGGCAGAAATATTAGAAATTCAGGACCACCATCAGCTGCATAGGGATCAGGAGGCCAGCTTAGGGTATGTGAAACCCTGTCAACAGAAGGAAGGAAGGAAGCAAGGAAGGAAGGAAGGAAGGAAGGAAGGAAGGAAGGAAGGAAGGAAGGAAGGAAGGAAGGAAGAAAAATTGGCTTTTGCTATGGAAGAGAGAAATCCAAGGGACTCAGGACTTCCAGTCCTACCCCTTCTGGATAACTCTCAGAAACCCCAGGCACCAGTCCCCAGCTCTCCTACGTCCAGTAAATACATCCACAGCTCACTGAGTTTTTCTCAGTGAAGAATTCAGCTGGAATTCACCCACCACAAGCTGAAGCCCACAAGTCCCTCCTGCTCCTCCTTCTCCTCTCTATTTCAGTAAAGACATCACCACCCACTCAGTCTCCCAAGCTAGAAATCCAAAGTTTTCCCAGAATCCCCTTCTCGCTCAGCTACCCCAAATGGTTACAAAACCCTGCCTGATTTTACTTCCTCGAATCCTCCGAACTAGGTCCTTGCCTCTTCTTAGCTCAGACCCCATCATCCCTTACCTGGTGGGCGACACCCATCTTCCTTCTGTTCCTCCCCTGGTTGTACCCCACCCCCAGCTCATCCTCAAAAGTCCTCTTTCACTCTCGTTCTCACTGTCATTTCCTGGCTTAAAATCGTTTGGGGGGTTCTCTATAAATCTGAAGATGGAAATCCAGAATCTTCAACCACGAGCCGCAAGGCCCTGTTCTTCTAACTTCCCCCAGCTAAACCCCAGCTCGAGTGAAGACACTGAACTCCAAGGATGCACCCCAGAAGCGGTTCCTCAGTCATCACGTTTGATCTAATCAGCTCATTGCATTGTCTGGAAAGGCCTCTCCCGTCTTTCCCATCTTCCCTCTGTTCTCCCCCTGACCCCCACCCTGGCATCTCCACCCATAAAAAAAGAACATGTTCGACTACAAGAACGGGACTATGACTTAAGCCATAGCAAAGAGTTAATATTCCTTCAGGTCAGGAGCAGGAGAGGGGCTGTCAGAGACTCCAGCGACTTTCCACTGCCACGGGTTTCCCAGTCTCTTACGTGGCCACCCTTGGGCAGAGCCACTATTCCAGTCTAGGCCCACGTCCTTTAGAAACATTCCCAGAGGAGATCAGTGGAGATAGCAAAGACTTTCAAGGTGTCTCGTTTTCTGAAATCAATGAACACAGACAGTCACGTCTGCTGAGTAATCTGAGTGACCAAGGCAGGTGACCACATGTGGGTAGTAGTCAAGAAGGGTCCTGTAGTAAGGAGACAGAACTCTTGACTTCGTTCAGGATCTGATTCTGAGTTTATAGAAAGCATCCCCAAAGTGTCTCTGTGGAGAACCCCCCCCCTCAGGTTCTCACTCTGTGACCTGGAATGCACTATTACATAGCTCAGGCTTGCCTCCAACTGACAGGAATCCACCTTCCTGAGTGTTGAGATGACAGGCACAAGATACCACACCTGTACTGTCATACCAAGTACGGTGAGTCCTATCCCAACCATTTTCAAAATTCAAAATGGAAATATAAACATTATAGTTTAGAAAGCTAGTCTCGCTTAGATATCTAAGTTTTAATCTCCTTGTTAAAAATAAATCTTTGGTCAGGCATGGTGGTCTACCTCTATAATCCTAGTGGTCTACCTTTATAATCCTAGTACTTTGAAGGTAGAAGCAGGACAATCAGGAGTTCAAAGCCATTCTCTACAGTGAGTGCCAGGCCAGCTTGGGCTACATGAAAATCAACTGATGAAGTAGAGGCTGATGAGACAGCTCAGGAAGTGACTTCAACCCCTGCCTGGGACCCACAAGGAAGGAGAAGGCCACCAAAAGCTGTCTTCTGACTCCAATAGACATGCTGTGGACACACACACAGATACGTGCACGCACATAAATAAATAAATGCAAAAAACTAAAATTGTAAGAAAGGATTCAGGGCAGAGTCTGAGTGCTCAGTCTGAGCTATGATGGGGTGACCTGAGTAAGTGGCCTTGAATGGAGAAAATTAATGGAGTAAAAAAAGCCAAATAACCAGAGAGTTAACCCGTGGTGCTCCCTCCTTCCCTGCTAAGCCTTAGAGCGGATGTCCTATCCAGTCCCTTAGGCTCGTTCCTCCTCTTTGCCCTGCAGTCCCTTTGTGTCCTCTCATCACTGTCCTTTGCCCCCCCCCCCCCCAGATACTAAGCAACCAAGAGGAGTGGCTCAAGGCGGAGCTCGGAAGCCAAGAAGGATATGTGCCTAAGAATTTTATAGATATCCAGTTTCCTGAGTAAGTATTTCCAGCCTGCCAAGCTGGGTCTACCCACACATGCTCCCCTTACTTTTTCAGTCGTCACTAAAATTATCCATGCATACCCAAGGAACTGTCAGAAATGGCTGCCTCTGGAGATCTCCCTCTCCAGCCTCCAGAACCTCACAGCAGAAGGCCAGGGTGGGAGGAAGATTTATCGGCATGGCATCACAGTCCCTTCTGAGGTTTACACCGCATGCATGGATCGCCTATTTAAAAAAATTATATAAAAAAATGAACTCCTAAGTTAAAAATCACCTATAATGAACGCAGTGACAGAACCTCCAAGAATTCCACAGGGGGCGCTGTTGGACATCCCATTTCAGAAGCCATTTCTGCATAGCTCTTCTCCGTGATTGCCTACCGTGTGTTCCACCCTAAGCAGGGATCCCAAACAGTCTCTGCTTGTTCACCCCAGTCAGAGAGAGGGGAGGGGGAAGGGAGATTCCCTCCAGAAAGAGGAAGTGAAACACTGAGATTGGGCTGTGTTTGTCTCAAGAATTGACCACAAGGGTTAGATAGAAATCTAATCTTGTCTTAGAGCCAGGGTCTAGCCTCAAGAGTCTAGCCTTTGTAAAAACATCGTAGTAGTATTGATGACTCTAACCGGGTGTCACTTTCCATGACCCAGGAGAGACGGTTGAACCAAAAGTTTGACCACTGACTTCCAATACGCCCTTAGTGCCTCTATAATCTGTTAGGTGGCCACTGCATGCCAGTGACTCTCCCCCCACCTCTCAGCTCTGCCACCTTCCTCCCAGGTGTGTGTGTAGGGGCAAGGAGCACCAAAAGAGAAGCTCCTTTGGTCCCTCCCTCTCCCTCGGGACCTCTTGCACTGGACCAGCACCTCCTGCAGCCACATTCGGATGCAGCTGTCCTGCCTCCAGTAGAGATATCCCCTTTCCTCCCATCTATTTTCTGTCCCTCCGCTGGAGCGTTCCTGTCAACCAACAGGCTTGCGGCAATCGCGCACGTCTTCAGTGAGATATACAAATGAGGAACAAAACCAAGAAACTGCTGGTTCCAACCCCTTCCAGTTTTCCTTTCGTTTCTTCAAAAGCGTTTGCATTCCCTGTTTCCAACTCCACCTGTCCATCCCCATGGCTCCTCTAGGACTCCTGTCAGCAAGGTCCCAGCCAGCTGCACATTGCTGCAGTACTTTCTCAGCTGTCCTCTCGGCATGATAGGACCTCCTTCCCACCGGTGCAGCATCCTCTGTGACATCCGCAGTGCCTCTTGGTCTGGCCCCCTCCTCTTGGTCCTCCAGGGCCCTAGCTGCTTCTCTTCCGTCTCCTTTGCTAGGTCCTCCTCACCCCCACCCTTCCCCAGTAAGCCTTTCTTATTACCATTTTTTTCCAATAGGGGTGTGTGTGTGTGTGTGTGTGTGTGAGAGAGAGAGAGAGAGAGAGAGAGAGAGAGAGAGAGAGAGAGAGAGAGAGAGAGAGAGAGAGAGAGATTATGGATGCATGTGGAGGCCAGAGGACAACCTTATGTGTCACCTGTAGGAATATCATTAACTTCTTTTGAGACAGGACAGTTAGGTTAAGCTGGCTAGCCAGTGTGCCTCAGGGACCTTCCCGTATCAGCCTCCCCAGTTCTGGAATGACAGGGGCACATCACGACACTGGGCTTTTACATGGGTGCTGAAGATCAGAGTCAGGTTGTCGCACTTTCAAAGCAAGTACTTTGCTGATGGGGCCGTCTCCCCTGACCATTTCAAAGGACTTCCCACCCCAGCATCCTGTCCACTTCATTGTTTTCTCTCCTGGCTCGCAATCCCCAGGCATGCCATTTTGATTATTCTGTTATTTATCCTGTGTCTCCGGAGCCACCTAGAATGTCAGTTCCCTGAGAGTGAAGTCGCTTGTCTGTCCTGTTCTCCACTGTGTTCCTAGCACCAAGAAAATGGTCCCATGAGTTCCAAGAGAGTCAATAAATGCTATCAGATTGCACGGCCATGGTGGCGCATGCCTTTAATTCCAGTACTCTAGGAGACAGAGGCAGGTGGATCTCTAAATTCAAAGCCAGTCTAGTTTATTTCAGAATGTCCAGGGTTGTATAGATATACCCTATTTCAAAGTAATTAATTAACTAATTCAAACCAGAAAAAAGAACAAATAATAAGAAATATCAAATAAGTGAAAGAGTAGCTTTGAATAACAAGGAAGCTTGAAACCCTGGCCTCCTATGTCTGATACAAAATGTATGTAAATTTTTGGAAATCTTAAAAAAAAAATCCCTTGCTAATTCTAGTCAGAGAATGTAGCTTTCTTAAACATTCCTACCTGCCTGTTGCCTCTGCTAAAATCTTTCCTGCCGCGGAGCACACTGGCCTCCACCTCCTGTCAGTGTGTGTTTTCTACATGTGGCAGTCAACTGTTCAGCCCTGAAGAGGTAGAAAACACCAGAAACCCCAGGCTTCAGGCCCTCTGAGCACCACCATCTGCCGTTGCTCAGGTCTGGAAGAAGAGTGTCCCTCCTGCTAGCTGGGTCCAGAGTCGAGGATCTCAAATTCTATAAGGCACAAAGGAGTCGGAAGCTGAGGCCTGCCGTGCATTTGTCCTGAAGGGACGTGGGCATTAATTAGCCTTCTGATGGCAGCAATTAGAGTAGAAGCAGTTTGATGGGGTCCCACCTCCGCCAGCTGTAATGGAAACCCTCATTCTAGCATCGAGAGGAGTTTGTGATCTCCTGCCAGCAACTGCAGCCGCTGTTCCCCTTACCTGGTGTGTTTGATTTTTTTTTTTTTTTTTTTTTTTTGACATTCCAACCACTGCCACCCTGACTGTGCTCTGGGAAATTTGGTTTCTCTTCCATTTCTGTTTCCCCAGTAAAGACATTTCCAGCCTGGATTTTTGTAGGGGATGACCTCAGAGCACAGGGATTGGCTCACCAAAGAGTCGAAGAAGCTGTCTGGAGCCGCTGTTAGACTTTCTTATCTCCAAGTGTAGGCAAGATTTCCTGGACACTTGGCAGTTTCTGCTGGACACACAGCAGTCAAAGCCCCTGAAGCTCCCATGTTAGCCCAAACAGCCTGAATCCCTGAGCTGGAACTGTCCGAATGTGTTTGGGGGAAAGTGCCCTGCCTCTGACTTCTCGGGAAGGGAGTGGGTGCTCAGTCTTGTCTATATCTTGGCCTGGAGCCCTGCCTCCATGCCTGCAGCGGCCCTTTCTTTCCCATACATCCACTCCTCTGCTGTCATTTCCTTGTGGCAGGTGGCTGCATCCCGCGGGGAGTCACTCCCACATGACCTCATTTTGCTCTGCAGCAGCAGACTTCCAGGATTCAAGTTTTACAAGCTAAAGAGAAATTTCAGGAGGGAAGGAAGGAAGGAAGGAGAGCAAGTCCAAAGCAGTGGCCCATTGCTTCCCCAAGAGCTGAGGAGTGCCTTCGCTAGGTTTTAGACTGAGTGCTGCAAACTCGGAGTCAAGGCCCCTGGCCTCCTCCCTTGAGTCACCTCTTTTCCATGTCCCTTCTCCTTCCCCACCACCAGCATGTGTCTCAGAGAACTCTTTTGCCCTCTTGCTACAGGTGGTTCCATGAAGGCCTCTCTCGACATCAAGCAGAGAACTTACTCATGGGCAAGGAAATTGGGTTCTTCATCATCAGGGCCAGCCAGAGCTCCCCAGGAGACTTCTCCATCTCTGTCAGGTACTGGGTACTCTGAAGCCCACCTTGACCCTTCTCAGGTTGCCCCTGCTGAAGCTGGGAGGTTACCCGGTGATCAGAAACCTGGTGGCATCCCTTTAACTATGTTACTGTTTCCTCCCCAGAACGTGTGTCCTCAACTCCTCCATACACTGATTTCTGTTCAGTGATGTAGTAGTGTAGTAGTGGGGATACACACCTTTAATCCCAGCACTCAGGAGGCAGGTGGATCTCTGTGAGTTCAAGGCCAGCCTGGTCTACAGAGTAAGTTCCAGGACAGCCAGAACTACATGTTAAGAACCATGTGGAGAAGGTCTATCTGGCCCAGATAGTTCCAGAAAGCAAGTCATTCTGCTTTATATGTGTGCCCTGACCAGAGCACAGTCTATAGGTGTCAAGGAGTATCTGTGGAAGGAAGGGAGGGAGAAGGGAAAGGAACATCCACTTAACTGTCTGTCTGGAAGTCAAAACCTTGACCTTCCTGTTTCTGTCAATAGAGGGCTGAAGAGAGAGAAAAGCAGAAATCCCCAGTCACTGCTGTGGGAAGCCGCTGGGCAGAGCCAGGCTGCTCTCACACAGCAAGGTCCTGGCAAAGCAAAACTGAGACGAGCAGGGCCAAGTTGAGGGAAGCCCTTGGTGAGGGAATCAGAAGGAACTGTGACACTGTAACTCTTATAGGAAGTGACTCAGTCCAGGCAAGGACATGACACAGACCTACACTGAGAAACCCCAGTGAGAACTCAGTGAGTGTGGTCATCGTGTCAAAGGCTGCAGGTCAGACTTGATGACCGCCCGACTAAAGTACATGAACTGCAGCTCCTAGCAGAGGAGGAGGCTGGAGCCTGCGCAGGACACACCTCCTGCCTGGTGCCCTGCATTCGCTGATGGGTTTCAAAAGGTGTGAGGCTTTATTGCTTCCTGTGCAGAAATCTTATCTCTTGTGATAAACCATAGCTGCTTTGTTATTTAGAGAGGAAGGATCTTTAACAAGTAGGTAGGAGGGACTAATAAATGATGGGCCAGCCATCTATAGGCATGTGCACCTCAAGCATGCTCGCAAATATCACCAACCTTGACTCCTTGCTAAAATGTAAAGAATGTATTTATTTAGTGTGTGTGCATATGTATGTATGTGGTGGCTGAGGGCTATCTATGCATATGTGAAGGTCAGAACTCCTTCTACCATGTGGGCCCCAGGGACTGAACTTAGGGCATCAAGTTCAATGACAGGCACCTTTACCTGCTGTCTTAGTCACTGTTCTATTGCTGTGAAGAGACACCATGACCTAGGCAACTCTTAGAAAAGAAGGCATTTAATAGGGGGTTGTTTACAGTTTCAGAGGTTTAGTCCTTTATTGTCATGGCAGGAAGCATGGCAGCATACAGGCAGATGGTGCTGGAGAAGTAGTTGAGAGCTGTATCCTTATCTGCAGGCAGAGAGAGAGAGAGAGAGAGAGAGAGAGAGAGAGAGAGAGAGAGAGAGAGAGAGAGACACTGGGCTTGGGATGAGCTTTTGAAACCTCAAAGCCCACCTCCAGTGACGCACTTCCTTCAACATGGCCACACCTCCTAATCCTATCAAATAGTGCCACTCACTGGTGACTAAGTATTTAAATATATGAGCCTCTGGGGGCCATTCCCATTCAAACACCACACCCACAGAGCCATGTCACTAGCCCTACACTCCTAATTTTCCTGAACTAAAACTTCTTCATAACTTGGGCAATCACAAATATTAGCTCAAGCCAATATTATTTAATATCAAATTCTAAACTCACTGGATCTTCATTAGTGAAATTTGTCTATTAATGAACCTTATCAATCAAGCCTATTTTATATTTATTTTTTTCCTTTTTCTGTAAAGTTATGTGTATACGGATAGGTGTTTTGTCAAGCAGCAACATGATGTTTGTTGTGATTGCTGAGAGGGACTGATTGAAAACGTATTACACACAAGTAATTCTTCCTTCTCTATGAGTGGTGATACCAGATCTTAAAGAAAAGCCATGATTAGTGCCCAGACTCCTGGGGAAGACCAGCAGTAATGACCATGTGTCAGTTTCCACCCCAAATCAGTTGGGCAAGAAGTGACTATACTATCTTTGACTTCCCTTGTCTAGGAGCAGAGCCCAAATAAAAGATGAGAATAAAGGCCCAGAATTTCTGTTCCCTCCAACCCAGACCCCTAAATCCATCTCTAAGAAGCCCCCACTAACCTTCAGATGAATCTCTGCTCTCCAAAGCCCTTGTCAACTCTTGACTTTTCTGCTGGAACCGGCCTTTGACAGCACTAATATTGATGCACCTGCAACATGTAAATGCAGGTCTGTTTTGGGGGGGGGGAGATCCTTTACTTTATTTAATTTTTTGTTTTATTTTGTTTTTCAAGACAGGGTCTCTCTGTATAATCTGGCTGTCTTATAACTCACACTGTAGACCAGGCTGGCCTTGAACTCACGGAGATCTACCTGCCTCTGTCTCCTGGGTGCTAGGCTTAAAGGCGTGTGCCACCCCTGAAACCAAAGCTTTATAACCAAGAAAGATGACTTGGCTGTGGAGTGAGTCCAGAGCTGATGGTAAAACCTCTCCCTCCCCTTGTTTTCAGATGGCTAAAATCTGATTTCTGCAAACCCAGTACAGATGTGCCTGGCCACTTGATCCAGAATGGTAGTGAAGGTTCTAGAAGCAGTCAGCATACTCACCCAGTCTTCTGCTGATAATCCCTCCCACAGGCCTGCTACTAGAGCTTGGTTCAGGGTGCCCGTATCTGTTTCTCCTGCTGCTGTAGAGTGAGCAGCTGTTGGATAGCGTGCCATGGCCATGGCCCTCTTGAGCGTCCAACAGTTGTGATCACCCACGTGAGACCCACACAAGATGGGCCCAGTAATGTTTCATCATGGAATGGGGAGGAGATCACAAGGCCCACTCCCCACCACCACCTCAAGATGTGGAGGCAGTTAACAGTGACTGGGGAAAAGAAACACTTTCTGTGGCGGAGCTGCTTGAATGTTGTCAGTGGTACCATAAGTTGCCACGGTTAAATTCACTTGTTCACCGCTTGTGCGGAATCTTTACTTTCTTCTGTCATTGGTTCCCTACCTGGGTAGGACACAGGTTTGTTTATGTCTCCTCCTACCCCCGCCAAAATGTTCATACAATGCCTGCTCAAACAAACTTCATCTCTGGCTGCAAACAACCACCCAGCGGAGACATGGTCACCACTGAGTTTGCTTGATCCCCAGGCACGAGGACGATGTTCAGCACTTCAAAGTCATGAGAGACAACAAGGGCAATTACTTTCTGTGGACTGAGAAGTTCCCATCTCTAAATAAGCTGGTGGACTATTACAGGACGACTTCCATCTCCAAACAGAAGCAGATCTTCCTTCGGGATGGAACCAAAGAAGATCAGGTATGCCTCAGGTCCACACAGACTCCAGGCCAGGGATTTCAGGCAGCCTGAATTCCTGTGTAAATCACCCCCTCCCAAAAGAATGATATTCTGATCTGAAGTCAGATCTCACATTTAATCCAGCTGATCACTTCCTAGCTGTGTGGTTTTGGAGGACTCTCAGATCATGCTTCCTCATCCCTTGAGACAGCGTAAAGAGGGGGTTGTGAGGGTAAGATAATCTAATGTCCCCCATCTCTTCCCTCACTCCTAATCAAGCTACAAATGTACTATATATGTTAGCTCACATTGGAGGGGCTGCTGATCAATGATTCGTGGATCTTACTTCACTGCTTTCAGCCCAGCCCAGGAGCTGCTCAAGGGTCAGGGTGACAGACAGCAGTACTAGAGAGTAGCCTAGAGGCCAAGACTAAAGCACCAGGCAGTTTCCTGATGACCTCCAGGAGCACAGGGATGCACAGGTTTAATCCCACTTCATTCCTAACTACCTATGTCACCTAAGCAAGTACAGAGCACTTTCTGAGGCCTGTAGTGGTGACTTGGGAGTTAAGCGCACCTACTGCTCTTCCAGAAGACCTGAGTTTAGTTCTCAGCCTCATGTCAGGGGCCTCCCAACCACCACTAATACTAGGTTCAGTGGATCTGATGCCCTCTTCAGGCCTCCTTGAGCACCTGAACACACGTGACATACATATATACAGGCATATATCCCAAATAAAATACCCTTTTTTCCCCAAAGAACATTTTTTTTTAAGCTGGGTGTGGTAGTACATGACAGTACCCAGCACTTAGGACGTAGAAGCAGGAAGATTGCAAGTTCAAGGCCAGCCTGGGCTACATAGCAAATGCTAGGACGGTTGGGGCAAGCAAGACACTGTCCCCCACCCCAACCCCTGCCAAATCAAACATACAAACAAACAAACATCTCATCTTGGCATGGAAAGTACAATAGTCGCTCCCTCACTGGACCCTTGTGACGACCGAGTGGCATAATCACAGCCCCTGCCACAGAATCTGGTGCATGGCAGGCAGGCACCAAAGACGCGATAATCAGCTTCCCACAGGGGAATCCACACACACACACACGTGTGCACATGGGCACACCTACAAAGTATAAACTGCTTCTCAAGGAAAAGAGCATGGCTGTAAGGGATACGTGCAATAAGCGGGGCGGTGATGGCACAGTCCCTCAATCCCAGCCCTCAGGAGGCGGAGGAGGTAGATCTCTGTGAGTTTGAGGCCAGCCTGGTCTACAGAGTGAGTTGCAGGACAGCCAGGGCTGTCTTGAAACCCTATCTTGAGAGAGAGAGAGAGAGAGAGAGAGAGAGAGAGAGAGAGAGAGAGAGAGAGGTGTAATAAAGAAAGAAGCATGCACTAGCATAGCTGGAACCCCGGGGAAAAGTGATTGAAAAGGACACGTGTGCTTTGGGGAAGTCAACCTGCCCTTCTAAGCCACCAGCTGTTTTCAAGGCTGGGATGCAAGAATCATCAGAGAGGAGGGTGGGTGTTCCCATCCAGAGCACACAGAAGTTCAGCAAACAAAGGTCAGCGGAGCTCTTGTGGCTTATTTTAACCAGGAAATGGAAAGAAGTATTCACTCTCTAGGATTCAGGGCTCAGAGATAAGAGAGACAGTATAAAGTTTCCTTTAAACTGGATTAAATGAGTTAATATTTGTACAGTGTGAGCATATACTGAGCCCGAGTTTCTATGTAATTGTTTGTTAAATAAAAATAACAATAGTATTTCTGGTTCACGAGCTGTTACAATATGAAGCAGAGAGACCTAGTTCCTTCCTGGTTCATGGGACATCAGGCCTGTTTTTCATGGCTCTGCCAGAATGTTGCTGTCTTGAGTCCGCGTCACCAGGCTATAAACGACAGCTCCAGACTATGTAAAGTCAAGAGTAGGGCCATCCAGAGGGCAGGGTATCCAGCAGTTTGGCAACATGCGGGTTGTTTGTCTTGTAGATAAATAATCCACAGGATCTCAGTTGACCTTTGGGGTTGTTTTTTTCTTCTCCACTTTTGTGTGCTCTGGGTGGGAACACACTCTGCTCTGATGATTGTAGAATCCAGCCTTCAAATCAGCTGGTGGCTCAGAAGGGAGCATTGACTTCCTCAAAGCACATGGGTCCTTTTCAAGTCACCTCTCCCTTTCTGCCTGTGAAGTAGAATATTTAAACTTAATTACAGAGAGAAAAACAAACACAGTAGGAATGGATTGAGTGGAGACCACACGGAAATGGTTAGACCAAATGGAAATTGTCAACCAGAGGCCAGAACTCACGAATTAGGGAAGACTTGAGAATGCAGAAACCCCCTTTGACAACAAACCTAAGGTCCAAACCTTAGGTCTCCTTCAAGGCTTACCACCACCACACAGTTCCTGCCAGAACAGGGACAGGGACGGGAAGTCTAGGGGAAGGATGAATCTGGAGCCCCTGTTCTCTTCTCCAGGGTCACTGGAGCAACAGCCTGGACAGGAGGTCCCAGGGAGGCCCTCACCCAAGTGGAAATGTAGAAGAAATCCGACCTTTGATGAACCGGAAGCTGTCAGACAACCCTCCTACCCGTACCCAGCAGTACCCCCAGCACCAGCAGCCACCTCCTCCGTTCCCACCGGGGTCACAGCCTCCTCCACAGCAGCGGTATCTGCAGCACCACCATTTCCACCAGGTATCTGAAGAGAAGAGAGAGGCAGGGCAAGGGGTGAAGGCAGACCTGCCCACCCCATGGCCCAGGCCAGACCAGCCTCCTGAAAGATTCTGGGCCCCACGATGGAAACCGCCCACAAACCATCAGCGAGTGAGCGCGTGCGCGTGCGCGCGCACGCGGGAACACACACACACACACACACACACACACACAATTCTGCCAGCAGAATTCCAATTCCTTCTCCGTAACCCATAAAAAGAAAGCTGGATTAAAATGTGCGGCAGCCTTGTTTATCTACCTTTGCCTGCTCCAGAGGAGATGGCAGCTGGCTTATGGAGCTGGACAGTGCAGGCTTCTGTGTGAGTTGCATGTATCTACTTCCCCAGGTCCATATTCTGCTATCAGCCCCCACTACTATGCAAACATAATCCAGCAACTGGCACCACATTTTGTCATTGGCATGGTCCAGTGCATTTTCTCTCTTTTTGACGTTTTATAAGCTGCTCTGTCTGCCTGATGGATCTTTCCTGGTCAGTCCCACTCCTCCTCAAGCTGGAGCCCAGGCGTCACCTCTTCCCGGACTCCTTCCCTGACGTACCCAGGCATGCCTGAACACTTCCCCATCTGTTCACTTAGCACATTACTGTATATGGTTCTTCCTCTAAACTAGCAAATGTTCCTGATTTTTGTTTTTAACTAAGAAAAGAGCCATATGAACTATCTGTGATGGTGCCTGCCTATAACCCCAACATTTAGGAGGCTGAGACAAGTGGATTAAGAGCCCAGCTCTAGCCTGGGCTACATAGTGAATCCAAAGTCAGCTTGAGCTACAAAGCAAGACCCTGTCTCAAAATCAAAGAAAAGAAGGCTGTGGGAGTAAAGTGTTTGCTAGGCAAACAAGAGGGCCTGAAGTCAGATTCCCATCACCCACATAAATGCCAGCATAGGGGAACACATCTTTGGTTTGCTTGTTTGTTTTTTAAGACAGGGTTTCTCTGTGTAGCTTTGGAGCCTGTCCTGAAACTCACTTTGTAACCCAGGCTGGCCTCGAACTCACGGAGATCCGCCTGATTCTGCCTCTGCCTCCCAAGGGCTGGAATTAAAGGTGTGTACCTCCACCACCCAACACTGCTGAAGTGAGCGGGTAGAAACAGCAGATTCCGGCAGCTCATTGGCCTGCCAGTCTAGCTGAATCAGTGAGTCCCAGGTCCAGTAATGTCCCTTCAGGTGGATGGAGAGTGACAGAGGAAGATGCCCAATGTCAACCTCAGGCCTCTACCCTCACACTCACACATATGTACACACAAATGATGGTGACAATTGATTGCATTCCTGAAGCGTGGGTGCACAACTCCCCAAATAACTGCTATTTGATTGGATAAATGAAGTCCAGCATTCTTGCCTTTAAAATCTAAGATCCCTTCAGATTCCTTCCTGTCCATTTTCCACGATGAAGGGTGATGGTCAGCGAGTTAGTTCTTAGGTGTGAGTTCTGTAGACAGCACCCAAGCAAGGCACAAGGGTAGGGCAGGCTGTGAGAGACGCCCCTGCTGGCAATGTAACAGACCTCTGTTGCACGTCTCTAGGACCGCCGTGGAGGCAGCCTGGACATAAATGATGGGCATTGTGGCATCAGCAGTGAGATGAATGCCACCCTGATGCAACGGAGACATACGGACCCTGTGCAACTCCAGGTGGCAGGGGTGAGTGAGCAGAGAGCAGGCGCGAGGTGGCCTCTTGGGAAAGGGTTCAGCCTGGCTCATTCAGGCTGCCGTTTTCAGTCTGACTGTTGAACTTTGTCCCTGTTCTTGCTCTTCTGGCTGCGGGAAATGGGTGAGCTTTGTCCCTGTGACCCAGTACACTTGGCCTCAGGACAGGCTCAGTATTAGAGCACTTGCCTGACATATGTGAGGGCCCAGCTTCCACCAAAGCAAAGCAAGACCATATCAAGAACACAGCTGGTGAGTGTCCCAGCACCTCAGGGCCCAGGGCTGTGCGTACTAACTCTGCTTTAGATTGCTTCAAGGTCAGCTTTTTGGGAAGGACCCAGAGGACTCGGGATAGAGCCATGGTTCCCCTGTGTGACAGTTGCTCCAGATACCAGCCTACTGAGCTCATCAGCTTGTCTCTTGTTCCCCTCTAGCGAGTGCGCTGGGCCCGGGCACTGTATGACTTCGAGGCTCTGGAAGAGGATGAGCTGGGATTCCGAAGCGGGGAGGTGGTTGAAGTCCTGGATAGCTCCAACCCGTCTTGGTGGACCGGCCGTCTACACAACAAACTGGGTCTCTTCCCTGCCAACTATGTGGCTCCCATGATGCGATGAGTCCCGCTGGGCGACTGGAGGCTTTTTGTCTGAAGCTGCCTGCAAGATACAGACAAGAGAAAAAAAGTTGGACTTTATAACTACACATGCATGCATATGATGGACACGTGTGCCCGTGCGTACACAAAACATGTATATGTATGTCTATGGCCACACACAACATTTTCTAATAGTAATTTATTGGCAGCTGGGTTGGTTCATTGACTGGCATGAGAAGGAACTCGAGGGAAGAATGGGGTGCTTTTCCGGCTCTTCTCTGCGCGAGAGGGCAGCAGGGAGCTGAGAGCAGGGCAGGAAAATGGACTTCTCCCAACCCTTGAACTTTCACAGCTTCTTTCCTGGCTTGGGAACTTTCCAAGAGAGCAAGCAGCTAAGCAGAGGTCACACCCAGCAATGGACTCACAGGACGGGCTGAGCTTGGCGAGGCATGTTAAGTAGCTCACCTAGCCCCGTCCATCTACAGGGAAGCTTCCCCCCTGTTCTCCACAGGGCAGGCACTGCACCCTGAGAACTAAAGTTTAGCAGATCCAGGGCCACAGGCACCAAGCAAGTCTGAGCAGGTAGCTGGCAAGGGCGTGGTCAGTGTTCTCAGCTTGGTGTGCGAGAGCCTTGTAGGCCTCAGGCCTAGTCAATGCCTGACAGAAACTTTTACTTTTCCACCAGTGACTGCCCATTGGGCGATCCCCTTCCCCTGTAGCTAATGAGAGAGAGTGTCTCTAACACAGAGACACCACAGAGACAAGTGCTAGGGAACACAGGGCTTCTCCACAGACCCTTGTGGCTTGCTTGAATGTAACTTCTGCTTTCCCGGCTGCAAAGGAAGCTGTAGCCTAGATTCTGCGAAGTGCATGGAGAAGCCCTGGCTGAGAATGTGGGATTTATCAGCAGCCTCGTTTTGTGGTTACAGGGGTTGTGTCTGTCGAGCGCTCTTGTTTTTTCCTCCTGATTTTCTGTGGTTGAGGGGTGTCTTTGCCAATGGACCAGAGGGAAGCCAAGACTGCAGATCAATAAACAGATTGACATATCGACTCTAACCCTGGACAGGAGCTTCATGAATATGAGTTTCCTCTTCCGTCTGCATGCTCGGCCTCTGGGGGCCTCCCTTCACCTAGAAGGAGGAACCCCACTGCCACTGTCCTTCTTTGTCACCTCAAACTCGAATTGTGTGTCCTGGTGCCCACCCTGGAGAAGAAAGAGCATAGAAGACAGGCTGAGGGGAGGGACACTGGAGAAGAAGAAGCTCCGTGCCTTTGTGGAGCCTGGAAGCAAACATGTCACAACAGAAGGCACTTACAAGGGTGTTGGTGTAGTCACGTGTGGATGTGTGTTCTGAGACAGGAAAAGAAGTGCTGGGGTGCAAGTGACAGTGGGCCTATGTGGCAAGGGGCCCTCTCCCCTGTGTCCCCTCCTGCTTTAGGGAGGGACTGGAGGGCATCTGCTACTGAAGCGATAAAAGAACAGCGTGACTCACAAGTCACTGCAGTGTGGCATACACTCGGTCCCTTGTGACTCTGATTCAACAATTCTCTGATCCCCGGGTTCCCTTTAGAGAAAGAGAGGAAGAAAGAGACTAAGAGGGAAAGGCAGGGAAACAGAGCAATGCCTGAGGAGCAGCTGCAGCCTTGGGAAGGGGAGGTAGGGGAGGGGTCAGAAGATGGAGAGCAGAAGAGCAGCTGAGGGGAGACAAGGAACAGGGGGTCAAGTGGGACCGCATCAGAAAGGGACTCAGAGCAGAAAAGGCCCAAGGAGGTCTTCCTCCTGCCTTCCGCATGAGAACGGAAGCCCAGGCCAAGTGGGCCGGATCAGCAAGCTTGGTAGTGGGAGATGTGAAGCATTACAGTAAATAAAAGCCAAAAGTGATGTTTGGTTTTACAGTATTTGCAAACCATATGCTTTAAACAGCCCACAAACTTCATCCATTTGGCTGATTCCGTGGGAGGAGCAGCCCCGGCTGAGGCAGAGATGACTAGCTTGATTCTGGTCTAGATGCTATGCCTTGAAGCACTGTACAAGTAGACAGTCATAGTCTTGCCGGTCTATAGCCGGTGTCTGTATGGCCAGCCCTAGGAGGAGTGGGTACTCCCTCCCTGGGGGTGGCAGGGATGCTAGACCTGGAATGACAGAGCTCCTAAAACACCTGGAATTGGCATCCTGTTCTAGCAGCCACTGTGAGGGATTTTTATTGAGGGGCATTGCTGTGCCCATTAGCAGGGCTCAATTCAGAAGGGAACAGGGAGTCACCCAAAACACTAAGGGAGAACAGGGACTCATAGGACTAGACCAGGAAGATTAAGACCAAACTTCTCACTCGGGGCTCAAATCTCTGGGAGGTGGGAGAAGGGCATGAGAATACCTATCTATCCTATCCCTTATCTACGTTCTACATGCCAGCTTCTTAGAGCCAAGGCTGTGTGTCTACCTCATGTTTCTCACCAGCAGAACAGCCAGCAGCCAACACATTATCTCTGATTTTGGCCGCCACACCCTAGTGGCTTCATGACATCTGAACAGAGAACTTCCAGAGAAAAGCCAGTTCCTGTCGAACCAGTTGTGGTTTCCTCCCCACTTACTGGAAATGACATCATTTCTAATATCCAGAAGCTGCCGTGGCCCACTCACCTTCAGCTCGTCTCAGGGTGATTGAAGGAAACCCTTCTCCAAGTCTTAAGAATCCGAGCGCTGTCTAGGGACTGTGTTAAAATGCGGGGTTCTGACTCAGCCTTCCATCTCTAACAAGCTCCCAGGTGCTTTCATCCGCAAGGGCATCAGGCACACAGATCTAACTGGATTCTTTTTGTGGTGCTCTTCAGTCACTGCTCTTTGTTGCTAACGAATAAGTCACTTTGGCTTTGGGACAGGCGCGACTCGTTACTGTCATTACGACATCCTTTCTGTTTGATGGCCCAGTGACATATTTTTGCATCTTCATCAGGACTCAGAAAATGTCCAAGTGATAGGCACTTAGCTGAGACACGAACAGGAATCCCCTAATAGAAACCACTTGAAACAAGAGCAGTTGTGGAAGGTGCAGAAGATTTCTCAGAAAATCCTTAAAGAGAAAAATCAATGTCCATCACTTTGGGCTATGGGTAAGGCACGGTCGTCACTAGATCTCAGCTAACAGCCCACACAGGGGACAGACTGGCCTGGTCAAAATAATTTCAGGACTCTTCGTCTAATTGCGTGTCTCTCTGTAGGATAGGAGTGTGATTAAAATCTACCATGGCAATTTTTTTAAAACAAATTTATTTTTGTTATTGTTTTTCAAGTCTTTCTGTTTCATCTCTCTCCATGACACCCTTCTGTCTCCCATAGCAACTGCACCATCCTCTGCACTTGTGGCCCTGCATTCCCTCCTATCCCTGGTACACTCTCTACACTGATACCAAGGCAATCTTTGGACAGACAAATCCAATCACACCACTTTTCTCCGCACTTGATCCTGCAAGATCTGACCCTGCAGGATCTTCTCTCTAACCACCTCTTGTTTTCATGCCCCTTCTCCACTGTCCTTCTTTCAGCTGGATAAGAACTATTCTCAGGGTTTTCATAATTGTGGGTACCCTGCAGAATGCACATTCTTTTTTTTTTGTGGATGACTGATGTTCAGATATGGGTTTACATATCACTTCCTCTCAGACTCCCCCATCTGAAATAATAATATCCCTCTAGATTACCTCATGAATCCCATGCTTTTCCTGAACAGCGTGCACAGAGATGGGGACACTAGAGTGGGTGGTGTGGCTGTTAGGCTGTATGCTCCTTGGAGCAAGGATCGTTGTGTTTTGTGGCTCCTTGTATGCCCAGCATCTCACACTGTTCATGGTACATGAGGAGGAGTGTCAGAAATATGTGTCTAATGAATGAGGTGTTCCTCCAAGCTTAAATCTTCATCTTGGAGGGAAACTCTTAAATTCCTTCATCTTGGAGGGAAACTCTTTCAGGTACAGGATGAGAAGAGAGATGTGAAACATGAGTGTTCTCTCTTCCTAGAACACTCATTAAGACGGGAAGTAAACAATTCAAAATAGCTTCAGGAAGTTCCCGAAACTGACTAGATTAATGGGGCCCCTTTCTCCTCAATAGCATATAAGCAGTAAAGACTGCCAAGATTCTTACAAGAGACTCAAACAGAGAAGCCTGGGAAAAGCAGAGACCTGCTGACCTGCCAGGAAGAGACTCAGACCAATCAAGCCACCAGTAAGGACACTCCCCCACCTGGTGAGCTGCCTGCCAGTTGTGCAGTGAACTCCGGGTTTCTAGTTTCTCATGAGCTGTCAACCATACTGGGGCGGGCTTTGGTGATACAGCTATCTTCGAGTCATTTGCTCCTGTAAGTTACCCAAACCCTTGTAAGTAACCTCAGTAAACTCACTGATTTGCCGCATGGGACTTCAGTGGCATCTGTACTTTGGCCTGCCACTGGTCCCTGTCATGAAGAAAGACATTTCTTCATGTCTTCCCAGGAATAGTCACACAGCAATGAACAAGTACCAGCTGCCCCATCTCGTCTATTCATTCATCCCAAATGCCTCAAGCATTCCAGACCTACGGGTGTAAGCTAGGGGATTTTCTCTGTGATGTTCATATGACTGAAGCTTTTGCCTCTGCCCTCAGATACTCCGCTGGGTATTTCTGGGAAACTCTGTCTACTCATGCCCATTGTGCCCAATATCCTCCGCTCACTGTGTTTTGGATTGCTCTGAATCACGTGTGTCAACTGGTGAAATGGTCTGACTCTTCAGGCTATGGAATCTGCCTCATGATCCATGTGGCAAGGAGAATGGGGAGGGAGTGGCATGGAGGATGGCGGGTGCCCAGTGCTAAAAATATGCCACAGTTGGGCCCAGGATCCCTCACAGTCTCCCACGAGCTCTGCTTGTACCTTCTCACCTGAGCCCTCTCTCTTTCAGACAAAATGGGAAAGGCAGCCTTCCCCTCCCCCCATGTTGCTCCTCTCTTGGTGCATGTTTCTTCTTCCAGTGAAGAGAACCGCGCCACACTGCTTTGTTTGTGCAGCAAATAACACCTAGGGACCAATGCGTGGCACACAGTTCTATGTTGGAGCTTGGCTACAATTAGGTCATTAAATCAGCAAGCGTTTGCATAGCAGCTCTTACGGGTCTGGTAAGATCAGTTACGAGGTTCCTGCTCTGCTCAATCCATGCCCGCACCACAGCTACTGTCCCGCTGTCACTTCTTTCTCAGTGAGCGCACTGGCCTCTGCACTGTTCCCTTGCTTCCTATCCGTCGTAGGCTCCCTTTGATCTAGCCCCGAATGGCTGCCAGACAGATCTTATGAACATGTAAAGCGGATGACATTAGGCTCTTATTCAAATCCTTCAGGGGCTCCCATAGCTCTCAGTTTCAAGTCCTTAGCATTCCGCTCCAGGCGTTTGTGATCTGCCTGCTGCGTATTTGTTCAGTCACGTCCCCAGCTTTCCTCTCCTGAGCCCTCTCAGTCAGCACTACCGTGGTCCCAGAGTGACTCATACTGTCTTCAACCTCCAGCTCTCCTACCTTCGGTTCCTTTTGCTTGGAGTGCCTTTCCTCCCAACGTTGTTGTTATTGTTTTTGTGTTTTAGACTAGAGTGACGCCGGATTAGTTCTGCAGCTCTTTTGTCCAATGTGGCGGCCATTCACCATGTGTAGCTATTAAATACTTGGTTATTACTTTTTTTTTTTCAGAGACAGAGTTTCTCTGTGTAGCCCTGGCTATCCTGGAACTCTCTGTGTAGATAAAGCTGGCTTTAAACTCAGAGATCTGCCTGCCTCTGCCTCCCAAGTGCTGGGATTAAAGGCGTGTGCGACACCACTACCTGCTTACATTTTAATTTTTTTATTAATTGTCTGAAGAGGGTCTCAGGTAGCCCTGGTAGGCACTAAATTGGATATGTAGCAGAGGGTGACCTTGAAATTCTGATCCTCCACCTCTCAGCTACTGGGGTTATACCCATGTGCCACCACACCCAGCTTGCAACTGGATACTTGAAATATGGCTAAAACAAGTGATTCGTATGTCATTAGTGGCTACCTTACTTGGTAGCATAGATCCAGACACAAATTCTTAGCTCTAAATTCAAGTTTCCCACTTGGAACTGCCTCATTGCCATGGCTAATACACATGCCCCTCCCTAATATACATGCCTAAAGCATCATTGCTCCGATTCTGTTCCAACACAGAAAACACTGTACGGTACTGAGTGATTTGTTGCTCTGCTCCACACCTAGATTGGATAGCTCAAGGCAAACAGCTCACTCAGCAAGCGGTTGATACACGAAGGCAGGCTGTGCTGGTGAGGGCTTAACAAGAGGCTCTGAGAGAAAAGCCCTGATTAGCGTTCTTTTCCCATTCTGTGATGTAAACTCTGCATGCTAAAGGAAAGAGAAGACGAGCCCCAGCTTCAAGAAAACTGCCAAAGACAAATCTTAGGTGAGTGAGGACAAGAAAAGGCAGTTAATAAACTTATAATTTTATATAAAATATCTTATATAAATTTCAATATTATATTTATATATACTATGAAGGCTAAAGGGGGAACTATGTGTGGGGAGGCAGGATGACCAGCAAGAGGGGCAGAGAGGGAGAAGGGGAGGGGGTGGAGAAGGAACTAAGAGCAAAGGATAGTATCTATGTATGAAGGTGTCACAATAAAACCAATTTCTTTGTAAGTTAACCAAAAATTATGTTTAAAAGGGGGCA
The DNA here is from genome assembly GCF_903992535.2 of Arvicola amphibius. NCBI lineage: Eukaryota > Metazoa > Chordata > Mammalia > Rodentia > Cricetidae > Arvicola > Arvicola amphibius. The sequence continues at coordinate 37,108,595 of NC_052055.2, read as the reverse complement.
AGTCTAGGCTGGGACTGAGGTTGGGACTGAGGTTAAGTTGTTAGAGTGCTTCCCTAGCATGCTTGAGCCTTGGGTTCGATCCCCAGCACCACATAAACGGGTGTGGTGCTACGTGACCGTTTAAGTAATCACAGCACTTGGGAAGTGGATGGCAGGAGAATGGACCATTCAAGGTTATCTTCAACTATGGTCGGTTTGAGGATAGCCTGGGATGATATGAGGCCCAATCTTGAAGGAGAGAGAGACTGAGAGAGAGAGAGAGATCTGATATGGCATTACTACACAAATTTTACCTAAGAGAGCTCAGTGCAGAGAGAATTGCCACTTTTAATGTAATTTTTAGAAACTATTTTGTTATGTTTTTGTCTATATGAGTTTTTGCCTGCATGTATGTCTGTGTACTGTGTGGGTGCCTGGTGTCCATGGAGACCAGAAGAGGCCATTGGATCCCCTGGAACTGGAGTTATAGGCAGTCGTGAGTCACCACATGAGCACTGGTGCTCAGACTAGGGTCCTCTGCTCTTAACCACTGAGTCATCTCTCCAGTCCCCAGGATTGTCACCCTTGAAACTTAATTAGAAGAGATTAGCAACTTAGTTAAAAATTACTCAAAAGACCCGAACAGACCTCACTGAAGACGTTGTCCAGACGGCAACAAGCATCCTTTTGAGATGCCTGAGATCATATGCTTTTAGGGAGTTACAGAATATAACAGCAGTGAAATAACACTACCCAGTTCAAAACGCTGCAGACGGCGATCGCTGATAAAAATATGAGATCATGGGAGCATTTGGCCACTCACTGCTGGTAGAAATGTAACATGCAAGGTCATATTCAAAGACAGACTGGTGGTCTCTTACCACGGGACCCAGCACCCACATTGTTTGTGTTTGCTGAAACTCATGAACTCAAACGCCTGTACATTTTAGCAGCTGTATTCAGAATTTCCAAAATGGAAGTAGGCACAAAGCCCTTCTGTAAGTAAATGTTAGGTACAGAAAAGAAACCATATTCCAGTGCTTTTTTTTAAGGGAGCAATTGCTAGGTGAGGGGCTCATACTTGTAAGCCCAGTCCTCAGGAGTGAGTTTCAGGCCAGACTGGACAGTGTAAAAACCTGGCTTTAAAAAAAAACAAAAACAAAAACAAAAACCAAAAAACCCCTCTTTGAAAGGCTGCCTACTGTCTGATTGCAACCTTGACTCTTCACAAAGCTAGGATGATGGAGAGAATATAAAGATGAGGGTCACAGCCAGGTGTGGTGCTGTGCACATGTAAGTCCAGAACCTGGGAGGCCGGAGAATCATGAATACCAGGCTAGCCAGAGCTGCAAAGTACGACTGCATCTCAAGAGCAAACTTTTATTGTTTCATTCGAGACAGGGTCTTAGGCCTTTTGGCTTTGCCTCTAACTTAGAGTGTAGTGGAGGATGACTTGAATTTCTGGTCCTTCTGTTTCTACCTCCCGAGTGCTGGGATCGCAGGGTTTAACTACTGTGTTCCATTTATGGCACACTGTGGCTAGCTAGGATCCAAGGCCTTGGGCCCACTGCAAGCACTTTGCCAATTTAGTCACACCTTCATTCTCCTGAACAGCCTTCGTTGTGTTTTGTTTTAAATAAAATAAAATGACTTGGGAGGCAGAGGTGAGTGGATTGCCACAGGCTTGAGGCCTAGCCTGGTCTACATAGTGAGTTCCAGGCCTTCTCGGGCTACATAGAAAGACTTGTTCTCATAACAAACAACAACCCAAACTTCTAAAATAATAAAGTAAAAATTTCTGAGGGATGGAGGAATGGATAGACCAAGCATGGAGACTGTTTAGGACAGGCCAGCTACTCTGAGTGCTACACAGGATAGGTGCATGTCTGTCTGCTGAGACCATGGAAAGTGCAGCAGTCAGGATGAGTGTGGACTTCGGGTGACAACGCTTCGGAATAGATTCATCAACTGTAGCAGACACACCGCTCTGTCGCTGGATGTTGACAGTAGGAGAGGCCACACATGCCTCCGGGGAGTTCTGTATCTCCTGTTTTGCTGTGAGCCTAAAATCGCTGAAAAGAAAGTTCCAGTTAGAAATAATAATAACAACAACCTGACTGCCACCATGTCTGAGTTCACTGAACTTGCAGTGGGGAAGAGGCTTGTGTGGTTGGCTCTAGGGAACAGATGGAAACCCACTCCAGGATGACCTCATTTCTGTACGAATGGAGGGAGCATCCTGGGCGTGGGAAGGCGTGGAGGGGTAGTTAGACCTGCAAGAGGCCGGGCATGCAACTACAGGTAGATCATGGTCCTAGCCTGGAGTGAAAAGATTGGGGAATCTGGCATATCTTAGATTTATTCAGAAAGAAATATGTTTGGTTTTTTTTTGTTTTGTTTGTATCAAGAATTGCCCCGGGCATCTCCTGAGTTGTCCATTCAGCCTGAACCTGAGATGTAAAGATGGAGGCTTGACCAGACATACCCTAACAGGGTGTCATGGTCTACCAGAAAGAGGAGTGCAAAAGTGGGCAGTGCCTAGCTTGCTTGCTACATGGATGCAACAATGTCATCCCCTACCCCCGCCCCCCAGCAACATCAGTGCCTCCTCTCAGTGGTTGTTGCAATTCCCAGCATGACATGCAGACATGGCAATGTCCGAGGAAGAAGAGGCACCCCCTCCCAAGTTTAACTAGTGAAACAAACGTACCCAGGAATTCTCAGCAGTCATCCCCATCCCCATGACCAAGATAGGATCATATGTCACTCCTCAACCTTCCACAGCCAAAAGAATGAGCCAACCATCATTGGCTAAACCCTTGAGGAAGAAACCTATAGGAGGCAGAACTGGGACGGGCAGGTGAGGCTCTGCCCACAGGAAGGAGGAGATGTGGGTGAGTGTTAAGACCAGGTCTACAAGGAATATTAGAGGAAGAACCAGCTTGTTTATGAGCAACAGGTCATTCCATAAACTTGTCTTGGCATAACGGGACAAGAAGAAGGCTGAATGAATAATCCTCAGCTCCCTCCACAAATGAAATGTCTACATAGATGTCTGTATGTAGCCTTCCGCCAGCCTTTGTTGGTGGACCCTGTCATCCACAGTAGGCCAGCAAGTCAATGGGGATGGGCTCCATGCTATGCAAAAGAATCAGTGCTGCACACAGAGAGAAGGCTTTATGTTTGCACAGTGGACGAAGCCCAGGCTAGCCCTGGGCTGTGCCATAGTCCCAGCATTTTGCTGATCCTGATGTGAAACTCCTATACCTAGGTGTTCCCAGTTAGGCCTCTGTGCAGGTCATTTGTGGCCATCCCATTTGTCTACATCCGAATTCCCCAGGGGAGGCAGCAAGTGGTGTCTCATTCCCCAGCTCTGACCTGGTTACGGGGAGTTGCTAGGTAACTGCTTCCCACGCTGGAGGAGGCTTAGTTACCATGGCAAGTCCAGATGGGTTGTTGGGAGGGGGTGCAAAAGAAAGGGAGGGGAATGAACAGCAGCCTTGACTGTCTTCACTCTCTCCAGAGGTACTGGAGCTCAGAGCAGTTGCTTCAGTCTCTCAGAACCTCAGTGTCTTTATCAGTAAACAAAAGGCAAAACTCTTCTTGTTCTAAACACTTAGTGCATGCAGACAGCATATGCTCAGTGAACAACTGGTGCACAGTCCCTCTTAGGCAGGGTTCAACTCAGGGAAGATGCAGGCGGGATGAAGTGTGTCCTTTTAAAAAGCAAATAGAGGACTTAGTAAGTATGTATCTCCATTAAGACAAATAGAACTTGTGGAAATTCTGCCTTCTATTGGTAACGTAATTCTTTGAATGTTTTTATTGGTTTGCTTATTTTGAGGCAGGATCTCATCACGTAGCCCTGACCAGAACTCTTTATGTAGATGTAGACTAGCCTGCCTTCAAACTCTCAAAGAGATCCACACCTCTGCCTCTCATGTTCCAGGATTAAAGGAGTGCACCTCTGTGTTCTGCTAACTTCAAGGATTTATATTCATAAGACCTTGGGGACTCTGTGGCTCCATTTCTGAGCCTAGACTTCCTTTTTCTTTCTCTTCCTTTCTTTATGTCTTTTATTCTGTCTCTTTGTGCTGGGTATGGAACTCAGGGCCGCGTGCACACCAGGTACGTGGTCTACCACTGAGCCACATCCTCAGCTGCTTCACTGACTCTTTTGTTTGTTTGTTTTGCTTTGTTTCTCTGTGTAGCCCTGACTGCCCTGGAACTCACGCTGTAGACCAGGCTGGCCTCGAACTCACAGACATCCACCTGCCTCTGCCTCTTGAGTGCTGGGATTAAAGGTGTGCACCACCACCATCGGTGCTTCATTGACTCTTATACTCCCAGGACACCTTTCTCAACCCTGCACCAGTGTTTCAGGGTGAGGTCCCTTCAGATATCCCATGGATATCTGCAGTATTCAGTATTGCATGTTCTAGAGGGATCTCCTGACCCCTTTCCTGGTCCTCCTAGGTTTCATACATCCAAAATGACACAAGCATCTCCTTTCTGCCATGTTTCCCTTCTCACAGTCACTGAACCAAAAAAGACTTAGTCTGTCTTGTTCCCCAGGGGAGGCAGCAAGTGATGTCTCATTCCCTATCCATTGGAACAGTGTCCTATCCATGCCTGCTGTCACCACCCTCTCCTGTCAACCTAGGGGAATGGGATGTAGTACCAGAGTGCATGCTCATCATAATGAGGATGTGGAAGGCAAACAACTCAACTGAATATGTTTTCAGCCATTTGGGCGAACAGTGAGACTGTGTATTTGTGAGTGTGTGTGTGTGCGTGTGTTTGTGTGTGTGTGTGCACACACATGCACATACATACATGCACATGTGCATTTAGAAAGGCTGTGTTGTTAGGAATACCACATGGTGCACATTTTTAATCATCTTTATAGAAAACAAGTACTGACGCCGGGCGGTGGTGGCGCACGCCTTTAATCCCAGCACTCGGGAGGCAGAGGCAGGCGGATCTCTGTGAGTTCGAGGCCAGCCTGGTCTACAAGAGCTAAATTCCAGGACAGCCAGGGCTGTTACACAGAGGAAACCCTGTCTTGAAAAAACAAAAACAAGTGCTGAGCAGGGTGGCTCCCATCTGTAATCTCAGCACTTGGGAAAAGGAGGAAGAACAGCCGTGAGTTTAAGCCCCAGGCAGAGTGACGTAGTGAGACCTTGTCTAAACCAGAGCAAGAAACAAAGAAAAAGAAAGGCAGTAAGCACGTGGAAAGCACAGAGCAAAGGAGGCCCTTCTTCCCACAGTCGGAAGAGGAGGACCAGGATCAGAAAAGGACGGAGTGTAGCCTTCCTACAGGTCCCCAGCCTCTGCCCCTCCCCCAGCCCAGTTCCAGTTATTTGTCCAAGTCAGCCCACCAGAACTCTTGAAAGCAGGACCCTAAGTCAGGGTGGGCTTTCTAAAAAGGGATAAGTTATTAGCCTGAAACTTCAACCCCTGGGCTTCAGGGCTTCTTGCATGGGTACTGCTGCTTGGCTGAGTATCGGGAGGCTCCAGATGGTGAACATGTGATTGTCACAGAAAGTTCTTTTAGAGAGCACTGACCGTTACAGAAACTACAAAGAAGAGGAAACTGGGAAGGCTTTTCCAAGGAGGCGGCCCTCAAGTTAGTTATTGTATGTATGTATGTATGTATGTATGTATGTATGTACATAGTATATATTATGTGTGTATTTTTTTTAAGACAGGATTTCTCTGTATAGCCATGACTGTCCTTGGAACTTAACTCAGAGATCCACTTGCCTCCCAAATGCTCGCATTAAAGGTGTGCACCGCCACTAACTCCCAGCCTCCACCCTCACTCCCATCTCAAGCTAGTTCTTTTTTGTTTTGTTTTAGGTTTTCGGTTTTATTTTGTTTATTGTTGTTCTTTTGTTTTGTTTTGTTTTGTTTTAAAGACAGAGTTTCTCTGCGTATCAGTCCTGACTGTCCTGGACCTTGCTCTGTAGACCAGGTTTGCCTTGAACTCGCAGAGATCCACCTGCCTCTGCCTTTCAAGTGTTGGGATTAAAGGTGTGTGCCACCACTGCCTGGCTCAAGCTAGTTCTTAAAGGGCTTGGAGATTTAGAAAATAAATGGAGGTCATTCTAGAGGTAGCTGATGTGAGGAAGCAGGAAAATTCTGCTCAGTTCCGAAACAGATAGGCTACTAAGAGGGTGTCGAATAGGTGAATGTATGAACAAATGGAACTCCACACCATCTAGTACAGTTCATGAGATGTGTTTGTGTATGTAAACATAAATTTATGTGTTCGTATGCATATGTGTCTAAAGAGGTACACTGTGTGTCTCAAGGATGGGGAATCACAGAGAGAAGACATGGTCGAGAGAATTGTTTGGCCTCGTGGAAGTTTCTGCATTTAAATTGCAGTCTGTTTGAATACTATTGGCAGTTGAGAGCTAGGAACCGAATGGCAGGATAAAAATGGTGCTTGGAGGTGCTGGAGAAGTGACTCAGCAGTTAGGAGTACTTGCTGCTCTTCCAGAAGACCTGAGTTCAGTTCCCAGCACCCATGTCCAGTGACTCACAATTGCCTGCAATTCTAGCTCTGGAGAATTTGATGCCCTCTTCTGACCTCTTCAGGTACCTGCGTGCACACATGTGCACGCAAGCACACACACACACACACATACAGAGAGACAGACAGAGAGAGAGAGAGAGAGAGAGAGACAGAGAGACAGAGACAGAGTGAGACAGAGAGAGAGAGAGAGGAAGAGAGAGAGAGAAGTAATTCTTTGGAACTGGGTATAGTAACATTCATCTGTAATCCCAGAACTAGCAAGGCAAAGGCAGGAGGCTCACTATAAGTTCAAGACCAGCCTGGTTTGCATAGTGAGATCTTAGCCCAAACAACAACAGCAATGGTGATGCTTAGGAACAGAAGCAGGGAAGTCAAAGGTAGACCCTGGCAACTTTACTGGTACAAAAAGAGGGTGTCTCCCCTTCTGAGATTAGGGGGCAGTGGTTAGGATGGAATCCCCAGAAGGGAAGGGTCTTCTCTTCTCTCCTGTAGGCAGGAACACAAAAACAAGAGGCTCAGGTGGAGACCAGCCTTTACCCTGACCTGGCAGACAGCTGCTGTCCTGGAGTGTCTCCCTCCCTGAAAGCTGGTGGGCATGAGCACATCTAGAGACAATTTCTAAAACAGCTGTGGCTCCCAGCTGTATTAGTTACTTATCTTGTGGCTGTGACCAAACACCTGAGGAAAGCAACTTACGAAAGGAAGAATTTATTTTAACACACAGTTTAAGGTTATAGTCTGTCGCAGCAGGGAAGACATGGCGGCAGGAGCATGGGGAAGTTGGTCACTTTGCATCTACACTCAGGAAGCAGAGAGCAGGGAATATTGTTCTTTCTCTTTCTCCTTCCTTCCTCCCTTCCTCTCTCCCTGCCTCCCTCCCTCCTTCCCTCCCTCCCCCCTCCCTTCTTTCCTACTTTCCTTCCTTCCTTCCTTTCTTTTTTTGGACACCAGCCCATTGAATGGTGGCACCCACATTCAGTTGTCTTCCTTTCTCAGTTAAACCTCTTTGGAAATGTCCTCACAGGCACGCCTAGAGATGTGACTCTTGGGTACACTGAAGATTAACTATTGTACCAACCAAAGATCCTATGCCAGAATGATTACTTCCTTAGTGCTTGTTGATCCCTGTCCTGGTGGCCTGGAACCTGGATGTCACACGGTAGAGGCCCTGAGCGCACGACCTGTAGGTTAGGACCAGCAGAGTACGCTCCGGAAGTCGGCTCAGATAGAAGGGCTGCCCTTGGGTGAGGATACAATCAAGGATGACTTTATGAAGCCTCAGGAGCTGGCTAGTATGCGGATGGAAGTAAAAAGAAAGGAATGCCCCCTCCAGGTCGGGGGACCTGTGTCAACACAGTCTCTAAAGAAGGGCAATACATGGCAAAGTTCGGGAGTCAAGAGTCATCCCGATGACCCACCTCGAACCAGCCCAGTCTCTAGAAAGTGGCCCAAGGGGGTAACAGGGGGAAAGCTGCTTAGACAAGAAGGTGTCTGGTCTGGGTGGGGCGCTCTGTAAAATCATAGAGTTACCGGTGACCCAGCATGGTGCTTTCCCTTTGAGAGCCATCCCTTCACTTGGCTGACATCTGCAGAAGAAAACATCATTCACAGATACTAGTTAAAGCATGCTAAGGGAGGGTATATGCACAGAGAAAAGTTCGGGAAGCAAAAGTAAGTACTGGGGTAGAGGGATTGGACTGAACTCCAAACAGACTAGGAAGGTGGGGAGGATGGGGAGTAGTGGGGGGAGGGCGAAAACAACTAGGAGGAAATGATTTAGTGGTGTGCGTGGAGGTTGCGGTGCCCTGGAGAAAATCAGCCTAGCAGGATTATTGCAGATCAAAGACCAAGGGCATCACCTGGGGGCTGGTGAAGGGGCAAGGAAGCTGACTGACATGGCAGGTAATGAGATATCTGGTAAATGGGATCCTGGCTCCATGGATTCATGTACACCCATACACATAAAGACGTTCTTTTTCCAAAGGGATGGCCAGAACTTTAGGGTCAGGTGAGAGGTCTCCGTGTATTTGTTCCTTGGAGCTGCAGAGTGGGTGAGAGGAGAAGGCCCCTCCACGGGGGTCCTGGAATGTGTGCTCTTCCAGATGCAAGTGGAACCTCTTCCCATCCTTCTCTCACCTTCTCTGGGAACGCAGCAAGGAAAAATGTTAGCAAGGTGTGAGTGAGTCCCCAAAGTTTTATAACAGCCGTTCATGACACAAATTGCTACAGAGGAAAAAAGAGTCACCCCTGGGAAACTTATCTAAGAATATATCATGAGATGGGTTATTTTGGGACTCAAATTACACAGGAGGGCCTAGGAAAATAGGCAGGCATGGGGCTGAACACAGCTACAATTAATGTTAACTATAAGGTGTCATATCTTTACAAAATGCAGAAAGCACAGCCTGCAGCGAGTGCTGTGGAGGGTGAGAAGAAGGCGAAGTGGAGCCAAGTATCTAGGCAGGAGGGGGATAGTCCTTCAGAGGAAGGAGGAGGGAGTCAGTGGGAAGGGACTTGTTAGGGGAATGCACAGTTCTCAGAAGGCAACAGTCACCTTGGGCAAGGTGGCCTGTGGAGCTGGAAATGCAACCAGGGCGGATCCCAACTAACTCAGGGAAACTCCAGACCCAAGAACCAGGGGGACCAATAGAGAGTGAGGGGTTTTCCCAGGGTGTTCCTGGGCCTACAGGAACCTAAATTATATAGCTTAATCTGTAGGTACCTAAAAGACAGCAAAGTGTTTGTTTATTTTATATATACAATAGCCTGCAGTGTTTAGCTATAGAGGAGGGTGGAAAGTCTGGGGGTGAGGCCAGATGAATAAGTTCCCAACATTTCCAGTTGGCAGCAATGACCTTGAAGGAAACATCTCACTCCTAGAAACCATTTTTGGGGGGCATGGTTGTTGTTTTAGTTTTTTGAAACAGGGTTTCTCTGTATAGTCCTGGCTGTCCTGGAACTCACTCTAAAGACCAGGCTGGTCTCAAACTCAGAGATCTGCCTGCTTCTGCCTCCTAAGTGCTGGGATTAGGATCATGTACCATGGCCACCCGGCTAGGAGCCTCGCTCTATTCACCAGTAGCCTCTCATAACAACCCCATCTGGAACAACTTTAACGAGGTCAGATGCAATTACATAATTGTATGTTCTGCCTCCCTACCCACAACTTCTCTGCCACTGTGTCCCCTTGTCACCCTGCCTTGTGAAGCTCGGCACTGGGAATAGAACTTGAGGCCTCACACACCCCAGGCAAGCGACCTACCACTTAGCTACAGCCTTCATTCAATGAATCATCTTCATTGTCGTGAATATTTGATATCCATCTGAACCATATACAGGAGTCACCAGAGAAACCACCTCTGATGTCCCACTCATATTTCCTATTCCCAGTGGTAAGGATGTTTTCTAGTGCTTATAACCTCCCAAAAATGTTGACTGAATAAGCAAGTCTTTGTATGTAAAAGTGAGCGTTACTAAATAGCCAGTGTGTTTCCCGTCAGATGTAGATTTTTTCCAATGTGAGCTATTTCTAGAATATTCTACTCTGCTCTAACCTTCTGTCTAATCCCGAGTCCTATACCATAATATTTGTACCTCCTGAACAGGAGTGGAGGGGGATGTTTTGATCATTCTACTTCAATGTAAGCCCCATGTAAGCTTGGTTTGGCTCACAGGTGCTTCCCTCTTCTAGGTAGAAAAGGGCTTGATGCTCAGTAAGTCTCAATAAAGAGCTGGTAAGAATGGATGGCTTCTAACTCTAAGCACAAAGCTAAGCCCTTAGCGAGTTTCTATCAGACAGGTAAATTGTCAAACAAGGCAAACTTTCCCCTTCTACTGTCCTCTTCTCCTATCTTCAACTAGAGCAGTGTAGCAACCTGAGGAGGTGGGCAGGCTTTGAAGTCGAGCAGTCTGGGTTTGAATTCTGACTCTTTTCCTTACTAGGTGCATGGCCTGAAGTGAGTGCTAAACATCTATGTGTTCCATTAACTCAAATGGAAAATGAACACAGAAATTTTTCCAATAGGATTTGCAGTTCATTTGAAGTAAACATCAAATGCTTAGCATGGTGCCTGGCATAGCAATTACTGCTATATTGTTATAACCCTATCAGTCTCAGCTCTCAGTGGCTCCGCTGTAGCTGTAGCATAGAGTCTACTAAACTCAAATCCCAGATGGACGAGGTGGCTTACCTATAACCTAATCAATCTAGAGGCTGAGTCAGGTTCAAGGCCAGCTGGGGCCACTTAGCAAGTCCCTGTTTCAAATAAACAAATAAATAAAACTTCTGTCTCCTCAGTTTGGGACAAGTGGCCCTCTCTTTCTAGCCTCCTCTTCCTATGCTCTCATGCTAACTCCCTTCAGCTGCTCTGTAACCGGCCTCTTCTGCAAAGTGCTGCATCTCCGCTAACTTGTTTGCCTTCTCTAGGATTCCTGCGAGCTAGGACTTCTTGCCCAGATTTACCTAATGATGAGACCAAGGCTCAGCAAGGAGAAAACACTTTCCCTGGGACACACAGGAAAGCTGGATTCCATCTATGTTCTAATTCACCCTCCTCTGAAATCCTAACTACAAAAGGCTCCACCTGTCGGGCAGCATGGGAGTTAGAAGTGCAGATCCAAGACCTACCAAATCTCAACCCGTATTCCAACCAGAAGCTCCCTGCCTCTGTGATCGTTGGACATGCTAAAGTCTTTGAGCATCACTATAAATCACTTTCTGTCAGTCAAAGTATGACCTTGTTTAACCCCCAGGTCAAGAAAGGTCAGCACCATTACCCTGTTCCATTCAGGGCAGGCCTCTCTTTAATGCTGCGGCTCTCCTTAATAATTACAGCCTCTCTTCCAACACGTCCCTTGGTTGTAGCATGGAATTTCCTACTGCGCTCTTTTTCCTCCAAACCTACCTTTTTTATTTCTTTCCATCCTTTGCTTTTTGTCATTACAGACTTTTATGAATGTTATCAGTAACAACCATTCCACAGGCTCAACATTATGTTGTCGTGAAATTTCTTCCATCCCGGGCCAGAGAGATGGCTCAGTGGTTAAGAGCACTGATTGCTCTTCCAGAGGACAGAGGACAGGCACATGGCAGTTCACAACTATCTGTCACTCCAGTCACAGGGATCCAATACCCTCTCCTGACTTCCATAGGCATGTGTGCACACGGTACACAGACATACAAGCAGGCAGAACACCCACAGCCACAAAGCAATAAAATAATTTTACAAATATTTTAAAGAAATTTCCCATGACAAATAAATTAGCCATTACTTTAAAGTTTAAGTTCAGACAAGTTCTTATGGCGGGGCAGATGGCAGTCACATTCTCTGCCGAAGTATTACAGAAATGGGCTATAGCCTGTTGCTAATGTTACCATCTGAAATCTCTTGACCTGGGCCTCTACCATCCTTATACCCTTCGGCCCTCTTGTCTTCCAGGCTCTTACTAGAACAGACCACTGAACTCTGCCTACAGCATTCAATTGCTTTTCTAGTCCAAAGTTGCCAAGTCTTCCACATTCCTCCAGAAATCAACATGGCCAGGTTCTTTGCAGCCACAGCCCACTCTCCGTATTATATTACTTTCCTGTCTGTTTGATAAAATGCCATGACACAGACAATTTACAGAAAAAAAAGTTTATTTTCTGTTTCAGGTATTCAGTTAAAGTTCCCAAGGGACAAAAATCCACTGTGGCAGGGATATGGGGTAGCAACTGGCAGGTCTGGCAGCCTGAGCAGGAAGCTAGCTGAGATCTCATCTCAGCCACCACCACAGAGCAGAGCGAGCCAACTGGAGGTAGGGAGAGGCTCTGAGTTCTCAAAGTCCACCCCCAGGAATATACTTCCTCCAGCAAGGCTCTATGTGTGCTTAGAATGAGATGTCCCCCAGAGCCTTGGGCATTTGAAGACTTTGTCCTCAGTTGATGCGGAAGCTTAGGAGGTGTGGCCTTGCTTGAGGAAATATGCCACTGGGGCAAGCTTTGAGAGTTTAAAGACTGCCATCATTTCTAGCTTGCTTTCTGTTTCACGTTTCCAGTTAAAGATATGAGCTCTCGGCTTCCCGCTGCTGCTGCCACGCCTTTGCTCTGTCATCAGGGACACTCACCTCACCTCTGGAACCACAAGTTTCAAATAAACTCTTCTGTAAGTTGTCTTGGACATGGCGTCCTTTGTTACAGCAATAGGAAGGTAACAATATATCATACCTCCTAAAGGTTCCATAGCTTCCCCAAACAGTGCCACCAATTGAGGACCAAGCATTTGAATATTTATATACAGGAGGAATTTCCCATTCAAACAACCACAGAAGCCCAAGATTTACCTTCAACTCATAGCAATCTTCCTGCCTCAGCCTCCCAAGTGCTGAGAATACAGATGTGAGCCACCAATCCCAGATCTCTGGTTCATTCTCTTAGGAAATATACACTGAGCTTGACATGGTGGCATATGCCTACAATCCTAGCATCTGGGAGGTAGAGGCAGGAGGATCGGGAATTTAAGTCTCTTCTACCTACAATGCATTTGAGGCCCTGGAAATGCTGAGCATGAATTGTGCCAGGTGCATAGTAAGCACTGAGTAAACGTTCATTGAATCAGTTTTTTTCTTCAAGCACGTGACTGCTTTGTGTGGGGTTGGTGGTTTGCCTTTTGAAACAGGGTCTTTTACGTTGCCTAGGCTGACTCTAACTCACCACCCTCCTACCTCGACTTCTCCGATGCTGAGATGGCAGGTGTATTGCACCACACCTGGCGTGACTGCGTTTATGAAAGCAATTTGGCACACTCAGGTTGTCCTCATTCAGTTGTATTATCCTTGACTGTCCATCCCTTCCTTCCACTGCCTCAAGCTCCTCTATATTCTCTAAGCATAGGGTCTGGCATCTCACAGGGCCTCCAGAACAAAGCGAATGCTGTCCCAGCTAAAAATAGACTATGCCTATAGTACTTTTAGAGTGGGGTGTTACCGGAAGTAAAGCCTTCTGATTGTCAAGAGTGGAGAGGAACAAGTGAGGTGACAGCCACCTTTGCTGCTCACCATCCCCGATCTTAGACTATTGTCACAAACTCTGCAACCTATTTTTTAATTAAAAAATTATTTTACATGTATGGGTGTTTTGCCTGCATTTATGTCTGTGCACCACCTTCATACCTGGTACCCACAGAGGCCAGAAGAGGGTGTCAGATCCCCTGGGACTGGAGTTATTGACAGTTGTGTGCCATTGTGTAGGTGCTGGATGTTAAACCCAGGTCCTCTGGAAGAGCATCCAGTGCCCTTAACCGTCTCTCTAGCCCCTGAAGACAATCTAGTCACTCATTTTTTTTCCCAGACCATCAGTGGAGCTGTGGGGTGTAGATCAATGAAAGCCCTTGCCTAGCATGGCAAAGTACTGAGTTTTATCCCAGTACAGAGGAGGGAGTGAGGGGGAGAGAGAAGACAGAGTCAGAGACAGAAAGACATAGAGACACAGAGACACAGACAGAGAGAGATGGAGGGAGGGTGAGCAAGGGAGTCCTTGACCCTCTCTCTCTCTCTCTCTCTCTCTCTCTCTCTCTCTCTCTCTCTCTCTCTCTCTCACGCACACACACACGGGTTAAAACCAGGACCCCAACAACCGGTGTCCTTTCACAGGAACAGAAGGAGAAAGGAAAGCCACATGTAGGAGCGGGACCTCCTAGACTGCAGAGAGCCTAGCTGTTCCCCAGTGTAGCCTCCCTTCTCTCCAGAGATTTAGAAAAGCATTTATTTCTAGGCCTCAATTTCCTCGTTTGTGAAATGAGGGGGTTGGACTCATTTCTAAAGCTCTTTCCAGCTCCGAGACGCTGTGCTACAAAATCAGAGAAATGTGAACCTTTGGTTGCTATGATCTGAAAATATTTTGAGTGTGGAGAATCAAAATTGTACAGCAGCACACGAACAAAATAATATGTTAATGACTAAGAAGATTGTATTTAATCCAATGGGAAACAGCAGAGCCTCTGGTGGTGCTGTGCACGCGTGTGTCTGTGCTCAGCTTCCTTCCTTGAGCTCAAACATATATTTTGAATCGCTAATATAGTAATCAGGCCTCTGGCAGCCTATCAGGCCCAAACACACGCACACACCACTTCAAATTAAAATGAGGGGCAAATTCACTGCTGCCTGCTTACATCTTTTTTTGTTTGGGTGGTTCTTTTAGAAGAAAAATTTTGTAGTGACGGTGTTGAATTGACAGCCCCTGGAGGCCTCTGGTTTCAGAACTGGGACACGTGGGCGGAGGAATAGGGATTTCATTAGCATCTTTCCTTTCCCACACCAACTGCCCCCTACACAGTCGACACGGTCTCACCCAATAGCATACACACCCGGACCCTGAAGGCTGGAGGGGTCAGATTGCTAATCCCCGCAGGCATCCGGGCCAGAACGTGTGCTCTGGGTCCTGCCTGCGGAAAGATGAGCTTGAACCGGCGGAGCTGAGTCCGAAGGGAGCCGGATGCGTAAAGGGTCAAGTCGCCGACCGTTCTTGCACCAAGGTGTCGTGACGGCTGGGAGGTGGGCGTGGCTCGCACGCGGCTCCGACTACAGCCCGGCTCCAAGTTCACTTCCACTGCGGGGCTGGTGTCCCAACCGGGCTAGCTAGGCCAGAGTCGCACGGCGTCGACGGGGTTGCCCCGAGGTCCCTACAAGCGTTGCAGAGGCGGCGGGCCCTCTCCGCCCGACGGCCGCGCCCGCACCGGGGCCCGCGCCGATTGGCCGGCCGGCGGTCGCTGGGCGGGCCGAGGCGGACCTCGCGGCCAGGTGAGGCGCCCCGCCTCTCGACCGCTCCAGGTGCAGTGGTGGGGACGGCAGGGTCCAAAGCCCGGGGTCCCCGGACAGGGCTGGGGCGCCATGGCCGAGTCCCAGCTGAGCTGCCTGGACGAGGCGCACGTGAACGAGAAGGTGACCGAGGCGCAGGCCGCCTTCTACTACTGCGAGCGGCGGCGGGCCGCGCTGGAGGCGCTGCTGGGTGGAGGCGAGCAGGCCTACCGCGAGCGGGTCAAGAAGGAGCGGCTGCGGGACTTTCTCTCCAGCCGGGAGCGCCAGGCCCTCCGCGCCTCCTGGAGCCCCTACGAGGAAGCCGTCTCCAAGGCCGGTAGCAAGGCCAAGTCCAAGGCCCCGGCCGAGCCCAGCGAGTCCCTCGCCTATTGGCCAGACCGCTCGGACACCGAAGTGCCCCCGCTGGACCTGGGATGGACGGACTCCAGCTTCTACCGCGGCGTGAGCCGTGTCACACTATTCACCCACCCGCCCAAAGAGGAGAAGGCACCGCACCTGAAACAGGTGGTCAGACAGATGATCCAGCAGGCCCAGAAGGTAGGCCTCGGCCCTAATCCTGCACCAGTGGGACACCCGCACTCTCCAACCCGACACGTACACCTGGTCTTGCTTCCTGGCCGCTCTCACTATCCTCCGGGAAATGGTCCCCAGCTCACCCTCACCTCGTGGAGCTGGGCTGAGACCTTTTGAAAGATGGATGTGAACGTTTGTGGCAAATCACAAAGCGCTGGACGGATGTTAGTCATTCCTACTGTGTCCGGAGGTGCCGGTGTTGTGTTCATGCAGCTCTGTTCCATCTTTCTTGGGCAGTGAGGAGGTTGTGAGGCCCTGTGTTAAACTGGTCTCTCAAACGGCTTGATCATGACCTGTGCCTAGGGATTTATTTACAAGGTTTATCTTTGGTCATTTCCCTATTTGATCTTCCTAGACTCACGAAGTGGGTGGTTGGTGTTGATCTCCCTTACCCTCCACGCCAGGTGAACTTTTCTTGGGAGCCCCTCTCCCCAAAACGACCGCGTTCTCACATTCTCACCCTTTCATGGGCTTGGTACTAGAGCCCAAGCAGGCTCGAATGAATGAGGAAAGTTATTTTGAGCTCACTGTGGCTTGGCCCGGTGCTGGGAGCTCCCACAAGGCAGGCACTGGACTCAGCCGCTCAGGAAGAGGCTCCTCTTTAGCCCATCTGCTCTGCCTGGGTGTTAAAAGATGTTTCCAAGGAGCCTGGTTAGCATCCCAGTTGGATAGCTGGCTGTGGGGTTGGTGAAAGACTAGTCTTTTCCTCTGTGCCCTTGGGTACTTGGGTAGTTTCCAGGTAAAATGTGGGCTATTGTATTCAATCTGAACTTCAGTTAGTTCTTTAGTATCAGTTTATCCCAAATATTGCATGGGATACATTGATGCCGAATGTGGCTCTTTGTTTGCCTGAATTCAGATTTAACAGGACAGCCTATGCTTTTACTTTTCAAACACTGCGCTGTGATAGACTTTGATCACAGGTGTTTATTGTGTTGGGGTATGTGGCACATAGGGATGTCAAAGGATATCTTTGGGGAGTTGGTTCTCTCCTGCCATGTGGGTTCTAGAAGTTGGATTCAGGTAGTCAGGCTTGGTGGCAAGTCCTTTCACCCCCTGAGCTGCCTAGTCAACCCTTCACGGGGATTTCTTAAGCCACATCCACAGCCCTTGCTGTCCAGAGGTTTGGGTTCACTGTCCATATTCAACTTCGCGAGTGTAATTAGAACCATCTTTTTCCTGGAGGCTGAACAGGATAAAAGATGCTAGAAGGGCAGTGAGGGGCTCTTCTTTGTGGGAGTGACCTAGGCTGTGGGCTAAGGTGGGTGGCTAGAGGAGAAGCTCGCTCTTCACTGCCCAGACTTCCACCTTCCTTCTAGAATAATTGTTCCTTGTCCAACTAAGCTTTCTTTGTATACTACACTGTGCTGAAGAAAAAGGCAAGGCTGGATACAAAGAAAAAAAAAAGAAAGAAAGAAAAGGAAAGGAAGTGGGTGGCAGTGCTGGGCAGCAGACTGTAGCTGGGGGTCAAAGGTCAGGACTCATGCTGTATTATCACAGCTGGAGGGAGCTGTAATATTCACCAAACTTATTTAGTGTTTGTGACACGTCACCTATTGCATTAGTGACTTTCTCATTTGCTTAAAAAAATATCCATTTATTCATTTGTGTGTGTGTGTGTGTGTGTGTGTGAGAGAGAGAGAGAGAGAGAGAGAGAGAGAGAGAGAGAGAGAGAGGATAACTTGAAAGAATTTGAAAGAATTTGTTTCTCCCTTTCTATGGGCGGTGACTTGTAGGTTTGGAATGGCAGAGGGGAAAAAAAAAAAAACCTGGGATGGGCAGCCTCTTGGTTGGAGCAGGAAGTGAGAGTGTTTTTTTTGTTTTGTTTTGTTTTGGTTTTTGGTTTTTCGAGACAGAAACAGGCTTTGGAGCCTGTCCTGGAACTAGCTTAGCTCTGTAGACCAGGCTGGTCTCGAACTCACAGAGATCTGCCTGCCTCTGCCTCCCGAGTGCTGGGATTAAAGGCGTGCGCCACCATCGCCCGGCAAGAGTGTTTTTTTATTATTATTTTGGCTTCAAAATGCAAAGAAGTTTGACTGTTGGGAGCTGAGGAGTCTTTGAGGCTTAGAAGACTTGTGTCAGCACCTTCTTTCACAGTAAGGAAATTGAGGCACAGAGCAAGGGTAGCACTGAGGTTGTCAGCAAACGCTGTTTCCTGCTAAGTCATCTCACAGTCTGGCCTCTTGTTTTTCACCACCCCTAGATGGCACAGATGTTTTCCTTGTCTTTGGAGAAAAAGAAATCAAGATGCAGGACAGTTAAGTTCATTGCCTAACTTAGTAAATAGCAGAGCTAGAATCCATACACTGAAGCCCTTGCTCTGAACCAATGTGCCTCCCTGACCTGCTGTCCTTTGTCACGCTGTGTGAGGATTCTGCAAGGAGTTTGAGTGGATCTAGTACGGTCACAAGCTGTAGTATCCATCATGTGCCCCTCTTAGAAGATGGCAGACACAGGCCCTCCCTGCTCCACTGCAACTTCTATGACAGGTCTGTCCAGTATTGTGGGGCTTTCTTAACTCTTTAAATAAATATTTAGCAGGATCTTTTGCCGTTGTGAACCAGTCCTATGTGTGCAGATTGACCTGATACTTATTTCCAGGATGTCTGCTGTGTGCCAGGCACTAGCCTTAAATATTTAAGCTGTGGACTTTTCTGCCCTTCAAGCATTTGCTTAAATGCCAAGGCTGTGCTAGAACGAAAAGGGAGTTTTGAGGTTGTACTTAGGAAGGCGCCTGTGGGAGGTAAGTTGCAGGTTTAGAGGGAGTGACTGAGCCGGAAATGAGAGATTACTTTTGCTTTAATGCAAAGAAGTTTGATTGGAGGGAGCTGAAGTAGACTGTGTTGCTTGATAGGGGTGTGTGCAGTGCCCTCTTTTACAGATAAGGAAACCGAGGCACAGAGCAGAAAAGAAATTTAGTTATAGAAAGACCAAGATCTCTACCTTTTACTCAAGGTATGGCACATCCCACTGGTGAGCACATTTCCTTGGCAATTGAATGAGATTCTCCTCCCTGTTCACCCTGAGGGAGGGAATTTCCCTGGTTTCCAGGGAGTGTCTGGTTGCCTTGAAGCTGGGTTAGACTGCTGAAATCCCATGGCCTTGGAGGGAAGGTGATCTACCTGGGTGCCAGGGTTTGGGGGTTTTATTTCATTTAATCTTTAGAATAATCCTATACGATGCTATTATTTTTGTTCCCGAAGACAAATAGGAACAAGCAAGCTGCTGTAACTTTTCCTCAGGGAAAGAGAAGGAGCCTAATTAGGGAACACTTTGAAAACACAATTTTGGCTTGGGGAGGTGTGGAAGCCAGTGAGGACCTGGGTCAATTTGGAGGTGGTACTCGGTCATAGGAGAAAAACCTCTGAGGAGTTACGTGTTAAGTAGTCACTCTCTGAGCTTCTGCAAACGGCAGAAACTCCTTCGCAAGTTACGCTAGTACCCAGCATTCAAAGATCCAGCCATGCTTGCTTGTGGGGTGGGTTTTTCTGTTGTTTTTCCACCTTGAGAGATCTGCTTATTTTAGGGTCGTTAATGATTTTCTTTGTCTACTTGAAATCCAAGCCTTTTAGAAACTCTGGCCTGTGCCATGCCAACAAGGAAGACCAGGGCCAGCTGCTGGGCTTGGGCAGCTCGGACCTGTGGAACTGCCAGGGAGTGTCTGTCAGCTGGGAAGCCAGAGGAAAAGGAACAAGCACCTTGGTCCCGCTGGGCTTGCATCCCTTTGATCATGGAGGGATGAGTGAGACACACTGCCACTCTTCAGTAGCCTGCTAATCCATCCTTATAATTCTCTATGACAAATGCTTCAGAGAAGGTGTGGCAGGAGAGACACTAGTCCCACCCATAAGCCAGGTTAGGGAAGGCTCCTTGAAGCTGTCTGAACATGCGACCTAGCAGGAAGGGTGAGAAGGTACCAAGCCTCTGCCTGTCCTTATGACCAGTGGCATCCATTTGACTCCTGACTCCTGTATTCCCAGGTCCTGTATTCCAAATGCACCAGCTATGCAGCTCTTCCCTCTTCTCCATGAGCTGCTTGATTTCCTTGGCACTGTAAGGCTGGCCTTTGTCCTCGTGTCACAGAGGAACCCTAAGGTCCCAAGAATGAAGTAACGTTTTTAGATCAAGGCCGAGGGGATTTGGAGAGAGGCTCCAGAGCACAAGGTGTGAAGATACAGCAGCTTTAACCAGACGTCTGGGCAAGTGGTGGGAGGCAAAGGTGAACAGCTGGGATTCAGTGCCCAAGGAATATAGTAAGTCTTGGAGTTGCCAGTTCATGTCACCAAGAGACCTGGTTATTCAGGTGGCAGTCTGTATTCTAAGGCTCCCCGTCTTTTCCCATGAACATCAGTCACCAGCCACATCCAACAAATTGTACCAAGTCCAGTGCCTTCTCTGTCCAGGTCCTGTGCTAGCCATCGGCACACAGAGAAGGAGATGCTGTCACTCCCTTGGGGATTTAGGACTGTGGTTAAAGCACTTGCCAGGCAATTATGAAGACCAGAGTTCAGATGACCAGAACCCCCGTAAAAGCTGGGTCACTGTGGTGGCCTACCTGTAATTTCAACCAAAGATGGTAGAGACAGGTGATCCCCAGAACAAGATGGTTAGTGAGACTATCATATTGGCAAGCTCTGGGTTCATTTGAGAGACCTTGCCTCAATGAATAAGGTGGAAGAGCTGCCAAAAATGCTCCCCAACATCAACCTCCACACGCATGTGCATGCACGCACGTGTCAGTATACATGCACACCACACCACATTCCTGAAAAGGGGGAGAAAGGCTTACATAATGTTTTTAACTCTTACTGGCTGGTAAAATTGTAGAGTCAGGTAATAATGCTCACTCATACATAGCATACCCATCTTGCTGAAGAGCTGGTTCTATTTCTGGCTCCCTTTATCTCATTCTGTTCCCTTTCCACCTCAGCGGGGCAGTTGATAGGAGATTCTGAGATGTCCCCCTGCCCACCCTCAAGACAATCATGTCTCCCTATGTAGCCCAGGTTGGCCTGGAGTTTACTACATAGTGCAAACTGTCCTTGAGCCTGCAATGATCCTCCACATCAGCCTCCTAAGTACTAGGATTATAGGCATGTGCCACCATGCCCCAGCTTGAGCTGCTCTTAGAAGAAGCTAAGTTAAATACAAGAGCCAAAGACAGCCTCTGAAGAGTTCAGGGATCTCCAGGACATACACATTGTCTCCTCTATCAACTCTTCTGCCCTTTCACAAGTGACTATTCTACATGGTCTTTGTCTCGGACACCCTTGGGCAGTTCTGCGGTCCTTGTCCCATGAGGACTGGTGGCTGGTGTCCCAGCTGCAGTTCCAGTCCCAGCTCCACAGCCCTGCTGGCTCTTGCCCTGGCTTGTCTGGGCTTCTCCTGAAATCTCTGAGCAAAATCTGCAGTCTTAGGAGTGGAGCTCTAAGTCTGTGTTTCTGCTCAGTCATTGTTTTGTTTCTGAGAACTGGGATCTCTTTGAGTAATGAAAACCCAACTTTGATGACAGTGCCAGAGCCAGGCTTTGGAGTTGAAGGTCTTCGCTTCTGTCTTGATCTACTCTTCTCCCAAGCTGGGATCTTTGGGACAAATGTCTTCCCACTTGAGTCTGCTGACCAATAAAATTGGACAGTGTGTATAGGTGCTTTAGAAATGGAGGGGTTGTCTGTGGAAGCTAAGGTCACCGGAAGCAAGAGTATTAATTGTTCTGGAAAATAACCTCTGCTTTCTCTGAGGGAGAGGGAAACTGCAGCTAGAGTTGGGAGACTTGGGGCCTGAGGCTCGCGGCAGCAGGTGTGCTTCCTGTTTCCCTATAGAGAGCTACTCACACCTCCTTTTTGTTCATCTGTTGGCCATGCTTTGGTAGAAGTATGGAAAGCTGGCAGTTTCCCCTGCTCCAGCCTGTGGCACCCAAACTCCTAAACCTTGAGGCTGGGATCCCTTTGGACTCTGCTATGGTCAGAGAAGAATAAGAAGGAAAAGCATGAAAAGACCCCCATTCTCCTCATCCCCCCTCCTAAACTGGGAAGGGAAAGCACGATTGAAGATGGTCCCTGGAAGGCCTGGCTACCTGCATGGGCTCAACCAGGGTCCCTGGACTGTCTAGAAATATTCCCCACATCCTTTGGGGGCAGAGACCTAGAGCTTCCTTGGGAGAGGAGTCACCAGCCAGGAGTGAGCTACACTTCTGAGCTGAATGCAGCTTTGGACCATTTCTTTCTTTGTTGTTTGTGTGTTGGGGGGGGTCAGAAATCTTACACTCTGGGTTCCTGAAATACTGACAGAGATGTGTACCCCTCCACTAACCCCAGAGCAGAACATAGAAAGTGGGGCCTTGGTAAGCTTGTTCACGATTTTCTCTAGGATTCGTGGTTGTAAAGCAGGGTCTGTTGGGCAGAGATCTCAGATGATCCAAGCCTCTACCAGAGAAAGGCATCCAAAGCTGGAAGCCGGGATCGGGAGAGTCCTCATTTTTGCCTACTCTGGCTGTCTCTTTTCCTTGCTTACTGGTTGTCCCTGGGTGAGTTATTCGATTTAGCTTGGCCCCTATTTCTGCTTCTGTAACATGGGGGTGATTTTTACTGTGTTGTTTACAGTTACAAGATGGTGCTAAGAACCACAAGGACTGTGCCTTGAAAAGAGGGAGAAAGGAGAGTGCCTGTTTCCTCTAACATCCTGAGGCTCATGGGAGGTACGAGGCTCTAGGACCTGGGCAAGACCGATTAAAATCCCACCCAGATCAAACTCTTTCGTGTCCTTGGGCAAGTGTATGTTATTATTAGGAATTGTACTTTGGGGCCATCTCTTCCCTCTGAAACTTCCAGAAACATTCAGAATGTATTTGTCATCAGTATGCTTTGCCAGTCCAGCCCTGGAGGCTTGTAAACTGGCTCAGGAGACAGACAAGTCCATGGCTATAGCTGCCCTGATCAGTGTTGGGGCAGGTACCACAAACATAGGGGTGTGGGTAGATTCCCTAGATGGTCCTCTTTGAGGCCGTAGCCCCTAGACTTGTGTTTTCCCTAGAAGGTGAGGACCCTTTTAGGGATTCCCATACTAACACCCCTCCCCCTCAATGTTCTCAGCCCTCAGGATGCTGCCTCCCTTTGGCTGCTGGCCAGCCCTGCCTCCCTCATAGAATATACAAAGCAGAGCCTGTTCTGGGGCCAGCCACCAATCCGAGCCCGGGAGGAAGCAGGGCAGAAAACAGAGGTCCTTCCTGCAGGGCTGCCTGCCTGCCATGGCTCCTGGTACTAACTGGCACTTAGGTAACCCCCTCGCCTCTCCAGGTGCTCTGAGCAGCCAGGCTAAGCTGGAGCTCCTGCTTTCTCCAGCTTTCCCTTTCCTTCCTGAAATCCATGAAGTCCGCTCTTGCTAATGATCCCAGAATCTTAGCCCTGGAAGAGAGCTGATGGCTTTCTAATGATTAGTCTCTGGCCCAGCTTTCTGATGATCTGTATTCATCCTGGGAACAGTTTGTAGGCTGGTCATCATTGTGCTGGACACGTGGGAGGCTCTGGGAAAATGTTTCTCTCTCTCTCTCTCTCTCTCTCTCTCTCTCTCTCTCTCTCTCTCTCTCTCTCTCTCTCCCCCTCTCTCTCTTCCTCCCTCACTCCCTCCCTCTCCCCCCTTCTCTCTGTCTCTGTCTCTTCTTAATAAGTCAGAAGATGGTGGGTTGCAGGTAGGGCCCAGGGCTCTTCCTTTCTGTGGCTTCTGGACGGCAGACTGTGAAAGACCTTAACTTCTCCTCCCAAGGGGTTTTCAAATTGTCCAGAGAATCCTCCATCTGTGTGGTCACTCAGCCTGTCTTACCAAGAATGTACTGTATGCCAGCTATAAAAAATTGACAGGTGAATTAAATGTGAACCTTTCCTAGATCTAATGGCCGAGGCAAAAAGAAAACACATTTCAGTGCAGTGAGAACTGGGAGATGGTGTTGATAGCTATTGTATACTGGGTACTTAAGCTAGGTATTTGGTTTTTGTAGTGATGGAGATCCAATCAGGACTCTGTGTGTACTGGAGATCCAATCAGGACCCTGTGTGTGCTGGAGATCCAACCAGGACTGTGTGTACTGGAGATCCAACCAGGACTGTGTGTGCTGGAGATCCAACCAGGACTGTGTGTGCTGGAGATCTAACTAGGACCCTGTGTGTGCTAGAGATCTAACTAGGACCTTGTGTGTACTGGAGATCCAACCAGGACTGTGTGTGCTGGAGATCCAACCAGGACTATGTGTGCTGGAGATCCAACCAGGACCCTATGTGTGCTGGAAATCCAACCCAGGTCTGTATGTGTGTGCTATAGAAGTGATTAACTCACCAAACTACATCTCCATCCCCAACAGCTCTTTAGACTGTAATACCACAGCAATTTATCATTTTATAGATGAGGGAACTGCAGGTCATAGAGGATGAAGTCACACTGCTGGTCAGTGGTGGAACTGGATGGAGCTGAGATGAGCCTGAGACCTAGGCTTGCCCGTGTATGCTGAGATCCCAAGGAGCCTAAGGCAGGGCAGACAGTGGGTGGGCTGTGTGTAAGGCTGAAGGCCTGAGCTCTGTGAGTCCACAGTTCCCCTCCCCCAAATGTAGCCTGACTGCCTTCAGCTACCAACCCCTCCCTAACCTAGTCCCCTTAACCCCCTTAGTCTCACACACACACACACACATACACACACACACACACACACACACACACACACACACACACACAGCTCTAGGGAAGCCCTCCCAAGGCCATATCAACTCTCAATGGCCTCAATCACTCCTGCTGCTTCTCAGAACCTTCCAGGCAAGCTGCCAACCTGTTGTCCCACTCAAGTAGGTCTGTCAGCAAACACCTCGTCAAGCATTTCTTAAGACCTGCCTTACTCTGCAGTGCCCTGCTCTGCCCAAACTAGTGGATGATCCAAAAACTCGTTTGTATATCTTCATTGGATTTTTTTAAGTAGCTGATTTATCTTCCTAATTATGTTTGGCTTTAAGCTAATGTTAAAATGAGCTTGCATTAGATAATTTTCACTAATTAACACCAGCTTAGTGCAGGGAAAGTCATCCTAAAAGCATGTCTTGGGGCAGAGAAACCTGGCCTATGATCTTAAAAAAAATTGTTGTGCTGGGTGGTGGTGGCACAAGCCTTTAATTCCAGCACTCATGAGGCAGAGACATGCAGATCTCTGTGAGTTCGAGGTCAACCTGCTCTACAGAGGGAGTTCCAAGACAACCAGGGTTACACAGAGAAATCCTGTCTTGAAAAACCAAAAAGAGAAAAGGAAATAAAAGAAAATTGCTGTGCTTATTCCCCAGCAGGTCACGTATGCTTCTTGGTGGTTGAATGAGTTGATCTTGCGCATGTGAGTATGTATGTCCTCTTTCTCTGGAGCAACAGCTTGAGTCAGGTCTCCCTTGTAGGTCCCCTTCATTCAGCCTTGTGTCAGTACAGATGTTACAGGATCAGATCAGTAGGAAGTGATCTCTGGCATGCAAGCAATGCGCCCCACCCTGCAGGTTCAGAGACAGGGCTTTGAACTGAAGCTGAGGTGTCTGGAGAGGAAGTGGCCTGCCTGGGCACAGTTGGCTTCCAGTGACGCCAATGTAACCAGGGAGCCTCGTGTTTAATAATGTCTAATTAGCAAGTCAAAAACAATGTAACATGGCTCCAGACAGCTGGGAAGCTAAGGCTCAACAAAGCTCAGATGTCCCACTGGTAGGGTGGGGACAGCCTGACAGCCACACAAGGAAAAGGATCTTGTTGAAATCCTGGCTTTGGTTTTGTCTTCTTGGTGGGCATAATTCAGGTCCAACCCACATCATCAGCTCCAGAGGGAATCCTGCTTAGGCACATGCTGTGTGCACAAAGAGAGACACCAGCATGACCCTAATGGGTAGATCTGAGCAGACATGCATCCTAGGGAGGGTGCATACTGCACTGGGGACAAGGGATAGAGAATGATCCTGAAACAGCCTCTGTAAGGGTGAAACAAGGGCCTGAACGGAGATAGAACAGTCCCCTCACCACATGGACAGGGTGCTGACAGTATGAGTTGAGGTATAGGGCTTCTAGCCTGCTCAGCTGTTTGGAAGGCAGGTCATCTCGGTGAATTCATTGTTGGGGGGAAGTAGAAGAGCAAACTTTGGGAATGTGAAACACCTTCAGCCAGTCTGAGGGGCGGGGCTATGGCTTGCTGCTGTAGGCAGCTGGGAGCTATGGAGTGTTTGGGTAGAGACAGCATACTTTGGTTTGTGTCATGGGATCCATATACAGGAAGGAGGAATGGCAGGGACAGGGTAAGCTAGTAACCAGTTAGTGCTGAGAACTGCATGTGCCATACTCCGCCATGGAGGAAGGGTAGGGAGGGGCCTACACAACTGTGTCTGTGTAGCGGATCAGACACAGTTCTGTCCAGGTATCATTATATTTCTTTTCTAATGACTATGAAATAGCCACATTTTCTAGATGCGCATCAGAGAAATTAAGCAACTTGTCTCTATCTTACAGCCGATGTAGAACTCCCAATTTCAAAGTCTGTTTTCCCTACTATGCTTTTGGACTATGGAGATTTAGGGCCAGGGTGGAAAGAAGCAAAGGCTGTGGTTCGGATCAGGGAGTGTTCTTGTGTGAGGTCCTGCAACTTGAGTCCCTCCCTCCGGGGCTCTCTCAGTCTGCTTTACCTTTTTACACCAGGCTGCCCTGGGTTACATAAACTGGAAATTTGAAGTGTCATTCAGATGGGGCCTGTTGCAGCGTGGATGACAAAGGAAAGTCCCTGTATGGACCCAGAGTGCTTTCCATGCCCAGGAGAATAGTTTCCATATGCAGGAAGTCTCCTAAACTGTGGTGAGCTCGACAGGCTCTGGGCATGCACACACTCATGTGCATATGTCACATACATACCACAAGAGCCCTGTGAAGATGTCCCCTTCCCCATGTAACAGTGAGTAAATGGCCCAAACCACACAAGCAAAAAGGTTTTCTGTCTCCAGGTTCTATATTATTTTCCAGACACTAGCTAGCCTTCACTCAAGGTGACCAACTCACTCTGCACTCAGACCATATGGGGAGGATAGGGGTGCCGATCCTAGAACCCAGGTATCAGAATCTTTGGGGTGTGGGATCCACATTCTGGACCGGCCTCCCCGCTCCGTCCCTGGTGTGTCTCCAAGTGATTCTTTACATACTGAAAGCTGATAACTGTGGGTGCTATCCTGCTAACCTTGACCTCTTGGGGGATAGCACAGAATAGGATTCCACTCTCAGGGTATCTGAGTACAGGCTATTTGATCAGACCCAGCCAGCATGGCCCTCAGCAGTGGGAAGGGAAGGGTTGCTCTGTGAACCAAGGCAAACCAACCTTCTACCTTGTGTAGAATAACCAGATTGGTGGCTATTCTGGGAGGCAGCAGTTGGACCTGTTTGCCCAGCTTCTGCCTTCCTTAACCAGAAGGCTAAAGATATGGGGAGTTAGCTTGATAGCTAGTGAATTTAATGAGTCCTCATAACTACACAGGTAATCTTGAAATTTCACAGTCATGACCTTATCCAAACCTCTCAACAGCCCTGCAAGGCAGTCATGTGGGCTGAAAGTTGGGTTCCAGGCTCAAATAGGGAGCTATCAGCAAAGTACCCACCCCCAGCTCTTTTTCCTTCCTCCACCAAGAGAAGTGGCTTTCACCAGCATACATCTGAGGTCAGCAGGCTGGTCCCATGCCTTTGGTTTTCCTTCCACAGAGAAGTGGTGCAGATTGTGATCTTACAGCCCCTGCAGCCATACCTGCCTTTGGTTCCATGTCACGTGAACTGGGTAGGCTTGTG
This sequence comes from Arvicola amphibius, assembly GCF_903992535.2. Lineage (NCBI taxonomy): Eukaryota > Metazoa > Chordata > Mammalia > Rodentia > Cricetidae > Arvicola > Arvicola amphibius. Next base: position 37,080,889 of record NC_052055.2, on the reverse strand, counting down.
GGGAGAATTGTGTTGTCTGTCTCTACCCACAGTCTCCACTGGCATCCTGGTTTTGTGTGCCCTCGGGTGGCCTGGGGTTCTGTAGCTTGTTATGTCCATATTGCCTGGGGAAACTGTAACCACTCCTGATGCAGGAACGTCCAGGCCTGGAGTCAGAACCCTGAGCTCTAGTCTCAGCTGTCCCAGGACCCCTCTGGATGACTTGAAGATCGGAATTGGGCTAATTGCTGTCTAAGTCTCTCTCTGACTGTGAGAGATTTCTTGAGTTTGAAATATTTCTGAACGTAGGGGCCGAATACAATGGCAGCCTGCGTGTGGATGCGGTCAAGCGGCTTTGTGGGGGCTGGCATGCAGATGCTCTCTGCTCCCCAGCTTTGCACTCTGTCATAGGGAGGAGGCTGCCTCTTTGTAGTTGCACAAAGGCTCTTGCTGTGTGTGCTGGGGAAGGCACTGCATTCTGGCCTGGGTTCCTTGGTGTAGGAGCTCTCCCCCTTGGTTCAGTATTGTTCTCAGTCAGGGCTTGCTGTGCCTTCAGGATCTTCAGTAAGCAGAGTGAAAGCAGAGCCACAGACTTGTGAACTGTCGCTTAGGCAACAGCACCATTCTCTATGCCCTTGAGGAAGAACTTCAGCTCTGCCTTCTAGCAAAACCACCTCACCAAAACTCTTACTCCATGTCTGTTTCCGCCCTTAACCCAATGCCTCGTCATTAATGACATAAAGGAATCTGCAAGTTCATAGCCATATACAACACACACACACACACACACCTCCGTTTAGATACGGAGAAGGCCTGTCCTGAGCTCTCTGTCAAGGACAGATTCTGAAAGGAATCTGCCTGTGTCCTCCATCAGAAGCCCACAGCCTCAGGGAGGTGGAGATGGCACTGGAGTGCCCAGAGCCTCTGTTGTTTGCTTAGAGTACAGACAGGCAGGAAGCAGAGTGTGGGTAACATTTCTCAGAGAAGGAACTCAGGAAGTTCTTCGAGTTTTAAAAGCTGCAGGGATGCTTCATCAGGTTATAGAAGTTTCAGAAACAGAAGGATGAACCACACAATATTACATACTCAATGAGACATTTACTTGTTCATATATAGCAATACTTGATTTTTATCCCTGGGGGTAATGCTGCTAGTACCCAGTGAGTAGTGACCCGCATGCTATTAAATTCCCTACAGTGACAGAGGTCACTAGTGCTTCAACAGAGAAGCCCAGGGTTAAGGTTATTGTAGGTCATTCTGAATGACCCAAAACACAAGACAGAGGTGAGGCTTGCCCCACTGATTGGCCTTGCCTATGCCAGGTCTCTAGGAGTTTGGACCTTTTGAGGGCCATGGGACCAACTGGTTCATCAGCCTTGTTTTAGGCTATGGAGAAGAAATCAGAGGGCAGAGGTGACAGGAGGGACCAACCACAAAGCTATTCCAGAAGTTAGCCAAGAGACAGGGCCTGTGCTAGGGTGATAGTATTTATAGAACAACAAGGGGTAATGGCCCAGAGAGGGTTCATGGGGCACAGTGAGATGTGAGGACTGATAAGATTTCTTCAGTGAGGAGGAAAAACCAACAGACTCTGACTTTGCCTGTGATCGGAAGGATGTAATTTGGAAGTGCCTTGGGGCAGGCTAGGGGATCTGTCCCAGAAGCCAGCAGCTCTGTGGGTGTAGACATCTGTCAGAACCTTCTGCAGTCTGGGTCATCTAAACATACGGGACTGCAGGGCAAGGCAGAGCCCTCCTCATCTCTGTTTGCACATGGCAGTTAGGGAAAGCTAGAAGAGTCATTAAAGTTGAATAGCAGATAGAAGGGCATTCTAGGGCTTCCCAGCACCTCCTTCTCACTCCCCGGCCCCTGCTGCCTGGGCAGCCGCCCCTGCTGCCTGGGCAGGCTATGAAAGGAGAGATGATGAGCTAAGGAAACACCCATGAGGAGTCCTACAGCATCAGAGCCTCTTTGCCAGTGTGCCTGCCACAGCTCCTAAACAACTGCCAGCTTGCATTAACCTCTCTCTCTGAGTCACGCCTCAGTAGGTAACCAGGTGAAGGATGCTGGATGTGGAGCCAGCCAGAGGGGGCAGTGTTTTTCTCTCCTGATCAAATCTGTTTCCCTGGATTCTGAGCCTGTAAAGTCTTGTTTTATTTTTTATTATTTATTTACTTACTTATTTATTGGTAAGCTTCAAGCCTCCATCTTCACCAGGAGCCTTGGAGTAGTCAGACTCGGCACGCTTAGTGCTGCAGCATGGGGAATGGAGCTGGTTTTCTTGGCCTGATGCTGAGGATGAATGTCAAGCAGGGACCCTCAGAGACCAAAGCACAGGGTGCTTATCACCGCTCCCCAACTAGATTGCAAGAGCCAGCGTGCAATTGATTTTTCTCCATACTACAGACATTTCCTTGTTTAATTGGTAGTGGCACAGATGGCTGACTCTCACCAGGGTGTCTAGGCCTCCGATGAGATAGTCCTGGGAACTGTCTGCCTCTCACATTCTTAGGCAGGGGCCAGGGCAAGTCTTAACTTCTCTGCTTGCTTTTCCAGGTACAAAATTAGTAAAAATGGGGATCCAAGAAGTCAGCTGGAAACTGGCCTGGCTGTCCTAGGTGACGTGTGATGACGCTGAGCTGGACTCTGGGGAGAGTTTAGAAATGAGAGAGGGCAGTCGACCGTGGTTTCAGTCAGTGTGGGATGAGAAAGTGCTTAGTTACGGCACAGATGTGGCGGTCAAACGTTTTCTGTCAACCTTTGCATGGGTGCGGGGGAAGCTTATATCCCCCTGCAATGAGGAGTACTCTGTAGGACCATGTTACCATGTACCTCACCCCCACCAAAGGCTGCTGTACCCTCCATACCTACAGCGGACTGTGTCAGTCCCACTGGGGGACTTGAGCATGTGTTTTGTTTGATTAGTTGGCCTCAAGTACAAAAGACCTGACATTGTTCATAGTTCGCAGTCCCCTGGTGTCATTAGTCTACCAAAAGACCCCCTCATCTTCTCTTTCTCATGTCTTCCCATTCCTTTCTCCTATGCTCAATGTAAGTCCTTGGACATGTTTGTATTCTAGAAAAATATATAGTATCATAAGACTATTTTATGTAACTAGTATTAGACTATAGATTTCACTACAACATTGTGTGTGTGTGTATATATATATATATATATAGAGAGAGAGAGCTCCTTTTTTCTTTTTTCTTTTTCTTTCTTTCTTTCTTTTTTTGAGACAAGGTTTCTCTGTGTAACAGCTCTGGCTGTCCTGGAACTAGCCCTTGTAGACCAGGCTAGCCTCAAACCCACAGAGATCTGCCTGCCTCTGCCTCCCAAGTGCTGAAATTAAAAGCATGCATCACCACCATCCTGCTAAGATGGCTCCTCTTATAGGCTAGGCTGGCCTGGAACTTGCTTTGTAGCCAAGGATAACCTTGAATTCCTGATCCTCCTTCTGTATATCCTAATGCTGGAATTACAGAAGCAAGCCAACTATCTGAAAGGATGGCTCAGCAGGTAAGAGCACTTGCTGCTCTTACAGAGGACCTGGATTTTGTTCTCAGCACCCTCATCAGGCAACTCACAACCACCTGAAGAGACCATGTCTCCTCTGGCCTCCTCGGCACTCACATGTATGTGACACACATTTAGATCCACATATATACAAATAAAATAAGTCTTGGAAAAGCTCTAAGAACTAAGAACTGGGCATGAAACTCATTCATTGCTTCCGTCAGCTATGGAGCATCCTCTCCTATGCCGGCTTCCTTACCTTGTCTTCCAGAGAAAGATATTGAAATTGTTGCCAGTTCTTTGTTTTCCCAAGGGAAGCTGTAGTGAGTGTCTCTTTCCGTCTTCTCTTATAGACTTGTGCCAAGATCCAAGCGGTTCCCTGGTAGTTGGCTAGGTATGCTTTACTGTCTCATAGCACACACTTGAATCACACTTACTCTAGTAAGTTCTACTACCACACCTAGCTCTTATTTTACTGTTCCTTAAATCTCTACTGCATCTGTAATTAATTCTTCTTTTCATTCTGCATTTTGTTTGTGTCTCCTCTTTCTGTCAGCCTTTCTAGATATTTGTCTGATTTTAGTCCTTTCCAAGAATGGGTTTTTTAATTTGATGTTTCTAAACTATCATGCAGCAGTGAGATGTGCTCTTGGGTCAGGTGTACCTGTTTCTTGTTTTGCCGTGTACTAGCTGTGTGACCTTGGACACATTACTTGGACCTATGAATTTACTTACTCAATTGTGAAATGGGAATAATGGTCCTTCCCAGTAGAGCAATTGTGAAGAATCAGATTAGAAAAGTTACCCAAAATGCATGAGTATTTGGGGACTAGTTAGTGCATGTTCACACCCATCCTCAGCCTGTGCTAGTCAGGGTTCCCCAGAGAAACAGAATCAGTCGTGTGTGTGTGTGTGTGTGTGTGTGTGTGTGTGTGTGTGTGAACAGTGATGGGAGAAAGGAAAAAAAGGTTGATTTTCTTGGCATTTGGTGGTATGATTGGATGCTGATATTGATGATGATAATGCCAGGTTGTCATAAACTTTCTGTACATACAAAGATGGTCATGAACTCCTGCTTTTCTTGCCTCCACCTTCCAAATGCTAGGATTCCAGGTATGCACTGCCACACCTGGCTAGAGAGATTACTTTTTAGATGAAAGTCTAAAACCTCAGGGTAAACCAGCAAGCTAGAGACCTAGGGGAGAGCTGTAGTCCAAGTTCAAAAGCATATGGCCTGCAGAATTTCTTCTTATTCAGGAGAAGTCAGTCTTTGTCTATGAAGGCTTTTAACTGATTGGAGGAAAGTCAACACACACAGCGCGCATGCGCGCACACACACACGCACACACACACACACACACACACACACACACACACAAGAGAGGGGAGACTGCTTTATTTGAAGCCCAAAATATACCTTCACAGAAACATCCAGAATGGTATTTCACTAAATATCTGGATTCTATGGCCCAGCCAAGTTAATGTGAAATTAAAAACCATAGTGCCTCAGAGTGTCTTTGCTGGAGCTGTGCCTTTAGTCAGAAGTGTTCACTTTGTAGGTCCCTCAAAGCAAGGAAGGCACAATCCCCCTGTCTCGGCCCAGTGCCCCTGGCCAGGACACACTCACACATAGCAGCCCAGCCAAGTTCCCTGCCCAATTCTTACCCTGCCCCTTTCTTTTCCTCATTCCTTTCTCAGGCCCCAAAAACACCCTATTCATTGTAAGGCTTGTTTTATTCTTCCCTTTCCTAGCTAAAAGCAGTGCTCGTCTATCTCTGCTGCACGTCACCTGTCACTTGTCTAACTCTTAAGACGTTTATCTCCTTCACCTTACGCCTTAGTTATTTCGTGTAAGTGGCTTATCATCCTTGTGGCAATTGTAACTTATCTGTCTCTAGATCCTCACTGTGCCTCTGAGGGCCCAGTAATCAGCACGTGGATGTTAATGATTGGCAAATGGAAGAGCTAGAAAGCTGGGTGGTGGTGGTGCACAACTTTAATCCCAGCATTTAGGAGGCCAAGGAGGCAGAGGTAGATCTCTGTGAGTTTGAGGCCAGCCTGGTCTACAGAGTGAGTTCCAGGACAGCCAAGGCTACACAAAGAACCATGTCGAAGAAGAAGGAGGAGGAGGAGGAAGAGGGGGAAGAAGAGGAAGAGGAAGGAGGAAGAAGGAAGAAGAGAAGAACTAGAGAGAGCAATAAGTGATATTGTGGGAAGTGAGGAAGTAGGAGCCCGCAGAGGCTGGACTGTGGTGGAGTGGAGTGTGAAGATGGTGATGGTATCGTAGGTAACAGAGGTTTGCTGGACGTAACACTGTCCAGCACTGCTCTGTGTCAATGTGTGCCATTGAGCCCTCCACACATTGAGTTAGGTGCCATTATTAGCTCTATGTTCCTGCCAAGGAGTCCAGGGTGCTGGAGTTGGCTTGGCTGTAAAATCTGTATTTTCAACTACTGTTAATTGAGGACTCACTGTGTACTGGGTATGTGTGGCCTTATCTCTAATCCTCATGGCAAATGATAAAATACAGGGCATCTCCACTTTGCAGTTGAGGAAGCAGGCTCCCTGCGGTCAAGTATCTTGCCTAAGGTCATATAAGTAGAAAGTGATGGGTCTGCCGTGTTTGGGGCCCACAAGAAAACTCTTCAAAATGTGATGGCGGCTGTTTTGTGCAGGAAAATGGAAGCAGCTTAAATTAGAAAACTGAGTCTTCACAGCTGAACACTTGGCAGAGTCAGATGAACCCTGCAGAAGATAGGGAGGAAGGACGATAGGAGCCAAAGGGCCAAGGACACCACGAGAACATGACCCACGGAATCATGGCTCATAGGGACTCACAGAGACCAAAGAGACAAACACGGACCCCGTATGGGTCTGAACTAGGTCCTCTGCATATACCTTATGACCATGTTCTTGTGGGACTCCCAACAATGAGAGGCAGGGTATCTCTGACTCTTTTACCTGCGCTTGGGACCCTCTTCTTCTTATTGGGTTGCCTTGTCTAGGCTTGATGTGAGGGTTTGTGTCCAGTCTTTTTTTAAATATTTATTTATGTATTATGTATACAATATTCTGTCTGTGTGTATGCCTGCAGGCCAGAAGAGGGTACCAGACCCCATTTCCGATGGTTGTGAGCCACCATGTGGTTGCTGGAATTGAACTCAGAACCTTTGGAAGAGCAGGCAGTGCTCTTAACCTCTGAGCCATCTCTCCAGCCCCTTGTGCCCAGGCTTGTATCTTGTTAGGCTATGTTGTTTAATGGATATCCCTGGGAGGCATGCTCTTTTTGCTCTTTTTGCTCTTTTTTTTTTGAAACAGTAAAGGAGTGGATCTGGGGGAGGGGGAGGTGAGGAAAGGACTGGGAGGAGTGGAAGGAGGGGGAAACTGCGGTCTGGATGTAACATATGAGAGAAGAATAAATGTTTAATAAAAGCAAAACTGGGGGACTGGAGAGATGACTCAGAGGTTAAGAGCACTGGATGCTTTTCCAGAGGTCCTGAGTTCAATTCTTAGTAACCACAAAGCAGCTCACAACCATCTCTAGTGGAATCTGATGTTCTTCTCTGGCATAAAGTTGTACATGCAGATAGAGCACTCATATTCATAAAATAAATCTTAAAAAAGAAAAAAACAGAACTGGGTCTTCCCTGGGGTGAAAAGGCCTCTGCTTCTAAGGGGACACAGTCAGGACTGGTGAGGGCTCCTAAGCACTGCTCTTAATTTGATGATGAGGTAGGGAAAAGGCTGAGCATCAGAGGTCAGGGGTACCTGGCCAACTCTAACTCTGTCAGCATCAGCATCAGGGATAGCTGCAGGGAGACAGAGAGCACAGACCTGCTGAGAGGGTGATGTTCCTACAGATCTGTGGCTGATGGAAATGCACCCTTGCCTTAGCGTCTCCTTACACTTGCCTTTCCATGGGGCAGCAGGGGCAGCTCTCTGCAGGTTTCCAGCCCTCTCCTGTTATGGCTTCCGAAGAGTTCTGGAAATTTCCAGAGCGGGCTGAAGTACCAGGAGCAGAGCCTGCACCCTTGGACCCTTTGCCTGAATTCAGTGTGCTTTAAAATGTGGGTGCCTGAAGAACCCAGGAGTGGTATCAGGTAGGGTTTTTGACTCTTGGTCATCAGTTGCCCCAAGGCAAGGTGGTCCTCCCTGGGCAGGTTGTCTCAGAACATGTATCAGTCACAACATGTCTCAGCAGCACCTTCTCTGTCCAGGTCATTGCTGTCGTCATGGATCTTTTCACTGATGGGGATATATTCCAAGACATTGTAGATGCTGCCTTTAAGCGCCGAGTCCCTGTATACATCATCCTGGATGAAGCAGGAGTAGGGTACTTTTTGGAGATGTGTCAGGGCCTGGAACTTGCTGACTTCCGCATTCGGGTGAGTCGCTTCAGTGGGATAGGTTATGGGCCTAAGATAAAACAGGAGACTCCTGCCCTTTCCTCTGGCTCCTCCCACTTCCTCCTCCCAACCGCAAGGGCTCAGATTGACTTCAAGATCCCAATATTTTTCCTTCTATGTAAAGTCATGACTCAGGAACTTGTAACTGCTTACTTTTATATTGCTAATACCTTCTGTTGTCCTAGAGCTGCTGAGGTGAAGGAGGCAGCTCTCACCCAGTCCTGGGGTGGTCATTCTGTGGAACCACCGGCTTCATGGTCAGGTTCAGCATAGGGCTATAGTTCTCTGGTTGGGAACTTGAGCAAGTACTCTCCTGAACTTTTTGAAAGTAAAACATGTAAGGCTGAAGGAAGCAGAGAATTTTGGAAAGCCTTGGGCAGTAGTCAGGATCTGTGGTCCTCTCCCAAAGCAAGACCTTGGTGCAGAGTCTCGAGGCCTCCCCAGACAGGGCAATGGTGTCTCTCTCTTCTCTACAGAACATCCGTGTCCGCTCTGTGACAGGAGTTGGCTTCTACATGCCCATGGGGAAGATCAAGGGGACTCTCTCATCGAGGTTCCTGATGGTGGATGGAGACAAAGTGGCCACTGGATCTTACAGGTGTGTTGGACCAGGACAGGGGAAGGGGGCCCAGGAGACCTGTATTCATGGTAATTGGTAATTGTTCAGGGATGTGCTAGCCTGGAGCTTCCACAGTCATGGTTGTTGGGTTTTTTATTTGTTTGTTTGTTTGTTATGAGTGCTCTGTCTGCATGTATACCTGCAGGCTAGAAGAGGGCATCGGATCCAACTATAGATGGTTGTGAGCCACCATGTGGTTGCTGGGAATTGAGCTCAGGACCACTGAAAGAACAGCCAGTGCTCTTAACCACTGAGCCATCTCTCCAGGCCCAACAATCATGGTTTTGAGAGGCATGGTCTGTCCAGGTCGGAAACAGCCTCCTGCCCAGTTCCTTTCCTCAGAATTTCTATTGACAGATGAAGTATTCCAGAGAGAAGATCAACCCTTCATAGGCATTAAGCGTTGCCTGCCTGTAATGGTCCTCAGCAGCCGGCTGTATCTTGAGGCTGGTTTTTGGGTGGGATAAGCAAGAAATAAAAGGGAGAAGATCTGGGGAAGCAGTGTGAAATATTGTCTAATTACTTGTTTATTCTTGTAACAAAAGTACCATAACCAAGGCAACTTATAAAAGAAAGCATTTCATTTGGGGGCTTGTGGTTCCAGAAGGTTCATGACCATGGTGGTAGGAAGCATGGTGGCAACAGGCTTGGTGCTGGAGCAGTAGCTGAGTATCCCTAGCACAAGGCAAAGAGAACTACCTGGAAATGACATGGGTTTTGGAAACGTCAAAGCCCACCCCCAGTGACACACCCCTTTAGCGCACTGCTAATCCTTGCAAACAGTTCCACCAACTGGGGGCTAAGCATTCAGACATATGAGTCTGTGGGGGCCGTTCTCATTCAAACCACCACAGATGTGCCCTCCAGAATTTGAACTGATAGCATGGTACCAGGTACACGAGAACCTCCTTTTCCTCTGGAAAAGTGGAAATCTAAGTGAGACTTGAGCAGATGTAACAATAAATAGATTATCGGAGTCCTCTTCTGCAGTTAAATGGGTTTTTGCAGACCCTGTGCACTCTGGGAAGAATCAGCAGGTGTGGAACAATTCTAGAAATGGCACAACTTAGTTCCTACGTATTGTGTGTGTTTGTACCAGGTACTGAGCTGGTTATTTTATTTTAACCTCAAAGCCTTGTGTTAAGACCTGCCATCTCCCTATGGAATGTTCTACCTTAGGCCCTGTAAGTGCATTGTATGTACAAGGCACACAGGAAGGGTAGACGTGGATCCAGGTTTGACTTCTCAAGCCCCATGGGAAGGAAATGGGGAGGGGGAGAATTTGACCTGGTTGAAAGGAGAGCAATCCAGTGTGCTGGCACAAGGCGTCTTTTGCCAGGCTTCAGGCAGTATGTGACAGAGCAGGTTGAAGCAGGCTGAAGGGTTTAAAGGAGCTACTGGTAGGACATTGGAGAGGTTCGGACCCATCCATGTCTCTGCTTTCTGTCCCCAGCTTTACCTGGAGCTCCTCCTATGTGGACAGGAATCTTCTTTTGCTCCTGACAGGGCAGAACGTGGAGCCCTTTGACGTTGAGTTCCGGGAGCTGTATGCCATCTCTGAGGAGGTGAACTTGTACAAGCACCTGGGTCTGGCAGGCAGGCTTGGCCTCAACTACTCCTCCACTGTAGCTCGAAAACTTATCAACCCCAAGTACTCCTTAGTAGCAGGCAGCCGCCCTCCTCCAGGAGAGATGATGCGCTGGGCAGTGCGACAGCAGCAGGAAGCTGATGGCAACGCAGAGGGACAGGAGGGCGGTGGTGGTGGCGAGTCTGCCCGGCGTCTGGAGAGCTTTCTCAATGATCTGGCTACAGTAGAACAGATATTGCCCACAGTGGATTCCATTCCCTCGAGACCAAAGGATGGCAGGACGGTCTCTCAGGTGCACGGAGACCTGAGGCACAAATCCCAGAATGGCAAGGGAGAAGCTGCCAATGGAGATGCCATCCCGGCCAAGGAGGGCAGACGCCTCGGCAGCGGGTTCTTCAGCCGACGAGTGAAGAAGCCTGCCGGGCCGAATGTGGAGAACTTCTCCACAGACATTTGTGCTGACGGGGAGTTTCCTCTGGGGAAGAAGCCCAATGAGGGTTCCAGTGCCAACATATCAGGTGAGCTCCCGCTGCTGAACTGGTGACCCTGGGCAAGTCACTGCAGGTCCGAGTTTCAGATTCCTCATCTCTGAGGGATACACGCCTTGCTTGGTGTTTAGCACAACCAGTAGGCATGGGATCGTCTTTAAGAATTCTCTTACTCCTCCATGGTGCTCAGGTCACTGCTATAGTAACTCTAATCAAAGAAGTAAGTGTGACAAGTTCTGTTCTGTTTTTTTTTATTTTATGTGCACTGTTTTGCCATGGGTGTCAGGTCTCCTGTGAGCTGCCATGTGGGTGGTGAGAATTGAACACAGATCCTTTGGAAGAGCAGGCAGTGCTCTTAACTGCTGAGCCATCTCTCTAGCCCCAAGTTTTCCTTTTATAAATGAACAGTGCACAACACTGGCTGTGAGTCTAGGCCTCCTTCTGGCCATCCTGCTCCTTGCTGTCTTCCAGCACTCACCTGGTCAGACATACCTCATCCCACTGATGCCCTGATCAAATTCCTGGTTTCTGTGATAACAATTAGATTGTTTTCCCCATGTCTGTTTGTAGCCAGATTTGCCCTCTGGGAGAGACTGGTGATGTGGAGCAGTAGCATCTTTTCTAATCATCTCTTGGAGATCTCCTTGAAGCCCTTTTTTCCCCTCTTTTTGAAGTCTTTTTCCTCTTTCTCCAGAGCGGTCTCCAATATGACCTTTCAGGAGTCTGTTAGTGGCATGGAACAGGCTGCTGTGGGGCCGTTCTCATCTCAGATTCCCTGACTTGGAAGGACTTCTGTGCTGGGATTTTTCCCTCTGTGGTTGCAGGGCTTTGCAGTGATGAGAACTGAGCTTCCTGGCTGGCTCACTATACGAAAACCGATTGTGAAGTATCTGTCCCGAGCAGCACAAGGGCTCCAGGACTCCAGTATACCGTAACCAATGACCTAGGGCAGGAAAATCACCTGATCAGAAGCACTTTGTGTCCTGTTGAACCCAGGGCTGTAGCTCCCTCCTAGAATATGGAAAGTGCATTAAGTGCTGGGCATGGAAAGTACTGTAAGCCTGAGTCAAGGCCAGGGCTGGGCCTTGTCCTGTCAAGGGAGGAGTGGCTGGTCCCCATTCCCATTCCCTTTGGGCTTCCCTGGCTCCCCAGCACCAGATGCTGATGTGCTCTGTGCCTCTTGTTTGGAAGGAGGTTGCCATGGTGAACACCTGGCAGTGAAGAGAGGGGGTGAGCCCAAGCACAAAGGAGCTGTTTCCCAACTCCTGACTGGAAGTGAGGTGGAAGCTTTCTCTTCCTGCCCCTTACCATTGGGTGCTGTTTCCATAGAAACGAAAAGACCATTGTCTTGTCCCTTCCTACTGCTTCTGGTGTCAGATTCCCCTGCTTAGATGACTTGGGCAGTTAGTGTTTGCCTCTGCTCCTTATCTCTGAGCATTTGTACACGGTGCCCTGGAGCCAACAAGCCGACCCCATTGTGCCTTTGGGAGCCCTGCTCCAGAGCACCCAGCCCCTGAGCAGAAGGACTAGGACTAGGGTAAGAGTGGCTAACACACATAGGAAAGTCTGAACTGTGTTGTAGAGGTAGCGCGCGCGCACACACACACACACACACACACACCCTCCTACCCCACCAAGGCCCTGAAATCCTAGCTCTCTACTGAAACCTCTGGCCCCTGATTCTTTCTTGCTCAAAGGCAGAGCTGAGAAGCTGAGTTTCTTCTCCCAAAGACCCTTCTACACCTACACTTCCCAAGTCCTAGGCTCAGGGACCTCTGGTGCCTTTCCTCAAGGTGGCAGCCACTGAGCTGCTGACTATACACCTAGCAATGCAGCATGGGCCCCCACCCTGGGCCAGCTGGAGCTTGCGATGGGTTGGAACCACTTCAGCTTTCTCCTCAGAGAAGGAACCCATCCAGGGAAGGAATCCCCTTCTCACAGGGAGCACTCACGCTGTAACAGACACTGGTGGCATGATATTAGCTCCTGACACATTGCCCTTCCCTCTCCTCTTCTAGAGGAAGAGGGGTAAACTAGGGAGGGCTTCTGAGGTCCCTTTGAATTGATGCCGATTGTCCTATCTGTCTCTGCTCCGTCTTGTCATAGAGAATGTGGGTGGATGACAGGGTGGGTGAGAGAGAGGAAGATAGAAAAAGCTGGGAGCTGACAGCCTGTAAAATTGCGTGATAAGAAGTATATAGTTGTCAAACAGCATGCAAAGTTTTGCAAACCCAGGTGTGGCCCTGGGGAGAATCTCACAGAATCGCCTCCTTTGGGGCTGGGGTGGGAGGGTGCACAATGGAATCAACCTGGCAGTTTGAAGACCCAGAGCCCCCTCTAGTGGCTGAAGCTGGGTGTCCTTTGCCATTTTTTTTTTTTTTTTTTTTTTTTTTCTCTAACTAAACCGCATCCGCACTGGGTTATGAGCTCCTGCCTTCCGGCCACTTGCCACCTGAGCCCATCCAGGACCTCTGGGCAGGCTCTCTGGGAGCAGAAATGTCCCAGTCTCAGGAGAGCACAGCCGGGGGTCCTTGTTTGAAATCCTGTGTATAGAGTCTGCGCTACTGGGCTGGGCTCAGAAATCTGCAATTTTTAAAAAACCACTATGAAACAGGATTAAGTCAACTAAATGTATCATTCTCTGGATGGCATTCACCATATTGGTAAAGACTAAGGAATTGATGACGTTCAGCAAATGTGGAATGCTAGTGGTGCTGACAGTAAAAAAACAGCTTTGGAAACGAGAGCTTTTATCACAGCTGTTGCCATGAAGATCCATTTCATCTTTTAACCAATCCCCACTGCCAAGAATTTAAAATTAAACACTAAATTAAATCAGAAGCGTAACATAGGAATGCCAGTATCAAAGAAATTCATGTAACAAAATAGTGGGTTTTAGAATCTCCAACACATGAACACACTCTTGTTAGATTAGAATATGGTGGCAGCAGCGGCTCAGTGTAAGAAGAGCTACCTTTCCCTGTTTGCTTCATACAGCACATGGTAACCGATGCACTAGCAGGTCATGAAGCACTGGATGTAGATAACTGCATTTTGAATAGGAGCATTGACTTTGCCACAAAGCTCTCCGATGCAGGGGGGTCTCCAGACCAGCACCAATGCAGTTAGTTACAGGAGACTCAGGCAAAGCCCTGCTCTTGGGGAATCACTAGGCTAGAGGGGAGGTTCTAGGTGCTGTTCTTGAACTTCTGAGAGATACTTGGAAAATGGACAATGGTTTTCAAGTGTTGAAGGGGACATGGAGTGAAATGCTGTCATTCAGAACTCAGAAGGTTTTTGCAGGTGTTTGCCTGATGGTGGCAACCCACCTACAAGATCCTTCAACTCCAGAAGGGCCAACCCCATGTCCACAGACAGGGTGAGAGGAAAGGGGGCAGCAGGGTCTCTTCCTCCCAGCGCTGCTTCAAAGCGGCCGCAGCTGCCTCTAAAGGTTAGCGCTGGCATCGTTTCCTGCTTCTGTGGAGACTGAAAGGCCTGTGACGCCGTCTCGGATTTTAGACCTGTGGCTGCAAGGCTCCTGGATACGGGGACTTCAGGCTCCTCTCTGTTGCCTGTAGGGCAGGTGATCTTGGCTGGCTTACCTGGAAATCTGAGTCCTCACCGGGGGTGGACTAGTGGGGAATTGCTCTCAGGCTGTGGACCTGTGGCCTGCTCTTGCGACTATCAAGTGTTGCTCCTGAGGGGTCAGGCCCTTGCTGGTGTGTGGACTCTGTAGTCAGATGTGATTATCCTGGGTCCTGGGACCAACAGGGGGTTCTGGTCACATGGATGAGGTAAGCTACTCTGCTTCAAAGATTAGGCAGCTGTACAGTTCATATATGTATGATTTATTTCATTTTGTGTGTATGACTGTTTTGTCTGTGTGTATAGATGCATGTGTGCCTGGCACCTGCATAGGTCCAAGGGGGGCACTGGATCCACTGGAACTGGAGGGGATACAGATGTTTGTGACCCATCATGTGGTGCTGGGAACTGAACTCAGGTTCTCTGAAAGAACAAATGTTCTTAGCTCCCGAGTCATCTCTCTAACTGGATTGTGCTGTTCTCAGACGACCAAACAATTTGTCTGTCTTCCCAGTTCCTCTGAGGCTGTCTGGGCCTCTAGTTTCTCTCTCAAAATGGTACTAGGTGAGCATGCATCACCCAGTGTTTGTATTGCTCTGAGCGCCAAAGAGCTAACCATTTTCTGCTTACTTGTTTTGTCCAATAAGAATACTATATTGAAATGTTTGCTTTGTGGGGCACCATCCTAAATTAATCAGGGAATGGAATGAACGAAAGCCCTTTCTTGTGGCACCCATTACCCTGGAGATGGTTGAGGGCGGGGAGTATCGTGACTGTGTGATACAGGGTGAACGGAGGAGGCCTCATTGATTGAGGAGAACTGGAGCAAAGCTTCAAATGGACATATGGACATCGGGAAAAGAATGTTCCAGACAAAAAGAATGTGGAGCCCTAACAGCAATAGGAAGAGGGGGTTTACTGTCATCGCAGTCCTGTTGAGACTTTCCCCTTCTCTTGAAGCACCTTGCCTGCTCTCCGCTGTGCCACCCGCCCAGGCTGTCACATTCCAGTCCCTCCATTGCACCACTGTCCTGCATGCCGTGACCCATTCCTACCGCTCTTCATTCCTGTTCTGGTCTTCAGGGATAATCCTCTTTGCAGTTGGCTTTCTCACATAAGTCTTCTTTGGGCCACTCACTTCCCTGCCACACATACTTTATAAAAAGAAATCGGGCATTTGGTATAATTCTTCCACATTAATCTGAGTGGGTCCAAGGCATCTGCCTTTGGCAGTTTTCTGGTGAATGAGCATGGAAGGAAGGATGGAACACTAAGAGGCCTATTTCTCTGTCAGAGTCCTGGAAATTAATCCTGAAGACAAGGAGTAGCTCCAGACTGGCATCCAGCCCTACAAATAGAAGGGTCAGGGCCTGCTAAAGAATGCCTTCTCTGGGAAGAACCTGGCAGGCACAGGCTCTGTGGGTGCTCCCATACTCCTGCCCTGCTTCTGAATCCAGAGGTTGCTTTTATTTACCTGCCCTCAAGTGCTGCTGTCTCTGGGGAGGCACTGGGTATCCACTTAGCAGGCCAAGCAAACAGAAAAGGCCACTGAGGAGAGCAAGTGGGAGCCATGCATCCATTCTTGCTACAGCAACGAGGGGTGGTAGAATTTAATGACCTTCACAGACCCACACCAGACAGACACAGCCCTCGGCACCACCACAGAAGGCCACTGGTTTCCTGTTCTACCTCGTTCTAGGCATACCCAGGAGGGGCTCGGCTGGCTTTGCAGTAAGTCCTGAGGAGTGAGTTCATTGTATCACCAGTGAGACAGTGACTAGTAGACCAGGGACAGCGTGCCTGGGCAGTGTGGCCTTCGACAGGCATGGGGACTCACGGAGGGGCTGCTGCACCACAGTTCCAGGTCTAGCCCTGCCCAGTGCCTCTCTGCTACTACAACGCACAAGACACAGTTGTTACCTTAATTAAGTTCACAGCTGAAGTGATAGGGATGGTGGTGTGAGCACGGGGGAAATTGTCTTTGTTGTATAAGGGGAGTAGGCAGGAAGTAACACAGTGCTTTCCACCTGGGAGAAAGCAGCCAGCCGGCATTCTGAAGATCTACCTTCAACTGTCCAGTGCTCCAGGGCCAGTCAGAGGTGTCAGGTCGGCCTCACAGTTCCCCTTCCCCCCTGCCCCAGAGTCTAGAGCAGGATTCTGTTGTGAAAATGGTTGGCACCTTTTCTGGAATCGCGAAGGAGGTAGAAGTTTTTGTAGAGGCCTGGGAGAGGAGGAAGGGGCAGCCTAGAGAAGGCAGCCTTTGCAGCCCACGACTGTGCTGCTCCGTCCTCTGCCTTGGCCACCCCACAGCATGTGACCACACTGTCCACCAGGGCAGCTGGCCCTCCCCTGGCATAGCTTTCCTTCTCTAACTCAGCTACCTGAGTGGCAGAAGGAGCTGACACTGGACAAGAAAGCCAGGGGCTGGCACTGTCACTGACCACTTCAGGGTCAGGGCTACCACTTCAGCTCTGCAATAAGGCAGGTGGTTCTGGCTCTCATCATTGCTGCCCCATGCCCTCTAGTTAGGACCCCTGCATGTGCCCCTGGTTTCACTTTGAGAGTCTGAAGCTGCCTACAGCATTCAGCTGCTAGTGATAGGACTCCTTGAGCCATGCTGGCTGACTCCAGAGTCCCTGGCATCGTTGGTCAGAAGACACAGACCACTTAATGTCTCCACTCACGGGAATCCTCCAGTCATGGCAAGGCTGCTGAAACAGAGAGTACCTTTGCTTTCCTGGGTGCCTTGTTGACCTGGACCAGCAGCTTGGCAGAGAGGCATTAGTCCTTGGCTCCCAGCTTGCTTATTGGGGTGGCTCAAGGTTGGGCTTGTGGCAAACTCACTGAACTTGTTACTTATGCCTTCCTTATCTGTGCCCTATCTCCACAGGTAAAGTGATTCCCAGGATGACCAAGCCTAGCAAATGTGTGATCGCCTGAGCTGCAGGGTGGTGGTGGGTGGAACCTGCAGGTGCCCACCCATCCTGTCCTGTGCTGGGGAGAGCATGGCCTATACCCTGCAGTCTCCACCATGGTCCTTAAGATCTGAATCCCGGATGTCAGGATCTCAACCATCACTATCTCCAGCAGACTGCTATGGCCGGAAAAGGAGCACTGCTACCTTGTTTATATGAAGTAGAAGCCTGGCTAGCATCTATTCTCCTTTATGCCAACCTCCCCTCCACTGGGGCAGCCCTGCCCTACAGGTCCCCTGGTAGGGCAACTGCCATTCTTCCTACCTTGGAGGACAGGATGTCCAAGAAAGCCCCAGCCACTTGGCTTTTCCTTGGACTTCTGGTGCTGTCCAGTTCCCATACCCCAGAGGTTGGCGGGAAAAGGGAAGAAGACAGGACTCAGAGCCAGTTTTGCTCTAGCCATGTTCCCGATGCAGCTGGAATAGTGGGGACATTGGCTATTGTGGCCTTAGGGACACCTATTCCTGCTGGCACCTGAACTAGTCTCTGAGTGGAATGGGCTGGGGATGGTGCTACTTTGGCCTCCTTTGGTAGTGGCAGCATCTGACGGTGGTGAAGAGCCCCTTCCTTCCTGCACTGCCATAGCCAGCCTGGCCTGAGGGCTCTGGGCCTCCCCGACTGGTGCTGTGGAAAACTGGGGCTCCATAGAGCGCCTTTCCCCATGCCTGCGCCTTTCAGTAGGCTTTTGTTTACAGGCCCTGTGAAGGATGGGGTTGCAGGGGAGGAGGCTGGGCCCAGGAGACAAGAGCATTTGTGTTTCGTGACGGTTTCTCCCTGAGTATTTGTGTGGCCTTCACATACTAGGGCTTCCTCAGTGAAATTTCAGCCAAAGACTAGCCTTAGCCTCCTGCGAAATGTCAGGCTGTTCTTAGACGCCTCGGTTTCCCTAAAACAGGGTGGCCTAATTTACCACAGTACTAGGCCAGGACAACGAGCCCAACTGCCACCTCCCCACACAGTGAACTGTCCAGGTTGAGGGAGAGTGAACATTGACACAGAAGACACTATCTAACTGCAGACAGGATGACAGAGGGCAAAGGGCCACACAGAAGTCTTTCCATTCCTCTAAACCAAGCTTATGTCGTCCCCCTTTCTTTCTGAAAAGCCCTTGGGTACCACTAGTGCTGGGAGGGACACAGGCATCTGCAAAGGCAGCCAGTGAGAGGCAGGGAGGGGGCACTGTGGGCTGTAGAAGTGGGGCAATACATGGTGACCTATGCCTGTGTCAGGCCTCCTGGTTGGTGGGGAATAAAAGGGAAAATAAGGATGGTCTCAGCCCAGCGTCCACTCTGTTCATGAGGTTAGCTTCCGGGAGAGGGCAAGGGGCCCACCATGGCTTCCCAACCTTTTGTGAGGATTAAACACTTCTGGTAAGTGCTTTCTGATACAAGGCTGGCAGTGTGTCATGTGCTTATTCTAGAGGAAATGGGGGGGGGCAGGTGACATGGGAAGTGGCCTGTTACACCTCTGTTGTGCTTGTCACCTTGAAGACATAGAATGCAAGACACCTAAACTACATTAGGGATAAGAAATGACCGTGTAGAGAGTGGTCACCTAAGACCAGGAAAGCGACCTGCTCCTAAGCAATTCTGTTGAGGCCATCTTCTCTCTTCCCAATGAGGGAAGCTAGCCTATTTCACCCCTGTCCCTGAGCCAGCCCTTCTGGACAGGCAGCTGGAGGGAGTGTTCTTCCCTACCGTACCGCTTTGCTGTCATCGCGTGCTTTAGTCATGAGCCTTACAAAGGCTGGCTGAAGATAGTCTGTTGTGCAGGCTCAGCACCATCCCCAAGTCCGCATCACAAGCGTACTTGTGGCCAGCGCTGCAGAGCCTGTTGGGAACATAGGATGTGGCCCAGGCTGGCCTCCAACAGCCGCTCAGTTCTCCTGAATGCTGGGTTACAGGTGTGTGACATCGCACCCAGCTTTACCTTGTGTGGCTTTGGCATAGTGTTTTGACTCTGAGGTTGGCTGACTCACCTAAGATTTTCCATTCTGCAGTGTCTTCCACCTTTGTCCTAGTTACCTTGTTTAACACTTCACTGCCTTGTTCTCCCAAGAACAGGTGTGTTTGTATACACACATCTGCCTTCCATTCCGCTCTCTTGTCAGATTTCCTTCCAATCTGTTCCCCTTCCTTCAGTCTCAGCCATGGTAAGCAACATGGGATGTACGTATGTGTACCCAGGAGTAGCCCCCTCCAAAAAGAGCTAGCGCTGACAACAAAAGAACCTCCAAACTCGAGAGAGGCAGACAGTCTGAGTAGATATCACGAAGCCCCTCTCTGCAGCGAGTGGCCCCGCCTGTGCCATGGCTGCAGCGTATCACCTGGCACTTCCCTGCCCTCGCGTCTTCTTCCTCACAGGGCCCAGTGGGTGCATGAGTCATGTGCTGCTTTTCCAAAGGCACAAGATTTGCTTCAGAGTAGGTACAGTGGGTTGAACCTGACCAAGGTAGAAAGAATGCACGCCAGAGAAAAGCAAGAGGTGCCAGATGCAGACGAGCAAGTGTTCACAGGCCAAGAAATCCCAGGCAGACCCGGCGGCCTCATGGGGTTAGCCCCAGGCTTCCCAGCTTGCCCAGCTGTGGAGCAGGGAAGGCGCTGCTTCCAGGTAACACAGTCTGCCATCTGGTATGATAGGTGCCTATTCCTTGGCCAGGCTCTAGGCACAAAGGCCACATCTGTCTGGCTCGATGTCATGACCATAGTATCTTCTTTTTAATATCTGTTGGTTAAGTGGTTGAAAATTGGATGGCCAAGGCCAATAAGATTGATCAGTGAGTGAAAGCACTTACTGTACAAGGATGGTGGCCTGGGTTCAATCCCCGGAACTAAAGGTAGAAGGAAAGAACCGACTCCCAAAAGTCGTTCTCAAGCCTCCATATGTATAGGCTCTATGGTGACATGTGTATGATCATCATTCACATTACATATCTGAGTCCTTTCCAAGAGAAACTGAGAAAGACCTTGAAGCTGGCAGGTTAGTCCAAATCTACCCTGACGCCGTGGGAAGGACTGGAGTCCAGTTACAGTGACGTCCTGGTGCACTGTCTCTCCACCTTTCCATGATAGCCGTTCTTGTCCAGGGAAGTGGTTAGAAGCTGAGGCAGTCTGAAGATGCCCAAAAGCAGCTTCAGGAACAGATGCCTATGGCATAGGAAGTGAGCTAGGACCTGCCACAAAAGCCGGCAAGCATGTGGGAGCCTGCAGAAGGAAAAGCACAAAAAGCAAAAACAGGAGGCATGTCCACAGTGCCCACGATCCTAAAGGAATCCATTGTATGCCAAAGATCTTGCTTTGTGGTTTACATTTCCCCACTGGCAGCTTGGTGGTTAGGCGACTCAACAGGGAAGGGCAACTCACTGCTTGTCTGCCATGAGCTATTTAGTAAGTGGATAGTTACTGGGTGCCAGGCCTAGCAACACACAGTGACTGAGGAAGGCAAGGTTTGAAAGCAGAGTGGATGAAGTCAGGAGGTGGTGGCGCATGCCAGCAATTGGGAGGCAGAGGCAAGTGGATCTCTGCGAGTTTGAGGGCCAGCCTGGTCTACAGAGCAAGTTCCAGGACAGCTAGAGCTACATAGTGAGAACCTGTCTTCAAAAACAAAACAAAAGCAAAAACCAACAAGAAAAGAAAGCGGAGTGAATGCATGCTGCTTGTGGTGACTTTCATGAGGGCATGAAGTAGATAGACTAGGTTGTCCCAGGCAGAATCCTGGCTCTTCCACTACATGGCTAGGTGCCCAGCAGGCTTACTTCTAGAATTTGGTTTCCTTATATTGCATGGAGGACACCCACCAAGATAAAACATCTAGCAGGAGAAGATGCAGGCTTGGAACTTCCAGGAGGATTTTGTGATGTCTTCCTGTTCCCCCCACCCTGGCAAACAGTTAAGCTCAGGGTGCTTGGTTGACACACTGGGCTGAATACTAGTTCACCTGGAGGAAGTTTCAAGGCCCAAGGGTGGAGAAAGCTGCCAAAGCTTCTGTTTGTGCACTGTTGGACAAGGACCCGAGTGTACCACGTCCCCACCTCAGAAGGCAGTGGGTTCAGGAAGATCTCATTTCTCTTGACTAATAGTTGTGGATGAAACGGACAATTTTAGCTTGTCTGGAGAATACTGTAACTATACAAAATACAAATAAAGCTTGAACCAAAGACAGTATTCTGTACTCAAGAAGCCAGCCCACTCAGTACCACCAGCCCTGCATTCACCCCTCCCCCATGAACTCCAAACTCCCAGGCATCTATCTACTTGCTAGCTTCTCTGCCAGTGACTGCCAGACTGCACCACAGCTACTATATAGGGAGGAGCCTCCAGCCTCCCCCAAGAGCCCTGGGTGACTCCTAAGGAGCCCTGTGGATGGCAGCACTGGTGGAGGACGGCTGACACCTTGTGGCCAGCTGGCAGCTTGCATCCTGCCTCTCTAGCGCAGATGGCCAGGCTCCTTCTGTAAAGGGTCAGAGTAAATACTCTGGGCTTTGACTGAGCCTGATGGCACACATTTCTAATCCCAGCACTCATGAGGCCGAGGCTGAGAGGATTGCTGCAAGTCCTAAGCAAGACTGGCCTGCATAGTGAGACTGTGCGCCAACACACACACACACACACACACACACACACACACACACAAAGCTTTAGGTTCTTCAGACATTGTGCCTGTCTTAGCTACAGAGTAACACTAACGCAGCTACACAAACAAATGGACACAGCAGCAGTTTATGTACAACTGTGGGAACTGAAAATGTCACACATACAACTGTCACATTACCATGAAATAGATCATTACAGTAATTTGTTTAGTCATTTAAAAATGCAGAAGCTCAGCACTGGAGAGATGGCTCATTGGTTAAGAGCATTTGCCGCCCGTCCAGAGGAGTCAAGATTGAGTTCCAGTTCCCATATCAGGCGGCTCACAATCACCTGTAACTGGAGTTCCGGGGGACTGGACTCCATCTGCTGGCCTCTGCAGGCACCTGCACACACACATGTACAAACATACACATATATGTAATTAAAATTTTTAAAAATTAACTAAAACGTAAAAATGCAAGCTGAGGCTATAAAGCTAAATTGTAGACCATGAGCCTGGCATTCTGCAGGTCCTGGGCCCAATTCCAGCACCAGAAATATAATAAAAATGTTCAAACCATCCTGATTTCATAGGCAGTGGTGACAGGTGGCAGGCTGGATTGGGACCACAAACTCTACTTTGCTGGCACCTAACCCAGGGCACTCCTTCACACCCGTGTTCCCATTGACTCTCAGTCACCACCTTTGAAGTCTGTGCCATTGTTCTGAGAGGAATCCCCTAGTTTCCTCTCTAAAAGAAAACTCCAGAGCTGTTGTTGGTTTCTCTTCATTTCGTATGTTTGCAGATATGCCCATTAGGACCCTGCTCTGTGCTAAGGGACATGCAAGAAAGAGTCCAGAGCTTTAATATTTACTTTTATTTGTTTAAAATAAAAACAACTCACCAAGAATTCATTGTATCTCAGGCACTGTTAAGACAGAACTGGTCTGGACCCAAGGACAAAGGAGGACCAATGTTACAATGGGAAACTGAAGGAGTGTAGAAGACAGAGAAGGCATTTGACCTGGGTTTGGAGTTCAGAGGAGAATCTGTGAAGGAGGAAGTGGTTCCTGAAATACTCCCGAGGGAACCATGAAAAGCCTAGAGAAAATCTTTTAGAATTGGAAGCACAGTTGAAGACTCAGACACAGTATATGTCCCCAAGACCTCTCTGTTCCCGACAGCAAGCGGCTTTGGGTGGATGGGATATGAAGCGTTTTCCCTCGAGCCTTCTGGGATTGCCTCAAGTGAGCAATGACAGCTGAGTGCTTTTTGGGTTTAACTAACCCTTATGGCCAGCCTGTGGATGGGGTTGTTTCCACCCAGGGATACAAAGAATGTGCAGGGCAAAGCTGGAGTGAGTGTGGGGGGGCCCTTATAATGGTGGGGGTAGGGATATTTAGACAGAGCTTTAAGAAAGTTCACATTTACAAAAAAAAAAGAAAAAAAAAGAAAAAAAAGAAAAGAAGCTAGGATGTGGTGGCACACACCTTTAATTCCAGCACTTGGGAAGCAGAGGTAGGCGGATCTCTGTGAGTTCATGGCCAGCCTGGTCTACAAGAGGTAGTTCCAGGACAGGCTCCAAAGCTACAGAGAAATCATGTCTCGAAAAGCAAATAAACAAAAACAAAACAACAACAACAAAATAAGCCCAGATTCACAGGACAAGGAGACTAGAACATGATGAACTACGGGAACACACAGACAACACCCTAGAGGAAAGGGTGCCAGCACCAGGCTGAGGGCTTCTGGGGTGGATGCTTTCTCATGAGTCTCATACAACCTGGACAGGCAGACATGGTAAGTGTGTTTAGTTTGGTGTGGTGGTGGTGGTGGTGGTAGTGGTGGTGGTCATGATTGTTTTCCTACCTTCATTAATTAAAATCAATGTGTCCTTGGCAATTATTTAATCTCTCTCTGTTGTCTTCCTTTCTTCACATGGACAAATAACTCATGTGACCCATGCTTGTCGTGATGGCCAGCTTCATGTCCCCCACAGCCCCGCACTCAGAAAGTGATGTGTTCCTCTTTAATAGCCCGCCATTGCTATCTTGAATAACTTCATAATTTTCAAAAAGAAATCCTTGAGTTTTCATTATAAATTATGAAATTATAATTATAAATTATGAAATTTCCTTATAAATTACATAGGCAGCCCTGTCTGGCAAAATCCTTTATTTTCAAACGCTATGTTTGGGATTAGAGATGGAGCTTAGGGAAGTGTTTGCCCAGCACGTATGGAACCTTGGGCTTGATCCCCGGCACTTTATAAACCAGGCATGATGGCTTTCACCTATAATCTCAGTATTCAGGAAATAAACAAGAAGCTCGAAAGTTCAAGGTCATTCTCAGTTACACGGGCAATCAGAGTGCAGCTTGGGATATATGAGACCCTGTATTTAAAAGTTTTAAAAGTTAGGTCATATCATTATCTTAGAGTCAAGAATAACAAATCTGATTTAATATACTCCTGCACAAGGAGGCTGGTGACCTTAGACTGGAAGGTAGGGTAAGGACTAAGCACTTGCCCACAGAAAGCCTGAAGAACATGCAGGTCCTTTGAAAGAGCCTACAGAAAGAGATGGCAGGGAAAAAGAGCATGAACAGTTGTAGAGGTGGGAGGAAAGCTGGCTATTTTGGGAAGTGAAGAAAGAGCGAATTCTCGGAGTAAAACATAGTGGCGAAGCCATGGAAACGGGACTGGGAAAGTCTCTTGGATGTTGGCCACGGAACAGGTTATAGATGAGCTTAGAGAAACTGGCTTCAGCAGAGTTAGGGAAAGCCAGGGTTAGAGAGGAAAGGAACGGCAGTGGAGGTGGAGAGGGTCACAAGGTAGTATCTAAGAAGCTGGGACCGGGATATAGAGGAAGGGAGGAAGAGTCTTTGAAGAGGAAAGCCCTGTCCCAGTTGGAATGCAAGAAGAGGGCACCAGAGGGCGTAACTTAGCCAGGAAGCGGCAAGACTTTTACAGATAGGGAAACAACAGGTTGGCTGAGAGTTGGGGCAGGGTTTGGGGGTTCCTGGGAGGTAGGTAGTCAACTATTCCAGTAGGGACTTATCTCTCCAGCTGCACTGTGAGTCCTCAGACCACCATAGCATTATGGGCAAGAACGCACTATCTGAGTCAGACTGCCTGGCTTCAGTTACTGCCTGTGGTAAACTAGAACCAGTTAGCCCTCCAGTGCCTCTGTTTTCCTATCTGGAAAATGAGAACTATTGTTGGGGATGATTAACTGCTGTAATCCAAGTAAAGCCCTTGGTACAGTGACTAACTCGCATGTGTCAACGCCAAGGGTGTTATGAATAACTGTATCTTAGGTTCTCTGTGAACTACTCTGAGTCTAGAATTGGCCAACACGCCCGAAAGGGTTCACTGTCCACTTCTTGGCTGAGCAGCTTTTCAAGAAATGCAGTCATAAAACCTACAGGTGATTTGGAAGCTGCATGGCGTCTACCTTGAGGGCTTTTGTTGCATAATAGATGCTACCAGGCATGTAATAAATACCTTTGAGCATGTCCTCTGTCATCCACACCCTCCAGCATGTTCCCCTCCCCCATTGCTCCTGGTTCTTGGTTACCACACTCCCGTGCTCTGGTAATCAGCCTCAGCTGTCAGCTGTCCCCTTGACTTTTGGATTAGGTTCCTTTACAGAGATCACCTCATTGTTATGAGCTTTGAGAATTGGGAATGCTTTGCAAACTTTGCCAAATGTCTCAGAGCATTGAAAGGCCAAAGTATTGGAGGGTGTTTGCCTGTGCCGCAGAAGTCAGAACTGGAGTACATCCAGCTGGCCATAACTGTCCCAAGCCTGCGGGTCATTGCAGAATCATTTGCAAAAGTTCCTATTGGCTTGGATCTTGTCCAGGTTAAGGGCAGAGACCACAGCACAGTCTCTCAAGGGACATAAAGGAAGTCTGTTGCTTGGGGTGGCTGGGAATACTTTTGGTAGCCATCCAAAGAAACTATCACTCATTAAATCTGCCTTCTCCTCCAGCAGAAAGCCAATTTATAGAACACCATATACAAAGCTCCCAGAATAGTACAGGGCTCCAAGAACACAGTGCACGTGGCCGGCATACAAATATGCAGGGCTACGGATTCTTTTTGCTTTCAAATCTGGGTGGGTTGGAACAAACAAAAATTATTTTCTCCAAGTGGCATGCTGAGAGGAAATGAAGAGAACATAGAATATGCTAGCCTGGACTGCTTTTCTGGGCTCCAGTTGATTCCACAGCCACCAAAGCATGCTGGGAAGTCCTCTGGCAATAACAGTGAGCTCAGGAAACACCTTGGACCAATTCATTAACTCTACCTTCACACCAGGCTCAGCAAGCCCCAAAATCCTGATATTGACTTCAGCAGGAATTTGAAACTCTCTTCTTCCATCATAAATATTTTATTGATTTACTGGCTTTCTTCCTATCTGTATAGAAAGTGAGGACAAATTCTGGCCAAAGCTGTAGTTTGGAGGAATGAGGTGTCTCAGCACCCAGACTAGACTGCATCATATCCTGCTCTTTGTCCAAAGATAAATTATGTGTGCCTCTGTTCCTGAAACACCATAGGAAGGCATGCTCCTCTGTGGGTGGGTGGCTATAGGATAGGATAGGATTATGAGAAGTGGGTTTTTTTTCTACTTTAAAACATTTCATATTGTGTAGAGCAATTGTTCCATTTATTTGGTGTTACTTTTCAGACTTTTTTTTTGAGACAAGAGTCTTACTATGCAGTCTAGGCTGTCCTTGAACTCTCTACCCTCCTGCCTCAGCTTTCCACATGCTGGGATTACAGGTATGTGCCTTTATAATCAGCTTTTCAATATTAATTCTATAATCAGAAAAAAACTTATTTAGAAATGGCAAAGACAAAGATTATAGGAAGAACAGACTTGGGCCACTCCTGAATATTCCAATAGTTCTCTTTACCCTCCCCCTCCCCAAGCAGATACAGTAGGTCACCACCTGTCACCAGTCTCTTCCTGGCTAAGCACATTTGTCCTGTAGTTTTTGTTTTGTTTTCATTTTTCGAGGCAGAGTTCTTCTGTCGCTTTGGAGCCTGTTCTGGAACTCGCTCTGTGGACCAGGCTGGCCTCAAACTCACAGAGATCTGCCTGCCTCTGCCTCCCAAATGCTGGGATTAAAGGTGTGCGCCACCATTGCCTAACTGTCCTGTAGTTCTTATAGATGTCACTTTTATCCTTCCAAGATTGGGTCCGCAATCCCTCCAGTGTTCTTTCAGGGCACTGTATCACATCACTACACTGTGTTTCTGTTATCCACCCTACAACACTGAGGTCCCTGACAGCAAACAAGGCGTTTTTTTTTTTATGGAGCAATCCTTTGGCCTTAGGAAAGTTCTTAACAAACTCACTAAGTAATTTCTGAACAATCATTTATTGGGGGATCTTTTATAGACAGTTCAATATAAGGGACACAAAGATGAAAAGTAAAACTATT
Source organism: Arvicola amphibius (assembly GCF_903992535.2). Classification (NCBI taxonomy): domain Eukaryota; kingdom Metazoa; phylum Chordata; class Mammalia; order Rodentia; family Cricetidae; genus Arvicola; species Arvicola amphibius. The sequence goes on along the minus strand of NC_052055.2, from coordinate 37,053,706 downwards.
TCAAGGAACTTACAGCTGAGATTTTCCCAATAACACATATCAAACCAAATATTATCTTGAGGGTTAAGACAGAGGTACAGGGGACAGCGAGAGCAGCTCAGTGGTTAAAAAGATTTGCCGCATTTACAGAGGACTTGATTTTGACTCCCAGCACCAATGTTGGGAGCAGCTCATAGTGACCTCTAACTCCAGTACCAGGGGACCTGGAGTCCTCTTCTAAACTCCATGGGCAATGCACACATGATGACATACTCTCACACAGATACAGATCTACATTTATGTAAATGAATATTTTAATTTACGTGTATTAGTGTTTTGCCTGCAAATATCAGTACCCTACATTCATAAGTTACAAACAATTGTGAGCTGCCATATGAGTGCTGAGAATTGAACCTGGGTCCTCTGGAAGAGCAGTCGGTGATCACAACCACCAACCCATCTCTCCAGCCCCTAGAAGTAAATATTTTATTTCTGATTTCTCAAGACATGGTTTCTCTGTGTAACAGTCCTAACTGTCCTGGAACTTGCTTTGTAGACCAGGCTGACCTCACAGAAACCCACCTGCCTCTGCCTCCCTCCCCCTGGCTAAGAAGTAAATATTTTCAAGTGATACAAAAACAATCAACTTGGAGGGTTTGGAAGGTTCTGAACCCTCGACATTTCTCATTCTGTTTTCTGGTTCCTAATCCCCATTTTGAATGCTAATATGAGCTTTGTGCATGGAGTTATCAGGTTTCATTGTCTTTAAGTCCTTTCTTAGAATTTGACTTATGATCTCCCTCCTGTCCTCAAATTATCCTAGGAAAACCTGCCATTTGCTCTTAATTGATGTTTGTGAAATACCTTGTCTTCCTCTGCCGAAAGGCTGTAAGTGTTGAGTTTATTACTGTGTTACATGGCTGTTTTATTGCTAAATACTGCCAATGAGATTACAAAACAGCTTGGATTGGGAGGGAAACAAGAGCTATGATTCCCCTTCAGCTACAAGGGACAGGGATTTGGGATGGTAAAATGTTAATTACCCGAGAAAAAATGTGGGCCAGAGTCCATCAGTGTGCTCCTGGAGATCATTACAGTCTTGGAGGCTTGGGGCTGGCACTCTGGCAATGAGTGGGTCCTAAGCATCCTGCCCTCCCCTGGTCGAAATGTGGATTCACTTCCATAAAAGCTGTCACAGAGAAAGAATCCCGTGGCTAGAAGCCAGGAGAACATGCATGGCTTGCTCGACATCTGCAACTCTGGAAGCTCTCCAGGAGTCAGAGGATTGTTCCATTTGCATGCAATCAATGATTTCTAAAGGGATTTATTCCGTATCTCACTCTAGACTTAATTTCTCATCATGTCCAACTCTTGGATATTTTTTTTTTCCAAACGAACATGCTAAAGATGGTCAGCGATGGGTGTGAGGCTTGCTTTGGCACATAAGAATGGTAAAAATCGACATTTACGAAGCCAAAGAAACTGAACATAGATTTACATGTGCTTCTTGTCGGGAAATATTTATTGTTTAACCTAGAAGGGGAAGAATGGATCCTAGGAGAAGATATTACGGAGAAAATGACAATCTCTCCAAAGTTACAGTCTCCAATAATGTTTATGACAATCGTTCCATTGTTAGTCTCTATTAATGTATTGCCAGGAACTGCATAAGGACTTTGGGTTCTGAAAGAAACAGTTTTATGATGTTGGGTTGACTAGCAGGTACTATTCAGAGGCACTAATGCATAGCTAAACGAGTGAAGACTGTTGAATCAGACAGGCCTAGGCATCAATGTATGGCCCAACAACTCCTTTCTAAATGAGTGACCTTGGGTACGTTTTTTAACCTCCTTTGGTCTTGCTTTCTGTAAAAATTTGGGTGTAATCAGATAGCTTCTGTAAAAAATTCAGCACCGTTTTTGGCATAAAATACATCCACAATAAATGATAGTAGTTATTACTGTCAACTACCAAGGACCAAAGACACCCCCACCCACCTCAGCTAAACAGTAAGGCGGCGAATCCGGATCTGACGGACAACACCGAAGTACCCAATAAGATGCCAGGAAAAAAACCAAACAAACAGTGGAATCAAACCAATGGCATGGGCCCTTGTTGTTGGCCGCTTTCTGGCTGTTCCACCAATAGTTTAAGGATGTGGCTTGGGAGCGACACCCTGACAGTCCAATGACGCACAACCAATCCACTTCAGCTCTTCGGAGGGGATAAATCAAGGAGCTGGCACGTTTAGATTCCGTTATTAGTGCAGTCTCGAATGGAGAAAGGAGCTTGCGAGAAATAGCGCCTGAGAGAGGCACTAATGAGCTAAAAAACGGAAAAGATGATGACTGCGCTGGCCGAGCTCGGCCGCCATCATGCTCTAGTTTCCCCTTCGTTTCTCTGGGTCGGCGACCGAGGAAGCGGCCTCTGGGATGCTGAGGGGGTGTGTCCCCTCATGATTGGCGCAGGCCGCTCAGCCAACCCCAGCTCGGCAAACGGGAAGCACTTAGCCAATGAGGGGAGACGGCAGCGGCGAGGACTTAAGAGAGGCGGAACAGCATTTTGACGGGCACAAAAGTTAGCCAGTGAACAGCAGAGGCATCCTGTCTGCGACCAATGAGGTGGGGCTGTGGGCTGGCCCCCGAGTGTTTGTGTTGTGGTTTTGGGGGAGGGAGGCGGAGGGGAAAGTTTGTTTATTTTGTTTTTAGTTTCGGGGGTCCCCGAGCTTCGGGAAGGTGAAGCGAGCGACCGTGACACCCCTCGCCTTTCAGCCTCCCCGCGATGTCGCCTCCATAGCTTACGGAGAAGCGGAGACCGCGGTCACCGCTGGGCTGCACAGCGGAACGACGCACACTCAGAGCCGGCGCGGCTCAGCGGTGAGTGAGGACTGTGGGCCGCGCGGGCCTTCCTCTTCCTCGCGAGCCGCCGGGCCGCGCGGGACCGCCCAGGGTGGGCGACCGAGGACGCCCTCGGGAGCGCGCGGCGCGGCGGGGCCCGGTGAGGCGCAGCGCGTGCGTGTCCTCGCGGACGCGCGCGGCGGGAGCGAGCCGGGCGGCGGGAGGGGCGCGAGGATGAGGCGGGAGCGAGCAGGGCCGGGGTGGGCCGCGTCGGGCCAGGGCGCACGCCCCGGGCGCTCGTCCCGGGCGCGCTGTGGGGATCGCGACGTGTGTAGTGTTGACGCCAGGCGGGGGAGGGGTGTGTGAGGGACGCGCGGTCACGTCGGTCGCGGCGGCCCGGGCGTCCTGAGTAGCGGGGCAGGGACAGACCGGCGTCACGCGCCGGCAGGTGTGAGCCGTGGAAGGGCTTCCGGGTGGGCCAGCGGCTGTCCGACCGCTTCGCGTCGCCTGGGGCCCTCGGGACTGCGAGGCCCTCGGAGCTGAGTCTGCCTGGCGGTGGGGCGCGAGCATCCGGTGTCCCCGCGCGGCGGGCGCGCAGGCTTGTGTGCGGGACCTGATGGCGGGGTCCCATGGCCATCCCGCGAGAGCTGCGTGAGGTGCTGCGGGGAAAGGCGAAGCTCACTTTGGACGAAGAAACAAATGAGTGGCGGAAGGATGACAGGGTTGGAAACAACCCTGGGGAGGGTTTGCCACCTTCCGTTGCTCCTGCGCCCTTTAATTTCAAACTAACGGATTTCTTAGTCCACAATGGCTAACTACCTGCTCCAGCGAAATTCACTGCAGTGGCTAACGACACCCAGTGACAGCAGCTTTGGACACGTCTCCCATCTGGGACTTTTAGCTTCATGCTTTCTCATGTGTCTTTTGACTCATTGAGTAAAGAGTACCAACCAAAACGCCGTGAATAAAACATCATGAGTATGTTCTTAACAGTTAAACACAGCAGCAAGCAAAAGTCGCACATCCTCGCCCTTTGTCATGGTTTAATACTGTTTCTCTCCGTGTGTGAGAGTTCAGTTCTTGACCTTAAAACTGTATGTGTTTATGGCGGGTCGTAAAGAGAGAGGACGCGGACAGTGGACGTTGTCTTGCACTTGTGCAGTGCGAGGCATCGCTGTAGTAGGTGGCAGAGCTGTCATTGTAGTTGGCCCTCCAGGTAGGCACATTAACCAGTATCCAGAATACAGGTGAGACGTCTCTGTCCCACTTGGGATGCAGAGGTGAGGATTGGGATGCCTGCCAGTGTTTTCCTGTTTTGGTTGGTTGGTTTCTTGAGACAGGGTTTCACTGTGTAGCCTTGGCTGGTCTGGAACACAGAGATCCACGTGCCTCTGCCACTTGAGTGCTGGATTAAAGAGGCCCGGCTTAGATCTTTACCGTTTTTAAGGGATGTCGTAACTTGATTATTGGAGCAGTAGTTTCTGATAGTACTTAAAGGAGTAAGGTAATGGTCTACGCTGAATGTGTGTTAAACCATCATACCCTTGAAATCTTACCCTCAAATAGAAGTTCTTAAATGTTTTAAAATCAGGGCAATACTTTTGTTTGAATGTCAGAATTGGCTAACATTTGTTGTGTGCTTACAATGTTCCACCCTCTCTGTTACTTTTGAAATCCGTACCTCAGGCATAGGGGCAGACACTTTCATTGTTTACAGGGATGAGGACAAGAGCTATACAGCTAGGGTTAATCTTTGGTCTGTTTGGTTTTGTTTGTTTGTTTGTTGCTTGTTTTATTTTTGCTTCCTAAATTTTCCAGAGGGAGAAAGGCAGAAGGAGCACTGAGAAGCAGAGAAAGATAGGAAAGGAGAATCCACTGGTAATATAAGGTTGCCTGTACCTGGCTTAAGAATTTAATGTTAAATTGAGACCACTCTTGTTTTAGAATTAAGCACCTTAAAAAAACAGAAATACATCTAACTTTTGTTTTTTAATTGACATATTCATTGCATGTAGTACTTCGAAGCTCTTTTTTCTTTGATTTTTTTTTTTTTTTTAGAATTTATTTCCTTAGGTCTTGCTATGTGGTCTTGCTGGCCTCAGACTCATGCTCCTTCTGCCTCAGCTTCTCCAGTGCCTGAATTACAGATCTTTACCACCATGTCTCAAGAGCCAGTTCATCGTCCTCTCTCCCTTCTGCGTGGTGTTGCTTGGTTTGTTTGTTTGTTTTTTAAATTTCTCTTTCTATATCCCAGGATGCCCTGGAGTTCCCTGTGTTGGTCAGGCTGGTCTTGAACTCTTGGCCATCGTCCTGCCTTAGCCTTCCGAATGCTGGGATTACAGGTGTAAGCCACCATGCCCAGCTTCTTTTTTTTTTTTTTTTTTTTTTTTTTTTTTTTTTTTTTTTTTTTTTTTTTTTTTTTTTTTGGTTTTTCGAGACAGGGTTTCTCTGTAGTTTTTTTAGAGCCTGTCCTGGAACTAGCTCTTGTAAACCAGGCTGGCCTCGAACTCACAGAGATCCACCTGCCTCTGCCTCCCGAGTGCTGGGATTAAAGGCGTGCGCCACCACCGCCCGGCTATGCCCAGCTTCTGAAGACCCTTTCTTCCTGTCTCTGTCCACTGATCCTTATTCCTGCTCAGGTCTCTGAGAGCTCCTGTTCATTTTTGTTGTTAGCAACTTGTGATTCGGGGCCACGTCTGTTTTGTTTGCCCCGTCACCAGAGCCTGTCCAAGTGTCAGGTATACAGCAGAGTCCTGGAAATATTTCTTGGTTATGTTATGAATTTGGCTTTTACTCTTATTGTTATTTTTAAATTTCTTATAGCCTTGTCTGCCTACCTCCTCCTGGTAGTGTTTGATACCACTCTTTTTTTTTTGAGACATGATTTCTCTTTGTAGTCCTGTAGACCTACTCAAGCTATAGACCAAGCTAGCCTCGAAGTCAGTGATCCGCCTGTCTCTTCTGCTTTAATCTGCTGGGATCAAAGGTGTGCACCACCACTGCCTGCTTAATGCCACTCTTAAGAGAGCTTGCCACATAAAGATAGATGTGAGAATCCTGTGTTGAGCTTGCTGAGTTAAGTGAGCGTTGCATCCTGGTCCTTCAGCCTGGGTCAACACTGCACCTGTTACTCTTCTCTTGTCCCAGCTGCTTGTGATTTCTTTCTCTCTTCAGCATGTTGCTTCTAGAGACCTCGTATAGGTTCCAGCCGAGCAGCCTGCTTGCCCTTTGACATTTGCTGCCTTTGACATTGACAACTGCCTCTAGTGTTTCACCCCTACACGTTGCCTCCACACTAATCTTCCTGAAAGATTGCTTTATGTTTTCTGCTCCTTCCCAAATCCACCACAAACACTTAGATTGGAAATCCTCAATGATGTTTTATTGCTTAAAGGGTTTAAGTGCTTTAGCCGGCTATTTACAGATCTTTGGACTAGTACTGTCCAATAGAAATAGAAAGCAAGCCACAGATGTAGACCACATATGTAATTGAAATTTTTCTAGTAGCCACATTAAAAAGTAAAAAGAAAGGATGAAATTGATTTTTGTAACATTTTATTCACCTTAAAACATCCAAAATCTTAGTATTTAAATGTGTAATTACAAAAAAGAAAAGTTCAAAAAACTAGTACTGGGATATTTTAACAGTCTTTTTTTTCATGTTTAATGTTTGAAACCTAGAATGTGTTTTTCACTTATTACATCTCAATTCACATTAATCACATTTCAGGTGCTCTATAACCACGTGTCGTTAGTGGTTACCTCATTGAGCAGAATAGAACTGAACTATGCCTTCAGCATTGCTGTTCAGACCTAGGTAGTGCCAGCCACCGTACTCTGCATACCCAGTTCCCCTCACCTAGAAACGGCTTCATTATCTAGACTTGCTAAATTTCCTTGCTGAGAAACACAGGGGAACCTGAGAACTCTAGTCTTTAATTCTTAACATCCTCTAGTTGTGCACATGTGTACAGATGTGTATTTGAATGTATGTAGTATGTACCCACCTAGTCCAGAAGAGAGCACTGGAGCTGGGAGCTAGACACAGGTGGTTGTGAACTATCCATGTGGATGCTGGGATCTGAACTCTGGGAAGGCTGTAAGTGCTTTAATCTTCAGCCATCTCTCCAGCCCCTTATATGGAAGTTTTTAACATTGTTTTTCTTTTTTTTTAAGATGAGGTCTCTTTTGTTGTCCAGGCTGGCCTGGAACCCCTGGGCTCAAATGATTCTCCTCCCTCAGCCTGCGGCATAGCTAGGACTACACATAATACATCACCATATCCGATTTAATGTCTTCTTTTCATACTATTTTTTTAGAATGCAACTGTTTATAACTAATTTGTGTTGTAATCACAGGTGATAAGGCACAAGCACTGACTCATGATTACTTGATGAATTAGAACCAGTGCCAGCAGCACATAGCCTCCCTCTTTTCATCCCTGTGTACCTGCTGAGTAACAGCATGATTGCCCTGCACGGTGTGTGTGTTGACATCTTCCCCCTTACATGTCCTGAGTACCGAGCTTTGCCTTCCTCATTTTTGTTCCTGACCTGGCGTGTGCTAGAAAATCGATTTATTTTGAACAAATGCCACCTTATTAATTTATTATTATTTTTAGACAGGGTGTCTCTGTGTAGACCTGGCTATTCTAGAACTCTCTATGTAGACCAGGCTGGCCTCAGACTTACAGAGCTTCAATCTGAGTGCTGGAATTAAAGGTGTGCACCACTATACCTGGTCTACATGTACTTTTTTTTTTTTCGAGACAGGGTTTCTCTGTAGCTTTGGAGCCTGTCCTGGAACTAGCTCTTGTAGACCAGGCTGGTCTCGAACTCACAGAGATCTGCCTGCCTCTGCCTCCCGAGTGCTGGGATTAAAGGCGTGCGCCACTGCCGCCCGGCTCTACATGTACTTTTTAAATCTTTCTAGCTAGGTAGTAAATGCTGTGTCCTTTGAAGACAACAGATCATGAATCGTGAAAGATCATAGAGATTTTTGAGGGCAGTGCTAAGGATTGGTTGAGCCTGGGGCTTTGTAAATGCTGAGCACTGGCATTCTACCATTGAGCTAAATCTCCAGCTCTCTGCCATGCTTTTATATTTCTCCTTCTTTGAGTGTATATTTGTGTCTCCCGTCCCACTGAAGTATTACTGACATTCTGAAAGCTAAGATATTTAATGTATACAACTTGGTATATTTGAAGTAGATTTGCTTTTTTTTTTTTAAAAAAAAAGTAACTTTATATTGGGCATGGTGATGGATGCCTTTAATCCCATCACTCAGGCTTACACATGTGCTCATGTTCTGTGTATACTTGCACGGATGCATACACACATGTCACATGTTGATATAGACTTGCACATACTGTACATATATACCACACGTATACACGGTTCCCTCACACAAAATAATAAAACACACAAGCAACTGTTTATATATATTACAGTTTTCATTTTGATCAGAAAGTTAGCAGGTGGGTGTGGTGTGTCTTAAATCCCAGCACTAATGAGGCAGAGGCAGGAGGATCTCTTGAGTTCTAGGCTAGCTTGGTTTGCCTAGCAAGTTCCATTCCAGCCAGAGCAACTTAGTGAAACCCTGTCTCAAAATGAATGAATGATAAAGTAGTAGTAGAAGTTGTTATTTGCATTCTGGTGTGGTGGTCTACACCTATAATCCCAGGTACAGGCGGGAGAGTTACAAGTTGCTCTGGGCTTTATAAGGAAGCCTTGTCTTAACTGCCCGTCCTCCCCCCAAAAAAGATGTTTAACTTTCTTGAGACTTAGTTCCCTTGTGGTTTGTAAACTGGCTGTGAAAGCAGTTTCAGAGACAGAGCTCCAGAGTAGTTCCATGAGTATTGGCATCCATGCACATGCCTATCCAGAGCCACAGCCAAGATGCAAAGTCTGAACTAGAAGTCAGAAGTCCTGGGTTTGTTTGTGGTGCTGATACTTGCTTGAGTGCCAGCTGGGTTCCAAGCACAGAAATGTCTGAGAATTCAAAAACTAGAGTGAACAAAGTATAAAAAGTCTTTTAGAAGCCCCTTTCACACAGAGGTGAGGTGATTATTCTTCCGAGGAAGATTTCATTTCTCACTATGCCTTTATACTTTCTTTACGTGTTTATATCTTAGGGTATATCATACCATGTTTCTAGGTCTGTCTGTTCTACTAGATTGTAAGCTTTAAATTAAAAAAATAAAGCTTATTGTGTGTTTTTGGGTGTGCCTTTGCTGTAGTATTCGAGTGGAAGTCAGAGGACAACGTTGTAGAGTCAGTTCTTTCCTTCTGCCTTTATGTCTGTTCTAGGGATTGAACTCAGTTTGTTCAGCTTGTGCAGCAAGCATTTTTATCCACTGACCCATCATGCCAGCCCAGTTTAAGATTCCAAAGACCAAGACCTCTACGTTTCCAAGTCCTCATTGCACTGTGCCTGCCATGTTATAGGCATTCAGTGATCTAGAAATGCCTCAAACAAATGATTTAGTTTGGAGGCTAGATGTAGCTTAGTTGGTAGGATGCTTGCCTAGCATGCACAAAACCCTGGGTTTGATTCTTAGCACTTTCTAGAACCAGGTGTGGGGGCTGAAGAGATGTCACAGTGGTTAAGAGCGCTGGTTGCTCTTCTAAAGGATCTGAGTTCAATTTCCAGCACAAACATGGTGGCTCACAGTTGTGTGTAACTCTAGTTTCATAGGATCAAACATGACCTTCTTGCCTCTGCCGGCAATGCATACATATGTGCAACCCACACAGACATACACACAAATTTAAAAAATTAAAAGTCTTGTGTGGTGGTTTATACTTGTAACCCCAGCATTCAGAGGTAGAAGCAGAAAGATTATAAATTCAGTGTCATCCTCAGCTATGAGGTAAGTTTAAGATTAGCATAGGAAACTTGGAGACCCTATTTCAAAAATAAAACCAATAACCAAATTGCTTAGTTTTATAATGCCCTCATTTATTTTGGCATCAGCTAGAGAATTTTGTACTAGGTAGTTATAGGAGAATAATCTTTTAAAACTACACATCTATTCTGAATGTGTTTTACATCAACAGAAAACATTTACCTAGAAAATCAAGTATAGTCAGGAGGAGGGGTGCATGCTTGTATGATAAAACTTTCCTGGAGAAATGCAGCACACATACTCACCCCGGATAAAGATTCCACCACTGACCAAAGTGTGGCTGCTACCCAAATCCAGCTTGGTGAACCAGTGGGTTTTATTGGGTTTATAGGGGCAGAAATGACTCAGTAGCAACTGCATCACCAACACTCCCCGCCAGCATGAGTGCCAGCTCATGAAAGGTGGCAAACCCGGAGCACACTGTACAACCTGCAGGCACTTCTTCGGGTTGGAGAGTTGGTCTAAACCTCTCCAGGCAGCTGAAAGTACTTTCCACTTTCTCCCTCCCTCCTCCCCCCATTGTTACATGTATACCTTTTTGGTATTGATACATGTGGAAGTCAGAGGACAACCTGTAGAAGTTGGTTTCTCTTCTTCCACCCTGTGGATCCCAGAGATGGAACTCAGGTGGTGAGGTTTGGTGGCAAGGGCCTTCAGCTGTTGAGCCATCTCTAACTCCTCTTTGTTTTTGATCAGGATCTGACTACAAAGCCCAGGCCAGCTTCAGACTGGTGACTTTCGTATTTTCACCTTTCAAATGCTGGAATTATGGGCATTTGCCACCATACCCAGGTCCCAGGTTCTTTTATTATTACTACTTTTAAAATTAAGTTTAAAGATTAATTTATGTGTATGAATGTTTTGCCCACATGAATGTTTTTGCATCATGTATGTTCCTGGTACTCACAGAGGTCAGCTGAAGGCATCAGGCCTCCTGGAACTGAAATTATAAATGGTTACAAGCCACCATGTGGGTTCTGGGTACTGAACCTAAGTCCTTTGCAAAACCAACAAGTGCTTTTAACCACTGATCCAGTACTTCATTACTTCTTTAATGCTGGGATCAAACTCAGCATTATACCTGCAAAGCAAGCATCTACCACTAAACTCTACCCCAACCAACTTTCACCTTTTTTTTAAAAAAAATATCCGATTGGGCAGTGATGGTAGTGCACACTTTTAATCCCAGCACTCAAAAGGCAGAAAACAGGTGGATCACTGAGAGGCTAGCCTGGTCTACAGAGTGAGATCCAAGATCCAGGACAGCCAGAGCTACACAGAGAAACCCTTTCTTGAAAAACCAATATATATAATTTTTAGTTGTGTGTGGGTATGTATGTGCATGGGAATGTGGGTTCCCATGGAGGCCAGAAGGGGTGTTAGATCCCTTGGAACTGGAATTATAGGCAGTTATGAGCCACTTGATGTGGATGCTGGGACCTGAGCTCAGTCCTCCATAGGAGCAGCAAGTGCCAACTGGTGATCCATTTCTGTAGCCCCCTTCCCCATATAAGAATTCTTAAAGACTTTCTGAAATCCTTTCCAGGGAAGATAATCATCACAAGGAAGAATGGTGCTGGTCTCTTCTTATTACTGCACTTGTTGGTGTAGAGGACCTGTAAAGCATGCAGTGTCAGGTGTAATTAGAAAGTGGTGACTCATATCAGCCTATCTGTAGGAGCTGTGCACAGAAGTGACCTTCTAGATTACCTGTTTGAGTGCTGATGCCATCTCTGTAGGGCCAGCCATTGAACAGGGAAATGGTGAAAGGTTGAACAGGAAGGACTATCCAGAAGGGCCTCTAGGCATGTGTCTTGGGGAAGATGATTCCCAGCTTGAAGGTCTTTGCTTATCTCCTAACTCTCCCAAACTGTTTTAGTCTGATTCCATTCCCAAGTAGAGTTGAAGAAATGGAGATACTACTAGAAAGTTAGTTTACTTCCTTCAGTTATTCCTGTTTAATTTCAACAGCTTTTTCTCTAGTCCTCTTCTGTGTTAGTCAGCTTTACATTATTGTAACAAATCACCTCCAAAGATCCAAAGATTGGAGATAAATCAACTTTTTTTTAAAAAAAGGAAAGGTTTGGACTAGGGGACACTTAACCTAGGATGTGTAAAGTCCTGAGTTAGATAAAACAGTACTGAAGGTAAATAAAATGGTTATTTTATCTCACAGTCTCATAGTTTGGGTAGTTTTAGTCCTTGATCAGTTGGCCTGAGGCAGAGCTGCACATTATGGAGGAAGCCTATGATAGAAGGAGCCTTCACCAAATGAGGGCTAAAAATAGAAAGTAGAGGAAGAAGAGGGCCAGGACCGCAGTGTACCCTTCCAGGGGACATTCCCCATGACCTAACTTACTGCTCACCTATTAATAGTGTTGTGGGTTAGAGACAGCCTTCAACAAGTCCAATCAATAGTACATTCTGACTGTCTTACTCTCCTGCTGGGGGTAGGTACTGCTCCCACCCCGCTCACACCATCTTTTGCTTCTTTCATTTTATAATCACTACATTTTTTAAAGGAACAACCATGGTGTGGGATGTGGTGCACACATGTGTAATCTTAACATTTGTGGGATAACAATTATTTTCAGAATTGCAGGTGACTAAGGTGGTGCTGATTACACTCAAAAGATGGTATAGTTGGCTGACTTTAATGTAAATTTCTATGTAGTCTATGTAGTTACTTATTGACCCAGATTGAAAAGAATGGAAGAAATAATAGGTAAGGAGAATATTGGCAATGAGTATAGTTTATTCTGTAACACTGTTCTAGAGTGTCTTTATTAAAAAAATAGGTAATCTTGGAGCTTAAAAATTAGAAGTGGGGGGCTGGAGAGATGGCGTAGGTGTAAGAGCACTGACCGTCCTTCCAGAGGACTCGGGTTCAATTCCCAGCACCCACATGACAGCTCACAACTGTTTATAAGTCTAAGATCTGACACCCTCACACAGACATACATGCAGGCAAAACATCAATGTACATAAAATAAAAATAAATAAATTATAAAAAAAATTAAAAGTGGGGACTGGGTGGTAGCGGTGCATGCCTTTAATCTCAGCACTTGGGAGGTAGAGGCAAGTGGATCTCTGTGAGTTCGAGGCCTGCCTAGTCTATAAGAGCTAATTCCAGGATAGCCTCCAAAGCTACAGAGAAACCCTGTCTCGAAAAACCAAAAAAAAAAAAAAAAAATTAGAAGTGGGGCTAAAGAGATGGCTCAATAGATCAAGTGCTTGCTGTGCAAGCATGAGGACCTGAGTTCAGGTCACCAGCACCCATGTAAGAGCATGTAGGAGTATGCCTGATAGAATGTGCCTTTAACCCAGAACTGGGAGGAGAAAACAGGAAGGTCCCAGGGCTCACTGCCCGCCAATCTAACCAAAAGGTGAGAGACCTTATCACAACATAAGGTGGTGTGTGATGGAGAAGGATACCCATAGTTGACGTTTGGCCTCCACATGCACGTGCACGCCTCACATGTGCACATATGCATGCACCACTAGTGTACAAAGTAGAAAGTAACCCTGGCTAACATTCACAGCAGATCAGGAGAAATGTCTAAAGCAGCTGCTAGGCACATGGTTCTGATCTGGAGAAAGAAATCTAAGTAAGAAACGAGACTGCTGTTCTGAAGGAACTGCCTTTCGCCTCCTGTACAAATCCTGCTGATGGTGCATCAGGCTCAGTGATATCCTTTCCATGAGATGTTTTACCCAGGAGTATGTCTCTGTCGAGTTTCTAAATATAGTCTCTGGTTAGATGAACCATGGATTACACACTTTAAAATACTCGTTCACCACCTACACTTTTGTGTTTCACTCCAAAAGTTTTGTATTTTTACAGCAATATGCTTAACATTTATGATGTTTTATTTGCATTTTGGCTCAGTCCCCTTAAAAAAAAACAGTACATTCATTATTATACTTAAACAGTGTGGGGATCTGGGAGCCACAAGTCACTACAGAGAGGTCTTGTGTGTATTCTGTGCGCCTAATATATGGCTGGCTTGCTGGTCAAGGGGAAATGCTACTTGTAAAACACACACACACACACACACACACACACACATTTCCTCTCTCTCTTTCTCTCTCTGTTTCTCCCCAAAACACAGTGAAAGGCTCTTTGTAGGACTAACAAAAACAAAACAAGAATGAAAATGAAAGACATCACATTTCAAACCAGTGATGTCTGATTTGAAATGTTTAAATGGGACCCTGTGCTCCCTGTATGGCTTGTGACTCTGCCTCAGCACTTTGTGCTAGGGCCTGCACTGATGCCATGCTTGCTTTGGAAGTTGATGCGCTCAGCATATTTACCGCACTGAGGAATGCGTATGGCATTTTTTGTTTGCCTTTAACCTTTTTCCCATCCTTGAGTCTGAAGACTCATTCGGGTTGCTTCTCAGAAAGGTAACTCCAGAGACTAGAGTACATCCTCTGCCTTACATTCTTGTGAATTGTTGACTCTTAGGTCCCCTCACTGGCCATCAGTCTTCTCAGTACCAGGATCCTGAAATCTGGTGATACTGATCTTGAAATGTGTCCCGTTTTCCTGTGGCTTTGTGTTTGTTTTGCTTTGTTTTTTTGAGACTGGGTTTCACTGTGTTGCCAAGGTTGGCTTTGTACTTGAGGTCTTCCTGCCTTAGCCTCAAGGTGGCTAGGATTCTACCACTGCACTCTAGTAGCTTTGGTGTGGACCTCTGATTTCTGTTTTCAAGCCATTGTCTTCAGGCTATGTCTGGTTTATTCAAGTAGCTGTCTGCCTGTTGTCCCATTCCTTTTTACTCAGAAAACATTTCCTACCCACTGTTTTCTTTTCTCTCATTCAAAACTGTGTACTTTCTCATTCTAGGAAATCAACACCTATCTGAGCCAGATGCCTTTACTTTTTCCATCCCTGACTTCTGGTACAGTCTTTGCTCCATTTTCCATATGATATTTTTTCCCCTTTTGGCTCTCTTTCTTTTGAAGGCTTGATTTATGTAAAATATTCTCCCCACGTCTGCTACCAGTCTCTTTTTTTTCTCTTACTCTCAAGTTTTCCGGGACTGAAAAGCTGGCTCAGGGTAAGTGCTTGCTGGGCAAGCATGCAGACCTGAGTTCAGCCACAGAGCACACATCTGTCACTGCAGGACTGAGCAGTCAGAGACGGGCAGGTACCGGAGCTAATAAGCCAGCCAGTCTAGCAGAAATAGCAAGCTCTAGGTTCAATGGGAGAGCCTGTCTCAAAAAGGACAGTGGAGAGCAATGGAGGAAGATAGCCAGTATCGATCTCTGGCCTCTACATGTGCACATACAGGCTATTGTAATCATGCATATGCATAAGCAAAATTTTCTGTAAACTTTGTCTTCCTTGAAATATTTCTTTGGTTTTTCGAGACAGGGTTTCTCTGTGTAACCCTGGCTATCTTGAAACTCATTCTGTAGACCAGACTGGTCTTGAACTCAGATCTGCCTGCCTCTGCCTCTTGAGTGCTGAGATTAAAGGCATGTGCTACTGCATCTTAGCTTGAAATATTTCTTAACCATAGGCCTTCTTCAGTTTGTATCCAGAGGCACTTTTTTTTTGGGGGGGGGGCAAGATAATAGGTGCAGTTTATTATTCCATATATATGCAAAAGAAAAAATATGATTTTATAAAATAATACAAAGTGATAGATATTATATGTTGTGGTCACTATTAGAGGTCACATTAGACTAATATGAAGAGCCTATTTGATGTCAGATGAGAAGACAGTTTAGGAACTCCAAAGAATAGTGGAAAAGAGAAATGAGCATGTGACAAAACATAGTTTTGCTCAGAACTGAGTATTTGAATTCTAATTTTTTTCTGAGGTTTGAACCAAGGGTTACCACAACAAGGACTCTACACTGAACTGTATCCATAGGCTTTTAAAAAGACCGTGTGTGCGTGTGTGTGTGTGTGTGTGTGTGTGTGTGTGTGTGTGTGTGTGTGTACATTGAATCATTGAATGCAATGCCTGGTGGAGACCAGAAGATGGTGTTGTGAGCTGCCCCAGGTGAGTACTTAAAACCAAACTTGGTTCTCTGCAAGAGTATTATGGACTCTTAACTCCTGAGCCATTAATCCAGCTTTTTTGTCTGTTTTGTAATTGATATAATGAGAGTATAATGAACTAGGCAAACTTTGTTAATTTAGTTCATTGATTCTAGTGACAGTTTTATATAATATATATTTAAAAGATACATTTTATGTGTGTTTGTGAGTGCCTGCGTGTATGTCTGTGTGCCATTTACAGGGTTACAGATAGTTGTAAGCTGCATCATGTGGGTGCTGGGAATCAAACACAGGTTGTCTGGAAGAGCAAGCTGAACTTTTAATCATGAAGCCATATCCCCAGCCACTACAGATCTTATATTTATAAATATAAATATTGGGCCAGCAAGTTGGTAGGTCAAGGTACTCATCAAGGCTGATGATCTCAAGCAGTCTCTGAGTGCCACATGGTGGAAGGAGAGGATCGAATCCTATAGTTTGCCCTCCACACAGGGACCTAATATAATAAATTTTTTTTGTTTGTTTGTTTTTGTTTTCGAGACAGGGTTTCTCTGTAGCTTTGGAGCCTGTCCTGGAACTAGCTCTTGTAGACCAGGCTGGCCTCGAACTCACAGAGATCCGCCCGCCTCTGCCTCCCAAGTGCTGGGATTAAAGGCATGTGCCACCACCACCCAGCTTGTAATAAAATTTTTTAAAAAGTATAAATACATCATTTACAAAGGAAGATGGTTTTATTTTCCATTCTTCAAGTCTGATTCCATTTCTTTTTTTTTTCCTCTCTCATGGTTTATTTTTTATTTTTATATTTAAAAATTTCCATCTCCTTCCTTCCTCCTCCCCCCTCCCTCCCCTTCTCCTCCCCCTTCCCTACCCTCCTTCTCCCCCTTCCCTCCCCTCCCCTCCACCCATACCTTTTCTTATTATGCTAGCTTAGACTTGAGGTATTATGCTGAGCAGAAGTGGTGAGATTGAACATTCTCCCTCAGTCTTTGGTGAAGAGCATTTAGTTTTGTACTACTGAAACCTTTATTAGGTCACAAATTAATCATTCCTTTTTGAGAAAAAATCTCATATGCAGCCCAGGCTGCCTTGAACCCACTATATAGCTAAGGCTGGACTTGGAGTTCTTCTTGCCTGCCTGTCCCCTGCCACTACTGCCTGACTCCTAGGAGTAAAGGCACTGGCCACTACGCCCCACAGAATTAATTAACCCCTTCCTTCCCCAAGTCATTCCCTTTGCCTCTTTCTTTAACTCTCTTTTCTCTTTCTCTATTTTTCTTTCTTAGGTTTTTGGGAGATTCTCATTAAGGCCATCTTGACATGGTTGTTTTTTTGTGGGAATGCTTTAGTCCAAATTCAGATTATCTAGTAATTATAATAGTGTTCATATTCTCCATCTTAAGCGAGCCTTGGTATTTCTCTGTTTTGCTTAAGTTGTCAAGTTTGTTGGTATGACGCTGTTTATAACGTTCTCGTACCAGCCTTTTTTTCCTTTTGAGATTTATTTTATTTATGATTGTGTGTGGCTTTGTGCCTGCATTTGGATGCAGGTACTCACAGAGGTCAGAATAGAAGGTAAGCGGAAACTGCTCGTTTGCATCCCAGGTGCCTAGACCCGAATAATCACACAGAAACTATATTAATTACAACACTGTGTGGCCATTTAGCTTAGGCTTCTTATTAAGTAACTCTTACATCTTTTTTTTTTTTTTGAGATAGGGTTTCTCTGTAGCTTTGGAGCCTGTCCTGGATCTAGCTCTTGTAGACCAGGCTGGCCTCTAGCTCATAGAGATCTATCCGCCTGCCTCTGCCTCCTGAGTGCTGGGATTAAAGGTGTGTGCCACCACTAACTCTTACATCTTAAATTAACCCGTTTCTATTAATCTGTGTATCGCCCGGAGGCTGTGATTTACCTTAAAGGTTCTGGCAGCCTTTCTTCTTCGACAACTACATGGTGTCTCTGAATCTGCCTGCTCTTTCTTTATATCTCTGTTCCGATTTCCCGCCTGGCTTTACTCTGCTAAGCCGTTGGCTGAAACAACTTCTTTATTAACCAATGGTAATAAAACATAGTCACAGCATACAGAGGGAATCCCACATCAAGAGAATATCTGATCCCTTGGAACTAGAGTTACAGGCAGTTGTGAGCCACCCAACCTAATGCTAAAGACTGAACTCAGTCCTCTGCAAGCATGGTATGCATTCTTAACCGCAGAGCCATCTCTCCAGACTATCTAATCAGTCTTTTAATAGATCAGTGCAATTTGTATAGGCGCAGCACTCTTTATTTAACTGGATGTGCATTAATTTTATTGCTTTTCACAAAGAACCAGATTTTATTTTCATTGACTTAATTTATTAAATGTTTATTTAGTTAGTTTTGGTTTTTGTGAGACAGGTTCTTACTGTATAGTCCAGATGAACCTTGAACTCAGCATTCTCCTGCCTGTTGGTTAAATTTTTTATTTGTCCAAAGATTCAGTATGAAAATCTACATGACCTGAGTTTTATATCGTAGTAAAACAAATGCACTGAGGAGAGGACATGTGGAAGCAATTGATTTTTCTGCTGAACACAGCCATTTATAGTCTCATTCCAAGATTTCTAACGTGCTACTATTTTCTCATTCCATTCCAGTAGTGTTCTGTTGCCCAAACCTGTCATCTCCATGCAGTCCTACACCAAAGATTCCATAAAAAACAGGCCTCCGTACTATTTATTGAGCATGCCTGCGACTACTTAATTTCAATGATAATTTTTTTGTCATCACGTGTCTTTATTTGTACTGAGATTGAACCTGGAGCTGTGCATGTTAGGCAAGTACTCTAAGTTAAATTTCTAGTCGTTTTTATTTTATTAAGATTTTTTGCTGGTCAGTGGTGGCGCACGCCTTTAATCCCAGTATTCGGGAGGCAGGGACAGGTGGATCTCTGTGAGTTTGAGGCCAGTCTGCTCTACAAGAGCTAGTTACAGGACAGGCTCCAAAGCCACAAAGAAACCCTGTCTCGAAAAACCAAAAAAAAAAAAAAAAGAGAGAGAGATTTTTTTTTTTTATTGCCACGTGGTGGTGGTGCACTTATTTAATCCCAGAACATGGGAGACAAAGGCAGGCTGATCTCTGAGTTTTAGGTCAGCCTGGTCTTCAGAGCAAGATTCAGGACAACCAGAGCTACACACAGAGAAACCTGTCTTGAGAAACAAACAAACAAACAAACAAACAAAAAAGATTATTTTTATTAGTGTGTGTCTGTCTGTCTTTTTGTGAGTGGATACTATGTATGTGCAGGTGCCCAGAAATGCCAGAATTGAGTGTCCTGTCCTCTGAAACTAGAAGTAAGGTGTTTGTGAGCCACCCAGTGTGGGTTCTGGGATCTGAACTTTAGCTCTTGGAAAAGCAGCAAGTGCTCTTAATCACTTGAGTCATAGCTCCAGCCCCTTCTTTGTATTTTGAGAAGATCTCATTAAGTAATCTGGAGTATCCTTTAACTCCCTTAGTAGGCAGCCTTGTATTTGTGATGTTCCTTCATAGGCTTCCCAAATAGCTGGAATTGTACACTTGTGAAACCAGGCCAGCTTTAGTGTGACTTTTTTTTTTAATTTTTTTGAGACAGGATTTCTCTAGCTTTGGAGCCTATCCTGGAACTCATTCTGTAGATCAGGTTGACCTCAAACTTACAGAGATCCACCTATCTCTGCCTCCCAAGTGCTGGGATTAAAGGCGTGCACCCCCACTGCCCAGCGTTAGTGTGAACTTCTTATCTAGGAGTATTTAACTCAGCAGTGTGACTTTGTTACACATGGCATCAGATTAGTGGACTTAGAACTTCGTTAACTTTTTCCTATTTTATTTCCACTCTGATATTTAATATCTTCATTTTGTGGTTGGGTTGAGTTTTGTCTCTCATTTTTCTGGGTAGATGCTGAACTTAATTGAGAACTCACATTGGATGTGCTGTAAATCACTCTTAAATTTTGCTTTAGTTTCAGTCCCAAAATTTTAATGAGTTTTGATATTCATTAGTTTAAAATACTTCCTAACCTTTTTCTTTCTGATGAGTTGATTTTGAGACTATATGGAGGTTTCTACATATTTTCCTATTATTGATTTTTTGTTTTGTTTTTGTTTTTCGAGACAGGGTTTTTCTGTGCAACAGCTCTGGCTGTCCTGGAATAGTTGACTTTGTAGACCAGGCTGGCTTCAAACTCATAGATCACGCGCCTCTGCCTTCCAAATGCTGGGATCAAAGGTGTGTGCCACTGTGCCTGGCTCTACTGTTGACTTGTGTTTTAATTCTGTTGTGATTAGAAAACATTCTGTGTCTGTGTTCAGTCTTCCAAGTGTAACCTCCAGAATTGGTGCCTTCTGGAAGAACTCACAAGGCTAAGGCTGCAGTTACACTATTACTAAGATTTAATTAGGTCAAAGGTGGAAACCACAATCAGCAAAGGCTTCCAAGAATGGATTCAGATAAAGCATATATAGTTCTTCTAGAATCAGATTGTGTGAGGTATGGTCTACCTGGGGAGCTTGCCTTATGTGTAAAAAATAAAAATAACCCACAGATTTTTATTAGCAATCTTGTCAGATAGACATCATCTACCTAATGTGTATCAAAGTTTGAGGCCAACTTAGATTATAGAGTTGAGATCCCTGCCTCTTGTTTTTTTTCCCTTTTTTTTATTTTTTGGTTTTTCAAGACAGGGTTTCTCCATGTAGTCCCAGAACTCACTCTGTAGCCCAGGCTGGCCTCAAACTCAGAGAGCTGCTTGCCTCTGCTTCCCAAGTGCTGGGATTAAGGCATGCACTATCACTGCCGGTCAAGATCCTGTCTCAGTTAAAAAAAAAAAATAACTGGGGCTGGAGAGACGGCTCAGAGGGTAAGAGCACTGGCTGCTCTTCTAGAGGTCCCGAGTTCAATTCCCAGCAACCACATGGTGGCTCACAGCCATCTGTAATGAGACCTGGTTCCTTCCTTACCAGCAGTACATTGTATGCTTAGTAAATAAATAAATAAATAATCAATCAATCAATCAATCAATCTTTAAAAAAATTAACTATGTATTCAGTTGTTACATATCAAGTCCGATATTTTCTCCCAGCAGTCCAAATTCACAGTCTCTACATGATAAGAAAGTGTTCTGCCTCTGGACTAAAACTTTAGTATATTGCTTTTCTTTAAAATAAGGTACTGGGGAGCTGGATGTAGTGGTGCATGCTTTTAATCCCAGCCCCCAGAAGCAGAGGCAGGAGGATCTCTGAGTTTGAGGCCAACCTGGTCTATAGAGCCAGTTCTATAGGCAGGGCTACACAGAAATAACTCATCTCTAAAAAACATAAAGTAATAATAATGTTAAAATAAAATGAGGTACCTGATATGACTCTATTCAGTGTTAGGCAAATGCTGTGCCACTGGGCTGTATCCCTAGTGCTATTTACTTTTATCTCAAGTCCTGGTCTCAGTAAGTTACTAAGGCCTTTGGTCTTGAACTTTTTCCATAGCCCAGGCCGACCTTGAACTTGTGATCCTCCTGCCAGAACTTCTCAAGTAGCTAGGATTACAGGTTGTTCCACGAGGCTATGTTTTGAGTGTTTGTTTGTTTGGTTTGATAAATTTTGTTTTTGTTTGTTTGGTTGGTTGTTTTTTAAAGACATGGTGTCTCTCTGTAGTCCTGGCTGTCCTAGAACTCACTCTGTAGACCAGGTTGGCCTTTGACTCAGAGGTCTACCTGCCTCTGCTTCCCAAGTACTGGGATTAAAGGCATGTGTCACCACTGCCCGTTCATCATGACTGCTTTTATTTTATCTATTGTCTGTCTGTCTGTCTATTTTGCTTGCAATGTATGCTTGCACACCAAAAGAGGGCACCAGATCTCATTATAGATGGTTATGAGCCACCATGTGGTTGCTGGGAATTGAACTCAGGACCTCTGGAAGAGCAGCCAGTGAGTGCTCTTCATCTCTGTGCCATCTCTCCAGCCCTTTTTTATTTGTTTGTTTATGACTGCTTTTAAACATAAGTAGTTTGGGTCTTTCTTCCATCCCAGAGATGTTCTCATGTTTGCTGTGGTGACGTGAGACTCACATTCGGCTTTGTCATTTCTGGCATGTTAGTGTAGGGGAAAGAGAGGAGTGAGAGATAGTTTTAAAAATTAACCAATTATAGGCACAAAGGTTTAAAGATTTTAAAAATTTTATGTGTGTGGGTGTGTGCCTGGATAAGTTTATGTGCACCATGTGCGTGCAATACCCATGGAGATCGGAGGGTACTAAACACCCTGGTGTTTGGGAGCCCCCTGACGTTTGTGTTGGGAACTTAACTTGGTCCTCTGCAAGAGCAATGCATGCTTCTGACCACTCATATCTCTAGCCCATTTTACTAAAACCTTATTCAGGTCAGTAGTCCTTTATTGGAAACTGAAATCTCTATGTATTTAGAATTCAGAACTTGTCTTTTTAACTTTGGAAAGCTAATAATCCTCCATTTAGGATTGGAGATGCTGCAGCCCCATGGTAGAGCACATGCCTACCATATGTAAGGCCCTGGGTTTGCTCCCCAGGAGGGGAAATCGAAAGCCTGTACCATATACTGTGTGTCCTACAGGGTCAGGTCAGGTCGTCCCACTCAAATACGTTAATATTTTGGCAGTCACAGTGTAGTTTTTCTTAATAAATTGGGTAGACTATAAATAGTATCATGTCTGTTCAGGTCAGATTGTGCTGCTAGTCAAATTCACATTGAGTTTTGCCAACAAGTGAATTTACAGAAAACTTTTTGTTTCTACAGGTTTTTAGCTTTTGGGATTGTGAATGTAAGAGGGATTATGTGGACTGTGTTTATTTTCTTAGCTCTCATATTTGATTACTTTTGTCACCTTTAGAAAGTGAAGCTTGCATCTCTTTCTTCTTCAGTAGGATATGAGATTAAATCTGTTCTCTACAGTGCAGTTAATAGGAGTTAGGAAACCTCTTCACAAAGCTTGACACCTTAGGCATGTGACACCTTCCCGGCTCCTTTCTGTGCATGGCTGACTTGAGCAAGGACTCCCGGTTCACTCTCCTGCATACTTCTTTTAGAGGTGCTCTGCAATAATGAATAGTAGAAAATAAGATTTTAAGCATCCATGTATTACCTAATAGATTTTCTTTCTCATGCAGGAGTGGCCGACTTTCTCTGGACTTACCTTTCCTATTGTCAGTCCATGTAGTAGCTTAAAAATAAACATTTGTGGGCTCTGGGTATAGCATTGCAAATAAATGTTTGTAAAGGAAATTCATTCTGGGGTAAAATTCTAGTACAATAGCATAGTGTAGAAGTACAATAAAATTCCCACATCTTTTTGTTGTTTTTAAGACAGGGTTTCTCTATGTAGTCCTGGCTGTCCCAGAACTCAGTGCTGCGTGCTTCTGCCTCCCGAGTGCTGAGAGTAAATCATGTATCACCATGTTTGGCTTTACCCCATTCATTTTGGACCATTTGTTTTTTCACCAGTTAGGATTTTTTTAAGCCAATTCTTTCTTCTTTTGTTCAGACTTTGTAGGGCACAGTTTGAAGGAAAAACAATTTTAAGATTTATTTATCTTATGTGTTTAACTCTTTTGCCTGCATATATGTATGTGTACTTGGTTTGTGCCTAGGGCCTTTGGAGGTCAGAAGAGTATGTAAGATCTTCTGGAACTGGAGGTATAGATGATTGTTAGCCACCATGTGGGTGCTGGAAACCAAACCACCAAACCTGGGTCTACTGCATGAGCACCAAATATCTTAACTGGTGGGCCAGTTCTCCAGCCCCGAAGATTTTTTTTTTTCCTTTTCAAAGTGGTGGTTTCTCTGGAAACCCTAGCTATCCTGGAGCTCACTTTGTAGACCAGACTGGTCTCGAACTCAGAGATCAGATTGTCTCTGCCTCCCAAGTGCTGGGATTAAAGGCGTGCCACCACCTCCTGGCCACGATATTTTTTCATTTCATTCATTCATTTTATGTGTGTGTGATAGAAAGAGAGAGAGAGAGAGACGGAGACAGGCAGAGAGGGAGAGAAGGAGAGGGACAAAGAATGGGTTCACATGTGCCACAGTGTACAGCTTGAGGAAGGGTGTCAGTTCTCTCTTTGTACTATGTGGATCTTGTGGATTGAACTCAGGTCCTCAGGCTTAGCAGTAAGTGTCTTTACCCACTGAGCTATCTTCTCAGCCCAAAATAGTCTGGTTGGGGATTGTAATCCTCTTGATTGATTTTGTGTTCATTCTGTAGGTTAAACTATGGAGATAATCTTTTCCAACACCAGAAAAAAACAGAAGAAAAAAACCTCTTCTTCATTGATGATGTAAAACTTGACCATAATGCTTTCATTTAATTAATTAATTTATTCATTCATTCATTTTGTCAAGACAGGGTTTCTCTATGTACCCCTGCCTGTCCTGAACTCATTCTGTAGACTAGGCTGGTCTCAAACTTACAGAGATCAGCCTGCCTCTGCCTCCCAAGTGCTGGGATTAAGGGTGTACGCCACCATCACCCAGCTAGTTT
Source organism: Arvicola amphibius (assembly GCF_903992535.2). Classification (NCBI taxonomy): domain Eukaryota; kingdom Metazoa; phylum Chordata; class Mammalia; order Rodentia; family Cricetidae; genus Arvicola; species Arvicola amphibius. The sequence continues at coordinate 37,029,438 of NC_052055.2, read as the reverse complement.
TTATTTTTGGTGCTGTAGAACCCAGGACTTTATTACATGCTACAATATGTTCTACCACTGAGCTACACTCTCAGCTAAAGTTAATTTTGGAGAAATAAAACCGTGAATTAAGACTGACACAGACACAGTGGATTTGTCTCCTTTCTGCTGGTCCATAACATACCTTACAGAAGAGGACAAGCATAGTGCAGTCTCTGCACACTTGGGTAGACCTACTGTGTAACAGAGTTCCAGGCTAGCCTGAGCTACACGAGGCTTCCCTTAAAAATATGAGGGTGGGGGAGGTGAGACAGGATTTCTCATCGTAGCCTTGGCTGTCCTGGAACTTGCTTGGTAGACTAGGCTGGCCTTGAACTCACAGAGATCCGCCTGCCTCTGCCTCCAGAGTGCTGGTATTAAAGGTGCATGCCACTACCACCTGGCAAGTTTAGCTCTTGACACAGTGTTATTTATCACTCAGTTTGGGGGACTTGAGGGTAGAGGTAGGGGCCCATGATGTAGCCCAGGTTTGCCTGGAACCCACATCAATACTGCCTCAGGCTTTCCAGTGCTGGGATTACAAGAGTATACAGCCATGCTCACTTTTCAAAACTTAGGCTGAAGGACAGGAGAGATGGCTCAGCAGTTCTTCTCTTCTAGACAACCCAGGTTTCATTCCCAACACCCACACAGTAGCTCACAGCTGTCTGTAACTCTAGTTTCAGGGTATCTGGTGCCTTCTTCTGGCCTCCACAAGTGTCAGGCATGCAAGTGGTTCACAGATGTACATGCAGGCTAAATACCCATAAACATAAAATAATAAACTAAAATAAATTAGTCTGGAATAGTTCCAGGTGCCTGGTTTCTTGATCCTCCTTCAGGGCCCGCATGCTGTTTTGCTCATCCCGTGTCCCTGCATTGACTTCTGAGGCTCAGCTCCAGGGTGTCCTGTGGAGAAGCCTTCCTTCCTTGTCTCCTCATTAGACTTTCCTGCTTCTTCCCCTTGTGTGTGTGCTCATGTTAGTGCGGTTTTTCATAGTGGTCTGCAGTATAGTGTATAGTGAACATCTGGAGGTACAGATATCTTAAGGCTTGGCATTCAGATTACATTACCTAAGTGTTCAACCTGGCTTTATTTCATCACACTTTGTGACCTGCAACCATTATTTAATATTTCTAAGCCTCAGTTTCTGTAGGTACAAAATGGAGGTAATAATTGTGATTCCCTCTTTATAAGGTTGTTGTGAGAACCGAATAAGACAGGATCTCTGAAATTCTTAGCCCTCTTTCAACACACATGAGGCCCTCAGTAAGCACTGTATATTATATCTGTCACCACTAGACTTTGTATAAGACTTGCTTTTATTTATCTCTGAAACTTAATCCTTCACCCAGAGTCTGGCAGGGAGTAGATTGATGAATAAATTACCAGTTGTCCTCAAAACTCCCCTTCCTGTTTCACTTTCTTGGTGGTACCATCCTTTTCAGTGCCATCCTTGACTTTTCTTCTCAGTCAAAACAAAAATTGACTGTTTATCATGAACCAGGCACTGCACAAGGCCCTTGCTCTGTAAAGAGAAACGTATAATCTCTACCCACTGGGCCTTGCGGTAGAACAGGGAAAGTCATTTAAAAGAAAGTAGGAACACTCATGGTTCTACTTCTGTGCATATTTGTAAGATCTCAAAATAAGTTTTAAGTAAGTACTTAGAAAATATTGTATATTGTGAAGAAAGTAAATAAAGTCTGTGTGTGGTGCTATCAGGGAGCCACATAAGAAAGTGGTCAGGGAAACCCAGGGAGTTTACCTTTTAAGCTGAGACTGGAAATTGAGAAGCAGCAACCATAGGAGAGGGTGTTTCTGGCAGAGGTAGTAGCAAGTAATATGCCATGGGAGAGAGCCTTGGCTGAGTCAAGAAACTCCAGTGTTGTGTTGCTAGTCTGGGAAGTGAAAAAGGGTGGAGAACTGGTTCTGAAGAACAGGTAAGCGGCATCTGTGCCAACCAGGACCTGGAAGACAAGAGAAGGGGCTGACAGGGTGATTCAGTTTCAGGATGCTGCAAGATTTCTTCGTCTTTCTCTTGGTCTTGGGAATGGACCCAGGACCTTGAGCATGATAAGTGCTCAGTGTACCATAGAACCATATACACCAGTTCTGTTGAAGAACTTTAAGTGGAGAGTAAACCAGTTTATATTTTGTAAAGTATGTATCAAAAAGACTGAAGGGATACAAAGGTGGAAGTTGAGTGGCCAGTGAGAAACTTAGAGTAGTTTGGGGAAGAAATGATAATATTGAGAGAGATGAACACATTTTGGGAATAGACTCAGTGAGACTTACTGATAGATTGAAAATAATATAAGAGGGGATAGGAATAAAGTATCTTGCCTGAAAGTCTTCTGTGGTGGTATATGCCCATAATCACAGGTAAATATCAGAATTTCAAGGTCATCATGGATTACATAGTGGATTCAAGGCCAGTCTATGCTATAGAAGACCCTGCTTCAAACCCAGAAACAAATAGTCAAGATTTCTAACTTGAAAAGCTACACATTGTATTATTTACTGAGATTAACTGTGGGGAAAATCAGAGTTAAAATTTGATCCAAGTCCAAGATGCTCTGAGGCACCTGGTAAAAATGTCAGATAAGTAATTGAGCATAGGAGAACTGGAGTTAAAAAGTTCCTAGCTACAGATACAAATGTGAAAGTTTTAACGGTGGAAGAGTTACAATTAAAACACAAGAGTGGATGGTGCCATTTTAATGAGGAAGTAAGTAAAAAGGGGATTGGAACTGAGTTCTAAATTATTGTTAAAGTTTAGGGATAAAGTCAGAGGAGAGTGAAAGAGAAAAGAGAAAAAAAGACAAAAAAAATCAAGAGAATGAAGGATCATAGAGGCCACTGCATTCTCAGTCAGTGCCTGGCTAGGACTGTTGTTCGTACTTTTTTTGGTTGAGTGAATTAAAGAATGATCATTTAAAGAAGGGGGAACGATGCTTCTAGATGAGGGCATGAGCTAGTCATTGGATTGAATGTTGCTAGAGATAGAGGCAGAATTCTTGCTGTAGAATGTATTGAACAGAGTGTGCATGGGAGGTGAGAAAGTGCACGTAGCAGCAGACTTCTGACATGACAGTTTGGCTGTGAAGGGAGCAGAGAAAGAGTTTTAGCTGAAGGTGATACAGGGTGACACAGGGCCAAAGAATTTTCCCCCAAGTAGGTATTCTCATTAATTCATATTCACCCTCTCTTTTATAGGTATCTCTCTTCTTCCTTTCTCTTTCCTTTTATACTCCCTGCTTCTTTTTCTTGACAGCATCTAACTTTGTAGCCCAGTCTGACCTCAAATTCTCAATCCTGCTTCTGCCTTCTGACTGCTTGGATTACAGGGATGTATGTGTACTATGCCTGTATAGAGGAGACATTCTTGAACTTCAGAGTTGTGGAGGAGAGTGTTTTCTTGATTGCAAGATTGGAGTTCAAGAGAGAGGGCCAGGAGTATCCATGGTCTTCAGAAGGAGGAAGATAAAAAGGGAAGGAAGGATACCTGTTTGGTCAGGTCACAGAACTAACTGGTCAGGAGTAGAAGACAGGCCACTAGTTGTGTTACAGCTTTTTAGTTCTCAGTGAAGGATCAATATCAGCTGAAAGGCCAAGGAGGGTGGTGTGGTACAGGGAAGGGACAGGAAATAGAGGAATTGGAAAGCCACCTTGCTAGAGAAATCTGGTAAGACTACAGATTAAGATTGAGTATCCTTTTAGAAACCTTGAGTATATAGTAAACACTGAATTATACAGTAGAGTATATAGTAAATTGAACTGAGTGCTTATCGCTGCCCTTGTCATAGAGAAAGCAGTTTCCCAAGCCTGGGGTTGTAGGACTGGGAGTGTAGCAAAGCAGAGTACTTGCCAGCATGTTTGATCTCAGCATTGGGACAGAAAAGAAAAAGTAACCCTACTTTGCTGAGTCCAGAATTGTGATATTTGAGAGGAGGAACCTTGGAAGAGAGTTGGGAGTTTCTTTATAGGAATGGTTATTTGATTAACTGTGAAATACAAGTTTAAGAAAACTGTTAAGTGAAGGAAGAGAAAATGGGTCCAAGGAGTAGCTAGTGTCATGGCAGTTACAAGGGACATTTGAGTAAGTCAGCTAGAAAGTCAAACAGAAAACTATGGAGGTAGAAAGGGGGTTAAACAGCTGCTTCACTTTCATTCTTTTGTAGTGAATATAAGCTACAACTAAACTTCCTTTTATTGAGTTAAAAATTTCCCAGCTACTGTTACTTAAAGAGTCTTTATAATATCACATTTGAAGGGGCTTGGAGTAAAGTGCTTGTTGTACAAGCTAAAGGACCTACGCTCAGGTCCCTAGTACTCATATAAAAGCCAGGTGTGGCCATGTGCATCTGTAACTTCAGTGTTTGGGTGCATGGGAGAGACAGGTGGGTTCTGGAGAGGCTCGCTGTCCCGTCAGTCTGCCTAAGTCAGGGAGCTCCTGGATCAATGACAGACATTGTCTCAAAAATACAGTGGAGAATGATAGAGGAAAGACACCCAGTGGATCTCTGTCTTCCACCCACTTTCATCCATACATACAACATTAAGAAAATGAAAAACAAAAATCCAAAACATCACATTAGAAAGCAGCTCATGCAAAGCCAGATGGTAAACGTGGAACCCAGTTGACAAGACAGAAGTTTAATATGCGGTTTGAATAGCTGCTTTCTGCAGGTGCCTTCTGAAATGTTTCCCATTTTCCTTCTCACTCAGTTTTGATTAACACTTCCATGTAGTTAAGAAATTTTTGCTAACTATGTAAGCATAGATGTTGATCTGTTTTAGCTGATCTTATTGCTGATGATATGTTTTGGAGTGTTTATAAGCATAAACACTCTTTCCAAACATTTTGATTTGGTTAGAACATCTTAAATCATTGCTGAACTGCTAGCTAGAGTGTTGTCAGTTAATGATATCACATACTCCAGAAGTCCTTCCCACTTACACTACCACAAAGGCAGATGACCACTGTGTTGTTAGTGAAAAAGAAATCTTCTTTGGCTTATTACAGCAGCCTCAAACTTTTTCCCCACTTGCATGTGCTTTTACCAAGAAGGAATAAATTAGACAATTTATAATGGAAATGTAACTTTGCTTTAGCCTAATTAAGATTTATTTTCTCTTGCACATCAGAAAACTGAGAAGTAAGTAGTAAAGGAAAGGCAAATGTAGAAACTCCACAGCTTGTTGCTGCCTGTGTTCCTTTAATTCGTTCTAGGTGTACATCTCTTGATGGTGGCAAGGCGATTTCTCTTCTTCAGTCTCAATCCATCTCACCTTCTCAGTGTGGCTTGTTAAATGTGCATCTCTCACTGGCCAAAGCTATGTCTTGTGGTCAACCCTATTCATAAGAAAGGTCTTGAAATGTAAAGGTTCTGACTGAACACAAAGATACCCTAACCAAGTCTGAATCCTCGTAGGAGGTATCTGCGAGTACCAGTTTTCCTTGTGCCCATTTATCATGTGCAAACACACACTTCCTTTTTTAAATAAACACTTACAGAGTGCCTTCTATGAGTACCAGACACCCCACTTGATGGGAAAATGAAAATTAAAAACAAAGATTACAAGCTGGATCTGGTGATACATACCTGTACTACCTACACTTGGGAGGCTGAGACAGGAGGATTGCAAATTTAAGACTGGCTGGGCTACATAGCAGATTCAAGGCCCACCTAGGCTATACAGTGATTTTCTGAGTTACAAACAAACAAACAAACAGCAAAACTACATATGTACAGCAACAAAGGTTGCAAGAACTAACTCTAACCCTCATGTTCCAGGCAGATGCCATTGATGATTTCAGGGGCTCATCC